>NW_022589738.1:14840561-15462741 GCF_004348235.1 Phoca vitulina | reverse complement strand
AAAATCTTAAAAAAAAAAAAAAAAAAAAAGAACTCCAGAGGCGCCTGGGTGGCTCAGTCGGTTATGTCAGCCTTTGGCTCAAGTCATGTTCCCAGGGTCCTGGGATCGAGCCCCACATCGGGCTCCCTGCTCAGCCTGCTTCTCCCTCGCCCTCTGCTCCCCCACCTCCAGCTCTTGCTCTCGCTCGCACTCTCTCTCACAAATAAATAAAATCTTAAAAAAAAAAAAGAACTCCAAACGGGAGACAAGTCAAAGCAATAAAGTTTCTGAAATAGCACTATCCAATAGAACTTTCTGAGATGATGGAAATATTCTCTCTCTGTGCTAACACAGTATCCACAAGTGATTATTGAGCACTGGGAGCTTCACTAGTGTGACTGAGAAACTGGGTTCTCAATTTTATTTAATTTCAGTTAATTGAAATGTAAGTAGCACATGTGGTCCCCATATTGAGTATTGCGGTTCTACCAGATAACATATGAGAATATCTGTGGTAACTATTTCATGTGTTAACTTGACTGGGCTGAGCCATAGTTTCAGGGGAGATTCTCTGGCAAGAGCTGAGGAATGGAAGGGAGGCAATAGCCCTTCTGTAGCGTGCACAGACCTAATCTCGGTGCTGCTGTAAAGGGAGTTTGCAAATGTGATTTGAATTCATAATCAGTTGACTTCAAGTTAATCAAAAGGGACATTTTCAGGGCACCTGGGTGGCTCAGTCGGTTAAGCGTCTGCCTTCAGCTCAGATCATGATCTCGGGGTCCTGGGGTCGAGCCCCGTGTCTGGTTCCCTGCTCAGTGAAGAGCCTGCTTCTCCCTCTGCCCCTTACCCTGCTTGTGCTCTCTCTCTCTCTCTCTCAAATAAATAAATAAAATCTTTAAAAAAAGGGACATTTTCTTTGTGGGTCTGATTTAATCTGTTGGAAGACCTTTAATAAAGGGCTTAGGCCTTTCCTGAGCTCAGAGACTGCAAACAGCACCTGGGTCTACAATTGCTCTCCTATCCCTCCTGGATCTTCCTTCTTACCTGCTGTCTGTGGACAGTAAGCTTTACTCATGCTGTGCTGTTCTAGCCTGCTGGGGATCTTCCCATCCTGCCTGCCTGCCTGCCTCCTTGCATGTGGATGAGCTACAGCCCATGCCTGTGAGATGCCAGCCTGCTCATGATCCTGCCTTCTTGATTGCCTGCCCTACAGATTTGGGGCTTGCTTAGCTAGGCCCCCACAAAATGCACTAACAAGGGACAGGATTGGCTAATTGTACTCTATTAAAATTAGGAACTTCTTCTTATCAAAAAACTGTATTAAGATGGTGAAGCAAGAACCCAACTGGGAGAAGATATTTGAGATATATATATATATATATATATATATAAAATGTCCCTTTTGATTAACTTGATATATATATATGTATATGTATATATATATATAATCATGTTCAGAATATAGGTTTTAAAAATGCCTCCGAAGATAGGGAATTTAAAGCACTGATAAAGTGAGGTCATATGAGGGTCCTCATCCAATCTGACTGTGTCCTTCTAAGAAGAGGAGGTTAGGACACACACAGAGGACAGATCACGTGATGGTGCAGGGAGGGGAAGGTTATTTGCAAGCCAAAGAGAGAGGCCTCAGAAAAAACCAACACTGCTGACAATGTTGATCTTGGACTTAACAGCCTCCAGAATTGTGAGCAAATGAACTTCTGTTGTTTAAACCAAAAAAACAAAAAACAAAAAACAAAAACGAAAACGAAAACAAAAATCTCTACAATCAATAAGAAACTGACAACACATTTCTTTGTCTTTTTTCAATGAATACAAGACCTTAGTGGAAATTTCACAAAAGGAAATGTCCAAATAGTAGCCAATGAAAAGGTGCCCACCCTCATTTGTTTATCAAAAAAGTACAATTAGAACCACAATGAGATTCACACCAACCAGAATGGCTAAAATTAAAACGGAAACAACAACAATAATAGTCAAGTTTTAAGAACTTTATAATATTATGTGTTGACCAAGGCGTGGAGCCACTGGAGCCCTCAGATGCTACTGATGAAAGTGGATATGAATACATTTACTTTGGAAATCAGAGCAGAAAGGGTGTGTGTGTGTGAGCGCGTGTGTGTGTTTAACTTCTTTTTTTTTTTTTCAACTACAATTGGCGCTTTTTCTGTTCTGTTAAGAAACTTTGCCAATTCCAAGGTCATATATTCATATACACACAATGTTCTTTTATGCATTCTTCTATGTTTTAATATTTAAGTCTGTGATCCATATCAAATTGATTTTTATATATGTGTGAGGGAGAGGGGGGTCAAGGATCATTTTTTTTTCATGCAGATATTCAGTTGCTCTAGACCTACTCATTTCTTGCTCATTGAAAAGACTCCCATTTCTTCCAGTGAAATGCGTTGGCATCCTTAGTTCTTTTTACCTTAAACTAGAGATAAAAAGAAAAGGAAGTTGCGTGAAAAGATCTGTAGGATGATCCCATTCTTTTGGGTAAAAGAATAAAATAAGTTTGGGTATTTTAATATGAGATTCTAGAAAGGTACGGAAGTTACACAAGGAACATTTCACATTGGTTACCTCGGATGGGGATGCAGATTGAAGGCATGGAGGAGCAGATTATGAACTGTGTCCTTTTATGTCTGTGTCCTGTATTATTTGACTTGTTATGCAATGTCTCTTTACTCTTGTAACTTAACAAAAGTTTTGAGAAAATGATGAAGCAAGACAAAGCATCTGTAAAGCTAAACAAGGAAAAGTAACCTCCCCACCATCTTCTCCCTTCCATCAAAGATGCTTGTATATCTGTCCTGATTGCTGTTCTTCAAAAGTGTGCCATCAAGTAGTGGGACCACATTATACTCATCTTTGCAACACTGGTGTAGCCCTTTCCAGTACAATGGAAGGTTGTAAGCAGATGAAAGACAATGAGCAAAGCAGGGGTTTCTTCTCAGTTTGGCTCCTTAGGTAACATTTGTGAATTAATTCTTTTATGGTAAATAATTATTTCCTTTGCATGAATGCTAGATCATTATATGGCTCTTTTTCATTTTAAAATCTCATTATTAATAGGAATACAAGCCTTTTAAACTAGATACATAATAAGATGAGTTCAAAAGGCTAGCTTTGAAAACTAGCTCAGCCATTAACATGGACTGCACTTCTTATATTCTGAAAGCCATGCTGAGGATTCATCTGTTTCTCTCTTTTAACTTTTGCATCTAATTAATCTTTGTCTGAAGGGCATGTTCCTGGTATTCAGAAGCATGCCTCAGTGGTGTTAATGTGCAGCAGAGTGACCTTGAGTGAGAAAACAATTTTCACCCAATCGTTTTCCAGCCAATTATCTCCAGAGGTACAGAGAAGGAGTATTTATTATGCTCTCCTCTCTCACAAGGGAAAAACATTGAAAAATTAATTGTGTTTCCCTAGGAGAGATTATAAACCTTCACATAATATATTATGAAAGGGCAAGGTATTGTTGACGCGATTTTAATATACCTTGGAATTTTCAGGCAGCCCTGAGGGGATCTCCAAATACAGTTTAGTTGTCTATAATGTACGCTTGGTAAACAGGAAACTCCTAGAACAAGGACCTAAGTATTGAAATGAGAGCCTTTTTTCATACATGTGGAATTTTTACATATGCAGTATGGAAGTCATACTAATGAGTACTTAACCAAGTGGCATCTGGGTCCCAAAGAAGAAACACAAGGTTGGCAAGAAATTGCTTCAATAAATTAAAAGGTTTCAGATCAATAAACGCCAACCCCTACGATACTATGTTTTTGTCTTATAATTGGTGCCAACACTGGGGACCTGAGAGAGTGGGAAAAACTTGAACGTTCACAGCCTGGCAAAAACTGTTTGGGATTAAGAGAAAATTTTAAAACCTATTTACAGGACCACAGTCAAGTCACCCAAAACAGAGTTAGATCATAGAAGTTCCTGAACGCCTTGCCTTGCAGTCAGTGGTGAGTCTATATGATGGTGTCATATGACCAGATATGTGTTTTAAAAGATGGTTCAATCAAAGGAAAAATATCACATACATATCTCTACTAATGTCCCCAAAGAATGTGATAAAATTCCACATTTTGTACTGGTAAAACTCTTAGTGAAAAATAAAATAATTATAGGAACACTTATATTGCATTTGCACTGTGCCAGGCACCATTCCATACATTTCACATATTTTTTAAATAAATTATTTGATCATCACAACAAAGTTACATGGTAAAAATATTATAGAGTGTGGTACTTTGATGGAGCAGATTCTTTAATAAATCCAAAGCAGAGGGTGCAGGGAGGAAGTAGGTGAGTTTGGAAATGAAAGCAGGGGTTATACCATGGAAGTTCTTGAATGTATTGCTAAAGAATTACACATCATCTTATACAGGTAGGATGAGTCCAGACAGGAGTGTAACATGATCAGGTGGGTGTTTAAGAAAAACGAATCCATGAAAGGAGAAATGCCACATGAGTATCACTATATATACCACAAATACATTTGATAAAATCCAGCCTCTAATGTTGATAAAATTCTTAACTAAATCAGAATAGAGTAGTAATAAATAATACTTATACAATATATGAAATATCATGTTTTATTATATTGTGTTGTTTAACTATCATACTGTATTATATTATGCTATATTATATTGAAATTATATAATGAAGCATTTATATAGCAATTACTACGAGCCAAGCACTGTTCTAAGCATTTTTTCATATTTTTAACATTTTTAAATTAATTTCATGTTGACAAAGCCCTATGAAGTAGTGTTATTATTGCCATAATAATCAGATGAAGAAATTAGTACTGAAAATTTAAGTAGCTTGCCCACGGTCATAGCACGTAGGTGGCAGAGCCAGAATTTGAACCAGGATAATTTCTTACATGATGTACATCTCAAACCAAAGGCCAGAATCATGTTTAATAGTGAAAAACTCAATAAATTCCCAATAAAGCAAAAACAAAACAAAGATACCCATTATCATCAGAAATACTTACTATGTTCTGCAAGTACTAGTTGATGCAAATAAATGAGAAAAAGTAATCAGAGGAATAAATGTTGGAAAAGAGAATTTACAAGAAAATTTACAATTTTGTAAATATAATTTTTGAAGCCTTAAGCCAGAAAGAAAATGAGCGAGAAGACTATTCACAAAATCAATGTAATTAATACACAAAAAAATGTCAGTTGTCTTTACACAAGTAAAAAACACTAGAATTAAATAAAAATAAAATGAAAAATGTTAAAAATTACTTAGAAAACCCTGTTTAGAAAAAGTTACTGACCTTAGAAAATGTCAGTGCCCTTTAGGCAAAGACTACCATGAACATACTCAGAGTTGAACATATTAAGTTTATTGCTAATCATTTTGAGGGAGAATGCAGGCCACAAGGGATCATCTCAGTTAAGAGGGTGCCATAAAGGACTTATTACAGGATTCAGGCTTGCTTCTGGTCCTTTAGGAGAGAGTCCAAATGAGACTTTGCTCAGAATTGTGTGCTGTCAGGAAACGCGGGTAATTCCGTGATTGAGTATCTTAATAAATCT
This sequence comes from Phoca vitulina, assembly GCF_004348235.1. Classification (NCBI taxonomy): domain Eukaryota; kingdom Metazoa; phylum Chordata; class Mammalia; order Carnivora; family Phocidae; genus Phoca; species Phoca vitulina. The sequence goes on along the minus strand of NW_022589738.1, from coordinate 15,457,174 downwards.
TCTCTAGGAAGAGAAGATTCAAGTGAGGCCAAAGCTCTAATTGATAAAGAAACAGCAGTCACTCATGTTAGCTGGGAGAGAGGTCATTTCTGTGGTTTGGAAGAGTTCATGTTTTTGTCTGTGTTCAGACATGATTACAGAAGGGTCTGGCTTTTGTCTTGATCAGAGTTGCAGGGTGGCCTTGTTGGTGTTGGTGTTCTATGAAATTGGTTTTGTTTATGCTGACCAGGAGAGGGCCAAGCCAGTTCCTGGGTGTCAGGCACTGCTTCCTTCTTTCTCCAAAGGAATACAAGATCTCAAACTGTACAGGTTACAACACCTGGGGATAAATTTAACAAGGAGGGGGGTGTAATTGGGAAGGCGCTCACAGAGGGTTTCTAGGCTGCTGACAATGTGTTTCTCAACCTGAGTGGTGGTTGCATGTCTTGTTATAATAATTTGGTAAGCTAAATATTTATGGCTTTTGCACTTTTCTCTAAGTGTGTTATGTTTCACAGTATTTAGATACTTTAATATTTATTCAATTTAATTTAAATTTATCAACATTAAATTAATTTATTTAAAAATACACTTCCTCAAAAGAACTATGATTCATAAATAGTAAATAAATAAGTAGAACACAGTCTGTGTTAGTCAGCGATCTCCAGAGAAACAGAACCAATATGATATATATAGAGATATATACAAGAAGAAATTTATTATAGAAATTGGCTCACATGGTTATAGAGGCTGAAAAGTCCCACAATCTGCTGTCTGCAAGTTAGAGACCCAGGAAAGCCAGTAGTATAATTCAGTCTGAGTCCAAAAGCCTGAGAACTGAGAGCTCTGATGTCTGAGGGCAGGAAAAGATAGACATCCCAGCTCAAGAAGAGGGAGAGAAAGGGAATTCACCCTTCCTTTTTTTTTTTTTTTCTATTCAGACCCTCAGTGGATCAGATCATGCCCACCCACACTGCTATGGGTGGATCTATCTACTCAGTCTACTGAATCTAATGCTAATCTCTTCCAGAAACACCCTCACAAACACACCCAGAAGTAATGTTTTAACAGCTATCTGGGCATCCATCAGCCCAGTTAAGTTGGCATATAAAATTAACCATCACACAACCTCTCTTTATAAAGACAATTATGATTACATTTAGCACCCATCGGATAATCCACTGTCCCTGTAGAGAGAGGCAGAAAGAGATTGAACCATAGAAGAGGCAAGATGACAAATGAGGCAAGATATTGCATGACTGGCTTTGAAGATGAAGAAAGGGCCCATGAAACAAGGAATGCAGACAACTTTCAGAAGCTAAAAAAAAAAAAAGAAAAAGCAAAGAAACAGATTCTCCCCTAGAATTCATACTTGATTTCAGCCCATCAAAACTGATTTTGGATTTCTGGCCTCCAGAAGGGTAAGCGAATGAATGTGTGTTGTTTCAAGCCACCAAGTTGGTGGTCATTTGTTACTACAGCGAGAAGAAATGAATACAGAGTCCAATGAGAGTTTCTTAAAGGAACATGTAGCCCACAGAGCCACATGCTGCTGAGATGGCAAGTCTCAATTCTGTTGCATTTAGAAATGTGGATATTACTGTTGTCCTTAGTGAGAACCTTTTTCATCGAATGATAGGAACACTGTGGTTGAAGAAAGGCGTGGGAGGTGAGGAAAGCCCTCCTATATTCTGGAATCACCACTGGAAAGAAATGAACATCTGAGGTGGCAGGGAGAATTATTTTCCATTCTTGCTATTCTATAGTGTTAGAAAGAACAGCACATGTCTTTGGTTTAAAAAATAATAAAAAATAGTTAGCTTTAAGTGGTATAAATTAAAAAGACATCATTAAAATAGCTAAATGAAACAAAACAGATGAACATATGGGAAGAAAAAAAAAGAGAGAGAGGGAAGCAGACCATAAGAGACTGTTAACTATAAAGAACAAACTGAGGGTTGCTGGAGGGGAGGTGGGCAGGGGATGGGCTAGATGAGTGATGGGTATCAAGGAGGGCACTTGTCATGATGAGCACTGGGTGTTATATGTAAGTGATGAATCGCTAAATTCTACTCCTGAAACCAATATTACAGTATACGTGAACTAACCAGAGCTTAAATAAAAAATTTGAAATAAATAAATAAATAAAACCTTTTTGCCCACTAAAATAAATAAATTAATTAATTAAATAAAATTGCTAAATGAAGAATAGATAGGATAGGAAAAATCTGAAGGTAGGGAGGTTAACTAGGTGTCTATAATAATAGTCCAAGCAAACAGCTATGACTTCAATTGAGGTAGTAGGTTTGATGGTGGAAAAGAAGGATAAATATGAGAGATATTAAAGATGAGGAATTGCTGTTGGTGGGAATGCAAACTGGTGCAGCCACTCTGGAAAACAGTGTGGAGTTTCCCTGGAAAGTTAAAATTAGAACTACCTTACAACCCAGCAATTGCATTACTAGGTATTTACCCAAAGGATATAAACATAGCGATTTGAGGGGATACATGCACCCTAATGTTTATAGCAGCATTATCAACAATAGCCAAATTATGGAAAGAGCCCAAGTGTCATTGACTGATGAGTGGATAAAGAAAATGTGGTATAGACATACGCAATGGAATATTATGCAGCCATAAAAAAGAATGAAATCTTGCCATTTGCAACAATGTGGATGGAGCTAGAGGGTATTACACTAAGCGAAATAGTCAGAGAAAGACAAATACCATATGATTTCATTCATATGTGGAATTTAAGAAACAAAACAGATGAACATAGCGGAAGGGAAGGGAAGATAAAATAAGATAAAAACAGAGAGGGAGGCAAACCATAAAGGACTCTTAATGATAGGGAACACACTGAGGGTTGCTGGAGAGGAGGTGGGTGGGGGGATGGGTTAAATGGGTGACAGGGATTAAGGAGGGCACTTGTTTTGATGAGCACTGGGTGTTGTATGTAAGGGATGAATCACTAAATTCTGCACCTGAAACTAATATTACATTGTATGTTAAAAAATGGAATTTAAATAAAAACCTGAAAAGGAAAAAAAAAAGACAAAATTTTTTTTAAAAGATGAGGAATTGGTGGTACTTGATCACCAATAATGTGTGTAGGGGTGAAAAGAAGTGAGGTAGCCTACTTTCTTGCTTGAGTGACTGAGTAGGAAGGGGTAACATTTATCTCTATAGAAAACACAGGGCCCAGACAGCCCGCATTATGCATTCTCATTTCCTGTGTGTTGATCTTCTTTTCCCCATTAAGTTATAAACTCATAATGTTTAATGTTTAATTTACATTTTCTCTACCATTACTTGCCCCAAGTCTCTGGACCAGGATCTGCAGACAAGCTCCCTGTTTTTGGGGCCAGGCATGTGCTCAGCAGAAATTTCTGTGTGCTCCATCCTGTGCTAGATATTGTGCAGGGCACAGGATTAATAGAATGTTCTTATCTGTGGAACCGAGGTCCAATGAGTGCTGCTGTGAGACATCTTGGTACTTCAGAAGCAGGAACTAATGAAAAAGGAGACAAAACTAGGACTAGTAAATCTGGGAAAGTTGCAGAGGCTTGCCCTAGGAAGGATGGCTAAACAGAGAAATCCACTGTGCTATGGGCATACACAGCATGTCAGGCATTCTAACTCTGGAGCCCCAGTCTTCAAATTGGTAAGGTCTTTGGATGTCAGGTGGCAGGGGTTAGTTGTATGAAAGTTGATGACATCATGTTTCTTTTTTTTTTAAGAGAGAGAGCACATGTGCAAGTGGAGGAGGGGCAGAGAGAGACAGAGAGAGAATCTCAAGCAGACTCCCTGCTGAGTGCTGAGCCTGATGCCAAGATTGATCTCAGGACCCTGAGATCATGACCTGAGCTGAAATCAAGAGCTGGACCCTTAAATGACGGAGCCACCCAGGCGCCCCAATGTTAATCATGTTTGTGAACACTGTCCATTCAAAGGCAGACCTCAGGTAGTGGTGGGGGATATCTGGAGTGAGGTCCAGTAACTTTAGAGAAGAGCTTGACAAGAAGTTAGCAGGACCTCAGCCCAGTTAAGTGGTAGGTGGATTCATGGGGAGATTGTGCGACTAACTCGGCTGGGCTACTACATAGGGATTAGAGGAGAGTATGCATTCCTAGCACACCTGACACTTAGCTTATTGCATTAAAACTGAAGTCTAAGTTCCTCTTGATGTGAGCTGGAGCTTCAGATATTTACGGTATCCAGGATTGACTCAGAGCCCGAGACCAACCTTTGCGTAGAGGGAAAACCTACTAACGGTTACAGGAAGTTGGACAGGTGAAGGAAAAATCAGGATAGAGGAGCTGGGGGCAAACAATGACTCCTTGAAAGGGTTAAATTCTGACTGAGGGAAAAACTCCAAACATCCCTGTGAAAATATAACCAGTGATACATGACTGCGCGGGTAGTCACCAATTGCTAGCACAATGCATTCTTGCCTTTTGAAGAGGAGAGCATATATTCCTGAAGCAGGTCATCTTTTCTCCTCAAGGAACAATGTAATAATTGAGATTGTGTTTCTAACGAAGAATAATGGTATAAAATAAATTATATGCAGGGACAACAGTGTGCTATAGAGGCAAAGATACAACAACCACAAACCTCCATAACAATTTAAAAGAGTAAAATTATGTGTCAAGTCCTATATAATGGGCAGAAATATATTGTGCACATTGATTACACAAAAGGGACTCCAATGTACCATGAAGAGCATATACGGCACATAAAAGTACAGCTCTCATGAATCATAAATTTGACCTAAACTATTGTGCTAAGTAGAACAAACACTAAACATTTACTTATCAATAATTTCATGTGCCTTCTTAAAAAATTAAAGGGCTTTTTTTTTTGGGGCGCCTGGGTGGCTCAGTTGGTTAAGCGACTGCCTTCGGCTCAGGTCATGATCCTGGAGTCCCTGGATCGAGTCCCGCATCGGGCTCCCTGCTCGGCAGGGAGTCTGCTTCTCCCTCTGACCCTCCCCCCTCTCATGTGCTCTCTCTCATTCTCTCTCTCTCAAATAAATAAATAAAATCTTTAAAAAAAAAATTAAAGGGCTTTTTAAGGGATGGTTTTGCTGACTTACCTCTTTGAAGAGATACCTAGGAAAGCTGAAAAAGATGCCTTTCTTTTTCTTTCAATAGACTTTGCAATCTTAAAGTAACGACGTATTGAAGATGATTTCACCATCCTTGTGGATGTCTCATTAAGAGTAAGGTGATATGATTGAATTCAACATACATTCATTGCCTGTCTATCAAAGGTTGTTCCCTGTGTTAAGTACTGGAAACATAGTGATAACAAAACATGTCTAAGCTCACAGTTCCTTAGAATCATCCTCTTCTTTTGGTTACCACTCTCTTCGGAACAAGGACTTCCTTTATTTTTCTACATATCCTCAGGTCCTAGCAATATGCCCGGCACAGAGTAAAAGTCAGTGATTTTTGTATTGAACTACTGGATATATTTTGGCTGTGATGATTGTCTTTTCTTTTGAAATTTAGGAGGGATCCAATATTATTAATTTTACCTACCCCAAACTCCTCTTAGGCTATTCAGCAGTAAAAAGCCAAATGTTCCATCTTTAACCAGACATCAGACCAAAGTAGTGATGATGGGAGAGAGGAAAAAAAAAACCCGCAGGAACAGTTGTTAAAGGCCTCTTTCTTTGTGTCCGCAGCTACAGAGAAGAGAAAGCTATTGACAGCTATTAGAAGGACTTCACACTTCATTGGAAAACCATAAAAAACAATTACCAGGTCTTTGGCACAGAGTTTTCAAGAGGAGCTTCAAAATACCGCTCATAAAATTGCTAAGGCAAGCATAAAACGGGAAACCCATTGTCTGTTTTTTTTGCCTTTATACTTGGATTTTGACAGTAAGACTCCAAAAGACTAGGTAAAGTGAGAGACAATTGAGGCATGGGTGTTAATTAAGGCACCGATTTGCCTGGGACTTATGAAAAGACACCGATTTGCCTGGGACTTAGAATTAGTGCCCCCCCAAAAAATAAATAATGGGCTGTCAATAAATAGAGCTACTGTGTTAAGTAAGGCTTGATGAACAGGAAAATATTGAGCTTGAACATGGGAGAGGATTAGCAGAGGTAAGGGCCTCGGTATAGATATGGATTTATAGAAGACCCCCTGGGGTCTTCTCATGCAGGTGAGTAAACCAACTTGCATGCACAGGTTGGGTGGGTTGTTGGCTAGGAGGTTGGATCCACAAGATGCAGCAAAATCAATAGAAACTTGGATCAGGTTCCTGAGATGACTCAATATTTTCCTCGATTAACAATTATATGCCAAATGTAGACTTCTGGTTAACATTTAAACAAAAATATATGTTTTGGCAACCAACTTCTGAAATGAAAATTCCATTTTCAAATATCTTCTACCTATTTCTCCTGCATCTATGAACTGGAATTTCATTCTTAATCACCGCCAGTGTGAGCCCATGTGAGTGTACACAAGCTGAAATATGCGTCTTGGTCTTCCCCATCTGTGGGTTAATGAGAAGGTTAATTTCCAGTTAATTAGATGTGGTGTGGGAGATGAGCAAGCTTTTTCAGTAGCAGACTCAGCAAAATCCCGGGAATCTGGGAAAAAAAAAAAAAAAAAAAAGGCAGTGAAATGTGGAGAGGGAGTTTCCCTGATCTTCCTTCCAATTTGTGTAAGCCCAAGCACTGAATTTCTGAGGCCCCAGGCCAGCTTTAAAATGAAGATGAGAGTTCTTTTGCAGGCCTTGGAGATAGAATGTGCCACCTCTACCTGGGGACAAGGCAATTAATCTCATTCTCGAACAATCTGAAGTGTTCATCAGATGAAATTCCCAGCAACTCCCAGCCTTTCATGGCCTCTGAAACTCGGGGTAGTTGGATAGTTAAACACTCATTTGGAACAGAAGGAAGCTGGCCTTTCTTTGCCAGGGCTAAAAACTGCTATACTGCCACACACAATACTCATCATGTTGTGGTCTCCGGAACTACACAAGTTAGCATCACGGACCCCATCAGCTATAAGAAAGGTCAGTGGGAGAAAACAAGGAAATGAAGTTCATCATGAAGTAAACTGCAGTCAGACAGCACTATGTTAGAATAGAGTCTCCTATGTCTCAAAGGCTCCAAATACTTGTTTTGTGACTTTGAATCTTTTCAACCAGTCTGCTTCTTTACTTATGCTCATTTCATTCTGAGAACAGATGCTTCGAATGAGAATCTACCAATGACATGCAGGCCATTTACCTTGACACCAACTAAGTCACCAAAAAAGCGGCTCAGTAGAGGGGCACATGGGTGGCTCAGTCGGTTAAGGAACCGACTGTTGATTTTGGCTCAGGTCGTGATCTCGGTTTCGTGAGATTGAGCCCCACCTTTGGCTCCACGCTCAGCGCAGAGTCTGCTCCTCTGCCTCTCTCTCTGCCCCTACACCCATTTGCACACTCTCTCTAAAATAAATAGATCTTTAAAAAAAAGCAATTCAATAGAGAGTATGATGTATATAATCATTCCTCTGTAGGAGTCAACAATGAGCATCCTGCGTATCAATAGCACATGGTGTTGTTTTCTTCTATACCGTGAAGTACAGCTCAGAAAGATGGGCTAGCCTCCATTTTTCCTTTACTTGCTAGGTATCTACTAACACCTGACTAATACAGATGTGAATATCAGTTGGATGCTACATAAATTAGCATTTGTGACTTTGCAATTAGATGTCAACATGCATACAAAATAAAATCGAAAGTCATCCTCGTCTCTAGCCTCTGTGAGGAGAATAGAATGAGCCAGAAAATGTTAAAAGCTTACTCTCTACCCTTCCATTTACAGGTTTATTGTATTTTAGCTCCTTCTTGTCTTAAACACACCAAAGCTAGTTTTTTTTCTCTCTCTTAACATTCTATAATTGTTTAGAATTACTATCATGCTTTCCAACTTCTTTGCTCACCATTGTGTTTTATATCCTACATATTCCTTCTGGATTATTACTGAAGCACTTCCTTTCATTCTTTCAGCCAGCTTCTGTGAATAGTAATCTCTCTTGGTTCTCATATAACTCTAATGCCTTTATCTGATATAGTATTCTAGAGTAATGAATATTTTCCCTCAACACTTGGGATATACTATTCTTCTGTCATACCTGGCCAAAAGCCTGTTGTCTATCTTTCTAAGTAAGCTCTCTTTTCTCCTTGACTGCTTTAAAAAAACAAACAAACAAACAAACTTGTTTTTGTTGTTCTTTTTTTTTTTAAGATTTGTTTATTTATTTGAGAGAGACAGTGAGCACGAGTTGGGGGAGGAGCAGAGGGAAAGGGACAAGAAGACTTTACACTGGGCACACTGGGCACGGAGCCCCATGACCCTGAGATCAGGACCTGAGCCAAAATCAAGAGTCAGATGATTAACCAACTGAGCCACCCAGGCGTCCCTTGTTTTCATTGTTCTAGGCATGTATTACAATGTATCTAGGTATTGATTTTTTAAAAAATTCTGCCTGGGACTCAATGCAATTTGCATCTGTATTTACTCCTTGACTCAACTAACAACTTTTTTCTTAATTTCCAATAGATAGTATTTTCTGATTCTATGCTTAATTTCTAGTTTTATTGCACTGGAACGAGAGAATATTTCTTGGTTTTATTTGTTTCCTTTACTTTTGGAATTAACTGAGCTTTTTGTTGTTTTCTTGTTTTGTTTTGTTTTTCTTCAGAGACCAATATATGGTCCCTTTTCCTCATGATTGTTTAATGGGGACTCAAAAAGTTTTATTCTGTATTTTCAGGATAGAGTTTGATATGTAAATATTAGATCCATCTTATGAAAGACGTTTAGTTTTTGTATCTCCAGAAAACAGGTGAGGCATACTTAAATGGGATAACTTGAAGAGAGATGATTAATAAAAGGACAATTTACAATAGTAGAGGCAGAGTAGAGGGGGAAAGCACAAGGGATAGAAGAGTAACTCAGATATTTCAGGGGTGCCATTCCCACATACAGACCTGAAGGTGAAGGAGGAGAGCCAACATACCTTGAGATGGAGACCTTACGTGAAAAGGGCCACCTGACAGGAGCTTCGGTAGAAGGATCTTGCTAACCCGCAGCAACTCAACTGGGACCAATCAGTTGGAACAAATACTCTGCTCTCATTCTCTTTCCATCCTCTGTTCTATCACTAGTGCTCCCCATTGACCAAACCTCACCAGGAGCCAGAGACGAGGGGACCCAGTGATGCATTTGGCATAGTCCACAGAAGAGTTTGGTTTCCCAGGGCACCAGAACAAGATAGAAGAGGAAAGAATGTGCATCTGGAGAAGCAAATTGAAATCCAGTGGCACAGGTATTCTGTAGACTTCCTCATTTTTTAACAACTTGATTTATCTTGGATATTGAGAATATATTCTAAGTTTCCTGCTACTAGTGCATTTCTACTTATTGCATTATATTTGAAATTGAGATCATGAACCTTCTTCCTTTTGGTTTGGTCTATGCCTAGTATACCTTACCAATTCCTTATTTTTAACTTTTTGGAATCACTTGCTTTACGTGTCTGAATTTATTTTATGAACCTAGAACTCTTTTAATGGAGGACTTTAGCCCATTTAAATTTATTGATATGAAAAATATAGTCAGTTTTATTTTTGTCATAATAGTTAATTTTATGTTTCTGTATTTATAATTTTTCAAGTCTTTTGCTATGTGGACTCTTCATATTTTTTAGGAAGATTTATAGTCTTATACCAGTAATTTCTTTATAACTGTAATCTGTTTCATTTGTACATAATTTTACATATATTACAAGTTTGTAAACATAGCACAAATGAAACTTTGTATTGTGTTTCTTTCATTTAACATGTCAAAATACCTGTGAAATGCTCTATGCCATGTTTTAACATAGTCTTAATACTACATAAAGAATGCTTATATAATATTCCATTGAGTTGATGAGACATAAAAATGAACTTACTGGATTTTGGGGTTGAGCCTATTTTCTTTTTTTTTTTTTAAAGGTTTTATTTATTTATTCATGAGAGACAGAATGAGAGAGAGTGAGAGAGAGAAAGAGAGAGAGAGAGGCAGAGGGAGAAGCAGACTCCCCACGGAGCAGGGAGTCCGATGTGGGACTTGATCCCAGGACCCTGGGATCATGACCTGAGCTGAAGGCAGATGCTTAACTGACTGAGCCACCCAGGTGCCCAAGCCTATTTTCTATTATGAATTGAGACCTGGGGGTACATCTTTTGAGTTTATTTCACAGGATGGGAAAAGGGAGTTCCAGAGAAGTCATCGTTCTCTACCTCACAGGAGTTCAAGGATCCATGAACTGATGTGTGGAAAGGCTCTAGCCTTGGGCTGATAATTTGCAGTGACATGGCTATCCCTTGTTTTAGTACTTACTTTCCAGAAGGGAAAAGATATTTTCTGTGTTTGTCCTCTTCCCTTGTCTAAAATTTCCAGGGGAGTGCAGGTTACTGGTCTCATTAACATGAAACCTAGTAGACAGAAGGTTTACCACAAAAATGCATGTGCAGCATGGTAGTGGTGAGAAAAGCTGGATGGCTGAATCTTCACTGGTTCTTTGTCTTTCTTCATGTGGGGATTCAAGGCACTGTCTACTATCCTTTCCTTTAAGCCTAAAGGACTCCCATTAGTATTTTTGTTTTTTAACAGCTTTAATAAGATATGAGTCACATACCACACAATTCGCTCAACTGTACAATTCAGTGGTTTTTAGTTATTCACAGATATGTGCAATCACTACCACAATCAATTTGAGAATATTTTCATCACCTCAGAAAAGAAGCCCTGTTCCTATTGGCAAACATTCACCTATTCCTCTACCCACTCCCCAGTCCTAAGTATTAACAAATCTACTTTCTGTCTCTATAAATTTCCCTATTTTGGACTTGCACATGAATGGAGTCATATAATATATGGTCTTTTGTGACTGGCTTCTTTCAGATAACATAACATCTTCAAGGTTCATCCATGTTGTAGCATGTATAAGTACTTCATTCTTTTTTAGGACGAATAATATTCCATTGTATGAATATGGCACTTTCTGTTTATCCATTTGTCAGTTGATGAACATTTGGGTTGTTTTCAGCTCTTGGCTACTATGAATAATACTGCTATAAACATCCATATGCAAGTTCTTGTGTGGACACTTTTTCATTTTTCTTGGATATATACCTAGGAGTGAAATTGCCCAGTCATAGGACAACTTTGTGTCTAATCATTTGAGAAATTACCAGAATGAAAAAAAAGGGAAATTACCAGAATGTTTTTCAAAGTGGGTGCATCATTTTACATTCCCACCAGTAGTGTCTGAGGGTTCCAATTAATCCAAATCCTTGCTAATACTTATTATCTGACTTTTTGATTTTAGTCATCTGAGTGTGTGTGAAGTGGTATCTCACTGTGGTTTTGATTTACATTTTGCTGATGATGAATGTTGTTGTGCATCTTTTCATGGGTTTATTGGCCATTTGTTTATCTTTCTTGGGCCCTTTAGTATTTCTTGTAAGACAGGTCTGCTAGAGATGGATTCTCTTAGTTTTTTTTTCTCTGGTAAAGTCTTAATAGCCCTTTTTGAAGGATAGTTTTGCCAGGTATGTGATTCTTGGTTGACAGCTCCAACTTCTTCCCCCCTCCCGCCCCCCGCCCAGACACACACATATGCATTGACTATGTCATCTCACTGTTTTCTGGGCTCCCTGGTTTCTGATGAGAAATCGTTAATCTTGTTGAGGATCCCTTGTATGTGATGAGTCACTTTTCTCTTTCTGCTTTCTAGATTCTGTCTTTGGCTTTTGTCAGTTTAACTATGTGTCTCAGTGTAGATCTCTTTGAGTTTATCCTACTTGGGATTTGGTGAACTTCTTGGATATGTAGATTCAGGTTATCTCATTAAGTTGGGAAAGTTTTTGGCTATCATTTCTTCAAATATTCTTTCTGCCCCTTTCTATCCTCTCTTTCAAGAACTCCTATTATGTGTATGTTGGTATGCTTGATGATATGCCACAGGTCTCTGAGACTTTGTTTCTTTTTCTTCATTATTTTTTTCTTTCTATACCTCAGACTGGATGATCTCAATTGACCCATCTTCAAGTTTGCTGATTCTGTCTTCTGCTTGCTCAAATCTACTATTGAATCCCAGTAGTGAATTTTTCATTTCAGGAATTATACTTTTTAACTCCAGAATTTCTACTTGGTTCCTTCTTACAATTTCTATCTTTTTATTGGTATTTTTATTTAGTGAGAGATCACTTTCATACTTTTATTTAATTCTTTAGACATGGTTTTCTTTAGTTCTTTGAACATATTTAAAATAGCGAACTTAGAGCCTTTGTGTAATAAGTCCGAAGTCTGGGCTTCCTCAGGAACATTTTCTATGACTTGATTTTTTTTTTTTTTTACCTGTCTCTGGGTCATGTTCTTCTTTCTTTATATGTCTTATAATTTTTTATTATGTTAATCACCATATATTACATCATTAGTTTTTGATGTAGTGTTCCATGATTCATTGCGTATAACACCCAGTGCTCCATTCAATACGTGCTCTCTTTAATACCCATCACCAGGCTAACCCATCCCCCCACCCCCCTCCCCTCTAGAACCCTCAGTTTGTTTCTCAGAGTCCATAGTCTCTCATGGTTCATCTCCTCTTCCGATTCCCCCCCCCCTTTATTTTTCCCTTCCTACCACTTTCTTCTTTTTTTTAACATATAATGTATTATTTGTTTCAGAGGTACAGGTCTGTGATTCAACAGTCCTACACAATTCACAGTGCACACCATAGCACATACCCTCCCCAATGTCTATCACCCAGCCACCCCATCCCTCCCACCCCCCACCACTCCAGCAACATTCAGTTTCTTTCCTGAGATTAAGAATTCCTCATATCAGTGAGATCTTATGATACATGTCTTTCTCTGATTGACTTATTTCGCTCAGCATAATACCCTCCAGTTCCATCCACGTTGTTGCAAATGGCAAGATTGCATTCCTTTTGCTGGCTGCATAATATTCCATTGTATATATATACCACTTCTTCTTTATCCATTCATCTGTCGATGGATATCTTGGCTCTTTCCACAGTTTGGCTATTGTGGGCATTGCTGCTGTAACATTGGGGTGCATGTAACCCTTCGGATCCCTACATTTGTAACTCTGGGATAAATACCCAATAGTGCAATTGCTGGGTCGTAAGGTAGCTCTATTTTCAACTTTTTGAGAAACCTCCACACTGTTTTCCAGAGTGGCTGCACCAGCTTGCATTCCCACCAACAGTGTAGGAGGGTTCCCCTTTCTCCACATCCCTGCCAACATCTGTCATTTCCTGACTTGTTAATTTTAGCCATTCTGACTGGTGTGAGGTGGTATCTCATTGAGGTTTTGATTTGGATTTCCCTGATGCCGAGCGATGTTGAGCACTTTTTCATGTGTCTCTTGGCCATTTGGATGTCTTCTTTGGAAAAATGTCTGCTCATGTCTTCTGCCCATTTCTTGATTGGATCATTTGTTCTTTGGGTGTTGAGTTTAAGAAGTTCTTTATAGATTTTGGATGCTAGCCCTTTATCTGATATGTCATTTGCAAATATCTTCTCCCATTCTGTCGGGTGTCTTTTCGTTTTGTTGACTGTTTCTTTTGCTGTGCAAAAGCTTTTTATCTTGATGAGGTCCCAATAGTTCATTTTTGCCCTTGCTTCCCCTGCCTTTGGCAATGTTTCTAGGAAGAAGTTGCTGCGGCTGAGGTCGAAGAGGTTGCTGCCTGTGTTCTCCTTTAGGATGTTAATGGACTCCTCTCTCACATTTAGGTCTTTCATCCATTTTGAGTCTATTTTTGTGTGTGGTGTAAGGAAATGGTCCAGTTTCATTCTTCTGCATGTGGCTGTCCAATTTTCCCAACACCACTTGTTGAAGAGACTGTCTTTTTTCCATTGAACATTCTTTCCTGCTTTGTCGAAGATTAGTTGACCATAGAGTTGAGGGTCCATTTCTGGGCTCTCTATTCTGTTCCATTGATCTATGTGTCTGTTTTTGTGCCAGTACCATACTGTCTTGATGATGACAGCTTTGTAGTAGAGCTGGAAGTCTGGAATTGTGATGCCGCCAGCTTTGCTTTTCTTTTTCAACATTCCTCTGGCTATGCGGGGTCTTTTCTGGTTCCATACAAATTTTAGGATTATTTGCTCCATTTCTTTGAAAAAAGTTGATGGTATTTTGATAAGGATTGCATTGAATGTGTAGATTGCTCAAGTAGCATTGACATCTTCACAATATTTGTTTTTCCAGTCCATGAGCATGGAACAGTTTTCCATTTCTTTGTGTCTTCCTCAGTTTCTTTCATGAGTATTTATAGTTTTCTGAGTACAGATCCTTTGCCTCTTTGGTTAGATTTATTCCTAGGTATCTTATGGTTTTGGGTGCGATTGTAAATGGGATCGACTCCTTAATTTCTCTTTCTTCTGTCTTGTTGTTGGTGTATAGGAATGCCACTGATTTCTGGGCATTGATTTTATATCCTGCCACTTGACTTAATTCCTGTATGAGTTCTAGCAGTTTTGGGGTGGAGTCTTTTGGGTTTTCCACATAAAGTATCATATCATCTGCAAAGAGTGAGAGTTTGACGTCTTCTTTGCTGATTAGGATGCCTTTGATTTCTTTTTGTTGTCTGATTGCTGTGGCTAGGACTTCTAGTACTATGTTGAATAGCAGTGGTGATAGTGGACATCCCTGCCGTGTTCTTGACCTTAGGGGGAAAGTTCTCAGTTTTTCGCCATTGAGAGTGATATTCGCTGTGGGTTTTTCATAGATGGCTTTTATGATTTTGAGGTATGTACCCTCTATCCCTATACTCTGAAGAGTTTTGATCAAGAAAGGATGCTGTACTTTGTCAAATGCTTTTTCTGCATCTATTGAGAGGATCATATGTTTCTTGTTCTTTCTTTTATTAATGTATTGTATCACATTGATTAATTTGCGGATGTTGAACCAACCTTGCAACCCAGGAATAAATCCCCCTTGGTCGTGGGGAATAATCCTTTTAATGTACTGTTGGATCCTATCGACTAGTATTTTGGTGAAAATTTTTGCATCCATGTTCATCAGGGATATTGGTCTGTAATTCTCCTTTTTGATGGGGTCTTTGTCTTGTTTGGGGATCAAGGTAATGGTGGCCTCATAAAACGAGTTTGGAAGTTTTCCTTCCATTTCTAGTTTTTGGAACAGTTTCAGAAGAATAGGTATTAATTCTTCTTGAAATGTTTGGTAGAATTCCTCTGGGAAGCCATCTGGCCCTGGACTCTTGTTTGTTGGGAGATTTTTGATGACTGCTTCAATTTCCTTAGTGGTTATAGGTCTGTTCAGGTTTTCTATTTCTTCCTGGCTCAGTTTTGGTAGTTGATACATCTCTAGGAATGCATCCATTTCTTCCAGATTGTCTAATTTGTTGGCATATAGTTGCTCATAATATGTTCTTATAATTGTTTGTATTTCTTTGGTGTTGGTTGTGATCTCTCCTCTTTCATTCATGATTTTATTTATTTCGGTCCTTTCTCTTTTCTTTTTGATAAGTCTGGCCAGGGGTTTATCAATCTTGTTAATTCTTTCAAAGAACCAGCTCCTAGTTTTGTTGATCTTTTCTACTGTTCTTTTGGTTTCTATTTCATTGATTTCTGCTCTGATCTTTATTATGTGTCTTCTCCTGCTGGGTTTAGGCTTTATTTGCTGTTCTTTCTCCAGCTCCTTTAGGTGTAGGGTTAGGTTGTGTATTTGAGACCTTTCTTGTTTCTTGAGAAAGGCTTGTATTGCTATATACTTTCTTCTTAGGACTGCCTTTGCTGCAGCCCAAAGATTTTGAACAGTTTTGTTCTCATTTTCTCTTGTTTCCATGAATTTTTTAAATTCTTCTTTAATTTCCTGGTTGACCCAATCATTGTTTAGTAGGATGCTCTTTAGCCTCCATGTATTTGAGTTCATTCCGACTTTCCTCCTGTGGTTGAGTTCTAGTTTCAAAGCATTGTGGTTGGAACATATGCAGGGATACAGTTTCTTCTAACAGACCAAAATATACCCTAAATCTCTAGTGTATGACTTTGTTCTAGTCTCCTGCATTTAGCTCATTTACATTCAGGGTAACTATGGAAAGATATGAATTTAGTGCCATTGTATTGCCTGTAAGATGACTGTTACTGTATATTGTCTGTATTCCTTTGTGGTCTATGTTACTTTTAGGCTCTCTCTTTGCTTAGAGGACCGCTTTCAATATTTCTTGTAGGGCTGGTTTTGTGTTTGCAAATTCCTTTAGTTTTTGTTTGTCTTGGAAGCTTTTTATCTCTCCTTCTATTTTCAATGACAGCCTATCTGGATATAGTATTCTTGGCTGCATATTTTTCTCATTTAGTGCTCTGAAGATATCATGCCAGTCCTTTCAGGCCTGCCAGGTCTCTGTGGATAGGTCTGTTGTCAATCTAACGTTTCTACCATTGTAAGTTACAGATCTCTTGTCCCGAGCTGCTTTCGGGATCTTCTCTTTGTCTCTGAGACTTGTAACTTTTACTGTTAGATCTTGGGGTGTTGACTTATTTTTATTGATTTTGAGAGGGGTTCTCTGTGCCTCCTGGATTTTGATGCCTGTTTCCTTCCCCAAATTAGGGAAGTTCTCTGCTATAATTTGTTCCAATATACCTTCTGCCCCTCTCTCTTTCTTCTTCTTCTGGGATCCCAATTATTCTAATATTGTTTTGTCTTATGTTATCACTTATCTCTCGAATTCTGCCCTCATGATCCAGTAGTTGTTTATCTCTCTTTTTCTCAGCTTCTTTATTTTCCATCATTTGGTCTTCTGTATCACAAATTCTTCCTTCTGCCTCATTTATCCTAGCAGTTAGAGCCTCCATTTTTGATTGCACCTCATTAATAGCCTTTTTGATTTCGACTTGGTTAGATTTTAGTTCTTTTATTTCCCCAGAGAGGGTTTCTCTAATATCTTCCATGCTTTTTTCAAGCCCAGCTAGTATCTTTAAAATTGTCATTCTGAACTCTAGTTCTGACATCTTACTAATGTCTGTATTGATTAGGTACCTGGCAGTCAGTACTGCCTCTTGTTCTTTTTTTTGAGGTGATTTTTTTCCGTCTTGTCATTTTGTCCAGAGGACGATAGATGAATGAGAGAACAAGATGCTAACAGGGTAACAATGACCCCAGAAAAATATACACTAAACAAATCAGGAGAGATCTGAAACCGGGGGGAAAGAAAGAAAAAAGAAAAATAAGAAAAAGAAAAAGTTACAAAAAAAAAAAAGAATATGATCAAATATGATCAGGCTGGTGAATAGATCAGTGCCACACACTAGATTTTGTGTGTATTTTGGTCTGTTAGAAGAAACTGCCTCCCAAAATTTTAAAGAAAGAAAATCTTATATAGGTACAAAAATAAGGGTAAATACGATGAAGGGATGGAATATGACTGTGAAGATGAAAATTATAAAAGATTTTATAAAAGGAATTGATAAGATAAGAAGTTGGTTGAAAAAAGAAAGAAGAGAAATTAAAAAAAAAAAAAGGGAGAGAATGTGATCAGGCAGGAGACTAGAACAAAGCCATACACTAGAGATTTAGGTTATATTTTGGTCTGTTAGAAGAAACTGTATCCCAAAATTTTAAAGAGAGAACAACTTATATATATACCAAAAATAAGGTTAACTACTATGAAGGGAGAGAATATGACTCTAAAAATGAAAAATAAAAAGGATTTTTAAAAAAGGTATTGATGTTTGTTGAAAAAGGGAAAAAGAAAAATTCAAAAAAAAATAGAAAAAGAAAAAACAGAAAATTAAAAAAATAACTTCAAAAGACTAAAGAATCATGGTAAAAAAGCCATGGATTCTATGTGCTGTATTCCCCTAGCGCTGGAGTTCTGCCGTTCTCATTGATCGGTAAACCTGGTCTTGGCTGGCTGTTCTCGCTGATCTTCTGGGGGAGGGGCCTGTTGCCGTGGTTCCCAAATGTCTTTGCCGGAGGTGGAATTGCCCCGCCCTTGCCCGGTCCAGGCTAAGTAATCTGCTCGGGTTTGCTCTCGGGAGCTTTTGTTCCCTGCAAGCTTTCCGTACAGCTTTGGAGGCGGAGAGTGAAAATGGCGGCCTCCCAATCTCCGCCCCGGAGGAGCCGAGAACTCGGGGTCCCGCTCCTCAGTGAGCCCCCAGAGAAAAGCAGTCAGTCACTCCCGTCTCCCCGGTCTCCGGCCGCACTCCGTGCTCACCCGGCCTGTGACCGAGCATTTCTATCTCTGGCACCCGACCCCGTGTGGTGTCTCCAAACCCAGCAGATCCCTGCGGTGCGCTCCCGCACCTCTCCTCCTGGGGGAGGAAGGTGAGTCTCCCCGGATCTGCCGCTTGTTGGGTCCCTGCTGGAGGAGCAGTGGCCCGACTGTGCCGCGGATCACGGTTTATAGCAACCCCGAGCTGAGAGCCCGCGCCTGGGCTCCGTCTCTGCAGCCGGCTTCCCCGCTCCGATACCTGGGAGCTCTGCCGCACTGAGGCACCCCCGGTCTTTCTGTGACCCCGAGGGTCCTGAGACCACACTGTCCCACGAGGGTTCCACCCCCCGCTTAGCCAGTGGAGTGACGTCCCTCAGCGGAGCAGACTTCTAAAAGTTCCGATTTTGTGCTCCGTGGCTCTATCACTTGCCAGAAGCGGCCGACGGAGGCCCCTCCCCCGCCGTCTATCCTCCCGAATATCGCCTCGGATTCACTTCTCCGCACGTCCTACCTTCCAGAAAGTGGTCGCTTTTCTGTTCAGAGAGTTGCTGCTCTTCTTTTCTTCGATCTCCTGTTGAGTTTGTAGGTGTTCAGAATGGTTTGATCCCTATCCAGCTGAATTCCTGGGACCGGACAAAATTTAGCTCTCCTACTCCTCCACCATCTTGCTCCTTCCCCCCATATGTCTTATAATTTATTTTTTGTTGAAAACTGGACATTTGAAGTCATATGTGATAACTCTGAAAATCAGATTCTTCCCCTTCCGTAGGATTTGCTTTTCATTTGTAGTTTTTGTTATTTTTTAATGAGTTTTCTGAACTAGTTCCATAAAGTCTGTGTCTCATGTGTGGCCATTGAATCTCTACTTGGTTAGCTGAGTCGTCAGCTAATGATTGGCCAGAGATTTTCTTAACTGCCTGAGACTGGCAGATCTCCCTTTGCTGAGGGGCTCTGTGTATGTGTTGGGGTAGCTTTCAACACTCAGCCAGGCAGTTTAAAACTTTGCCTTAGCCTTCACTTCTTACTTCTACAAAATCTCAAGGTCAGCCAGAGGTGAGAGCTGGGGGCCTCCTCAGATCCTTTCTGTGCATGTGCACAGCCCTGAGCATACAAACAGCCGTGGGCATTGTGCCTGGACTTACAGATTTCTGGGAATGTATCAGAGCTTTTGAATGCCCCGATGGAATTTCATTCCCCAACTTTTGTTTTCAAGGTTTTTTGGTTAGTCTATTGTTTGCCTCAACTGTTATACACTGCCTCAGGCATCCAGGAAGGTCAGCAATGGTCTACAACTGCTGTTTGATAAATGTCCCTAGGGGATAAGGCTTTTCACACTGGGTAAGCTCCCGGTCAGGTAAGATACTGATAGCTTGCGAATACACTCTTATGGAGTCACAATTGACAGGCAGGTCACAAATGACAGTTTGGGAGAATGATGCTTTGAAAGAGCTTCAGTGTTGTTCTGCTTTCTCCAGTAGTTGCCAGTCTTCACCATCAATGTGCATTGTTATGTTTCAAGGCCACCGTGCTTCTGGGAGGCAGAGAATGAGACCAGGACAAGTTAAGATGCCCCAAAGCTTGCTGTTTTTACCAAGGTTTACCAGCTGTTTTTCTTGCATAAACATTCCCTGGATTGCTGCAAGCCTTTAGTTAATTTCCAGAGCTCTGAAAAAGCTGATTCTTTATTTTTTGCCAGTTTTCTCGTTGCTTTTATGGAGGAAAGAATTTTTGGCATCCTTACTTTGCCATTTTCACTTTATAACTGTAAATTTACATAATACCCTTAATCTTCCATCTCTTAAGCAGTATCTATTATCTGAGCAATGATAAACTTAGGATATTTTTTCTTCCTTTTCATTTCCTTCCTTCACTTCTACCACTCAGTTTTAGTTAATTATATTATATTTTTGTTTACCATTTATAGTTAACTATGCTTATGCTTCTATGACTTCATATTTGCAACTTTAAATTATCTCTTTGGACTCCCAGCAATTACAGAGGAAGCAATTGGATATGTGCAATACTTTATATTTACTTTCTCCCTCTCCCAATCAATTTTGGCTAGTTATATTGTCTTAATTTGGGTTCCCTCAGAGGCACATCATGAGACAATGGTCCAAGTGTAACTTCTTTATTTGTGAAGGGCAAGAATACCAATAGGAAAGGAAGGAAGTACACAGGAAAGACAAAGCAACCAATAAAAGGAGTATTATGCCAGCTATTTCTGTGGGTAACTAGAGCTTATATTGTGAAGCATTTCTGGGAAACATTGTAATACTCATGCGTCAGAGTTGTCTCTCCAAGGATCAAGGGATTCAGAGTATTTATTCACCAAATCCCATCAATCATTTGTTGAGAGCTTCTTCTGGGGGGATTTTAATTCCATGGTACTTCTTTTATGGTGCCCTTGGGGAAAAGACACATATATTGGTAGATAGAATCAGCTAGAACAACCGAAAGTGGTAAAGCTGCAGTGATACGATGAGGCACTGACGGAGTCCCCTAGATATTATATCATTTCTCCATTATTATTGTGTATAACTTTTACATTCTATTTCGTACTTTCTTTCCCACATGTTTTTTAGGCTTGTTTCTACTGTTAAAAATGTTCAAAATTCGTTGTAAAGTCTTTCATAATTTTCCTTGTTAATCTGTTTATTGTCTTATATTTGTCCTCCATTCGTTTTCTCAGAAAGTGCTCATGGCAATGATATTCCCTGAGCTCTGGCATGTTCAAAACTATTTGTCTTTGTCCTTTTGTACTTTAAGCACAACTTGATTGGATAGAATATTCTTGGCTCACGTATTTGCCAGGGTGCTACAGGAAGATGTCAGCATCCGTGCATTCCGTGATTTAAGGAAGTTAAGGTTGAATACTATCTTCCCAGAATTCACATTTACCTGGGACCTCAGAATGTGACCTGATTTGGAAATAAGATATTTATAGATATAATCAAGTTAAGATGAGGGTATATTGGATTAAGATGGGCCCTAACCCAAAGGATGGTGTCTTTATGAGAGAAATTTAGACACAGACATGCACCGAGGGAAAACTATATGAAGAAACAGAAGGTAGAATGTCATGTAAAAATGGAGGCAGAGATTGGTATGATGGTGCTACAACCCAAGGACTATCAGGGATTGCCAGCAACCATCAGAACCTAGGAGAGACAAAGGGAACAGATTCTCCCTCAGAGTCCCCAGTAGAAACCAACCTGGCTCATACCTTGATTTCAGACTTCTGGCATCCATAACTGTGAGGGAATACATTTCTGTTTTTTTTAAGCCACCGCCCACTTTGTGACACTTTCTTATGGCAGCCCCTGGAAACTACTACAACTATGAAATGTAACTTCCTGATTCCCTGAAAGACAGCAGCAGCCTTCCCTTACTGGTTCCAAATGAGGTTCTAAAGTTAATTTCGGTACCTACAGTTATTTCCTCTTGTGTAGAGTATGCGTACAAAATTTAAATCACATATTGTATGAACTTGAGATTCTAATTTCTCTTGAGTAACTCTTTTACATGCAACCCCAGGTGGGTGGCTAGATTCTTTGCAATTTTTCAAGGCTGAGGGGTAGAAAGCATAGATGTGCATGCATGTGCATGTGCGCATGCACACACACATACACACACACACACACACACACAGTACAATATCCTCTCCTATTTGTGGGGTGGGCTTTCACTGTTACTACCCCGGAGCTATACTCTCACAAGCTCTTAAGAACACAATTAATAAAATTTTATTCCAGAAATGCATGATTGGTTTTAACACCCACAAATTAATCAGTGTAATACACAACATTAATAGAATTAAGGGCATAAAAATGATCATTTTAGTAGATGCAAAAAAGCATTTGAAAAAAATCCAACACACTTTCGTGATGAAAACACTCAACAAACTGGGGATAAAAAGGAACTTCCTCACCCTATTAAAGAGTATCTTTGAAAAACCCACAGATAACATCATACATAATGGTGAAAGACTGAAAGCTTTCTCCTTAATAACATCGGGATCAATACAAGGATGTCTATTCTTGCCACTTCTCTTCAACATTGTGCTGGAAGTTCTAACCAGAGCCATTAGGCAGAAAGAAAGGAAGGAAGGAAGGAAGGAAGGAAGGAAGGAAGGAAGGAAGGAAAGAGGGAGGGAGGAAGGGGGGAGGGAGGGAGGAAGGAGAGAGAGAGAAAGAAAGGAAGGAAGGGAGAGAGAAAGAAAGGAACTTGCGAAGTACTATTGAGGCGATGTAAAATGTGTACAATTTTCTTTTCATCACTGACTTTTGAGTATCTTTTACCTGGACAGATACCAGAATGTGTGGACTGCATTAGTTGGATTGCTGACCTATCTTCTTTCAAGCAGGAAACCATGAACAATGGGCTTAAAAATCCATTTGAGGGGCACCTGGGTGGCTCAGTCGGTTAAGCGGCTGCCTTCGGCTCAGGTCATGATCCCAGGGTCCTGGGATCGAGCCCCCCATCAGGCTCCCTGCTCAGCGGGAAGCCTGCTTCTCCCTCTCCCACTCCCCCTACTTGTGTTCCCTCTCTCGCTGTCTCTGTCAAATAAATAAATGAAATCTTTAAAAAAAAAAAAAAATCCATTTGACAGAACTGAGCCACCTCTGTATGTAAAGATTAATCTTAGGTGGATTGATAGTGTAAATGAAGTGAAATTTATATTTGATATTTTCTTCCAGAAAAGGCCTTCCTCCACTCCCAACATTCAGGAACCTTCCATTCAGAGTTGGTCAGTTGTAGAACTACTCCAAATGGTTACCAGGCATTTTTATAGGGGCCTATGGAATACCTTGACCTTTGGAACTTGCTTTGGGTATGGATACCAACAAAAAATATAGCAGAAATAGCGTGATAATCAGATTTTGATCAACCTCACCCCAGCTTTGTGGATAATCAGGATCTGTCTGGATAAAAGAAGAAGCTTTTTGTTATTATATCCATTTATGATACTCAGATGCCTATCTTGTTGTTTTCTAAAAAGTAGTTTATTAAGGTTTTTGCAAGATTACTTTTTTTTTAAAGATTTTATTTATCTGACAGAGAGAGACACAGCGAGAGAGGGAACACAAGCAGGGGGAGTGGGAGAGGGAGAAGCAGGCTTTCTGTGGAGCAGGGAACCCGATGCGGGGCTCGATCCCAGGACTCTGGGATCATGACCTGAGCCGAAGGCAGACACTTAACAACTGAGCCACCCAGGTGCCCTGCAAGATTACATTTTAAGATTAACTGATGCAAATATGTATACCCTTTTGGAATATCTGTCCCAGATGTTCTCTTGCCACCCTTCCCCTAAAACACACACCGCGCGTGCGCGCACACACACACACACACACGCACACACATTCCTTACTATGCTACCTCTTTGGCAGCGTATCTTAGTAAAGGACTGGGAAGGACCAACCTTCTATCACTGGAAACTGTTACCAGCTTTGTTACTGAGCATGCTGAAGGGGGGAACAAAGCTTTAATGAATACTTGTGTAGTAGTCCCCTCCCCCTTTTCTACATGGGTATTTATTTTGTTAACCCTGACTTTAAGGTACGACAGCCCTGTGGCAACACTATTCTGTACAAGCTCCTTCCCTTCTCTCAGCCCTAACTAACTTTAAGCCAGAAATCCTCCACTATATCCTGAGGTAAAATCTACACTGGCCCACCCTCTTATGGCTGTGACCATGTCAGAGTCACTCATGTGCCATGAGAACCATTTAAACAATGAAAGACTCAGTAAATAACCATGTTTCTTACATTTCCTTTGGCATGATGCCTTTTTCTGAAAGGCGAGCTCAGTACTGAATGCTCTTTCTCTTCTTGCCTAAGCTGCTGTTACCCCAGCCAATCATGTAAAAGAAAGACTGGTCTGGCTTTATTTTATTTTATTTTTTTAAAGATTTTATTTATTTATTTGAGAGAGAGACAGAGAGTGATCACGAGCAGGGGGAGGGGTACAGGGAGAAGCAGGCTCCTTGCTGAGTAAGGAGACTGATGTGGGACTCAATCCCAGGACCCTGGAATCATGACTTGAATCAAAGGCAGACACTTAACCAACTGAGCCATCCAGGTGCTCTGGTCTGGCTTTAAAAATTCCTGAGTGTTAGATCGCTACAAAATAGTCCCCAATGAATTATACCACCTTGAATTCATGGACTTGAGCAGTCTACTCTAATCTTATATGATGATTGGCCTTATAACTTGCTTGGGCTGGTAGAACATGGCAGAAGTGATTCCATACAAGTTCCGGACTAAGGCCCTATGAGGTCTTACAGCTTCTTCTTATACTGTCTTGGAAACCTAAGAAAATCATGCTGCAAAAAGTCTGAGGTGAAAAACCACATGGAGACGTCCAGCTCTCCCAACGGTTCTAACAGAACTCAGACCCCACCTGCCCCCTCTGCTTAATACAGCTTCATAAGTGATTTCAGCAAAACCAGCATAAGAACCAGCCAACTAACCGGTGGAATCATGAGAAGTAATAAATTGTAGTTTAAAGCCATGGAGTACTGGGATGATTTGTTATGCGGCAATAGATAACTGATACAGTGATTGTAAAGGTTTCAGGTGCTGAGAGTTGGTTCCCCTGACAAGGGTAAACTACATGGTCTTATCAGCCATAGGCTCCTGCATGGGCCTGTAGTTCCAAGGAGAGTTGAAGCTGACTTTTTCATCTGAGCCTGCAAGGTCACGTTTTTCCGTGATGTATATTTCTCAGTTCCAGTTCATATTACTATGTACAGGGTCTGAAAGAACAGTGGAAGACATGACCTGCTTTTTAAAGAGCAGCTGGCAAAATGCCTAGTGAGAAAAGCATACAAAAACCTTCTGCAACTCTAGGTAACTCTGTCCATGTTTGATCATTTCATTTTCCAACAGCCATGTCTCAGCTGTGCCCCAGTGTTTCTGCAGCTTATATTTGTGTTCAAATGGGAAGTCTTCCTAATTTCTCTCCTCTGTCATTTTCTTATCCAAGTTTCTGTGTTTTCTTGCTCAATTCCTCATTGACAGAGCCTCAGGTAAAGTACTTCTGTGCCTGGAGTGTTATTTTACTATTTATCACACCCAAAATCAGTGAGAAGAGTCTCATCTTAGAAACATAGCCACCAAAATGAGACCCTCACCATGTAGAGAGGCAGAAGAGTGTAATGGCGAAGCATATAGATTCTGGAGCCAGATTGCCTGGTTTTGAACCCTAGGTCTGCAAGTTGCTAACTGTATGACCTTGGATAGGTTATTTAACACCTCTTTGCTTCACCTTTCTTATCTGTCAAATGGGCATGACAATAGTCTTACAGACCTTGGAGATCTATAAGAATACATGTGTTGGGGAAGGTCATTGAAAAGGTGTGACCAAGAGTTGACCCATGAGGTGGAGCCAGCCAATCAGAGGCTCCTCACCCCCTCCCCTGCCCTTGGACTATGGGTTCCACTTGCCTTTCTTTCTCCCAGAGGCTGCTCCAAGGACAGAGTCTTGAGATAGTGATGTGGTGTTGAGAACACCTGCACAGTATTCTTGACTGAACCCAGTTAAGGCCTCTTTATAAACTTTTAAGATTTGGTGGACTGGTGTGGGGATCCATTCATCTTGCTGCTGCCTGAGACAAGCCTTGTGTTTAAGTTCCCTTTGCTTATTAAAACTGCCACCTGCCAGCTTGGTGTGGCTTGCCTCTTTCTTTGGTCTCTCCCTGCCCTCTGCCCATGGGGATTGGTTTCAGATGACATCCGGAAGGCTCCCAAGAGGGTTGGAAACCAACAACATGCAAACTTGGAACTTTGTAGCTATGTCTGTACATTTGGCTGCAACTCTAGGTAACTCTGTCCATGTTTGATCATTTAATTTTCCAATGGCAATGTCCAATGGCATTTTATTATGGAAGAACTGAATATAATAGAAGACAAGGATTTTAGACCCAGATCTTTGACAAACTAAACACTTGACCTTGGGTAAATTACTATGTCTCTGGGTCTCAGCTTTTTCATCTGTGAAATGAGTACTGTAAGGACCTTTTCAACTAAAAAATTCAAGAAATCTATGAAATGTGTAAAGAAAGGCTAACTTTGGCCTCTCAGACCATGACCACCGAGGGTAAAATATTTATTCTCCTTGTCTAGAAGGGACCCGAGATGTCTTCAAGTGTAGTATTGTTTCATGCATAAAGGCCTCATTTTGTTTGTTAATGTGGTTTCAGTTGTAAACAGAGCTATTTCTCACCTGGGATCTGATGAATAAGGACTGGTAGAAATTGAGGATTAAATAACCATCTGGACAGGGAAGACCCACATATTCACATACTCTTTTAATGGTTTAGGACGATTTTCAGAAGGACATTCCAAGATGAAGGAGGCCAGTACATGCTAGTAGAGAGAAAGGAAGAGCACAATACCATGTTTGTTACTGGCCAGCAGGAAAATGGAGAAGAGAAGGGGTTTTGATGACACCTGAATCAGCCAGGAAGAAGTGTTTGATCATAGGATCAGAAATGATACTGCTTTTCTTCCTGACTTTCCTCCCATCTATCTTCATGCCTCATAGGCAACATCATGGAACAAACATTAGTATTTAGCCCTCTGTAGTCTTGTCAGCTTGTAACCTAAGGCCAGGATAGCATTGTTGCTATATAACCAAGACCATTATTTTCCTTTCCTGCTTTAAACTAACCTCTACCCCCATCTTACCCTCAAGCTCAGAGATCAGATTCATCTCAAGTCTTATCTATCATCTATCTATTTATCTACCATTTATATTTTTAGAGTTTTTGCTGCAAGCTAATCCCCCATTCATAGACCCCTTGATGAACTTCCAGTACTGTACCAAGAAACAATCACACATTCATATGTATACACACACACACGCTCACACCTATATGAAAGGCCTTAAAAGGTCCAGTTTTACCTTGCCACAGGACTATTAGAAGTCATATAGGATGCATACTAATTTTGACTAAAAAAAGAAAAAAAGTTATACTACAGAGTAAGATAATCAAAAGAATTCCTTCCTTTCAGCATTCCTCTTCTATAACCCAAAGCACTTCTGAAGCCCTTATTTTGCTATAGATGGAAAATGACCACATATGTTTTTTTCTTCTCTCTCAAGAAACCCTATTAAAATAATAGCAAAGCTACTGAAAAGGGGATGAACCCATAAGAATGAAAAAATGGGAATGCAAGTCGTTATCAGATAAGGGATATCAACAACTTTCTAGAATACAGAAAGAGAATAGAAAGATAATAACACGTGGAACAAAGAGGAGAAAACTAAACCCCAGACTATATACACAGGAATGGGTTGCAGTGGATATGGGAGGGGGAGTAACTGACTTGGAAAAAGGCTAGAAAGGAATTCAGCATGGAAGCTAGCAGGCATGACAGGTGCAGGAATAAGAAGTGGTGATAAAAGCAGGATCTGTACATGTAATTGTTGGCTATCTGAGTCCCTCTCCAATACATGCATGCAAAACAGCATACAAGAATGTTACTGTGCATTCCCCATCTCTCAATGTGTAAAGGAGAGGGGATATCCAAATAAAAGAAAGAAAAATATATGGGGTAAATTTGGGCATCTATGATGGATTAGGGTACCCCAGAAGATAGCCTCCCCATTCTGGAATTTAGGGAATTCCAGCATGATAGTAACCTCCCTGACTGCATCTCACCTGATTGCTTTAATGTGAAGTCCACAGCTGACAAACACCAGCCATTTGTAGAAAGTTCTTGGTCAGTGTATTAGTCAGGGCTCTCCAGAGAAACAGAACCAATAGGATATATGTATAGGATATCTTATTGTTAAATAAATTAACCAATTGTTAACAAGAACCCATATCTTATTGGAGATATATATAGATATAGATATACACACATTCATGCACACACACATATATCTCAACAGATTATTGTTAACAATTGGTTAATATATATGACAATAGGATACACATACACACATATATTATCTATCTATCTATCTAAAATATGATTATTGGAGGTTCAATTAAAGGTTGTTATATTCAGTTCAGAAATTTCCCAAAATATTGACCCCCAAAAGACAAAGTGAAAAAAATTATGAGGGAAAATATTAGAGATATAAAAAATCATCTATATGTCTCACAAATACATACCAAAGGAAGTCCAGAGGAGAATATTAGTGAAGAAATAAGGAATTTTCCAAAACCGGAGAAGAGTGGCGATTCTTTAATTGGAAGGTCTAATCTAAAGGTCTACTGTGTGAAATTTAAAGACACTGTGAGATTTTAAAATAATGAGAATAAAGAAAAAATTTCTAAAACCTTCCAGAGAGATGAAAACATATCATAGAAATGAGAATTACCTTACCCTAACATAATCATCCACATTGGGTGTTACTCTTCCCAGTTTTTTTAATTTTATAAACACCGCAACAGTGAACATCCTTGTACAAGCCTTCCTAGTGCCCAAGTCTCTAATTTTTTGCAAAAAATACTCTTCTCTTTATTTTTTCTTTCTTTCCTTTTTGCCCACAATGAATGTCACCAAGACCTCCTTGTTTTCCTGTTTTAGCTTTCTATGAATGTGACAAGTTTTGTTATGTCACTCAAGGTTCATGATCTTTTCTTTCCTTCTGTGTTGTGCTGAATAAGATTAAGGGGCCTTCTGAAAGAAATCTCTAAACTATCATTTTTATGATTCATTTCTGCACTAAGACATTTACTTTGTATTATAGAATTATGATTTGCTATCTCAAGGGACAAATGTAGGATTAAATTCCCTAAGATGCTTTTCTTGACAAATACTTAAAGGTAAAAATCAAGCTGCTAAATCTTTACCTTTTATGTCTGTTAGCTTTGAATTATTTGAAACTTGTGCTTTCAGGGTAAATTAGCTGTTCTAGCCATTACAGCTAAGAATCGGTCAGCATTTAGGTCCCAAAAATTTATTCTTAAGAATTCTCAAGTATCCATAATCCTCCTTGCATTGCATCCTTCTTGGGAAGTCTTTTTTTATAGAAATTTTCTTTCTGTGTTCAGTGATTGCTCTTGAGAGAAAGTCACAAATATGAAATGCATTCAGATGCCTAAATCTGCCATCTACAATCGAAGAAAAGAACAAGAGTCAGTAACATTTGTTGGTGTCTTAGATGTACTTATATGCAGTGTGTAACTTAATCCTTATCACAAATATGAGAGACAAATACTGCTTTCGTTATATAGAACATATAACTAAAGCATGGTAAGAAAAAGTAACTTCCTTTTAGTCTCACAACATGTAAGTGATAGGAAGGACCTCACCATATTACAAGATCTCATTTGGTGCAATGAACACCATCTCAGTTCAAATCCTAACTAGACCTCATTTTCATAGTCTACTCTTAAGCAAATAATTTTATGTTTCCTAGACCTCTATTCTCTCTTCTGTGAAATAAAAGGACAAATTATTTTATAGCCCTAAGTTTATATAAATCATTTATTGGATACCTATTAAACATTAGTGCTGATATTAAGTAATGTTAACACTAAGTATGCACTTATTCTATGAAAGATTAGTAAATGAAAGTTTGAAGTGCTCTACTGTAATGCCAACACAAAACTATAAAATAAATTTTTCAAAAGGAAGCCACATGGACTTAATAATCCTTCAAAAAGATGCTGAATCATATTTACTCATTAGAAGATATTTTCTAAGTTTCTACTAGAGGTCAAAGGGTCTGCCAAACACAACAATGAACATAAATAGATGCAGCTCTTGCCCTCCTGAAGCTAAAAATCTAATATAGGAGAGAGATGATGGTAGGTTGAATAATGGCCCAAGATGTCCGTGTCCTAATTGCCGAAACCTACAAATGTGACCATACATGGCAAAAGGGACTTTGTAAATGTGATTAAGTTAAGGATCTTAGAGACTGGGGAGATTATCCTGCATTATCTGGGTGAGCCCAATGTAATGTCATGTCCTATAAAAGGGAGGCAGAGGGAGACATTACTACAGAAGAGGACAAATGTGAGGACTGAAACAGGATTCTACACTGCTGGTTTTGATCATGGAGGCGGGGGCCCTGAACCAAGGAATGCAAGGAATGTTAGTTCTAGAAGAAAAGGCAGGAAACAGATACTCCCCTAGATATTATGGTGAGAGTGCAGCTCTGCAGCCACCCTGATTTCAGCCCAGTGATACTGATGTCAGATTTCTGACCTCCAGAACTGTGAGAGAATGAATGTGTGTTGTTGTGAGTCATCAAGATGGTAATCATTTATTACAGCAGCAATAGGAAACTAATATAGAGACCTTATTCAAGTAAGTCCCCAAACAGTAGAAGTCTAGTAGGGATCTCCATTCCCACTGTTCAACATTCTGACAGGTGCTCATGCCACATTGCATATTTAAGAGGTATAGACCTCTCTCTTGATTTCCTGTGCTCTTTCTCTCCCCAACAGTTGTGTTGTATGCTTACCAAGAGTCAGTTGAATTTGTTCCTAAATATGTTGACTCCAGAATATACACAACAGGGAATTTTCCAAACTAAGAAGTCAGACCAATGGCAGACCAAAAGAAAAACAAAAGGCAAATGTCCACCCAGCTTTGAAAGAAAATACATGGCATTATGACACATATATCATGGGGATCTGAGGTCGTCTGGGGAGCTGGAGAAAGTCTCCATGAGGAAGTGTTGCTTGAGCTGAGATCTGAAGGAGAAAAAAGAGTTATCCAGCCTGGGAGTGAGATTAGGGGTGGAGAGGATTGCTAAAGTCTTAAAGGAGAGAATATGGTTAGTGGATGAACCAGAAGGAAGCCAGTATGATTAAAGCAGGGAAATCTAGGAGCATCATGGCATAAGATGTAATAGGAAAGTTAGGAACCAGGCCATACAAGGCTGTGTAGAACCCGTGAAGATTGTAATCTTCATCTTAAGAATTACAGAATGTCTTTCTATTGTTTCAGGTGATTGGGGAAGAAGAGGCTTGGCTAACATGATCAGATTCGCATTTTGAAAAGCTCACTCAGGATCCTTGGTGGAGAACTAATTAGAGGGAAAGATATGGATGCAAGGACATCACTTAGGAGACTGTTCAAGCAAGAGATGATGGTAGCTTGGACTGGAAAGGTCATAGTAGAAATGGAGGGAAATGGACAGACTCATTATGCTTTGTAACAATATAAAGGAGTTGGCAACAGTTAGGATTGATAGATAAGATACAGGGAATAAAGAAGAGAAAGAGGTCAAGGTGACTCCAGTTTTTGTTGTTTGTTCCTTTGCATGATTTTGTACTACCAGGAGGACTATGGTACCGTTTGCTAAAATACAGCACAATGGAAGAAGACCAAGGAGAAGGGATCATAAATTTGGCTTTGAAATTGTTGAGCTTGAAAATATTCAAGACACAGAAGTAGAGATGTCAAATAAGAGGCTGAAAGTCAAAGGTCTGTGTCAGAGATATAAATTTGAGAATCACTGCATATAGATGGGGATTAGAGCCTTGAGCATGGATGAGATGGGCTAGGGGCAGAATAAAGAAGAAAAGAGAAAAGGGCCTAGCATTGAGCTTTGAAGAAAGTTCTAGTAATTACCAATTGGTCACAGACAACACAGAGGTGGAAAAAAATGCTTTTAAACATTTATGGAGGGTTTTTATTTGTTTTTGTGACAAAACATTTTCTGGGCCAAAAAGTATTTGGCCTACTTAAAAGCTTTCAATTAATTTCTTTTAAAAATACTACCCAGACAAATAAAATTAATCTGTGGTCAAATCTGCCTCTTGGCCACCATATTGTGACTTCTGTTTTAATTAGAGCAGACCTGGGGCATAGACAATGTTTGGAAGAATCGCGTGAGTGACAGTAGAGCACCACTCCTACTCAGACGGGAAAAATATTTTTGGGATGGTGGGAAGTAGGAGAGACAGAGGGAAAGCAAGGAGCCCAGAGGCCTGTGATTCCAAGAGAAAGAAATAATTCTGAGCCTTTCTTTTTGAGTTAGTGTTGTGAGTAGTTGGAAATACCTCACTGGAAGCGGGAGGACCAAGGGACAAAGGGATTTATACCTATAATATCTGTTTGGATTCCCAAAGTGGCAACAAAGTCTAGGAGAACAAATGGTTGGGAAGAGGGCCACACAGAGAGGAATAAGATGTCTCAACATGGCCTTGAACAGATGGATGGCCAGCAATCCACTAATGCCCTGGCACTTGGCAAGGATGTGAGGGAAAGGGCTTCCTCTCCCATTCATTGTTGGTCATATGATTTGTGGGTATAAATTTAGTATTACCTATCAACATAAATAATGTATGAGCTTTAGCCAAGAAATTCTGTATAAAAATTCAACTGACAATGATAGAATTAGAGTATCATTATTTTGCAATCCCAAGGTGTATCTAGTCCTTGCTACTTGCTGCCTTGGAGATTCTGTAGGGTAGCTGCCATTCTTTACTAAATCCCCTTCTGCAGTAACTGGCTAGAATGGACTGTTGCTCACAACTAGGTATTCTGAATGATGTACTAAGAATCACAGAATTTTGAAGCTGATAAGACACTTAGAGCTCATCTTCTCCAATGCTTTTTCAGCCCCAATAACCCATTCTTTTATTTTCCCATTTGAAAATTTTTTACTAAAGAATTAAATTATCCTTGATTTAATAAAAGACATAAAACTGCTAATTATTCTGAACTAATAGAATTCTAGACAAAGCCAAAAAATTGATATTTGTTCTCTACAAATATAATATGGATTAAATGTCAGATTTTCATCAATCTTTTTGAAATATTAAAAATAGAGAGTATCCATTACTAATTTTTTGTTTCTAGTTTGAAAGACCCTGCTATATCCTTCTCCTTATTTGAATGATGAATCAAGTACAGTTCAACAATGTGGATACTTTGTCTAAGATGACACAGCTAAGTCAAGGCAGAGCTTAAATGAGAACCTGCCTTTAGGTAATAACACACTTTCTTAGGCACCGAAGAGAGACGTACCACCTCTCTGAGGCATCACCATAAGATTCATCCAAATATTTATTGAGTGTCTCGTCTGTGCCTAGTACTGATTCAGGCACTGGGGATATACCAATGAATAAGATGCATTACATCCTGCCTTCATGCTAGTGGGAAAACACAGCAGATGAGAAAACAGAGATGAACATAATTTTGGGTGGTGATGAGTGCTGTATTTAATAATAATAATAATAATAGACAAAAGGGTAGAGAGTGTTTGGATGATGAAGGTGTTAATTTAGTGTGGGTGTCAAGGGAGGCTTAAAGAAAGTGGCCTTTGGGCTGAAACATTAAAGCCTTGAATGCAAAAGATTAAAGACAGAACACTCTAAACAGAGAGAAAAGCAAATGCAAAGTTCCCAAGGCTGAAGCAAACTGCATTTAGAGAAACAGAAGATAGTGATAGAGGGGAGACAGTGGAAGATGAAGACAGAGAGAAAGGAAGAGGCAGGGCCCCTATAATAGGGCACCTGTTGAGGAAGGAATTTGGATTCTTTTTCCAGATCCAATGGAAAGACGATAAAGCCTTTTGAGCAAAGGAATGACATGATCTGATTTACTGAAAGGTATTACTTTGGTTCCTGCCTAGAGAATGGGTGTTAGAAGGGACAGAAATTCATTTCTCTCCTATAATACCTATAGTAATGAAGGACTAATATATGTTTGGGGAACTATAGCAAGACTCATAATCCATGTTATTTTCGGGGGTTGCAAGCTTATGACTACTAAAATATACATAAAAAATGCCATGCCTTTTAACCACACAGTCATACTATGACAGATTTGAAATATTTGCTTTTCTATCACAATCCTTGGCATAGTAACTTGTCCTCATATCCGTTTCTACTACACATGTACATATTAATTTAACAACAGTTGAATACTAAGACCGCTCAGCATAATAGATGGGAATGGTTCCGAAGGAGCTGAAATAATCTGTCAATGAAAGAATATATGTTTCAGAAGTACTTAAGCAAGAAACTGTAATGACTCAAAATGGGCTTGTTAAAGTGGAACAGGGCAATCCATTCCTGACAGCTCCTCTTGAGCCAGTAAGAGGGCAAGATACGTCATCAGCACCACTCTGGATGATTTGGCCAAATAGGTTCAAGGCTAGATTGCAAGGAAGTGCAATTTTAAAGTAAATTCTTTCTCCTGTGTTCTTCTCTTTTAAGTTTTCTGACATTCAAGATCCAGCCAAAACAAAGTTTAAAAGCAAACTATAATGCTGGCCAAATAATAGCAGGAAGCTGAGTTCATGTGTTGGCTAGATCTTTCTCCAATATAGCAGTAGGAGGAATTTTCAGTAAAACAAACTAATACAAATACTCTCATGCTTGGAATGTATGTTTTATTCTTTTTTTAAAATTTTATTTATTTATTTGTCAGAGAGAGTGCACAAGCAGGGGGAGCTGCAGGCAGAGGGAGAAGCAGGCTTCCTGCTGTGCAAGGAGCCTGATGCGGGACTTGATCCCAGGACCCCGGGATCTTGACCCGAGCTGAAGGCAGACGCCTAACAGACCGAACCACCCAGGCATCCCAATGTATGTTTTATTCTTATTAGCAATGATCCCAGTTAACCTTGTTGACCACTTACTGAGTGCCAGGCACTGAGCCAATGTTCTGCACAGTTTCTCAGTTGATTTTTTTTCCAACAACCCTATCAAGAAGATATTAGCGTTTATTTTGTTTGTACATGGGGAAACCAAGGCTCACAGTGGTTAAGTAATTTGTTTCGGTTCAAAAAGATTCTAAGCTACAAAAACAAGAATAGTATCTGGCCTCCTCCATCCTTACAGTGTTAACTATATTAAATTGCAACACCCTTTGTCAGAAGTTATTGCCTTATTAACTTCAAGTAGCATCAAAATGAGATCCCCTGACATGACCCACACTACATAAGGCAAGGTTTTGAAAATGGGCCTTTTATTAAACTGCCAAAGCCCACAGTATTTTTTCAACAGATCTCCTCTGGTTTATCTGGCCAAATGATTTGCATCTTAAAAGGTGTAGAATTGCATACAAACAAGTTCAAAGCTCCAGTGAATCTTTATAACGAATTCCCCTGAAGCAAAGAGTCTTTGTTTTCTTCTTTGCATAACAACTTCAAAATTCTAGATGTCCTAGATCATCTGAAAATCACATGACCTGATAATTTTTTGTCCCCAGATGGAGCCAAAGGCCATGGAGGAGTGCACTTGAGGGTTATCAGCACAGTACAAAATATGGCTAAACTTCTTCTGCTCCTGATTCACAAAAGGAATACCCAGCTTTCTTTTACTTGGAGGTTGAGTGCAATAATTATTGAGTGGCTGTGAAGGTTTCCAGTGTTCTAAGGGATGGCATTGAGCTAAGCATGAGGATTCTTATTATATTGGTATTCCCTCCATCCTGCCCTCACACCCTAATTTTACTGCCAAGATCTATACACATACATGGCCCCTAGGTCCTGGTTCTAAGGATGGAAATATTTGTTTAATAAATGAACATTTTCTGAAGTTTGGTAAGAACTGGGATCAAAAGCCCTTACATAAGTATCTACCTATCGATATAGATATATCATGACTCTTTATCGGAGAAGAGAATATCAGTAAATCACAAATTAGCATTTGATCAATTACCTAGTGTTCTTTAGTTTTTTTTTTTTTAATTAACTGGTCTTCTTAGGGTAATTTTAATTCATAAAAAAGGCAAATAAAGTGCATATCCATTTTATCACATTGCTAGGATGAAGGAAAACCATTTCATTATGTGATCAGCCATTAAACAAAATTTAGACAGAGACACAATTTGCCCAACTGCTATGTTGATTCTTACTGGATGGTGTCAAGGACCAACATTTAATAGATACAGGGCATACCTCAGCCCCTTTCCTTGACAGTCTATCCTGATCTCCCTACCCATCTCCTAGTTGTCCTCACACTGTCTAGCTGATGTTGACTCATTAAATACATATTTGTCAGGTACTTACTATGTACCTGGCTCCCTTGTAGGAAGTTGGGATATATCTGATCCAGACAAAGATCTTAGAATTCATAGAACTTACGTTCTAGTGTCCTGGGAATACACTTTGATTGGTATTCATTTTCTGCTTAATAAAAGTAGTTTGTGAATCACAAAAGCAGAATTAAAGACCAGGAAAATTATTTTTAAGCTGATTAAAACTTTAAATAAGAAAATGCTTGGTTATATTTTTCTAATAGACCTGCTGTAGTTGTTTCCAAAATATTAAATAATAACAGCAAGTCGCAGAGCAATTGATATAGTTTATTAAAAACTATGTTTATGTAAGTATAAAAACTTCATCAGGAAGTACACACAACAAACAGTTAACACAGGGTTGGAGGGAATACAAAGAATTGATTGCTTCTTCCTTTGCATAGATATTCACTGTTTAAATCTGTTAAATGGAGATGTATTCTTTGTGTAAATTAAAAAAAAATCCAATACATATTTATTTAGGGGCCGATGTGACCTGCTTTTCGAATCATCAGTTGAGAGATTGAACTAGATTAGCAATTCTCAATCTTTCCTCCACTCACGGCAGTTGACCTTCCCTGTGTAACACATTCCCAAAGGCATAACCAGGCCTATGTGTAATTTCCTCGCAGGAATCTACCTTTTTATCTTCCACTAAGAATAGTGTGTCAGAAGCTAGATGTTGTAGTGAAGCAAGATTTGCCACCTCAAAATGTGTCTCTTTGACATGTGGATTATTTCAGGCTGATTACTTTTAAGAAATGGAAAGTTTAGGAAGAAACTTTGACCTTCCTTCTAACTACCTAAAAGAATTTATATAGAGGACTTGTTCCAGAGAGGGAGCTATCACCATAGATGACTGCAGTATAATACAGACTAGGTGTGGTAGACAGAGAGGAACCTAGTAAAGTCTGTTAAAAT
Source organism: Phoca vitulina (assembly GCF_004348235.1). Taxonomy (NCBI): domain Eukaryota; kingdom Metazoa; phylum Chordata; class Mammalia; order Carnivora; family Phocidae; genus Phoca; species Phoca vitulina. Next base: position 15,420,063 of record NW_022589738.1, on the reverse strand, counting down.
TCCTCTCTGTGTCTCATTGCTTCTGTATGGCCCAAGAAACATTTGTTAACCAAACATTTACTCTTTTTCATCTTCCTGTGAAATAATCTTTCTTCCCTTTGAAGTCTCAGACTCCAGCCCCCTTAGCTCTGGACGACATATAAGCCTCAACTGCCTGACTGACTTCATCATAGTCTTATGGAGCCCCCATATGTATGCAATTAAATTTTATTTTCTCCTGTTAATCTGTCTCATGTCAACGTAACTGTTAGACCAGCCAAAAGAATCTTAAAGGGTAGAGGAATATTTTTGCTCCCCAACAATGTCAAGGAGAGTAATATTATGGGGATAATCTTAAATTACTTTGATTCATAGATATAGCTATAACTACCGAGATAGAAATACGCATAGATATACAGTTACAGTGGAAGAAACTTGGTGATTAACTAGCACTGGTAACAAATTACCTGTGACATAATTACAAAACACTATATGTCTAAAAACTATAGGTTAAAAAACAAACAAAAAACAAATAAAACTGGTCTTAGACCTTGCTACTCCAAAATGTACTCCACAGACCAGCAGCATTGGCCTTACCTGGGAGCTTGTTAGATTTGCAGAATCTCAGGCCCCACCCCAGACCTGCTGAGTCAAAATCTGCATTTTAACAAGATCTCCAGATGTTTTATAAGCACGTTAATGTTGAGAAGTACTGGCCTAGATAAATCTTGAATTCCTTCCAAGTCAGAGATTTGGGAAACCTGGGTAAAAATGACAGGACTGGTTATCACATCAGCACCTACAATAACATCTAGCCTTGTATCCCTGCTTCCATGCCTCCAGAATTTCAGATGACCTTTCAATGACCTTTTATTCTTCAAGCATAGCCACGCTACCAAAGGAGACAAATTATTTTCTAAAGAACAGTTGCTACTCAGCACTATGTTGCTGACAGATTGTTTCCACACAAAATTGCAATTCATAACTCAGGCATCTGCTCTAACTTTCCAGATTCCAAGCATTAGTTGAGACAGTTTGGAGTTTGTGATTTCATCTTCATACCCATCCTCATCCCCATGACTGTTGGCACATATCTAAAGATCTATTGGGAAATGAAACCATAAAAACAAAATGGTACTATAATTTGAAAGACAAGAGTGCTTTGAAACTTTTCATTATGCTGTCAAAAAAGAAAAACGGTGTTTGTAAGTATTCAATACTTTATGGTGGTTTTCTAATACATTACTTCATGTCTGCACTGTGATACCCAGTATCAATTTTGCAGCAATGCATTATGTATGCATGTATGTCATACTAATGATTTTCATCTTGTAGTTCAGAACTGATCTGAAAATGGCTTTCTCCGCTACAGGTTCCTTGATGAGTAGACAATGGGAGGGACTTTTTCTTTGTCAGAATATTGGGTCACTAATTCAAGAAGCCTACTGAAAAGTAATAAACCTCATGATATACCAAATCTCACTTTCCTCGTGTCCCTTTGCTTTTCTCTATTTTTCTCTAAAGGAAAATTTTCAAGGTGCCTTTGAAAATGTTACCAGTCCAAGCCTAAATTCGTAAACCTGGTTCTTCTACTTTGCTTTGGCTATTGTCTTCTCTTTGGTCCTTCGGTGTTTTGTATTTTTTTTTTTTTTTTTTGAGCCATGCACCTTGGTTTCCTGTTGATACTCAAGAGGGGAAAAACGTCATCTTAATAATAGTTATAAGTTGCCCAAGAGCCATTTCTCATTAGGTGATGACAGGCCTTGTCATACTCAATACTTCCCCATTAAAAAAAATAAAATGAAAAAAAGGGACTTTATTTCTGAAATGTTTGGAAGTATAGGCACAGGGAAATGGAAAATGGAACAATTCAGGTCACAACTGACCCTAATAAGACTTAAACAAATAATGGAGACAGAGATGTATTGCCCGAGCCATGAAGCAATGTTCTGTTTTATCTTTTGTTAAGTGCATATTTCTCAAAAAAAAAAAACCCTGATGATAAAGTGTATTATTTTTAGCACAATTATCTGAAGTGACCATTTTACATTGGGATGGGGGCTAATCTCTTTGAAGAGTTGTGTCCATCTACTGCTGGAGGATTTTCTATTAAGGCAAAGGCAGCCATCACCTAGAACAGCCCCAGTGACTGTCTGACGGACATGCTTGCATTGATCCCTGCTGTTTATTAACAAAAGCATTATCAAGCCCTTACTGTGTGCATTAGGAGATACAGAAGACACACAGGACATCAAAAACAGGATCTCTACATGTGAGGTGCTTTCCATCGAGCTCTAATTGGAGTCCTTGTGAAAACTGGGCCATGAGACCACTGAGATTGACTGTTGGATGAAGCATGCTTGGACAAATATGGCCAGGCTAACCTGCAGGGGACCATCTGTGAGACGAGATTACGAGAGTGCCAAGAAAGTTGTTCTGTCCAAAAGAATATACCCTGCAACCACTATCAGATGCCTAAAATACCACCAACCCACTATCCTATCAAGTATCTATGGGTCTATGTAACCTGTTACAATGGCAATTCCCTGGGGAAAACTATCAGCTAAGAGAAATAGACTCTGCCTTTGAAGGATAGCTATTCATGTGACTCTAGTTTGTACTGAGCAAGTGCAGACATCAGTAGAGAATCAGTAACAGGGAATGCCAGGGAACCCACCCTGCCAACTCCTTCTTCTACTTTTCTTTCTACATGTGCAACCAACTCAAGTAGTTGGTGTGACTGTTTGATTAAGCAAAGAGCAATGGGCCATTCTTGTATATAGTTCTAAAAGGAGTAGCCATTCTATTGTGGCAGTATGTAATGGATCAATCCTTCAAAGACCATTTGTACTCATCATCTACCACAGACCACCTTCTCCATCTTCTGCCTGAAGTCCCCTTCCCTGGCCCTTCTTCACTTCAGTGCTTAGTTCAAAACACACCCCCTATACAAGCCCTTCATCACAGAATGAATTCCCCTCCCTCTGTACTTCCCTTTGTACTTGCTCATCTTTCCAAAGAGTAGAGCACAGGGTCTCCAGCTGTGGACCTGGATTTGTCCGAATCACCCGCCAGATGGGGCAGGACCATGTTCTACTCCGCTAGTTTTCCATGTATCCCCTGGACCAACACCATCCGCATCACGTGGGAACTTGCTGAAATGCCAATTCTCAGATTCCTTCTGCCCCAGACCTACAGAATCAGAAGCCCTGGGGGAGGGGCCTAGTACTCTGTGTCTTAAAAGCCCTTCAGGGAGTTCTGCTGCACGTTGAGGTTGGACAACCACTGTTCTACTCTCTTTGACTCCCGCCTTCCTGTCAGGGTCTTCGTGGCTGCCATGAACTGTTTTGCTGGCTCTGTTTAAATACAACCAACACATAGGCATGACTAAGATGGAACCAAACTTCACTGCTAGGTTTACTTCTGTTTATTAGAGCTGAAATGTGTTAACCTTACTTACTGGACTGGTTGTCAGAAAGGAAGAAGATTCTGTCGGGTTACATCAGCCAGAATAAATTGCCAGCTGACGATCTTTGCATGTGGTAGTCACAAATACCATAAATCATTGACTGGAATTCGGTGACAGCTTTCTTGCCCCACCTCCCTGCAGATACCATCTTGTTAGTGAGTCATGGGATGCTAACAATATATTTACTGCAGCTTCTAAGAAATCTGACGATTCTGTGAGTTATTTTTCTTATTGCGTGAGAAACATCATAAAAAAGACTTGCAGTGTTTCATTTCTTTTTCTATTACCCTCTCTTGCTGTTTTTATAATGTTGTTTCTAAAAAATACAGATATATAATAACAAGAAAATTTGTTTCCTGAATAGAATGGATCACACATCAGGTTATATCTCCATGTGTGTGTTTTTCTCCCCAGCCATATTTGTACACATGGGAAATAATCCTGTCTATAATGTCATCTTTAAAGGGCTGCCTCAAGGAATCTCAGTGTTGTTGGCAAAATTGAATTTTGCTGCCCGGGATCACATTATTGCTTTTCTAATTTGACTATGGTTCATCCAGAACTAGAAAACTTGGTCAGCTGGCCTATTGATTCCTTGCCCAAAAAACTTTTCCACTGGTGCCTCAAGCTGAGCTTGCACCTTATATTTTAGCTTGCTACCCAGAGGACACAAGATTTTAGGATTTTAATCCTGAAATGGTGGTTTTGCTGTTTCTTTTGTTCTTTCCAAGTGCCAGTGCTACTGGAGAATGATGCAGGCCAAAGAGGCAGAGATGAGAAGGGGGTTGGATCTAAACTTGGGGAGATATCTGATTTGGATATGAGACACATGTTGGGACCCTGACTCCCACTACTTCTAGAAGAGGCATGTAGCAAGTGGGCAAGTGCATTGCCATAGTGGTCCCAGAAGACCTGGGTTTTTAGTGCTGGCTGTGCCACTAACTGCCTGTTTGACCCTGAACAAGCCACCATATCTTTTTGATCCTCAATCTTCTCCACTAGGCAATGAGTCCTCTGGGACTGCTATGGCATTGTACTTTCCCATTTGCTACACAACCCTTCTAGGAGTGGTGGCAGTCAGGGGTTCCAGCACGTGTCTCATATCCAAATCAGATACCTCCCCAAGTTTACTTATTTTTCAAAAAATATTTTATTTATTTGAGAGAGAGTGAGATAGTGAGAGAGAGCACAAGTAGGAAGGAGGGGGAGAAGTAGACTCCCCGCTGAGCAGGGAGCCCGACCCAGGGCTCAATCCCAGGACTCCGGGATCACGACCTGAGCCTAAGGCAGACGCTTGACTGACTGAGCCACCCAGGCACCCCTTCCTCCCCAAGTTTAGATCCAACCCCCTTCCCATCTCCTGGGCTTGGCTGATAGAACTTTCAGGATTTCCATCTGAGCCAAAATAATACTTTCTGGAATCTAACTTTATGTGTATATATGAAAATAATTGATTGATAAAACCATGTTCTATTTTATCAATAGCTCCTTCCCTGACCAAGCAGGGTCAAGAGAAAGAAGAGGAACCACCTTTCATTTTCCTATGAAACATTTTAGCGTCCTTTAGGGAACAGGAAGAACATTTCTCTCCCACAAACTCTTCAGCCAATCCCTGCAAGGCCTGTTTTCTGATATCTGTGACTTTACTTTCTGTATAACTCCTGGCAGACATTCCCATTGATGATCTTTCTCTTCCTTTAATATTCCCAAACTGGATTATCCCCTTGGAGGGGGGCTAGGCTGATGTTTACTATGTTACATCAGACATTTTCAGTGATGTCCTGTCTCCTTTGTGACCTGCTCTCAATGATTATGATTGTCAATCACTACAGTAGAAAATCTCCTTAAGACAAGTGACCACTCAGAAAATCAACACTTGGGATAACCAAACACTCATGCTTTGGGCAACAACTCACTTTCACAGTGGTTTTCAAATTGGCTTCCTTTCTCAGGTCCCTGTGATGCCTCAGGAACCACCTCTGAGGTGCCAAGTGATGATAACTCTGGGGTCCCCACTTCATTCAGACAGACCAACTCCATTGCTTCCTAGCTTCAGTGTTATCAGTTGTTATTCTGGAGTTCTATGTAATATTTCATTTGGAAAAAAAAAAGTCTCACTGCTTTCAAACTTTTAATGAAAAAGATAGAAAACCATCACCTCACTGAACCTCTCTAGATCTGCCCATGTTGTCAGACTCCTCCTTTCAAAAGATTTTTGTGCACTTTCCTCAGTTCATTCACCAGCTTTACAGAAATATGGGCATGTGCCAGAGTTTAGACAGGTGTCAATTATGTGTTAGGTGTGGGGGAACTGAAGATAAAATGCACAATCCTTGTTTTAGTCTGGGTTCTGCCTGTAAAAGCAGAGCTGGAGAGAAAGACTTTCATTTGGGACTGTGAGCCCAAGGAGCAGGATAGCAGGAGAAGATTTGTGAAAAAGGATGGGAAGAAGCCAACAGGAGGATGCATCAGCACATTGGCCATCCACTCCCAATGCTCCAGCCGGAATCCAAAGTGCAGGGAGTTAATGCCCCTCCCCACTCCCAGCAGGCCTTAAGTAAAGATGGCAGCAGTTGATGCATAAATATACTCCAGCACCCTCACCCATGAGGTGGAGGTGAGCCATGGGGGTCACTCTTCCTCACTGACTCCCAGTTTTGCAGCAGGATTAAGCTCTAGTTGCCCACAGGAGGAAGTGCTTTGGTGATGTACCCTTAGTCTCCTGCCCTCCCCTGTCTCACTTTCCTACTCCCCTACCAATGTTTTCTGCAAATCTCTTCTCAAGTATAGACTACTTGCACTTGAATCCTTGTCTCAGGGTTGGTTTGTAAGGGAACCCAATCCAAGATACAGATATTTAGTAGAATGTCAGAAACCTGGGTTTGGAATATGAGAGAGAGAAATGGGGCAAGAAACAGAGATTCAAAACCAAAGAGCACTTTCGTTTTCATGCCACACAGTATTTAACATAGTTCTCCAAGTACTGTGGATAATTCTTGGATAAACTGATGCATGACTTCAGATACCACATGGCAAAATTAGTACTAATCCCCACTTCCAGTAGCATGATTGGTCCCCGAATAGCCCACTGCCTTCTCAGAGTTTTACTAATCTCTCACTAATGGCAACCAGTGGGACATCTGGGATACCTTCCTTGTTGGTGGGGACTCTTGGTTTCTTAGGTGTTTCCACCTTTAGTTGAGAATTTCTTTATTCCCAGCTTGGTTCTCCTTTCGAACCAACCCCCATACTTACAGCGCTTGGAGAATGTCTCCATGGAAAAGAGGTGATTCTCAGGGGAAGAAACAAAGCTGTGGAGTCAATCAGTGCTCTGCAGAATACTCTGATCCTGTGCAAACATCAGAGGGTTCAAATGACATTTTAAAAATCAGTAATATTTTTTAAATGTTTTTTAAAATTGTGATGATAGAACAGCATGGATATTTAGATGTATTTATCAAACATCAACCCATTGAGGACCACCGAAGCACCACTTGGCTTTCTGTGCATTTGAAAGGAAGGTTCTGCTCTTGGAAATACAGTGGATGGTCGCTAAATATTTGTCGAAAGGATCTTCTAGGTGTGTATCTAAATTTCATATAATGTGTCATTGACTGGGAAAGTTTTAGTTAGCCCTGAAGTGTGTGTGTGTGTGTGTGTGTGTGTGTGTATGATGGAGCCTCAGACATAACTGCTCCTCTCTTGTCCTAGGGCAATAACAAGTGAATAGCGTAAAGAAAGAAGAATATTGGAAAGCCTGCTGATCTTTTCTAACTCAAGCTTATGGTAGGGTTGCTGAGATTGAGAATTTTTAGTTTGATGACAAGAACTCAAAACTTGGGTTTTTCTTAGGGAGCGCTTCATTAATTAAGCAGATAACGAGCAAATGGTAGGTGAAAAAGGATTACTTTTACGTAAGGTACAACTGAAATCTGTCAGGCCTGGCGGATTCTTTCTTTAAACCATGTTGTTTGTGGCCCATGTAATAGGTCACAATCATAGTGCTCCTGCCCCAGCATGAGCTGCCTTTGTGCTACTGAAAGATGAATTTCAGAAAGCGCAAGAACAACCAGATTGCTGACTCATTATATATTGAGCAGCTTGTATATTCAGATCACAGTATGTGGGGGTGGGTGCTGTGTACGGACAAAAGCAAAATCCCAATGCACTGGAATCAGCATCTCCCTTTAACATCCTGTTTACAGCTAAACATGCACAGACCCACACTGCCTACCAGCCAGGAGGACCAACCACATTTGTGCTGCCCTGTGTTGCCTTGCATTTAGGCTTTTTAAAAGGGTAGCCTGGAGTAGTTCTGAATAATGAAGGTTGTTTTTTTCCTCCCCTGACATACCGGAGGGTTTTCCTGTAGCCTTGAATATCAGCTTTTGAATCCCTGAAAGCCCTCACCACAGAATGCAGCTTTTTTTTTTTTTTTTTCAAAGAGTAGGGTATCAGGAAATTCTTTTTCTGAGATGAATAACACAGTTTTAAAGTGATTGCAGAGTTCCTGAAGTTAGTAGGACTTTGGAGAATACAGGACAACTTGAACTTAAGGTGCTTAAGACCCTTGTAAAAGTTTTACGGTTCTTTCATGCTTTTGCTTTTGTGTTTCGAAAATGCAGAAAGACCTTGAGGGAGAGAGGAGGAAGCAAAATGTTATCAGAAGGGAAAAAAAAATCTTGTGAGTGCTACCTGCAGGGGAGAATGTGAAACTGGATCTTAATTTCCTTTTTGTTTTTTAGAAGAATGTCACTGCCTGTGAAATATGAGGCCTGTGAAGGACAAAATGTTCCAAAGTCACTCCTATAACAGCCCCCAAATTCCACATATGGGTTTTTGGGGGTTTTTTTTTCCCCCCCATGTGACTAATTGGACAAATGGTAACTGACTGTAAAGGCTCTGGAGTCCTCTTTTCTCTATTCACACATCTCATTCTTACAGTTCCCCATCACCTCTCATTTATTATTCACTCAATAAATATTTTTGTAATACGTACTATGTGCCAGGTACAGCATCATGTTGTGAAGATACAGAGCTGGAGATGATGGTGAGCAAAACACATCTCCCTTGCTCTCTTGGAGTTTACCATCTAGTGTGCACAGATCGTATAATCACAATGCCAAAGAGAATAAGAGAGGCCACGAGAGCACAGGAAGGCCTGTCTGCCCTGGGGCTCAGGAAACAGGCCCAAATAAGGCAATAAAGATTGAGCTGAAAACTGTAAAGGCCTCTGGGATAGGAAGGGAAGTGGATGCTCTTGGCACGGAAAGGCCATGATTGAAAGCTGGAGCTAGGGTGGGAAGACTTCAGCGGGAGAATGCTCCAGATGTATGTCTGAGCAGTTCAGAGAGCTGCCTTTTTTGGCCTCTTCTGGATTTGGGTCTTTATGTTACAGGAAATGGGCAGCTGTTAAGGGGTTTGAAAGAGAGATGTGACAAGATTTGGTGGGTGTTTTTGAAAAACCACTCTGGCTAGAGGGTGGATAAAAGAGGTTGGAAGGCAGCAGGGGGGGCTATGGGAGGCAGGGCACAGGTCAAAGGCTGTGGCTGTAGTCCCCACAAGAGGTGGTGGTGAAATGAAACAGGGTGGTGGTGGAACAGAGAGAACTGGAGAGTTTCTCGAACTATTTAGGCCAGTGCCTGAGAGCTGGACTGGAGAGTGAGGCACGGAGGGAGGATGATGCCAGGTTCCCAGCTGGTGTAAGTGACTGGATATTGGGGCCATTAACCAAGAGGCGGAGCATGAGAGAAAGACCAGGGGTTTTGTGTGTATGTGTGTGCTTGTGTGTGTAAGTAGGTAGGGGAGAGGGAGGTGTGCATGGTGACAGAAGGAAGGAGCAGAAGGTAATTGCCTTGTAGCACCTACACCTCCAACCTTTCCAACCAAAATAGTGAGTCAAATTTTTGACCGGGACCCACAGTAAGACATATGTTTTACATAGCCTCTGGTACACAGACAGACTACATAGAAATTCACAAAACAGTACTTCCCTGTTTCGTGTTTAACACAGGGCTATTTCCCATATTACTCCTTAAAACAAAAAAACTGCCAGCATGGGCTGGGAGGCGGTGACGGGGGCCATGACGGTGGCCATGATGGCAGCGGCCACCTCTGTGATGTCATCTGCAGTGTCCTTTGTGATGTTGGGACCTGGTGAAGCTCTTAGGACGTTGCGACCAGGGCCCAGAACAGACCGAGCTGCTGCTTCAGCCTGGAGGGCAGGCAGGAGGCTGCGGAGGCCCAACCCTCCCGCGGCGGCCCTTGTCTCCCCAGGGAGGCATGGCGACCTCCACCACCTCACACCGGCCCATCAAGGGGATACTGAAGAATAAGAGCTCCACTGCTTCCTCGGTGACTGCCTCTGCCCAGCAGTCGGGAGGGACAATACCGGAGGTAAAGAGAAAAAAGTCCCAGAAATGGGACGAATCCAACATCCTGGCCACACACCGTCTAGCCTACAGAGACTACGATTTAATGAAGATCAACGAGCCCAGCAGCCCCTACTTCAGCCCACAGGACGATGGAGAAGAGCCAGTGAGTGATTTGGAAGCAAAGGAAGCCATGACCCCAGACATCTTAGCCAAGAAATTAGCCGCCAGTTGTACCTTGGAGTTGAACTGCCAGTTGGGAGAGCCGGAGAGTGACAGGGCGCACAGCAGCAAGATCCTTTTCGACAAGCAAGAACAGCAGTGGCAGTTCGAAATGAAAAGGAAACTATACTCGAACGAAGGCCTGAACCTCAAGCTGGCTAGAGAACTTATCTCCAAAGACTTCCAAGACGAGAAAGACAAGGATGACAACGAAGAAACTCTACATGATGACAACAACGAAGACAACACTGCTGCGGAAGAATCGGATGAAGGTCCTACAAGTGACGAACTGCAAACCCAGTCATTTTCTGCCTAGACAACATCTGCTCTGCCCGGCCATTGCTTGCCATACGAACTGCTACGAACTGTTACGAACTGCCACGAACTGCTACGAACTGTTACGAACTGCCACGAACTGCCACGACCTGCTACGAACTGTTACGAACTGCCACGAACTGCCACAAACTGCTACGAACTGTTATTCCATCACGCTGCTGCTTGCTTGTCGAGCCCTGGCTTCCAGTACTGAAAATACTTATCAGTTAAACTGTACCTCCATAATTCAATGGTGAACTTAGAAAATAATACACTAACGGCAAAACGGTTGCTTGGTATTTTTGTGCGTGGTTCTTTGTGGCAAATACTGATAGCAATTTAAAACCACTTGGCTTTTAAAAAACTACTGCTTGCTGTACATATTATACAGCTTTTTAGATGTTAAAGGGGATTAATTTACATTCATTTGTAGATGTACTGGCTTTTTTTTTTATCGACTGGCTTTTATAAAAAGGTTTTGTTACAAAATCAAAATGCAGTCAGTACAGTTAGGTTACATAGTCTGATGAATATTCAGACTGAAAAGCACTTGTCTTTAGGGTGATTTGCCTGTTTAATTGGGGAGGGGAAGATGTGTTAAGAGTAATGAGCTTAGGATCTTTACATTTTCTCTTTTCTTTCAGTGCTTACAAGGAAATGCTACCTTTTTTCTCAACAAAAATAGTTCTTTTTCACGAATCACTGGGTTAAAATTGTGCGTGTCTATTCGGACTGTGTCTTGTACACCAGGTGGGCAGATTAGATGTCAATATTTAAAAAAAAATCTAATGTTATCTTAGTACTCCCTTCTCATAACGGTCTTAGCCTCAACCTTTTGTTGCCTCAATCCTCCCAGCAGATACACACACGACCCTTTATGAGTCATCGATTCTCAAGACATTGGGGACCCTCCCTTCTCTCAAATATTTTGTCATTTGTTGAAACAGTGTTATTTCTACCTTGATCACTATGGCCTATTCAGCCTTCTAAGGTATGGAGAAATAGGAAATAGAATTCAACTGCCAAGTTTTTACACCTTTTTGGTTTATAGCTTGCTAAATAACTTGCTATTATTAGTTTATTGTTTGACCTAGTTAGCTTTGAGAAAACAACTGAGCTTTTCTCTCATGACAGATTCCTTTGCAACCAGTGACATGATTATAGCTTCTGGACAGAAGTAAGCCCAAAGGTTTTTTGTGTATTTCCTTTTTTTTTTTTTTTTTAATTTAAACGTTTACTGAGATAATTGTAGGTTCACATGCAATTGTGAGAAATGATACAGAGAGATCCTGAGTTCTCTTTACCTAGCTTTCCTCAATGGTAACTCTTTTAGGGTTTCCCGACCCAATTCCAATGTGGGAGGAGGGGCTTCCCACACACACAGCAAGCAATTCTCACACTACCTGAAGATAGCATCCAATTCCACAGGTTAAGGGTTCAGTCCTACTCCCACTCCAGCCAGATACCAGTCACTACCCTAGGCCATCACCTTTGCTTCTGACCGACCAGTTACAGATTGTGGGTTCCAAGGACGAAGAACTTTGATTAATTTGCTAGAGCAGCTCACAGAACTCAGGGAAACAGTTACATTTGGCAGTTTATTAAAGGCTATGAATAGATAGCCAGATGAAGAGATACATGGGGGGGGGTCCTGAATAAAGGAGCTTCTGTTGTCATGGATCTTGGATCCCAGCTCAGTGGCACGGAAGCATTCTGGTTCCCCAAGCATGAAAGCTCTCCAAAAAAAAAAGGACCAAAAAACCCTGTCCTCTTGGGGTCTTATGGGGGCTTTATGACATAGTCAGGATTGACTAAGTCACTGGCCATTGGCTAATTCAACCTTCAGCCTCTCCCCTCCCCCAAGGTCAGGGGGTGGGGCTGAAAGTTTCAAGCCTATAGTGACACGGTTGGTTCCCCTGACAACCAGCCCTTGCCCTTGGGTGGGGTCCAAAAGTCACTTTCATTAACAGCAGGACACCCATTTCACCTTTATGGCTCTGAAGTGTTTTTCAGGGAACTGTGGATGAAGTGCAAATATATCTGAGAAATGTAATTTGGGTCATTTGGATGAGCAAATATATTATTTCTTATAAATCATTATATCCCAGTAACATGTTGCAAAACTATAACACAATACCACAACCCAGATATTGATGTTAATACGATCAAGATACAGAACATTCCCTCACCACAAGGATCCCTCATGTTGCCCTTTTGTAGCCACATCTGTTCTCCATTTCTAGAATTTTCTCCTTTTAAGAATGTTCTATCAATGAAATCATACAGTATATAACCTTTTGGGATGTACCACGCTTTGTTTATCCAGTCATCCATTGAAGGACATCCGGACTGGTTCCAGGTTTTGGTATTACAAAAGAAGCTGCTATGAACATTCGTGCACAGGTTTTTGTGTGAACATAAGTTTTCACTTTTCTGGGATCAATGCCCAGGAGTGCACTTGCCGGCTCGTACGGTGGTTGCAGTTTCTTAAGAAACTGCCAAACTGTTTTCCAGAGTGCCTGTGCCATTTTACATTCCCACCAGCATATATGAGCATTCCAGTTTCTCTGCAACCTTACCAACATTTGGTATTGTCACTATTTTTAAGTCATTTTTATAAAAGTGTCCTAATGTCCTCATTTGCATTTCATGAATGGCTAATGATGTTGCACATCTTTTCACGTGCTTATTTGCCATCTGCGTATCCTCTTCCGTGAAATGTCATTTGCCCAGTTTCTAGTTTGATTATCTGTTTTTACCATTGAGTTTTGAGAGTTCTTTGATTTGCAAATCTTTTCTTATATTCTGTACCTTATTTTATCCGCTTACAGAGACTTCTGCTCTGCAAAAGTTTTTAGGTTTTTTTTTTTAAGATTTTATTTATTTATTTGAGAGAGAGAGAGAACAAACATGGGGAGCATCAGGCAGAGGGAGAGAGAGAAGCAGACTCCCCGCTGATCAGAGAGCCCAACGTGGGGTTCGGTCCCAGGACCCTGAGATCATGACCTGAGCTGAAGGTAGACACTTAACCAACTGAGCCACCCAGGTGCCCCAAAAGTTTTTAGTTTTGATGTAGTTCGACTTATCAGTTTTTTCTTTTATGTGTGGTGCTTTTGGTACCCTAGTCAAATGCAATCTAGAAAGATATTTTTTTTTCCACACTGTGATTTCCTAATTAAGTGACATAGTACTGGGCTGTATAGAAAGTAGACTTTTCTTTTTTTAAAAATGTTGCTTTTTTCAAAGATTTTATTTTTATTTTAGAGGGAGTGAGAGCGAGAGATATAACAGAGGGAGAAGCAGACTCCCCACCGAGCAGGGAGCCCAGGCAGGCTTGATCCCAGGACCCCGAGATCATGACCTGAGCTGAAAGTAGATGCTTAACCCACTGAGCCACCCAGGTGCCCATAGAAAATGGGCTTTTATTATTTAAGTTATTAAGTTTCCTTTGGTGAAAGGAATCTGAGAATGTTCAGTTCCAGTTTCAACTCTTTATCAGTATCATCTCCTCTAGTAACTCCTCTGATGTCAGCCTTTGTTTACTCATTTTTCAGTCTGAGATTCAGCAGGGCTGGTTATTTAAAACCTGGGACACATAATGGTATAAATGGATTGTTAAATAAGAATAACTTCCTCTTGAAGGTTAAAGCAATTACATGTCCCTCTAGACTTTGAAATTGTTTGCATTTTTTCCCTCTACATTAGTGCACTAAATAACATGTAATAAGGCACAATAATATGAAAGAATGGTAGTCAAGAGCCACTAAATTTGCCCCTTTAAATTGCAACCTGTAATTTGAAAAACACTGAACTCAAAGGATCTTAATATTTTCAGGGGCACTTGGGTGGCTCAGTCGAAAAGCGTCTGCCTTCGGCTCAGGTCATGATCCCAGGGTCCTGGGATAGAGCCCCGCATTGGGGGTCCCTGCTCAGCGGGAAGCCTGCTTCTCTCTCTCCCACTCCCCCTGCTTGTGTTCCCTCTCTTGCTGTGTCTCTCTCTGTCAAATAAATAAATAAAATCTTTAAAAAAAAAAGGATCTTAATATTTTCAGTTAAAGGATTCTGTTCTTTTTCATGTGCAAATATCCCCTGGGAATAACATCATAGGGGCTTATCGGCCTTTCACACCTTAGAATAAACGAAGAATGTGGTATCGAGTATTGATTGGGAAAGGAGTGGGCCAAAATTGGGGCTCATTATAAAAACGGAAGGAGAGAAAGAGGTAGCCAGAGTGCGAAATTGGGAAGGGAGGGGAGAAAAAAAATGCGAAAAAAAAAGAATGGAGGATTGAGTTCACTAGCTCTAAAAGTTGTGACTGGCTCTCAATGAGTCATTAACCCTCTGAACTGTCATAAAAAGGACACAAAATCTTACTGAAGGAACGATGAGGAAAAGGATAGTTCTCTTTTCCATCCAACCAAATAATTATTATCAATACTACTACCAGTACTACAGCTAATAATTGGCATTTCCTGAGTATATGTGATGTGTCCGACACTGTACTAGGGCTTCAAAAACATTGCCTCCTTCAATTATGCCCACAATCCTTTGAAATAGTATTGTTTTTCCCATTTTAGAGGTGAGGAAATTTAAAATAAAAACACTTATGTAACTTGTCCAAATCCACAGCTGCTGAATGATGGAATCCGGATTCAAACCCAGGCCTGTCTGGCTTCCTCAGGCAGAGTCCTCCCCCCCACCATACAACACTGGCTCTATTCAGGTCCCTGATGGGGACTAAGGCTTCTTCCTGCACGCCCCCTAAGCACACATGTCTACCCTGACTTTGCAGCAGGGGCTGCTTTTCTGTACAGCAGAGTGGGAGTGGTCTCAGGAAAACGTTCTCCGATCTAGGAGCTGCCCCCTCCCCACACGCACACCCCCCTGAGCCCCAGGTGCTTGTGCTACTCCCTCTCACCCTCTGCTCTGAGTCCGTGCTCAGCGAAGAACCTGAGATATTCACTCAAACAAAGATGAATGGAGCATATGTCTCTTTCAACCAGTGAACAAACATTCACCAAGCATGGCCATGCGTCAGGGGCAGTCTGATGAATGAAACACAGCCTCTGCCCCCAAGGAGGTCTGAGTCAAGTGGGGGAGACCCGGATGGTTCTGAAAGGATCATTTATGAAGTCTTCCAGGAGAGAGGATCCCTGTATTAAAAGAGGGACAGGAGTCCTTGTTTAGGTGATGTTAATGACTTGAAAGCCACTAAGTAGTTTCTAGATGCCTGCAAGGTGAGCACCAGCCTTCAGAAGAGGTACTCTCTTTTGAGTTCCTTCTGTCTGAATGTGAGGACAGAGGGAATCCAACCCTCAGGATCTGTTCCGGTTCAAGAGAAGAGGAGGCCCAGCTCACATGTGTTCAGGGTTAGGGAAGGAGCGCAGAGGGGATTAGGGGAAAGCCAGAGAAGGAGTCACAAGTGGGGAGGTAAACAGACATCGGAGGGGATGACAAATGGTGGTGCACTGAGAGCTGGGGTGTCCACTCGGGAGAATCCTTTACCACAAGATGATGCTGAGAGTTTTGTTTTTCCCTTATTTGAATGAGGCATTATAGATGCTTTGTCTCAGAAGTTAGACAGTTACGTAAAATATGGACTCTAAACCATGCTTCCTTTTGTTGGATGGTGCTCTATGGAGCTATATTGTCCTGCTCTGGAACACTGGGTCCCATCGTTGAATCAGGGCAGGTGCTCTTTTGAGAGGTGTGTATCCCTTTACTTTCAATCCTCCACCCCAGCCTGATGGGGAGGAAGCATGGAGAAGGCCAGGGGAGTGGCCAGAAGGGAGGCGAGTCAGGCTGGAGCAGAGCAGAAGGGAAGGAGACAGGGAGAGGAAAGAGAAAAGGAGATGAAAGAGCCAAGTTTTGTAGGGAAAAAAACAACAGCGAAAGACAGACATTTGGGAGTAAGAGAGTGAGATGATGTGTGTAGGGCCACACCACGCAGAAGCCAATTCTGACGTTTGTCATCAAACACCCCCCCATCCCACACCCCCGTTCTCTGGCTTTTTCTTTTAAGATTTTATTTATTTGAGAGAGAGAGCACGCACGCACAAGCAGGGGGAGTGGGAGAGGGAGAAGCAAGCTTCCCCGCGGAGCAGGGAGCCCGACGTGGGGCTCGATCCCAGGACCCTGGGATCATGACCTGAGCTGAAGGCAGACGCTTAACGGCTGAGCCACCCAGGCCACCCTGTTCTCTGGCTTCCCCGCCCCCCTCCGGTGCCAGTCTCAGGTGGTGGCCGAGTCTCCCCCTCCACATTGGTGGCTGTTCACGTTTTCATTTACTCAACACAATACCACACTTGGATTAATAGGATCATTAGGGAGAAATGTGGGCAAGGAGAGAGATGAAGGATGGAGCCTCCAAAACCCAGATTTGTGGGGGAAGACAACCAGAATTTTTTTTTATGAGGCCCTTGATCAAATTAGGGCTACCATTTCAACATGGGGAAATTCAGTCCACAAGCAATGGATGCAGCATTCAATATACATCAGGGGTGGGGGCAGAAGAGGCTGAGCTCTCTGCCAGTGTCCACACTGGTTGGACTTTAGCAGCTGAAGCTGCATGTGCAGGGGCTTTTGGAGGATTTAAGGATGCAGTCTGGGAAAAGTCTGGGGAAAGCTGAAAATTACAGTTGCGTGTGTGCATGTGTGTGTGGGGGGGGCAGGGGGGAAAGTTGCCGGAGGCATTCTTCCTCACCAGTATAAACACAGTTCTCTAATACAAGGTTCTACATTATTAGCTCCTAAAAAATATAAAGAATTGTTTTTATCACTGTGTAGGCAGAGCATTTTTGCATCACGAAACCTGCCTATGCGTGTTGGGTACTAATATCTTATTCTTTCAAGGATCCTTTTTTTCCTCTTCCCTTTTTTCCCCTGTTTTAAAGCAGACTCTTTGAAAGGTGCATATGAACCCGGTTTCCATAGCAATTGCAGGCATCAGTGATAACCCAAAGCTTCTAAGTTATAATATACAGGCTACACTATTAATGAGTTTCGAACTGCATTTCCATGAGACAACAGCTCAGCCACTGATAGATAAGGTCAGACCCCATCTCCAAACTTTAAATTAAATCAGGATAGATCAAAATGCAACAGAAGGAATGTCCTTTTGGCAAGTGTGCTGTTAAAAAAAAAAAATATGTTCTTTGTGGAGGCAAAACAGTTGCTTTTGTGGTTTGTAATGCCCAGATGGAAAAATCCTAAAACAGATACAGCTTCTTCTGGGTTATTAATGGCATGTTGTCATTTCCTTATGCTATTTGTGAGAGAGGTTTTTTTTTTTTCTTTTTCCCCCTGTGGTAGCTCAGACTCTAAGAAAGCACATAATCCTTTGCTCCAGGAAGAACAGATGTGACGGTTAATTCTTGCCAGGTCTGGAATATCACTAGTTCAATTACAATTTATTAAGTTGTTTATTCATGCACTAAATGCCGAGACCCAGTGCCTGTCTTCAAGGAGCTGCCAGATCAGTGGAGAGCGTGGCCTTGTCACCAGGCCACTTCCACACTGTGCAAGAGTGCTGTAGAGAGGCACCCAAGGGGCGTTGTGAGCAGTCTTGAAACACTTGCAGGAGAAATGGAATTTCATCAAATGAAGGGAGGCAGGCGCTGGATGATTGGCATTCCAGATGTAGAAAAGAGGTAACGTGGCCTTTTCGGGACCGGCAAGGTGTTTTTGCCCAACAAGGTGAGGGATAAAAGAGACAAGAAAGACTCTGAAAGGGTTGACGTGCCACACAAAGGCGAAGGACCCGCTAATGTGTTTAGCAGGAGGACGACCTGCTCAGACTCTTATTTTTGAAAAGGGCTACACGGTAGGGTCTGGAATGGAACGGGGTGGGGCGGACAAAGCTGGAGACGGGAGCACAAATGTGACCTTGGTCTCGGGAAGCGGATGATTTTAGTGTTCACGTGGAGAATCTCTCACCTTTCGCTCCTGGCCAAGAGAGACCCCGCTCGACACGGGTGCCGCCGGGCAAAGCGTGGTCCCTAGACTGGTGGCATCAGTGTCACCTGGAAGCTGGTTAGAAATGCACATTCTCGGGGCCAGCCCCAGACTTACTGAGGCCGCATCTCTGGGGCTGGTGTGGGCCGTGGGTGTTCCAACAAGCTTCCCAGGGGATTCTTATGGACATTCAAGTTTAAGAAGCGCTCCTCTACAATACAGCTTTTTAATTAGCTGAGCTCAACTCTGTGGGACAGACCTCACTGTTACTCTCTGTGTGTGTGTGATATGTATCCAATTTTGCAGAAATTCACCACATTGAATGGGAGGACTGTACGCAGGTTTGCCCAGAAGCTTCCATGATATGTTGCCTGATTCAGATCATGGCTGTACTCAGTCTGTCCCCTCCCCATGCTACTCTTTCTCTAGACCTTCCTCCTCACCCTCCTGGACGCTGTCCTCACCCACCGACCCGCACACACACACTCAGTCACTGGTGCAGTGCACAAACAGGGGGAGGAGCAGAGGCAGAAGGAGAAGCAGGCTCCCCGCTGAGCAGGGAGCCCGATCCGGGGCTCGATCCCAGGACCCCGGGATCATGACCTGAGCCGGAGGCAGATGCTTCACCAACTGAGCCACCCAGGCGTCCCTATGTCTTCCTGTTTTTACTGCGTCTTTTACTCAATCTTCCACATTCAGTGCAAACCGCACCTCAAACCCCTGAGTCAGAATAGTGGGTGCCTGCCTTGGGGGAGGCAGAAGAGTATAGTAATCGACAGGAACGGATTTAGAGTCCCAAAGCTCTAGATTTGAATCCGGGCTCTCCCATATATTAGCCGAGTCACCCGAGGCGAGGCTTGTCACCCCTCTTGAGGGGAGTCTCCTCACAATCAAATGAGGATAATAATAAATAATACCTTCCATTCATGGTCGTTGGAATGATTACATGAAAAGATGTTAGTAAAACACACGGCCTCTAGTAGGTGTCCAATCAACGGTAGCTAGTATTATTTTTCTCCCTCGCACGCATTTTCTCTGCACCTGTTAAAGTGCTGATCATTTTCTGTAATAGCACCAGATGTATCTGAGCCTCTCTCTTTTCTCCCAGCAGACTGAAGGCCTCTTGGAGACAGGAGCTGCGCACACACTCAAATACAGCTTGTTGCCTGTGTCGCCTCCAGCTCCAGCACCGGTAGCTGTGAGGGACACAGGTGAAGACAAGGTGAAGAGGTGACTCTCCCAAAAGGCAAGGCTTGCTGCTTCACGTAACCTTCTGTCTGACGATATCCTTGCTGTTTTCATCACCACTAGGTTTGCAAAGTAGGAGACGAAATGGGAGGACAGGAAGCGGGATTTAGATGTAATGCCAGTCTACATTTTAATTTTAAAATGCTTTGAAACTTCCAGGACAGTGCCAAGTTTATGAAAGAAAGGAATTAATTCTGTCTCCTGAATCCAAACCACAGGTAAGAACCACATTCAGTTATTTATAGTAACATACAACACTTGATAGTCTCAGAATGTTTCTTTTTTTTTTTTTCTTCTGAAGTCTCTTTACTAGTTACTATGGACTTTGATAGCAACACACAATTTTTAGAGCTGGGAGGGGCCTTCAAGTCCCTTTGTTCCAACTCCCTCACCTTAGAGGTAAGTGTCTATGTCTCTCTCTTTTTTAAAATTATTTTATTGTTATGTTAATCACCATACATTACATCATTAGTTTTAGATGTAGTGTTCCATGATTCATTGTTTGCGTATAACACCCAGTGCTCCATGCAGAACATGCCCTCCTCAATACCCATCACCAGGCTAACCCATCCCCCCACCCCCCTCCCCTCTAGAACCCTCAGTTTGTTTTTCAGAGTCCATTGTCTCTCATGGTTCATCTCCCCCTCCGATGTCCCCGCCTTCACTCTTCCCCTCCTGCTATCTTCTTCTTTTTTTTTCTTAACATATATTGTATTATTTGTTTCAGAGGTACAGATCTGTGATTCAACAGTCTTGCACAATTCACAGCGTCCTATGGTGAGCGCTGTGAAGTGTCTATGTCTCTTAAGCAGCAGAGACCAAAAGATCGGCCAGGGCTTATGAAGCCACAGGGCAGTGATGTTCGTATATAGCCACACGACCTCTCCTTTTGTATATTGGGAACATAAATTGAAGGCAGATTGAAATGTGTTTTCAAATTGATTTGGGGGCTGCTTTTGCATTTAGAACTCAGGAAAGCCTTCAGGGAGCGTCTGTCTTTTCTTAGAAAACCTCCCCGCAGACCAGCACCGGACACCTTCTCCGGCTTCTTCAGCTGTGCAGGGAGGTACCTTGCTCCTCTCAGGGCACCTGAGCAAAAAGACAGTGCAGAAAAGGGGAGCCTGGGTGACTCAGTCAGTTAAGTGTCTGCCTTTGGCTCAGGTCATGTTCCTGGGGTCCTGGGATCAAGCCCTGCCTTGGGCTCCCTGCTCAGTGGGGAGTCTGCTTTTCCCTCTACCTCTGCTCCCGCCTCATGCTCTCTCTCTGTTCTGCTCTCTCTCCCTCTCTCAAATAAGTAAATAAAATCTTAAAAAAAAAAAAGTGCAGGAAAATAAGAAAGATCAGTGGTGCACCCGGGACAACCCACTAGCCCTGAATTCCTCATCTCCGAGTGAGGGCAGAAGAGGCACTCGTGGTCCCTTCTGCTCTGTCCCCTCACCTTCCTCATTTATGAGATGCAAAACTACCCATGTCATGGGGTTGTTGGGAGGACTTAATGAAGTCACCCAAGAAGAGGGCTTAGAGCAGGGCCAGGCACCCTTGCGTGTATTTAATATTCTTTCTGATACGGTTAGCACCGTCCTGGAGCTCTCCATGGGGCTGTAGGATCGATCACAGACCTGGCATTGAACAAGGGCAAACTCTGCTGCTCACGGATAGGCAGGACGCATCCCAGGAGCCAGCATGCTCTTCAATCACAGGCTAGGCTGGGTGCTTGAACTGAGACCCGGCTGCACTGGAGCCGGACCTCGTGGTGAGCACTGTGATCTCCCGTCCAGACCCCCTTTAGCATCACAGCTGCCAAGAGTGCCCTCTGCAGACAGCCTTCAACAGCCCCCTCTTCCCCAGGACGTCCTCGGCTGAAGAGAAACCCTTGACTCAAGATCACGCTTCTTTCCTGGGGTGGCCCAAACCCAATGACTGATCAGTGTAGGGTTCTAAGGGGCCTGTTCATTTGGACCCAACTCAAGACAACTCTGAAAGGTCATTCCAGCTTCAGAGCTCCCCGCGGAGCTGGCCAAGACTTAGCCCTGAGACCGTCACAGCTGGACTTCTCCTTCAGCCCAGTCCCTTGTCTTTCCCCTCCCTCCTACTGGTGTTGCTCCCAAGAGCCCTCTAATAACTCCCTGAGTCGGCTTCCTAGGGAAACCAACCTGTGACAGACCTCTAGCATTAGAAATGCTGAGCTTGGAATGATCTAATGTTAAACTGCAACCTCTCTGTCTGATCCTCAGAAATGAGCCATCTCTCGCGTCTGTAGCTACTGCAGAGTCAGAGATATATCTGGTCACTGGCTTTTTCTTGGCGGGATGGCATGCAAAGCTAGTAACGAAGGGTAGTTTGCAGTGAGAAATAAACAAGGGGACGGGACACCCGCCTTAAGCATTAGGGATTGCTCTGACAGGATCCCCGCCCACCGCCCCCAACTCTTGGCATAGGACCTGGGAAGAACCAGGGCTGCCCTTGGCCAGTCAGCTCTGTTGGAGTTTTAATCAGCTTATTGTTCAGGTCTGGTGGGACCCCCAAATCTCTTTTTATCCACAATGTATTGAGGGGGTCTTTCTCTCTCAAATGAATAAATTAAAAAAAAAAAGGTTTTATTTATTCATTTGAGAGAGAGACAGCTTGAGAGAGAGAGTGCGAGCAGTGGGCAGGGGCAGAGGCAGAGGGAGAAGTAGACTCCCCGCAGAGCAGGCAGCCCGATGCGGGGCTCCATCCCAGGACCCTGGGAACATGACTTGAGCCGAAGGCAGACGCTTAACGACTGAGCCACTCAGGCGCCCTGAAATATCAGCTCCATTCTTAAAAATCCATCCAACATACCCAAAATGTGGATGGTCATGCCGTCTGTTAACAAAGACATGCAAGTGATCATCATGAGATGGAAGCTCCTCCATGTTAACTCTGAAATTCACTAAAGGTGTATCATAGTTTGAATGCTATGTATACAGTTTGGTGTATCAACTCCAAGACTCTAATCTATGCCGTTCTGGTGCCCCGTGATAAGGAAGAAAAAAATTATATTTTAATATTCTGTCTACTTCTTCTAGCCCTAAAAATTATCTTCTGTCTGTGACACTGGATTCTGAAAAATAGTAAGATGGAGAAGAATAAAAGTAACGTGCATGCTATTTAGCATTACTTACTTATTTTCATGCAATACCATTAATATCCCTGGGGGTAGCCAAACCTGTTTATATCCCATCTGTTTTCTTCCTGCCACAAATAAAACTTCCATGCCCTGGGAGGCTTTGATTCCACTGCTCTGAAGCTTTGGAAAGAATGTGTGCAAACATTCTGGAGTGTGTAAGCGTCATGCAAGCAGGAGAAAAAAAACATTTTTAAAGAAAAATAACAAAAATAAAGGAATTCTAAAATCTATATCCTAAATCTCCTTTCAGGATCAGGAATAAGACCAACCACTAGCAGTAGATTATATGTGCGTTGGCAAGTTCTTAACCCTTGGGACTCCAATCATTTTGTTTGTTTAAGCATTTACCTTCTGTGTATTGATGTGCTGGTAGTTCAGCTCATCTGAGATCTGAAGCATAAACTCTCTGAAAAAGTCCACGCAGTGAGTCTCACTATTGGCTAGAGGGCCCAAGAATGTGGAAGTGACTACATAGATTTGGTATTGTCACTAATGCCCCTCTGTTTAAGTAACTTTAATCAAATACCCTTGAACTTGAAATGTTACATAAATTTTGGTGATATTGCATCAGGAATGCAAAAATGAATGATTCAGTCCTTTAACTGGGGCAAATGTTTACTTAGTAACTGCAACACATTGTGACGAAGATTTAATAGGTTTGTGTTGAGAAAGCACAGATAAAGGATATTGAATGTCTATTTTAAATAGATCACTCCCCCCGTTCTATCCATAGAATTTGCATAGCACCACGTTTTTGGCTAGTGGTTAAGGAGAGGAAAGAGCATTTTATGGTCATTCCCAGCTTTAATCTTTAATCTTCTTAGCATGTTGAAACAATATGGTGTGAAAGAAATAACTTGAATTTGGAGTCAGAACACATGAATTTGTATCCAGGATCTGTTTCTTATTAACTGAATCTAAGAGTGACTTGACTAACGGCACATAGTTTTGTCATCTGTAGAAGGGAGTAAGAAGCAATTATGAAGAAAATAATAACAACAACAACAACAATAGCTAATATTTCTTGAGCACTTATTATATGCTAGGCCCTATTCTAAGTGTTTACAGGTATTCTCATTTCTTACCATGACCCTTTGAGGGAGTTACCATTATTAATCTAAAAAATCGGGCCTAAGAAAAGTTAAGTAGTTTGTAGAAGATGAAGATAGTTTTCAGCAAGTTAACTGAAACAAGACTAGAAACAAAGCAGTCTGTCTTCACAACTATGCAGCAGCCAATGTAATCTGATATACTTACCTTAAAGGCTTGTAATGAGGCTCAACTGTGATATATGTAAATACTTTGTAAACTATCAACTTTGTAAACATGTGCAT
Organism: Phoca vitulina; assembly: GCF_004348235.1. Taxonomy (NCBI): domain Eukaryota; kingdom Metazoa; phylum Chordata; class Mammalia; order Carnivora; family Phocidae; genus Phoca; species Phoca vitulina. The sequence goes on along the minus strand of NW_022589738.1, from coordinate 15,396,021 downwards.
ACAGATTTTAATTGTGCAGTATGTGTAGTTTAATAACAATTAACATTTGTGTACGATTATTAAATTTGGATCATGTATAATTTAGTCATAGAGTATGCCAAACAGCATTTTAATTTTTAGAATGCCAAGGGAACTTCTGGAAACAGAATTTGAAAGATAGAACTACTACATAAAAATTAGCATAAATAGCCTGACTCCTTTCTATAATTCTCTTTCCCTTGGAGCAGACTTCAGTAGAATGAGGTTTATCTAAAATTCATTCAGTTTCCTTCAGGATGTCAGGCTTCACTGTTGCTTCCCAAACCTCACTGAAATGACAGTAAAGAAGTATAAAAGAGAATACATCTATAATAGAACTAAAAAGGGGATAAAAGGCCAAGGATTGACCAGAGATTTTGACAAAATTTTGAAAGACTGAAAACATAAGGGGTTATTTTGACAGATGAAATAGTGGTGGATGCAACAGCTCACAACACAGAAGGGGAAGAGGTCATTGAACTGTCTCTGAAGGTGGAGGGATTCTGAGCTAGGAGCTATCGGGTACAAAGAGTTGAAGGGTAGAATTCAGAATGATGAATAGACATACTATGTCAAAAATAGCTATAACAGGTATTCCACTCCCTGCATGCCCATGTGGAGGGACTACCTCTACTTTAGAACGGGAGAAAGGCTCTATAAAGAAATTGAAAGGTCTGGAGTCCTATTGTGGTTCCTGGGTGCCCTATAGTAAAGGCTTCTTTGTTTTGATTTCAAGGGAGATGTCCAAGCTGCCTCCCTTATTTCTGTCACTTCACCCCCTAAAATAAAGCTCCCTCATGAATGATATGCCTCCCCTTTCAGGTGGAGAAAGATCTACACAGCTCCAGAGGGAAATTAATATCAACTACTTTTAAAAAATGAACCTGTTCCCATATTTCTTTCTTCCTTAAAAAATTTAAATTCAAGTTAGGGGCACCTGGGTGGCTCAGTCGGTTTTGGTTAAGCATCTGACTCTTGATTTTGTCTCAGGACATGATCTCAGGGTCCTGGGATCAAGTCCTGAGTCGGGCTCCCCCTCAGCAGGGAGTCTGCCTAAGGATTCTCTCCCTCTCTGTCTGCCCCTCCCCCCACTTGTGCACTCTCTCTCTCTCTCAAACAAATATATACATCTTTAAAAAAATAAATTCAAGGTAGTTAACATATCGTGTAGCATTGGTTTCAGGAGTAGAATTTAGTGATTCATCACTTACATATAACACACAGTGCTCACCACAACAAGTGCCCTCCTTAATGCCCATAACCCATTTAGACCATCCTCCCACCCACCTCCCCTCCAACAACCCTCAGTGTGTTCTCTATATTTAAGAGTCTCTTATGGTTTGCCTCCCCCTCTGTTTTTATCTTATTTTGTTCTTTCTTCTTTTCCTCTATGTTCATCTGTTTTGTCTCTTAAATTCCACATATGAATGAAATCATATGATATTTTCTTTCTCTGACTGACTTATTTTGCTTAGCCTAATACATTCTAGTTCCATCCATGTTGTTACAAATGGCAAGATTTCATTCTTTTTGATTGCCCAATAATTTTCCATTGTGTGTGTGTGTGTGTGTGTGTGTGTGTGTGTGTGTATTACATCTTGTATCCATTCATCAGTTGATGGATATTTGGGCTCTTTCCATAATTTGGCTACTGTTGATAATGCTGTTATAAACTGGGGTGCATGTGCTTCTTTGAATCAGCATTTTGTATCCTGTGGATAAATGTTCCCTTATTTCTAAGTTCAAATGTACAACTTAAGATTACATGGCATTTGAAGAAACAAATGACTCACAATAGAAGAACCTAATGTAATAATTTTTAAAAGACCCCAGAGGAAAAAGAGAGAATTCAAGGAATATAAGATAAGAAGAAATCTATTTAAAATCCTCAGGGAGATTTGAGAAAATATGGTATGCATAAGATAAGAATAAGGTGTTACAAAAGGGAGCATGCAAAGAAAAAGAAACATTCTTGAAAAATAAAAATATCATTTAGTAAATACATTTGAGAAAAGAGAGAAAATAAAAAGAAAATTAAGAGATACAGAAGATCACATATAGGAAGTTGAATATTTATTTACCTAATCAGAGTTCCAGGAAGATGGAGCAAGAAAATGGAGGGAAGGAAATAACCAAAGAAATAATAGAAGAAAACTTCTCAGTTTTAATAAAATCCTATCTTCAACTTTAAAGAGTTCAATAAATGTCCAGCAAAATAAGTACAGAAAAACCCACAATGAGACACAAAATCAAAATTTCATAATAATAGTGATAAAAGCATGACCCTAAAAGCTTCTGGGGGTCAGTGGGAAATAGAAAAAGAAACCATAATGATACATGACATTACAAACACCACATCCTAGAAGACAATGGGGCAGTGTCTCAAAGTTCTGAAGGAACATTTTTTCAATGCAGTATTTTATATCCAGGAAAACTTTTAAGAAGGTCAAGAAGCCAAATAAAGACATTTTGGACAGGCAAGGATTGAGGAAGTTTAATATCTATACACACTTATGGAAAAAAAAATAAAGTTACTTGAGAGTGTGGTTCAGCAAAACCAAAAACAGAAGGAATCCAAGAATGAGAAAAACAAGGAAGACTTGAGAGCCAAGAAACAGTGCAATAAAAAGAAATTCCAGGATGACAATTATACAGCAAGCTTCTAAGGCAACAGGTCAGTATTAAACACAGGCGTATGAAGTCTCTATAAAAATGCCTTTAAGCATATGGATTCATTTTAAAAAGTGTATGATTTTGAAGTGGGTAGTCTTAGTGATTAGGTGAAAGCATATGCTGTATTTATTAACAAGGGAAAAAACACAGGCAATTAAAAAGCCCAAAGGGGGAAAAACTGATCAAAAAGAACATGGTCAAAGTAAGAAAGCAAAATAAAATATGATGTAAATTTTACCAAGTGTGGTAGAGAAGGCGAAGAGGGCAGAAAATTTGAGGGTGTTTTGGGGTGGGGGAGCTGTGAAATAATAGTGTTCTAACAAGGGTTAGTGTATTTTCTTTTATCTAAAATATTAGAAACTGAATATCCACTAGATAGGAAGAGACTCTGAGTAACTATACCTCATAGATGTTGATGGCTTTTCAAAGAAGTGATGTATAATGAAATAAATTTAACACTAAAGCCACTTTGAATGTAATTTAGTCTTTGATGATGCAGAAGAAATTCTAAGATCATGCATTGATCAAAGGTCATGATTCTGAAAGTCTTGTTTTAATAAGACACAAGAAGTATTGGGTAATTTATCTGGAGGATAAAAAGCAAGAAAGAGGTCTTTATTTTATGGTACACTGGTACACACACATACACACACACAAGGAAAGGTAATGAGGAAGAGTGTTCAAGACTCTCAGTGTTTTCTAAACCATGACTAGAGCTCTGAACACTCATGCATGTTCTCCATGGGCGTTGTGGAGGTACTAATCACACTCTAGAATATCTGACTCATAAACTTCTCAGTGGTAGGAAGAATGGGCACTGTCTGCTCCAAGTCCTTCCTCTCTGCCACCCCCAGTGCTCTACCCCAGTCTCCTTACTTTTCTGCCCTCAGATAGCATAGAGTTTTTATTTCAAAAGATAGCCCATGGAGCACTAGAAGTGGCATAGAAGGGACACAGGCTCCAATTTTGGAGGAGGTGGGAAAACACCTAGCCCATCCATCTTTACTACCTCATTTTCAACTAGAGCAGCTTCTCTCTTATCTGCTATATTTTTTTATACTTCCCTGTCAGTTTGCATTTGAAAAAAGAGTTTGCTTCTAGGGAAAAACAACTGCCACAAAAATAACTACTAAATCATGAGTTATTGGATTTGAGTCTATCTCCCACACTGAAATCTATGACGTATTGATTGACTTTAGAACAGTGTCTCTGCTGCCTCCAGAACATGGGACTGCCCAGTTCCACAAATACCCAGTCACGGACAGCAGTCTTCTGAACCTGGTATTATACAGGGTCACTTTCCCTTGACCATCAGAATTTTTTCTTTCTAGAATTCCTTCTCTTGCGCGTCCCACCCTTGGCCCTGTACGCTGTTCTCAGGACCCCCCTTGGAATGCTTTGCTAGGACATCCCACTGAGCAACTCTCAGCACACATTGGCCAGACTTCCACTTTGTCTTTCCCACAGCTTGGCCCAGCTCCAGGTTGGGGGGTATCCCTTATCAACTCTCAACAGACTCAACTCTGCTTCGCCCATCTTTTCACTAAGAAGGCAGATCAAACAGAGAGATGAGCTCACTCTGAAAACTCAGTTTGTGGTAGGCATGGGAACAGAACCAGAGCGAGTTTGCATGGATGTGTAAGTTCTGCATGGTAGGCTTCTGCCTGACATAGTCTGGGATTTGGGAAGTCGTGCCTGCTGAGCGTCCTCAAGGGGCTACGGGTACGCCTACACTATCACATTCCCTGAAAGGCAAACTCTGCCCTACTTATTCTGTGACTCACTCAGCGCCTGTTCCCTCTTGGAATTAACCCAAGGAAAAGAGTCCTCTCAGCAAAACAAAGTTTGCCCGCTTCCTTGTGTGTGGCCTGCTTATTTTATTTTTTGGAGCTTTACTTTAGAAGTGTAGAGCAGCCTGAGGGCCCTTTTTTTTCCCCATTTTGTTTTGTGTGTCTTCTTAAAATTGTATCTTAGCTAGAACTACTCTTTCTCCCTTGGTGGTATTATAGCTCACAAGGTGAACCATGACCCTGGAAGATCAACAGGAATACCCTCAGGGTAAGTAAAAAGAGTATCATATATAATAAACATGCTCCCCAGCACTGGAACAGGGGCCTCAGGAAGAAGGACATGCATTCTATCTTGGTTATGGGAAAATGGGACTGAGAGGGACAGAAGTGTTAATACTTCGGGGTAACCTCAGGGCAGAGTTTAAACCCAATAGGTACCTGGGGGTGGGGAAGAAGTATATTTTAAAAGTGCTGTAGGTTTGGGAATGAGATGACAGGAAGAATATGTCCTCATTCCTCTGAATGCACCACTATCCTAACCTTACACTGGGTCCATGTCAAATTCTAAATATATTCTTTTATAGGTCTTAGCCTGGGTTACCCAGGAAACAGTTTTAGGCAAAAGGTTCATATGCCCAACTTTATCGGAGAGAGCAAATCCAAGAAAGCAGGAGTGAGGGGAAAGAGGGTACTGAAGTAGGGAAGGCAGGAGAAAGGTAGTAGAGGCTATTTTTTCAAGCTAGCCACAGCTTCGTAAAAAGTGGAGGTGATTGCTTGGTCTTATGAGGCATCTTTAGAAGGGCTGTATGGACTATTGCATCTCAGAACAGTCTACCAAGATGGAAGAAAGAAAAATGTATCCTCTGGACAGAGCAGGGCTTCTCTCCTGACTTGAGAGAAGGTTTCAAACACAGAGAAACAGATGCCTGCAGTTGGAAGTCAAGCCAGAGTGCACTGAGATTGCTTGATCCTAGGGGAATATGAAACAGATATTGACAGTATTTCCTACAACTGGACTGATTTGGCTAATGTGCTAACTTTTCATTTCTATTAGTAAAGTTTTAGAGATCATTTTTGGTTGTGGAGCATTTGTGGTGGATAGACTCTAGGATGGTCCCCAATTTTCCTTGCCTCCTGATAGTCACATTTTTGTGTGCTTCCCCTCCACTCTAGTGTGGGAGAGACCTGTGACTTTCTTCCAACTAATAGAGTAATTGATGGGATGTCACTCCCATGATTAGGCCACATGTGATTGTGACTTCTGTCATCCTAGTAGATTCTCTCCCTTCCTGGTTTTGATGAAGTAAGCTACCATGTCAGAGAGGTCCACATAGCAAGGAAACAAAAGTGGCCTCTGGCTAACTGCCCCCAAGGAACAGAATCCTGTTGCAAGCACATGCACTTAGAAGCAGATCCTTCCCCAACTGAGCCTCAGATGAGACTCCAGCCTTAGCCAACAGTCAGGACTCAGGAGTGACCCTGATGAATAGGACCCACCTAAGCCACACTGGATTTCTGACCTATAGAAACTAAAATAATAAGTGTGTGTTGTTTTATGCTGCTAAATTTGTAGTAATATTGTTATACAGCAATAGATAACTACTATAACATCCAAGAGGAAGCATGGTTAAGAAGGTTGGTTAGGGGACAAGATGAGCCTCTGGTGAGAGTTAGGAAGTATCAATGTAAAATCAAAAGGCTCTGGAGAATAGAGCAGGCTGGAGATCAGGTGCAGACTTGGCGATCCTTTTGGGCAACAGGAAGGGTCTTGAAATCTTACTGCCAAGTTCAAAGATATTTTTAGGAGATTGCAATTGGAAATGCTCAATGACAAGAATGTTCAATGCGAATGTGAGTCATGTGTTAGAACCAGAGCCCATAAGACACTGAAGAAGAAACACGTTTGCACAAAGCTTTGCACATAGTAAGACTTCCCCAGATGGTTTTGAGTGGCCTGTGTCTTTTTGCTTTAAGGAATTGTATGGTTATGATAATGTGTAGCTGGGTTGGGGGTTAAGTGAAGAAGACAAAGATTTCTCAAAGCCCACACCCTCTGTGAGACACTGACGAAAGGGAAGTGCAGTAGTGAAAGTAAACTCTATGTTTGTTACCTATGAAGGGAGAGAAGATGGAAGCCTCCCACAGGACACATGGGATCCGACCTCATAGCCCTGAGAGAAGATGGTACGATATTTACAATGATCTTTTCTGCATTTGAGGCAGTAGTAAGATAATGCATACATTAAAGAGTAAATCACTGGTCTCAGAAAAATGTGTCTGGTGGTCAGGATCACAAGGGAATATTGCTTTATTCCAGCTTTCTTTAGTCATAGAATCCGGTAACGATAGGCATTTTGTGTGTTCAGAAGGAGAAAGAGAAAGGGGAGTTTGCCCATCTGTAATCCATGCTTTCCACATATAGGCTGAAGCGTCCTCTTTTCTCTGCCATTTTGTGATGGCTAGATTTCCTAGACACAGTTCTGAAGCTGAAGCTGCAAAATAGTTGTTGTTTTGTGGCTAAATGAAGGATTTAAGAATTACTGCATATGGTCTCCACAGTTGATGTGGGGCTAAGGGAGTGGACTGAGGTGGAGCGTTCTAAACCCCAGAATACAGTGTCTTATTCCTACCTCTGAGACTGAGGCTGGAAGAGCCTGTTTATAAAATATCTTCAAAATTATGGAGTTCCTTCTATATTTGAAAGCACTGTCCTGGGCCTTCTAGAACAATCAAAGAAATAGCTCAAAAAAAAAAAAAAAAAAAGAGCTTAGCACACATCTGAAGCACTGAGCTAACACCATCAAAACACTTCGGGATAGAACAATTGGTGGGGAAATCTTTCCCAGAACAATTGATTTTTCAGTACATTCAACAACTGCCTAATAGTTACACCCATCAGCTTAAGGGGGAAAATACACACTACCATATAAACCTCTGAATGTGTTTTACAATAGCTACAATTTCAGAGAAATGAGACCTTATTTTAAAGATGGATTCTTAAAGCTGTTGCAATTTTTGAGTAACACTAATGGGCAAGGCAGGGGCTGGCTTTGGTAATAGTGCTTTACTTTTTTGGTAAAAACTACTACTTAACAACCGACACCCTATTGTTGGTTCCACATGATTCTTGCTACCCAAGGCTGGGTGCAAGGGGAGAAGGGGAATTTGAAAAATCAAGCACAAAGATTGAATCACAGAGTGCCCCAGCAAACAGGACCCTTCCAGACACACTCATTAGCCAGCAATCTTCTTATCCAATATTATTTTTTAAGTGTGAACCATGTAAAAATGTCTAAAAAGGAGAAAAAATTCCAAAGGCTTCAAATGTTCCCTTTACTATTTCTTATTATATTATTTAAATACGTAGGGACATAATGCAAGGTTATGATAAGCCACTCATATGTGTATGTTATTGTACAAATATAAATCAAAAACAGGCTTACAAATGAGCAAAACTACAAAGTGACAAAATACAAATTAACAACATTAATGTGGGGACCCCTGGGTGGCTTAGTCGGTTAAGCATCTGCCTTCGGCCCAGGTCATGATCCCAGGGTCCTGGGATCGAGTCCCGCATCGGGCTCCCTGCTCATTGGGGAGCCTGCTTCTCCCTCTGCCTGCCGCTCCTCCTGCTTGTGCTCTTTCTCTCTCTGACAAATGAATAAATAAAATTAAAAAAAAAAAACCCAAACATTAATGTGATAAAGTTAAACTAGTAGTTGCAGTGTAAATATTCATTCATGTATGCATTTATTCATTCAATCCACATTAATTAAGGGTCTGTTATTTCCAGTGGCACTCACCTAGGGGCAGCAGGTATGTCAGTGAACAAAACAAAAGTCCCTGCTTTCATAAAGCTCACATTCTACTGGGATGAGACAGCTGATAACCCAAATGCATGAGTGAAATGTGGAGTGTGTCAGGTGATGATGAGCGCTAAGGAGAAAAATCTAGCGAAGGAGAGATAAAGACTTTGAGAAAAAGGGAATGGAAATGCAGTTTGTAATGTAGGAAGGGCCTTGTGGAGAAGGTGACATATGGATAAAAGCTTGAGTGAGTATTTGGGCATTATTGGGGTGGGGCTGGGCGAGTGTTCCAGTCAGAGGGAACAGTGGGTGCAAAGGCTCTGAGGCAGGGGTGAGCCTGTTTCTAGGTGGTTCTTCTACAGGGCAGGTTCTTTTGAGTTCGGCAAAATTTTACTAGCATGTGCCATATGACAACTCAGTTTTTCCCACCACTTTCCCCGTTTGCAAACTATTGTGAAACTTTTGCTCTCAGCCGTGTTGGCTGTTAGGTCATTTGTCTTTTACTGGAGACTACAGACATCTTTTATATATTATATCTACCTCCTTTTGTTTAAATTCTGTAATGTGATGGTTAATTTTATGTGTCAACTTGACTGGAATAAACAATGCCCAGATAGCTGATAAAACATTATTTCCGGGTGTGTCTGTGAGGGTGTTTCTGGAAGAAATTAACATTTGATTCAGTAGACTGAAACATCCACCCTCTCCAACGTGGGTGGGCATGATCCAATCCACTGGGGCCCGAACAGAAAAAAAACTCAAAGAAAGGGAAAATTTTCTCTTCTTGAGCAGAAACATCCATTTTCTCCTGCCTTTGGACATCAAAGCTCCTGGTTCTCCCATCAGTGGATTGGGACTTAACTGGTGGCCTTTTGTTCTCAGGCTTTTGGAATCAGACTGAATTATACCACTAGCTTTCCTGGTTCTCTGGCTTGTGGACGGCAGATTGTGGGACTTCTCAGTCCCTATAATCACATGAGCCAATTTCTATTATAAATCCAACTATCTATCAGCTATCTATCTATCTATCTATCTATCTATCTATCTATCTATCTATCATCTGTCTATCTATCATCATCTATCTATCATCTATCTATCTGTCTATCTATCTATCTATCATTATCATCTATTTATCTGTCTATATCTTATTGGTGCTATTTCTTTAGAGAACCCTAATACAGGTAATGAGAGTAAAGTGATATATGATTTAACACCAGTGTGATAGTAAGCCTAACCACACATGCAAGCACTGAGATACAGTGACAGGACTCAGGTTAATTGGTCAATGGGATCATATGGATTATGCTTAATTTAATATATTTAAATTATTAGCAAAATCTAAATATTGAAAATCAGTAAATTTTCATAGAATGTTCATAGACTTCCGACAATGTATTCATGGCTCTCTTGTGGTCTGAGGAATCCCACTTTAATAAACCAGGAGGGAAGGCTTTGAAGCTGGCCTTCTTACTGGCTGGCTGATGGCCATATGTTTCACTAGTGGGTATGGACATACAAGATATCTCCACTTCAGCCCTTGTGATGTGGCTGAGTGATTCGACACATGCTTGGGGGAATGTGTGGGGTGCCTGGCTAGAAAATAAATCCAAAACAACAATCCTCAGTCTTTTGTTGTCACACCCACCTGTGAGAAATGTTTCTATGATTTAGACTATGTCCTGCCTAGATCCTCTCTGCTCACAATCATCTGGGGAGGAAACAACTTTGTCAGTTTTGCGGTAGAGAGAGGAGCTTAGAGTCTAGGCAAGCAGCATCTGCGCCATGTCTGTTGTACCTGAAATCTACAGCTCAGCCAGAATGGAAGGCCTGAAAGCAAATTTTATGATGCTGCCTCATCAGTCATATGGCAAGACTAGTCTCAGGGTTAGGGGAGAAATAGCATGCAAGGCAATGAAGCTCAGGCAAAATGGCTTTTTGCCCACGTCTTAGGAGGCTGCACTGCTCTAAGTGACAGTTCTTAGGAAGCTCTTTTTCAAAAAGCATAACACAAGAGAGGTAAATAGGGCCCTACCATCAGAAATGAATGTAGATGGCAATATCTGTCACAGTAACTGGTGCACAAATGACATTTAAGATAAAATTGGAAGTCCTCCAAGATATTTTGTAAAGGAATTGAGCATAGTAAAAAAAAGTATCTTACTATGGTCTGGAAAAATGGTTATATATTCTTGACCAAAGTTGTTTAGTTAATCTCTTATGGAAAAATAGATTGCTTTGGTAGGCTCTCCTGACTAATCTGGACTGGATGGAACAGCTTTAGGTTTCCATCCTTACATTTTTCTCATCAGGAGTAATTTTAGACCACCAGCCTAGTCTTCCTAACTTCCAGTGTAGACTTCCATGATAATCTAGGATACAATCTTGGCAGAATAATATGATTATTGCCTCTTAGAATAAGAACATTAGTTTCATATGTACAAAAATCCTTTCTTTTTTATTTATACTCTCTGCTTCATACCCTTATGACCATGAGCAGCACTTTCCTTTCAACACACACACACACACACACACACACACCCCATATAAGTATACACATTTAAGAGACAAAACTGTCTGGGATTCCATGGGATTAATAAATTGTTTTGGCAGCTCCAAGAGGTGAGAAATGGAGATTTGACATCTAAGATCTCACATCATCCTTCATTGTGGGGTTTCAGAAGACCCATGGCATCAGCATTTGATATCACAAGGGAGCATAGCATTGGGATAAGGAGCAGGGACTCCAGAGGCTGGACTTTCTGGGTTGAAATCTTGGCTCTACTAGTAACCACTTGTGTGAGTTTCTTAACCTTTGTGCCTCCATTTGCTCATCTGTAAAATGAGTTTAATAATTTTACCTAACTCATAGTGTTGTTATGAGAATTAAATGAGTTAATATTGGTGAAGCACTTGGAACGGTGCCTGGCACATAGGAAGCACTGTGTAACTAATAAATGGGAAAAAATAAGCAAATAAATAAATGAGGCTTATTTTAGAAAAAAAATAGCAAAGGGATTTTCATGAATTGTGAAGACATGACAACGAGGCAGTCAGAAGGTGTTAGAATCCTGAAATAATAGCAGGTCTTCATTTTCCAATTTGTGTGGGATTTTGGTTATGCAGATGACATCATTTTTGAGTAGAAAGCAATCAATGCCTCAAGAACTATCTGGCATTTTCTCCCCCTAAGGTGAAGCATGAGTTGTTGTAAGAAAAAGTAATACATATTCATGAAAACACACTGATAGGTTGAGAAATCAACAACTGCTTGACATTCCTGAAATGTCTTTTTCAGTATTATCATGAAAGAGCTCAGGAATGAGTGCCATTTGTAGAATAAAAACTCAGTAGACATTAATAACTGGAAAGACCCAAATGTCTTTAATTGTCTCAGGAGTGCTTGCTTTATATATTCCAAACACTGCAGTGGAGGCTGCAAGTTGAAACACTCATTTCTTCAGGGTGTGAGAGTGTTGGCAGCAGTAAGCCTTTATCTGTTCACCCTTTCTAGAATTTGTCCTCTGCTGAAGAGAATGGCTTCATTTAAGGTCATACCCCTCTCCCATATTGAACCTATATCCAATGACTGCTCAATCTGGGTACAGAAAGACCTGCCCCGTGTGACCCAGCTTGAGACAATGCTTCAGGGCCATCTCAGATCTTTGTAGTAATTGCTTCTCAATTCAACTTTTCCTCTACCAATCCTGCTTCTTCCATTCTCCCATAGTTATTAATTCCCAAAGCACTCCCCAATAAACTTCCTATGTGCAAATCTCTGTGTCAGAGCCTAGTTCTTGGAAACTTGACCTGCAACAGGTACACACTGAGTAGAGTATATACCAGCTACAGTGATATGAAATCACGGGCATTCTGATGTCTCATTTCCTTTTTGCACAGGGATATCTTTATGTGTTACCATCTTCTTTAAGGGTTTCTTTAATTTCTTCAACAAGGTCATCCTCTGTTGGTCCCTGGATCAGACTTCATCAAGGCACCTGGCTACAGTCAGAATCCAAGAATGTACTATCTTCATAGAACAATGACCAAGTCCAGGGTGAGTAAAACTGTCCAACCAAAAGTCCTACCCTTAAACTGATCTTTGATGAATGGGTGTTTAAATGATTCCAATTATAATTGTTAAAGAACAAGTGAAATAATACTGGGTGAAGTCAAATCATGTAATACTTTCCCCTCAGAAAGAAACCCAAGGAGTTTATGGAACACTAAAGAAAGAGTGTAAGTGCTGTTTAAATGCCTTGTTTTTCAAAGTGTTCATGTGCTTGCATAATCAGCGTAGCCAAGACAGCTTGGACAATCTGTTTTGTTCAAATATACCTTGTCTGATTATATGCTAAAGATCTTTATTTTTCATCTTAAGCTTAGAGGAACAGGTACGCTTTTATCCTTAATGTGAGGTGGGTCAAGATCTGGATCCAGCTTAAATGGATTTGTTTATTTTTGTGAGTTCCTAAGTTCTCACACAGTGCCTTGAGAATGCTATTACAAAATCCCTGAAGATATGTAATTCTAACAGTACCAATGGCTTGAACATGGATACCCAGTACGATAAACCAGCCAGGTCCCAAGTTTTCTTGCTGTGCTCTTTTGTAACAACACACAGTAGCAAACAGTATGGGTATATTGGATAAATACTTACTGAGCACATAAAAGAACAGGGATGGTAGCAGTTAATTATGCAAATTCAGTGTAGATTGTAGCAGCATGCTGCATTCATAGAAAAGTTATCATTGTTATTTTGATGAATACTTGGTAATTCTAACAACATTGGCAAATGGCATTTGAAAAAAAAAGATCGGAAATGTTATTACCAGTTAAGGATTCCACACAACAGAGATACCTCCATTTGAATTCAGGGCCATACTGCACATTACTGCAAATGCCACATGGCGGAGAAACATGTTGGCCCTGAAGCCAGGTCATGTGACCTGCTCTCTTGGCTCCTGAACTGAGTTTAACGGCTTTTAATTGCCATACTCTTTCAAAGGCAGTCCAAGTTCAGGCACAATGTGCATTTAGCATCCTCGAGTGAGGACACCTCCACATACTGGGATGGTTGACGTGTGCCCAGGATGATCAGTAGACCTCCCTGTGTTAGGCCAGTCCAGATGACAAAAGATCCATGTCTGTGTCTTATGTACAATGCTTATTCCACAAAACAAACTGTGTCACATCTCTGGCCCCTGCCCTCAATAGATTTCATATTATATTGAGAGAGTTATTTCAAATCTTGGCGAAGAATGGGTCTCTCTTGATGGATACTTTTCTTGGGCATCAAAAATTACAAAATTGGGGCACCTGGGTGGCTCAGTCATTAAGCATCTGCCTTCGGCTCAGGTCATGATCCCGGAGTCCTGGGATTGAGCCCTGCGTCGGGCTCTCTGCTCAGTGGAAAGCCTGCTTCTCCCTCTCCCACTCCCCCTGCTTGTGTTCCCTCTCGCTATGTCTCTCCCTGTCAAATAAATAAATAAAATCTTTTAAAAAAAATTATGAAATTTTATTCCTTCAAGAACCACCATTGGATTGCTTTGTTGTAGACTCAATGCATAAGACATGCCTTCATATATTATGTAAGGACACTCTCTTAAATTACAGTGCTAAAATAAATGACACAGCACCTTGAGGTAAACAGCAATTCCTTTACCAGATTGATTCTGTTTGTGACATTTAAGTCTCTAAACCATGACTGATTGTGCTGGGAAGGAGGGTGTGGCAGATTACATTTTTCAAAAATGGCCCACCCCACATGCTGTTCTGCAATGTGACCTTGCTACCATCCCGGCGACAGGTGGAGTCTCTTTCTCTACCTTTTAAATCTGAGTAGGCCCTGTGAATGCTTTGACCTTTAGAATATGGTAAAAGTGACACAGTGCCAATTCTAGGCATAATCATTAGTTGGCTTGGCAAATTCTTCTTTCTGCATCTTAGAAGCCAGCTGTCGGGTAAGAAATATAACCACCCTGAAACTACCATAGTGTGAGAGGCCCAAGCCACACAGATGATGAGATTCCGTACCAAGGGGGATGGAGAGGGAAGGAGGAAGGGAGAGAGGAAGAAGGAGAGAAAGAAGAGAGAGAGAGAGATTGAGAGAGAGAGAGAACAAAGCACCAAGCACGTATGTGAAGAAGTTACCTTGGAAATAGCTCACCCCAACTGGTGCTACCTGGATTCAGAAAGGGTCCAGCTGAGGTCCTTCCTGAATTCTGGACTCATAAAATCATGGAGAAAATAAAACGATTTCTTCCGTCCACAAAGTTTTGTAGTAGTTTGTTATGTAGCCATTGATAACTGAAACAAAGGGATTTGCTAATGACCTGATTAAATAATCAGATATGGTGGTGAGTATGGGAGGTTAAACGCATTTTTGAGACTGTGGAGTCATATACCGTCTGCCCGTAGATTTGGGCTCTGCCACTTAAGAGCTCTATGACGTTGAGCAACCCATGACTCAATTCTCTCATCTGTAAAATGGAGGTAATAATAACCACTGCCTCACAAGGGTGTTCTGGGGGTGGAATTAATGAAACCTTACAACAGTGCCTGGAACTTTAGGAAGTGCTTAGATTGATTTTAGCTATTATTACTGTGATGTGGAGCTGGGCCTCAACAGTGTTGACCGTACACTGCCCTTCCGTTCCACACAGTGGGAGTGAGCCTTTAAAGGCAGACAGAAAGGAAACTAAATCCTAGATCAACCATCTATGTAGGATTCTGGAACCTTCTCTGGGCCTTGAGTTCCCCATCTGTGGTAGGGGGATAGTAAGACTTCTCAAGGGCGGGAGCATTAGATGAACTCACCAAGTAAAGCACCAGGCTCAGAGACTGCCAGGCAGTTCGTGTTTGGTAATTGTGCATCCCCTGGCCCCACAGCCTCCCTTTTGGTTTCACGCACGATGAAGCTCTCAGCACAAGAGAAGAAGAAGCCAACAGGCTTTCAATTCTTCAGCAATGTTAAACATGGAGTGTACTCAAGTTTCAGGGTGAAGCCCTAGTTCAGTTGTTTTCAAGAAATACCTGGAAGTGTATATATTTACAAGAATAACCTGCTGGTATCCAGGGTTTTTTGTTTTGTTTTGTTTTGTTTTTTGTTTTTTGTTTTTTTAACAGGATGCTCTTCTTGTCATACAAAACTCTCTGGTTTGGGTAGCGGTAAGTGGCTGAGGATGAACGGCATCACTGATCTATTACAACTCCAAGCTATCAGTCAAAACACGTGTTATTTCCTATGCCCCAGGGAACCAAAGGCATCAAACTAACGAGAACTCAGAGGAGCAGATAAACATGAATGTTGAGCTACAACGTTCCCAGAAACACACAGAACAACAGCAGTCCCTATTCCCATCAGCTCACTCTGGCTGGTACCGGATAGAGCTGGAAACATAGACGTGGTGGTGGAGGGGGAGTGGGGTCCCCCAAATCCCAAAATTGGGGCTGATTTAAACTCAAAATGTAATGTAAATACTTACTCTGCTGGGGGGAGGAAACAAAGCCTCATCGGAATAAAGGCAAGGGGGTTTGGTCAGTGATTTCTGGAGACTTGCCGCCTGGACAAAAGCACTAAGAAAACTTAGAGTGCTGTCTGCTCGTGAGAAAATAATGGTAAAGTCAGAAAAAATAGAGAAGTAGATCAGAATAAATCACCTTTTAAGTGAGCAGAGTCAGGGACCAGGAAGGACAAAATTCCCAATACTTGTTTTAGATCAGCGTGGGAAACTAGCTCATTTTAACCTGTCATTGTACATAAATCACTCTTCAAGCTTGGTGAAGGCAAGAATTCTTCTTCTAATACATCATATTTACCTGCAAATGGGTTGCCATAAAACTATAATGGTGATTTTTGCTAAGGAATATGTCAAAACTATAAGGATTGCCCCCCTCCCCAAGAAGATAGGTGTGAGGGAAAAGTGTGAAACATATTCTTAAAGGACATTAAATCATAATCAAATTATTGGTATAAAGCAGGAAAATAAAGGAAAATGTTCTAGCATAGTGTAGAGAGTTTTAGCTAATGGTAGAATTAGCCCCGAATTCCAGATTCCTCAATTAGAAGTGATCTAGTGACCTACCCTACATCGAGATCCTGATAAATCATATAATAACATGGTATTTATTGAGTCCCAACTCTATAGCTAGGCTCTGCTCCTCTTTTCAAATGCATGGCTTACTTAATCTGTATAATAACCCTAATGCAGGAACTGTTTTTGATCCTCATTATGTAGGTAAATAAATTGAGACCAAGAAATGAACTTATTTGTCCAAAGTCACACCACTGCTAAGTGGTTGAGTCAATATCTGAATTGAAACCTCCTTGATTATGGAGTCAAAACTCTCCAGATCTATGCTCTATTACTGCTGTTAACTCTAAATAATATTTATGTGCCCCTGAAGACTTTGCCAACATGATTACCTAGAATAGATTATCTTATGTCCTCAGATAACTTTGACTTTCTATATTCTGTAACTATAGAGTAAATAAAACAAAGAAATAAATAAAGGCCCCATGTACTGGAACAGGAGGAGACAGGGTAAATATTTTAGGAAAGATTCAAGCATATTTTATACTGTTTGAGCACCTAACTGACTAGCTACCTCCTACATAGAGAAGATACACAACGCATATTGTTCGTTGACTGACTAACCACTGACTAATCTTGAAAGAAGTGTTTTGGGTTTTTTTTGTTTTTTGTTTTTTGTTTTTGTTTTTACCAGGCTTCTAAACAAAGTGAGTTAAATGCCTGTCATCAACGAACAATATTTGTTGTGTATCTTCTCTAAAAGGGTCCCCGGTGGTCCTGCCCCTGGTATTCATGCCCTTTGTGTAATCCCCTCCAGAGTGTAGGCTGTTCCCCCAAAACTGAATCCTGCCAATAACTATGTGAGTGAGCTTGGAGACTGATCCTTCCTGAGATGAGACTGCAGTCCCAGTGGACACCTTGATTGCTGCTTTGTGACAGACCTTGAGTCTGAGGACCCCGTCTAGCTGCTCCCAGATTCCCGACCCACAGAAACTGGGAGATAATAAATGCTCATGGTTTGAGGCCACTAAATTGTGGGGGTAATTTGTTATACAGCCATAGATAACTAATACAACGCCCCTCTATTCTTGTGATGACCAAAGGGTGGCGGGGCATAGATGTTTCCATTTAAGAAAGTCCAATGGCGGGGGGGTCGGGGGGTGGAAATCTCGCAGGAAATCTCGTTGCCATGGCAACATGTGACTGGTTTCTTATGCCCAGTGTAAACACTAGCTAATATTTCTGAGGGTTCTGAGCCCACAAATTTCCTCAATTAAAAGAGGAATTTGGTGTTGAGGGAGACACAGATGGTGGGCTGCTCACATGGCCTTTGGTCCAGGAATGGTACCATAGTGGCCTTTTTGGCATTCCGGGGGTTGCTTCAGGACTAAGTGGAAGGGACAGTAGGGGGAGTAATTACTTAGTCTTTGGCAAGACAGATGGTGGTAAAGGCGGGCCAGCTAGATGCCCCGCTTTCCAGCCAAATGGAAAGGACATCACTTGGCTTTCAGCTACTTTCAGCAGGAGAAATAGTAATGGCGGAGCAAACGGAATACTTAACATTTGTTAAACACTCCATTCTTTTCAAGAAAGCCACTGCCATGATGTTATCTTACTGGCACCTCGCAATGACCTAATCAGATAGGCAGGGAAGGCATTGATTTATGTTTGACGGAGTAAAAGGTGTTTTTTTTTTTCTTTTTCCTGATTCTTGTTTTGGATTTTAAAAAAATACTATGTGAGTGACTATCAGAGAAGTGAGTCTTCTGATATCACAAGACCACTGGGCAGTAGAAGCAGGGTGAGAGCCAGTACTCCTTTCCCCAGTGCTGAGCCTTTTCTTCCCCCCTGCCCCTCTCCTGCTGCTCAGACATTGTCCCTTGCAAACACTTCTTTCCTACTCTGGGAATATAGCAGCCCTACTTCAGAGGTAGTACCCCTGAGTCACTACGGGCACCACAAACTTCTGTCTTTCCCAGGAGTCGTGGAAGGCCATCTGTCCCTTCACATTTTAAAAGTTGAGGTCCTTCTTGTAACTTGTTCCTATGGCAGCACTTCTGTAAACTTGACATGCGCAGAGTTATCTAGGAACCGAGTTCACGGTCAGATTCACAGGCCCCACCCCCCAGAGATTCTGATGAATTAGAACTAGACTGGGGCTCAAGACTGCATTATTTTTGCACGTACTTCCATGAGATTCTTTTTTTTTTAAGATTTTATTTATTTATTTGAGAGAGAGAGTGAGAGAGCACAAGCAGGGGGAGAAGCAGAGGGAGAGGGAGAAGCAGACTCCCCGCTGAGCAGGGAGTCCGATGCAGGGCTCGATCCCAGGATCCTGAGATCATGACCTGAGCCAAAGGCAGAGGCTTAACGGACTGAGCCATCCAGGCGCCCCCTTCCATGGGATACTGGTGGAGGTGATACACAGCCAGCTTTAATAAATGCTGCCTGACAACCTCCTCCTTGTCAGTACCGTGCTAGAAGGCACTCATGAGCACACGTGTGATTACACCCACAGAGGAATCTCTTGCGCTATGTAGTATGCTGTTTTCTAAAAGGTTGTATGTGTATCACATTTTATATATCACCTCACATGCGAAATACTTTACATCCATGTAGTATTTTTCTTCAGGGAAAGGACTGCACCTTAAAAGTGCACCTTTATCCTCAGCACCTAAGCACAATGCCTGGTCCCTAGCTTTGGTTGAATTGAATGTTGGTCCAATGACTGACTATTCAGTTTGCTCAAAGAGGGGTAGGTCTGCATATAGCTTGATGACAAGTCAAAGACCCACTCACATCTTAACATCATTCACTCTTATCTCCCCTTAACGATTTGTAAAACACTTCTCTTATCTGGCAATTCAGAAGGATGAAAGACAAAATATAAGATGGATACTGAAATAGCTCTGTGAATGAGAAGCTTCTAGAAGCATGGTTACCTTAGTCTCAGGGTCTTTCTAACCTGAGAAGTTATAACCTCAGCTTTGCCAGGAGACTTTATGATCTATTGCGTTCGTAACTCCAAGAGAAGGAGAAGAAACATGATAAATGGAACCAACACAAGGTCTCAGATTCCCCTTTCCCAAACAACAGAGAAGATGAGCTTTGTTCCTGAATCAACGAATTACAACATTGTTTAGCAAAGTGATTTAGGATCTACTCAAGAGGTGTGAAACAGAGGTACATAGACTCACTAGGACAGAAGCTGGCGAGGGTTTGGCTGGCCCAGCTTAAGAGATCAAAACACAGCAGATTTTTCGGTATGGCTTCGGTACGCCTCTGGAGCAGGCATTTTTCCTGAGCTGCTAAATGAAGGTTTTCAGCTGATTTGTTTATGTGACAGCTTGCCTGTTAACAGCAAAATATTGATTCTTCTGGCTTAGCAATGAGGCTCCTAAAACATTTCATTCCTAAACTCATAAATTGGTAATAAAAAAAATTAAGCTTTCCCAAGGAGTTTGCTTGGCCTCCAGTGTTTGATTGGACAAGGCAGATATTTTTCCTGATTCTGCAGTTAAGAGCCAGACTTCCTGCTTTCTCTGGTTTGACTTATTGGATAAACCTTTTGAACAATGGAACTCGTACTTAGTGTGTTTTATTTTAACCTCAATGATGATATACATCTCAGCAGTAAATTTTTAAATAGCTGCGTTATATATGCTGAATAAATGATGAACCCAAGTGTGCTTTCAGCTATCCTCATAGAGCATCTGGAAGGTAATCAGGGTCAAGATTGAGAGACAGAAGGATAGGGAGGAAGAAAGAGTTAATATATGTTATGTTCTGACAAGTTGGAGAACTGTTGATTTATGCCAAACTAGGCTTAAAAAAACCCAAACCATCGTCTATGGTAAAATCATTGAAGACACACTCCCCACACACCAAGAAGGGTCTTGTGAAAATCTGTGTGAGGAAACATCATCAACACATAACAAAACTGATAAGATATAGGCACAGATCACAACAACGGCTCACATTGCACACGGTTTCCAAAGCCCTTGTCTCAGTTCAGTATCATTATAGTCCTTCTCTGTCAGAGTTATGATCCTTCTGTTTTTGCTTTTCAGTCTTCAAAGGCTTTATTGAGGCATAATTGACATACAAGAAGCTGCACATATTTAAAGTATATAATTTTGTAAGTTCTGACATATGCCTACACCTGTGAAACCATTACCACAATCAAGACAGTGAACATATGCATCACCCCCAAAAGTTTCCTAGTGCCCCTTTATCATCTCTCTCCCACCCCTCCCACCCCTCTCCCAAGCAACCTAATGGCAGATTGGTATCTGCTTTCTTTTTTTTTTTAATGTTTTATTTATTTATTCATGAGAGACAGAGAGAGAGGCAGAGGCAGAGGCAAAGCAGGCTCCCCTCAGAGGAGGGAGCCAGATGTGGGACTTGATCACAGGACCCTGGGATCACGACCTGAGCCAAAGGCAGACGCTTAACTGACTGAGCCACCCAGGCGCCCTGGTATCTGCTTTCTGTCACCATAGATGAGTTTGCAGATTCTTAAATTTTCTATGAGTGGAATCATGAGCTTTGTACTCATTTTTGTTGTTGTTGGGGTTCTTTCACTCAGCATAATTATTTTGAGTTTCCTCCATGTTACTGCATATATCAAAGTTCATTCCTTTTCATTGTCGAGTAGCATTCCATTGTATGGATATAACACCAGGTTGATGCGTTCACCTGTTGAGGACACTTGGGTTGTTTCCAATTTGGGCTTCTTACAATTAAAGTTGCTGTGAACATTTATGCACAAATCTTTATATGAATACGTGCTTTCTTTTCCTTTGGGTAAGTGCTTCCACGTGAATTGCTGGGATCATATGATAGGTATGTGTTTAATTTCTTAATCTCAGGAAACAAACTGAGGGTTGCTGGAGTGGTGGGGGTGGGAGGGATGGGGTGGCTGGGTGATAGACATTGGGGAGGGTATGTGCTATGGTGAGTGCTGTGAATTGTGTAAGACTGTTGAATCACAGACCTGTACCTCTGAAACAAATAATATATTATATGCTAAAAAAAAAAAAAAAAAAAGTAGGAAGGGAGAACTGAAGGGGGTGAAATCGGAGGGGGAGATGAACCATGAGAGACTATGGACTCTGAGAAACAAACTGAGGATTCTAGAAGGGAGGGGGGTGGAGGGATGGGTTAGCCTGGTGATGGATATTAAAGAGGGCATGTATTGAATGGAGCACTGGGTGTTATACGCAAACAATGAATCATGGAACACTACATCAAAAACTAATGATGTAATGTATGGTGATTAACATAACATAATAAAATTAAATTAAAAAAAGAAACTGCAAAAATGTTTTTCAACATGTTCATATCATTTATATTCTCAGCAGCAGTGTATGAAAGTTTCAGTTCCCTCTATTCACACCCAGTCTTGGTATGGTCAGTCTTTATCATTTCAATTTATTTTTAATTTAATATAATAGATGTGTAGTTGCAACTCATTGCGGTTTTAATTTGCATTTCCTTACTGACTATATTGAACTCTTTTCCTATGCTTATTTGGCATCAGTATACATTTGGTGAAATGTCTGTGAAAACCTTTTGCCCATTTTTTTATTGGGTGGTTTGTTTTGTTATTATTGAGTTTTGAGAGGTTTTTAAAAAATATATTCTGAGCGCAAGTCCTGTATCAGACTTATGTTTTACAAATATTTTCTCCCAGTCTGTAGTTTGTCTTTTCATTCTCTTAACAGTGTTTTTTGAAGAGCAGACGTTTTTAACTTTGTTGAAGTCCAGTTTACCAATTTTTTTAATAGATCATGTTTTTGCTATGTTATTGTAAGAAATCTTTGCATCATCCAAGATCACAAAGATTTTCTCCTCTATGTTTTCTTCTAGAAGTTTTCAGTTCTCATTTTTATATTTAAGTCTAGGATCCTTGTTGAGTTAAATTTTATATATGGTATGAGATATGGACTGAAGCTCTTTTTAGGGGGCACACGGTTTTTCAATTGTTCCAGACTGTTGAAAAGACTATCTTTCTCTACTGATTTATCATTATACCTTTGTCTAAAATCAGTTATCCATATAGGTATGGGTCCATTTTTGAATTCTCTATTATGTTTTATTGATCTCTTTGTTGATCTTGGTGTAATCCTATACTGTCTTGATTACTATAGCTTTAAAATAAGTCTTGAAATCAGGTAGTATCTGTCCTCCAAAATTATTGTTCTTCAAAGTTGTTTTGGGCATTCTAGGTCTTTTGCATTTCCATATGAATTTTAGAATTTGATTCTCATTTCCTACAAAAAAGTCCTGTTGAGACTGTTTGGGATTACAGTAACTCTATAGAGCAGTTTAAGGGGGAATTTGTATCTTTTTTTTTTTTTTAAAGATTTTATTTATTTATTTGACAGAGACAGAGATAGCGAGAGCAGGAACACAAGCAGGGGGAGTGGGAGAGAGAGAAACAGGCTTCCTGCCGGGCAGGGAGCCTGATGTGGGACTCCATCCCAGGACCCTGGGATCATGACCTGAGCCGAAGGCAGACGCTTAACGACTGAGCCACTCAGGCGCCCAGGGAATTTGTATCTTAATTACACTAAGTCCTCTGACCCTCTGACCCTCTGACCTTTATTTAGGTCTTGTTTAACTTCCCTCAGCAATGTTTTGTCATCTTTGGTGTACAAGTCTCTCACATCTTTTGTCAGATTTATCCTTGAGTGTTTCGTATTTTTTATGCTATTTTAAATGTTACTGCTTATTTAAGTTCAATTTCTGATTGTTGCTGGTATTTAGGCATACAATTGATTTTCATATATTGATTTTGTGTCCTGCAATTTTGCTAAACTTATGTTTTAGTTCTAGCAGATATTTTTGTAGATGTAATCAGATCTTTTTTACATGGACAATCACGCTAAGAATAAAGAGTTTCACATCTTCCTTTCCAATCTGAATCCCTTTTATTTATTTTCCTTGCTTGATGGTACCAACTAGACCTCCAATCCAATGTTGAATGGAAGTGGTGAGAGCAAACATCCTTGTCTTGTTGCTGATCTTGGGAGCAAAGCATTTAATCTCTCACTATTAAGTATAATGTTAGTAGTAGATTTTTTGTACATGCCTATATTCATTTTCTGTCGCTGCATAATGAATAACCCCCAAACATAGCAACTTAAAGCAACATTTATTTAAGATTTTATTTATTTATTTGAGAGAGAGAAAGTGAGAGAGAGAAAGAGGGTGCACAAGTGGGGGGAGGGGCAGAGGGAGAAGCAGACTCCCACTGAGCAGGGTGCCCAATGTGGGCCTCGATCCCAGGACCCCAGGATCATGACCTGAGCTGAAGGCAGACACTTAACCCACTGAGCCACTCAGGAGCTCCTGGCAACAAACATTTATTATCTCACCATTTCCGTGGGTCAGGAATCCAGACACGGCTTAGCTGGATGCCTCTGCCTCAAGGTTTCTCACAAGACTGTGATCAAAGCATTAGCTGTGGCTGTTGTTTCATCCAAAGTCTGAGTGCAGGGAAGATCTGCTTCCAAGCTTACTCATGTGGTTGTTGGCAGGATTCATTTCCTCACAGGCTGTTTGATTGTGGGTGTCAGTTCCTCTTTAGCTATTGACCTGGGGACTCCATCAGTCCTTTGCCACATGGGGCTTTCCATAGGCAGCTCAGCTTCCCTCAGAACAAGCCAATGAGAGAACATGAGAGGGCAAGCAAGATGAAAGTCACATTCATTTTGTAAACTAATCTCAGAAGTGACATCTTATCACTTTTGCAGAATTCTATTTGTAAAAAAAGGGAGTCATCAGCAAGTCTGGCCCATACTCAGGGAAAGGGCTCATAGAGGAGGCAGGGAACATTGGAAGCCATCTTAGAGTCAGCCTACCACAATGCCCTCTATCAAGTGGAAGAAATCACCTTCAGTTCTTAGTTTGCTGAGAGTTTTTATCAAAACTGTATGTTAGATCATGTCAAATGAATTTTACTTCGTGTGGTTTCTTTTTTAGTTTGTTCATATGGTGACTTTTTAAAAAAGATTTATTTATTTATTTGAGAGAGAAAGAGTGAGGAAGAGAGAGAGAGAGACAGAGAGAGGTGGGGAGGGGCAGAGGGAGATGGAGAGAGAATCCCAAGCAGACTCTGCGCTCAGTGCACAGAGCCCAACACGGGGTTTGATTCCACGACCCCAAGATCACCACCTGAGCTGAAACCAAGAGTAGGTTGCTTAACCGACAGCGCCACCCAGGCATCCCTGTATGGTGACAGTTTAAGGTTTGTTTACACTGATTTGATTTTCAAATGTTAAACCAAGACTGAATTCCTGAGATGAGCAACACTTGCTCAAGATGTATTACCCTTTTTATATATTGTTTGATTCTACTTGATAAAATTTTGTTTATGATCCTTACATTTGTGTTAATGCTATATGAGAGATATTGGTCTGTAGGTTTTCGTTTGTTTGTTTTCTCATTATGTACTTTCCTGGCTTTGGTGAGAGGATGGTAGTGTTGGCCTCATAACACCAGATGGAGGATAGTCCTTCCTCTTCAGTTTTTGGGAAGAGTTTGTGTAATAGTGGTATTATTTCTTCTTTCTGTATTTGGTAGAATTTATCAGTGAAGCTATTTGGGCCTAGAGTTTTCTTTGTGGAAAGGTTTTTAACTACAAATTCAATTTTTCTAGTGGATATAGGCCTATTCAGGTTATCCATGTCTTATTAGGTAAGCGTGGCAGTTTGTGTCTTTCAAGGAATTTTTCCATTTCATCTAAGTTGTCAAATTTGTTAGCATCAAGTTGTCTGTAACATTTCCTTCTTAACCTTTTAGTATATGTAGGATAGGTAATGTCATCTCTCTTATTCCCAATACTGGTAATTTGTGTCTTGTCTCTCTTTTTTCTGGCAAGATGTTTACCAGTTCTGTTGTTTTATTTTTCAAGTAAAGAATTATTGGTCTCATTGATTTACTTTTCTGGTGTTTTGTTTTCTATTTTATTGATTTCAGCTTTGACTTTTATTAACTCCTTTCTTCTGCTTACTGTACTTTTATTTTCTAGTTTCTTAAGGTAGAAGTTTAGGTCATTCATTTAGACTATCTTTTTTTAAAAGATTTTATTTATTTATTTATTTATTTATTTATTTAGAGCATGCATGGGGGGAGGGGCAGAGGGAGAGGGAGAGGAAGGATCTCAAGCAGACTCTTTGTTGAGCTTAGAGCCCAACATGGGACTCAGTCTCACAACCCTGAGATCATGACCTGAGTTGAAATCAAGAGTCCCTCACTTAACCCACTGAGCCACCCAGGCTCCGCTGAGACTATCTAATATAAACATTTAGTGCTATGAATTTCTTCCTAAGCACCACTTCGGCAGCAGCCCATGAATTCTAATTTCCATTTTCATTCAGTACAAAATACTTTATAATTTGTCTTTTGATTTCTTCTTTGATCCATAGGTTACTTATTTATTTATTTATTTTATTTTATTATGTTATGTTAGTCACCATGCATCATTAGTTTTTGATGTAGTGATCCATGATTCATTGTTTTTCTATAACACCCAGGGCTCCATGCAGTACATGCCCTCCTTGATTTCATGGGTCATTTAAAAGTGTGCTGTTATTTAGTTTCAAAATATTTGGGGATTTTAAAAATACTTCTGTTATTGGTTTTTAATTTAATTTCATTGTGGTTAGAGAATCTAATTTCTATGACTTACATACTTTTAAATTATTGACACTTGTCTTATGGCCCAGAATATGGTCTATCTTGATAGATGTTCCTTGTGTTCTGGAAAGGGAGATGGTTTGATGTTCTTATTGAATGGATGGTTTCTATAAATGTCAATCAAGTAAAGTCATTTGATCATGTTGTTTAAGTCTTCTATATCCTTGCTGATTTTCCATCTACTTGTATCAATTATTGAGAGGGAATTATTAAAATCAACTGTAATTGTGTATTTGTCTATTTCTCCTTACAGCTCTATCAGATTTTGCTTCATGCCTTTTAAAACTGGCTTATTAGGTCAATAAATGATTAGGATTGTTATGTCCTCCTGATGCATTAATCCTGTTTTCATTATGACATGGCTTTTTCTATCCCTGGTAATATTCCTTGTTCCAAAATATACCTTGTTATTAATATAGCTACTAAAGCTTTCTTTTGACTGATGTTAGTATGATTATCTTTCAACATTCTTTTACTTTTAACCTATTGGCGTTATAATATTTAAATTGTATTTCTGTTGGTAGCATCTAAGTGGGTCTTGTTTTCTTTGTCAATCTGATAACCTGCCTTTTAACTGGATTGTTAGATCATTTACATTTAATGGGATTATTGACATTCTTTGGTTTACATCTACCATCTTGCTATTTGTTTCCTGTCTATTCATCCCATGTGTTTTTTGTTCCCATTTTCCCTCTTTTTCTGCCTTCTTTGTATTGAGTTTTTAAATTTTATTTTACATCTTTTGTTGACTTATTAACTATAACTTTGTTTTATTGTATTAGTAGTTGCTTTAGGATTCATACCATGCATCTTTCACTCATCACAGACTACCTTCAAGTGATACTATATCACTTCACACATAGTATAAAAATCCTACAATAGGGTGCCTGGGTGGCTCAGTCAGTTAAGCGTCTGCCTTCAGCTCAGGTCATGATCCCAGGGTCTTGGGATCAAGTCTCACATCGGGCTCCTTGCTCAGCAGGGGAGTTTCCCTCTCCCTCTCCTTCTGCCTCTCCCCTTGGCTTGTGCTCTCTCTCTCTCTCTAGCTCTCTCTCTCAAATAAATAAATAAAATCTTTTAAAAAATATCCTACAATAACACAGTTCTATTTCTCCCCTCTCAGCTTTTATGATATGGTTGTCAGATGTTTATGTTTAAAACTCTATTATACATTGGGTTTTTAAAATTTGTTTGTGTTGTTATCAGTCAATTATCTTTTCAAGAGATTTATTTATTTATTTATTTATTTTTAAAGATTTTATTTATTTATTTGAGAGAGAGAGAATGAGAGACAAAGAGCATGAGAGGGAGGAGGGTCAGAGGGAGAAGCAGACTCCCTGCCGAGCAGGGAGCCCGATGCGGGACTCGATCCCGGGACTCCAGGATCATGACCTGAGCCGAAGGCAGTCGCTTAACCAACTGAGCCACCCAGGCGCCCTCTTTTCAAGAGATTTAAATCATAAATAAGATTTTCACAAATTTACCCAGGTAGTTACCATTTCTAGAGCTTTGCAGTCCTTTGTATAGATCCACATTTCTTTCTGGTATTGCTTTCCTTCTGCCTGAAGACTTCCTTTAATATTTCTTGTACTGATGGTATTCTGGTGATTAATTCTTTCAATGTTATATCTTAAAAAGTTGTTATTTTGACTTCATTTTTGAAAGATGGTTTTGACTACACATAGAATTGTAGGTTGACAGAGTTTTTTTTTTTTTTTTTTTAGTACTTTAAAGATGTTTTTCTACTGCCTTTGAGTTTGTATTGTTTATGACAACAAATATGATGTCATCCTTACCTTTATTCTGCTGTACATAACATAGCATATTCTCTCTGGCTGCTTTTAAGATTTTCTCTTTATCACTGATTTTGAACAATTTGATTATTATGCACTTTGGAATAGTTTCCTTATTTTTTTTGTGTGTGTTTGGGGTTCATTGATATTCTTAGATCTCTGGCTTTACAGTTTTCATCACATTTGGAAAACTTATACCTATTGTTTCTTCAAGACTTTTTTCTGTTCCTCCCTCCTCCCTCAAGGACTCCAATTACATACCCTTTGTGTTGCTTGAAGTTGTCCCACAGCCTATTAATGCTCTTTTCTTTCCTTCCTTCCTTTCTTTTTTTCCTTCTTCTTTTTTTCCTCATTCTTTCTTTCTTTTTTTTTTGAGTCTTTTTTTCTCTATGTTTTTCATTTTGGATAGTTTCTATTGCTATGTCCTAATATTCACTGGTCTTTACTCCTGCTATTTCTAATCTTCTGTTAATCCCATTCACTGTTTTGTTTTGTTTTGTTTTTGTCTCAAACACGGTAGTTTTCATGGTATTTTCCATGTTTTCTCAGGTATGGAAGTTTGATTTTTTTAAATTTTTCCTGTTTCTACATATAGAATATAGTAATAATAACTAGAGTTTTTATCTGCTAATTCTAATATCTGTGTGCCAACACTGGGTTGGATTTGAGTGAGTGATTGATTATTCTTCTATTATGGGTCTTATTTTCCACTTTTTTT
Source organism: Phoca vitulina (assembly GCF_004348235.1). NCBI lineage: Eukaryota > Metazoa > Chordata > Mammalia > Carnivora > Phocidae > Phoca > Phoca vitulina. The sequence goes on along the minus strand of NW_022589738.1, from coordinate 15,367,485 downwards.
TTGCCTGCCTTGCAATCTTTGATTTGATGCCAGCCATTTTGAACTTTACCTTGTTGGATTCTAGATATATTTATATTCCTATAAGTATTCTTCAGTTTTGCTCAGGGATGTAGTTACATTATTTGAAAATAGTTCAGTCATTTCAGGTAGTGTTTTTATGATTTGTTAGGTAGGTCTAGAGCTAATTATTCCCTACTAAGGCAAGAACTTCTTGAATACTCTACCTATGCCCCATGAATTACACCTTTTCCCAGCCTGGTTGGTGATTACATATTATCCTGGCTCAGTGTATTAGCCACAGTTATCTCTGATTTTCTCTGATGGTTTATTCACACACATGCTCTGATCAATACTCTCCTAAGTACTTGAGTGGAACCTTTTGAAGATCTTCACAGAACTCTCTCATTGTGCACCTCTCTCCTTTCTGGTATTTTGACCAGCTATCTCTAGTTACCTTGGTCCTCCCAGACTCTCAGATCTGTCTCCCCAACTCAGGGAGACCACAAAGCTCTGCCTGGGTTCCCCTTTCTGCACCACAGCCTGGAAACACTCTCAAACAGTAAGGCAGGGTGATCATAGGTTTCACCTCATATTTTTCCTTCTCTCAGGGATCACTGTCCTTCACTGTCTGATTTTCAGTGACTTGAACACTGTTGCTTCAAATATTTTGTCTGGTTTCTGTGATTGTTTCAGGCAGGAATATAAATCTGGTGCCTCTTGCTCTACCCTGACTAGAAGTGGAAATATGATTGTTCCATTTTAAAATGAAGAAATGATCTCAAGAGGACTTAGTGCTGTAGTAAGTGGGAGAGCTGGAATTCATGCCCAGTTCTTTTCACTCCAACTTCAAAAACATCATCTTAGAAGTATCTGTATGGCTGGAGAAACCTCAGGACTTCCCCCCTCCCCTTCCCAGCCTATGGCTTTTCATAATTGTTCATTTATGTTCAGCCCTTAATTTTATTTGTTTGTCTTTAGGAGTAAAGGTGAGCAACTATTTGGGACTGTATATCTATTCTCCATCTCTCTTTTCAGGGAGAATAATGTCCTTAAAGAGCTTCATTCTTTAATGACTGGTATTTGTTGTGAATCAATAGAGAACCTTTCTCTCTGTGTTTGAACCTTGGGTAAATGTTCAGCTTCTGTTCTTATTTCTTAGGCTCACTTATAGGTCATATACTTGCCCAGTTCAGAATCTTTGTTTCCTCCTCTGGAAAAGTACTCTTCTGTCATTCTCTCCATCAAATTCTGGCCCTCATTTCAACCCCATCCCACGCTCTATTTCTACTAGGAAAACTTCCCCACCTATGCAATTTCTACCTCTATAAAATCATGCTAGGTTTGTTTGGACAAGATGCTCCGAAGGTCTGTTCCAGCTCTGAAGCAAGTTTTGTGGGGGCTAATATTACTCCCTCCCTTTTCTAAATTACACCTTTTGGCATAAATTGATTCTGAATTATATTCTAACTTTGTACCATATATCCTATGCACTCTGTCTGGCAAGTTGCCCATCATTAATAAGTTCCAAATAAATCTTGTTGAAAGAAAGGATGAATGGCATTTTTTTCCTACTCATTCAATGTATGCCTTTTTTTCCTTCTTAACCAGAAAATAAGTTTCCTGAGGGCAGAACTAATGTATTTTGCTTATTTGATATTACATATAGGACCTACACTTTGTTAGGGGCATTGTTGAGTGTTTGCAACGACTCTGATTCCAAGGAACCACCAGCAACCTAATTTCCAGAATCATGGTACCAGGCTCAGGTGATAATACATAGTCCCAAAGTAAATATATGTTGAATGAACAATGAGATGGCTCTGGAACAGAGAGTTTAGCAAGATATTCGTGCTTACACAGAGAAACAAAGATGCAGATAGTGCAGACACACTCAAATTTTATTGTTTGTTTGATACATCTGCTGCTTTGAGGCTTATACTTAATGTGAGTCTGTTGAATGATTTACAGGTATACTCCTGCACCGAGATGAAGGGCTTTATTATAAATCTCCCTCCTTGTGCTGTAGGATACTGTGCATTTTTCAATGCTGTAAACATAAATAGAAAAGTGTTTTGTCTGTGACAAGGACAAATGTCAGTTGGCAAAGCTCTTAAAGATGCAGACTTTTGAATTTGAGTTCTCATTATTATAGTGTCCTGATTCAAGAAGTAAGAATAAAAAATGCTTTATACTTATAAATTTTATTCCATAAACCTTTGTAATAAGGAAAAAACAATAAAAGTTATTATATAAAAGTAATACATGTAGAAAATAATGTTAAGCAAAAATAAGAAAATAAAAGCCATTCCTATCTCCAACATAGATAACCACTGATAACATTTTAGAGCATATTCTCTCAGTCTTTTTATACACATATTTAATTCAAAAATGTAATTACACTAAACATATCATTTTCTCCATGCTTTTTCATTTAGTGACATGTAAACTATTCAGTATATATTCATAAAAATTCTCCAGATCATCATTTCTCACTGCTGTTTAACACTTCAATGTATGGATTTACTGTAATTTATTTATCCAAACCCCTAATTTGGGTCATTTTTGTGATTTTCAGTATTTCTGCTGTCATGAAATTAGAGGAATAAGTGTCCTTGCAGCTAAAGCTTTATGTACATCCCTAATTATTTCCTTAAAATAATTCCCTAAAAGTGGAATTCTTGGGTCAAGAAGTGTGCAAAAATCGAAGGTTTTTGACACCAAAACTACCTCTATTCCAATTTAATCTCCCAGCAAGGCATGCAGTACTTTTTAAATGTGATTTCATTTGTACTTATAACCTTTATGCAGGAAAAGTTTAAGGCATCCATATTTAGCAGTTGAGGAAATCAGGGTGCAGAAAAATCAAGAGCATATAACATTAACACCACAACTGTAAGCCCACTTTCTCCATTCCTTGTACTCTTGGAACAGTGTTCATTGCATCTCTACCAGTGGTATTTGGAAAAACTGAGTCTGGGCTATTCCTTGATCAAAATTAGGATTTATTAGGCAAACACATACTGAAAACAAAGTTAAACAGGCTACAAAGCTTATGACGGTAATAGGTCTTTAGGCTGGTTTTTGCAATTTAAGTTATTTGCCATCAGGAGGCAATAGAAGTTCACTTCCCCCTCCCCCGCAAGAAGGAAATGTGGTTTTCCTGAGAAGCTAGTCTCTCTCTCTCTCTCTCTCTCTGTCTCTGTCTCTCTCTCTCTCTGTTAGACAGGAAGTAGGATTTATTGGTGGCCATGAATAAGGAGGGGGCAGTGCCAAGGTTCTCATGAGTGCAGAGACTGCCATTTGTCCAGGGGGCCACGATTAAGGATGTATTTGACCCCACAGCCTTCTGGGAAGAGCCACTTTTCAGCCACCATGTCTTCAAATTCATCTGCATCAAACTTAGTTAAGCCCCACTTCTTGGAAATGTGGATCTTCTGGCAGCCAGGGAACTTGAACTTGGCCCTGTGTAAGACCTCAGTCACATGCTTCTTGTTCTACAGCTTGGGACAGATGGACATGATGACTTGGCCAATGTGGACCCTGGCCACTGTGCCCTGGGACTTTCCAAAGGCACCCTGCATACCTGTCTGGAACCAACATAGGACATCTTGTTGATAAGGATGAAGTGAGAGGGGTAGAGCCACCACTCAGACGTGAAAACCATCTTTGTCACAGCTTTTCACCCCATACTTGTCGACACAAATACGGACAGCCTCCAGGGCTTCAGAGGAGAGCAGCTCCTATTCATCTGGTTGCAGATCTTGGCATCAGGGACACCTCTGCAGGAGTGAGGCTTTGGATGAATGACTTGTTCTTAACAATACCGGTAACATTGGGCAGTGTACAGCCCATGGCAACACCAGGATCTTCAGTGACACGCCAAGGGCAAAGAGAAGATAGTATCTTTTCTATCTCGCCACTTGTTGCGTAATTACAAGCTACAAAACTTTGCTTTGTATCCAAACCGACATTTATGAAATTAGGACTTCCAGTTGAATTGGTTCAAATCAAGATTGAAAATAAGTTTTGTATATTTCTTCATGAAATCTCAGCTCTTCCTAAAACTGTTTTGTTTTTTTTTTTTTTCATGGATAAGGGATTATCTCACTATATGCTTTGGGCTAGACTTAAAGAAGTGAATTTCTTTTTTAAAACAAGATTCTAACTCCAGTATAACTTTTGGCTCTTGATCTAGTTAAGTTTGTGATCTTTAATTTTGCAAGATGCCACTGTGAAAGAAAAAACAAAAACAAAGACACAACTGGATGCAATTCATCACTACCAAACAACACTTTAACTCTTTCCAACCTAGGAGACGCTCCCTTAACCTGATAACTGCTTTCCAATTTTTAAGCTTCCTATTCCAAGGTAGATTGATTACAAAAATGGCACAACTGTCCATGCTCCCCTGAATCCATTCCCTTTGCAACCTGACTTGGAAACTTCTCCCATCAAAGGTGGTGTTTGTATCCCCATCCCATGAAACTGGACTAGCCCTGTGATTTGGTTTGCCAATAGAATGCAGTAGTGTTGCAGTTCCAAGCCTAGGCTTCATAAGGTCCGGTGTACTTCTCCTTGCTCCCTTGGACCCTGGAGATCTACGTGAACAACACCGGACCAGCCTTTGGGGACATGAGCGGTCACAAGGAGGAGAGCCATCTCAAGCAAGGCCATCACAGACCAGCCAGTGCCTAGCTGCTCTGCCTACTAACCACTGACACATGAGCGTTTCCACATGGCGATCATCTTAGCTTAGCCCAGATAGGAAGAACCACCCAGCTGATCTACAGATTTATTTTTTTGGCTAGGGGAGAGAAATTGTGTTGCAGGGTTATTTAAAACAATAGATATCTGTTACTTTGGGTCTAAAGCAATTGAGCCAATAATGATTATTACCATTCCCCTGCCTGGGATTCAGAATGAAATAAGTCTGGGAGAGAAAAGATTCTGTTTCTGATTTGGCAGGTTTTGTAGATACAGATCAATGAAGTGGTCTGGCTGTATTTATATACACTGACGATTTACCTCCTGATACTCTTTCTGATTCCCACTAGTAATGCTTAGGAATTAGCTTAAAAATATTTCATTGGCCTGGTGTCCAGCTACTCCCAATCATATGTCATGGCCACATTAAACCATTCCTTGTTCCCCAAACATACCTCAAACACAATAACACTGGCATGCCTTCACTTCGACCTGATCATCTTTTCTTCTTTCTCTCTTTATCAAAATATTTTGGATAGTCTATGAATCAGCTGATTTCCTTACAGTTTCTCGCCTCTGTGAAACATGCATCTTCATCCTCCAGTATAATAAATTTCTCTTTCTTCTCTGCTTATTTTAATACCTATTTTGTAATGCTTATTTCAGTTTGACTTATAGTCAAAGATCTAAAATTCTGTCAGTATTAGCTAATCTTGAAGACTAAGAAAAAACAAGGCAAGTTTCAGATAGAGTTTTAGATATTTCCTTGTAGAATATGGTTATGATTTTCTGCTTTTGGGGAAAAAAGAAGAAAAAGTCATTTTAGCCATATTGAGAGTTCAGAAAGGGAGCGTATTTTGGCTTAAACTATACCGTGGAATCAGAATTAACTTTGTGCTGGTCATTATGCCATAGCCAAATAATTGTTCTTATTTTTATTATTAAATTCTACTTTTTAAGAAGAAAAATGGAGTAGACCTCTACTCCAGAGAGAGAAACAAAAAAGGCCTGGCTCAGTTCTGGTCAAGAGGAGTAATCAGTGGAGGATCTCATCAGTGTTGTGGATGCTACAACTAGGATTCCATCCATCTTGTTAAGGGACCCAAACTCAAGCCTCTGACCCCCCTTCATGCAGGATCAGCACAGCTAAGCCCTGATCTCATCTAAGACTCGAATATCTCCTTTCCTGTAAACCACTTCTATCCTGAGAGGAAAAAGCTACAGTTTATAAACATTTTTATTGGTCATATTTTACCATATGGCCAAGATGTTTGATGCTGGTTTGTTTAAAACACACACCTAAGTAGGTGTCTTTTCCCTGGTTAAAGAACTTTTTATGATAATGCTTCATTTAATTGAAACCCGTTAGCGAGCTGAGAAGTGAAATCAGTTTATGAATCAACGAGCAAATCTAGAAGCCATTTGGCAGCGTGGAGTCACGGCCATAAGACGTTCGAGTCCAGTGGTTAGCATAATGCCTGGCCCATAGAATAAACTCAAAGGAAGTTTCTGTCTGCAAAACAAAATGGATACAATTGAGTTAGCAGAGTTTTAAATGACATTGACTAGAACATCAATAGAAAGAATAAAAAGAAAACTGATTTTATTACAAAGTCACTGTGGATCAATAATACATAATAACATGGGCACGAGAAGCAGTCAGTGACAGAAGACATTCAATGATTCATGAGCACATTAAATTCATGAAATAATAAGCCCACACTGTTACATACTATCTTTTTCTGAATCAATAGCTATGGAATTGAATAAGAAAGTAGAATATTTTCAAAAGGTGCAATAATAGGGGTGACACAGCTGGGCAGAGTTGCTTATCTGGAGGATATCTCCACTATGCAGCTACATAAGAATAAAAAAAATTCAAAGGTTTAGCATGGAACGAACCCAGACATGTTTCCCATGACAAATTCAGTAGACACATCGGTGGGCTGTGATTAATTATCTTGTGTCAATGAATGGTTCTCTGTTCAAGCATCTCTTTTCTAAGATGGAAAAACCTTATATGCTGACTTCGTTTCCCCCCTTTCACTGGGTCATGGAGGAAGCAGTGTGTTAACAGCAGTGTGAGCACCCCAAACCCCCTCCCACTGCAGGATTCTGACTAGTGTGAGCTGAAGACAAATAGATGACTCAGATATCTAAGGAGAGAAACGACAGTCAGTGGAACTTATTTTCTGACCCTGCCCCAGACAATACCATGTTGTCTCTTTCGGCAACCAAGTTAAGTTTGCAAAGGGATCCATTCAAAATCTCAAAATATTCCCTACTTAAAATAGTCCTTACTCTGAACAAAGATTCTCATCATACCTTTTATGTCAATTCCTTTAGAGAGTTGTTTTCTGTCTGTCTGTCTCTCTCTCTCTCACACACAGACACATACACACACAGACCACAAACATCAGTCTCATAAACTCATACATGAGAAATGTAGATCTCAGAAGTCAAAAATGAAGCATGATTCTAAGCCATATGGAAACCTTTATCTGGGTCTTTGTTTGAGTGTGTCTTTTTCTAGTTATGTTCGTGTGTCCATGTGGGTTTACAGGTGTATTCCTGCATCTTGTGTTAATGCATCTGGAGCCTCTCCCAATCCATCTCTCTCTTTCTCTCTCCAATCTTCTTTCTTACTTATTCCAGCAACTATGGACAAGAGAGAATGGAAATGCGTATATATTTTATTTGTTTTATTTACTGAATTTTTTTATGTTCTCTATTCCTTTTGTATAACTCAGAAAAGTCTAATGTTATACATTTTTCTTTTAAAAACAATAAAAACCCAATTAAATTGCCTTTTCTGTATTGATTACCAATGGTTTCTACCTCCCTTGAGCCACTGATCCTGAAAAGGATCAAGCTTCACCTTCGTTCTGAACTTATCTTTATAAAGTCAGAGTTTTCCTTTTCAGAAAAAAAGGAAATTTTTTTCTTGCAGTCAGGTTTTGGTTGTCACTGTTTCTGGACTTCAGTTCCTGACCTTGCTCTGTTAACAATGAGAACTCATGTTTCTATGTCTCTATAATTTTGTGCATACGTCTTTGTATACGCCTGGCCTAAATTCCAGTCCACCCTTGGCACACTTTACCTCCCCCTTTTAAATGAAGGATTCTGCTTAGGAGACATCCTTTTTTTTCCCTTTTAACATTCTTATGTAGCTAAACAATTATCTTGCCTTAGAACCTCATTCACTTCCTGATGTAGGCAGAAAACAGCACGTTCTAAAATTACAGCATCTTGGGGATAGAAGGGATTAGTCAATGTATCTAATTTAACTTAGTTGGCTCCCACTTGTATTATCATTGGTTTAAAGGATAAGGCAAGAAATAGGGCTCATTAGTTGTTCAACTCTCCAAACATTTGTCAAGCCAGGCCCTGGCAAACACCAGGGATTCAGAAATGATTATGTGCTTCTTGTCTTCAGGAAGCTCGTAATCTAGTGGGTGGAAAAGAGAAGTAAACAGTTACCGATGATGGAGATCATTTGCATGAGAGGGAGATACTGTGGGAGCAGAAAACCCAGCCTTGGGGCATTTTTAAAAAAAGATTTTTAAAAAATTATTTATTTGACAGAGAGAGAGAACATAAGCACGGGGAGAGGGAGAAGCAGGCTCCCCGCTGAGCAGGGACCCATTCCCCGTCCATGGGGTGGGGACGCTTGATCCCAGGACCCTGGGCTCATGACCTGAGCCGAAGGCAGATGCTCAACCGACTGAGCCACCCACGTGTCCCATCCCAGGCTGGGGAGCATTTTTAGGAACAGGATGCCTGACTTGGGCCCTGAAGGACGAACCATCAGAGATCCTCAAACTCTGGAAAGAGTCTCATGATATTCCAAATGCAGTTGCAGTCAGAGAAGTTACTATTGGAATAACTGTAAAAATGTCACCTTTATACTCAAGATAGCACGGCATGGTGTCTGTGTGGTTTATCGGCAATGGCAGGCTTATTACTTTTAATGCTGTAATTTTCCCAAGGTCACCGTTCTACTTTCCCTGTTATATGTGTTACATAAAACTGCACTTCTTCGCCTTTATTGGAAAAAGCAAAAATGCCTGTAGAGGAAGTTGCTTTTTGAGAATAGCAGACTTTCCATAAAGGAAATGTAACCCTCGCACATTCACTTCATTATGCTTCGCTCCCTCCGTCAAGGCTGCCACTCTCACAACAGCTCCTTCTTTCCTTCTCCCCGCCCCACCCCTTGAAGGTCCCTCCTGTTGCCCTGGAGTGGTGATCCTGGCTGGACTAGGAGGACTTGGCCCATGCTCTTGTTAAAGTTACGACTCAAAGCATAGATTGAAAATTTTCTTTTTTCTTTTAAAGATTTTATTTATTTATTTGAGAGAGAGAGCACATGAGTGGGGGGTGGGGGAGAGGGAGGGACAGAAGGAGAGAGAATCTTAAGCAGCCCCAGGTGGGGCTCGATCCCAGGACCAAGAGATCATGACCTGAGCCGAAGTCAGCCACTTAACCGAAGGAGCCACCCAGTCGCCCCTAGATGGATAATTTTCTAATTATCTTTCGCTACTGGATATTTCAGCCAAAAGAAGTCCGTCTTCATGGAAGGCCATTAGAAATGTCTGGAAACCTAAGCTGCTTCCGGTGTCCTTGTAGTCCAAGAGCAGGGACTGCCCGGCTCTGATGAAACCTATTCTATACCTGGAATGTTAAGGGATAGGTACCCATTCCAGGGGCTGGAGAAAGAGAGGAGTAGGCTGTGGGGCCAGAAGAGGAGTCCCGGGAACAGCTGAGTGGAAGAGGAGCTAGAAAACCGAGCCTTGCCGCCAGACTGCCATGTTTGCTGCAGTCTGGTGAGGAACAAAGAGACTGGGGCCGAGGTAAGAGCAGTAGTGGGCACTAGGGGCACTTGACAACAGGCTCTGCTAACATGGGCTCCCTGGCATACCTTGCGTGCCCGTGCAGGCTGCAAAAGCCAACTCGCTCTAAAGAGTGCCAGTTTTGCAGCCTCGCACCCCCCTCGCTGCCAGGGCCATGCCTTGGCCCCCATTCAAGCATAAAGAGAAGGTTTCTATAATTATCGCCCCAGTGCTGGCATTTGCACACAGCTGTGTTATCACACACAGATCTGCCCAGGCCCCGAGAGGGGGCTCCAGAAGAAGAGGGCTGCTGTGCTGGACGCTGCCCGGCTTTAGGAGCCCCCAGACCTTGCCCGGGGCCCCTACTGGGACGCTGACCCAGGGCCTGAGGGGTTTGCTTTTTGACTCTCTGGTGGGTTGAATTTTAAAAGAAAAAAACAAAAGCACCAGTGAAATCGCCTAATATCCTAGACCACAGAGCCAACTGTGAGCAGGCCTGAAGGTCGGAGGCTGGCAGAGCTATTTTCTGGAACTTGCAATGGCTGGTGCCCCTCCTGCGTCAGCTGGGCCGAGGGAAGAGCACAAACACTAGAGGCCTGTGTATTCCCAGAGGCTCGGGTCTGGACATGTATCCTGCTTTCTAGGCTCCGGGAGGGGAGGCTGGGAAAGAAGAGAATGACTTCTCACTGCCAGCTTTGGATGACAGTGAATGGATTCTCTAACTCTGGTGCCTTCTCTCCCTCTGTGAGGCATGGGGGCCGGAGCAGAGGAGTCTCAGAATTTTCAGAATTAGAAAGGGCCACAGATGTTTGAGAGTCCAACTTCCCACTCAGTGTGGCTTCCCCCTTGGAAATATCCTGAAGCTGTCATCCAAGAAGAAGAAGGCTCTCCTTGGCTGCTACCAAGAACTGGCTGCTCACTCCTTGGTGAAATATCTCTGATCCTTGAGCATTCTTGCTCCCTTCACTCTACAATGGAAAGAGAAAAATCATACTAGGGGTCTCTGATAGGCTTTACACCTATCAAGGGGCTCCCAGGGCCCTCGGGATCAAGTCCACATTCACAACAGCTCTGCATGTTTGGCCCTCCCCACTCTCGGCCTCATCCTTGATGATATCTTCTCATCCACCTAGAAGAGAGAGACACTCAACATTGGGTTTCCTTTCATTTTCTGGAATAAGCCTCCTTTGCTCTCAGCCCTCCAACCCTCTCACCTATGAATTCCTCTTCTGGGAACAATCCTGGTCAGGTGGTCCTATCTCTCCCTGCTCATCTTGCAAGTCTTTTTCTGGGAGGCCTCTCTAACTTCTAACCTAGATGAACTCCCTTTGCTCTGAGCTTTCGAAGCACAATGCTTGGCACGTAGTAGAGGCTTAATAAGATTAGCTAAATGAGTACCTGAATCCAATCTTCCTGTAACTTCTACTCTCTGTGTTAATTCCACCCTCTTCCATATGACAGCCCTTGAAATATTCAAAGGCCATCATCCTAATCATTCCAGCATCCGTATGAATCTGGCCCCAGCAGGACACAAATCACACACTCAGGCAGGGTAATTGAGGACAGAATGATAAAAGGGGATTTACAAAGATGGGAGCAGGGTTAAGTGAATCTGAGGAGCACCCCAGAGCTAACAAGAGCAGGATCTTAAGCCTGAAGGGTCAAGGGGAAGGAAAGCTTACTGGAGGCCAGAAAGAGTAGCTGAAGCTGGAGAAGAGGACCACCCAGCAAGCCAGTAGGGAGGCAGCCAAGGGAATAAATACCCACTTCACGCTCTTCCCACACTCTAATCTCCCCTAGTGCCTCCCACTGACAGGTAAAGGGCAGGGAGCCTCCTAGGATACAGAGCCCAGTGGGAAAAGATGAAGAATAAATGAATAGGGAGAGACAAATGAAGAATACCCAGTACGATCATCCAATCCCAACAGCTACCCCAAATCTACTCTTGCCAGACTAAACAGTTTGCGTTGGTTCTACTACTGGTCACAAGGTGGCCTCCTTATTATCTAAGTCAACTACCATCTGGATAGATTCTGGATTGCCATTTGTTGCCTGTCCTGAAGCACTGGCCAGGAATACCACTATGCTCCAGACATCAGCCAAGGTAATGGGTATCAATCTCAGCCACTCTGAACACTACCTTTGTATTAATGCAGGTTTAAAACCATAGTTCCTTGCTTGTTGAATACATTTTAATTGTTTTTTAATTGGGTTTATGATCAATTAAATCCCCCAGGCTTCCTCACACAAACTACTGTGAAATCAAGCTCTCTCCTAAATTGTACTCGTCATTGATTTTTGTTTTAACCTAACTGCAAGATTTTACATTCGTCCCTGTCAGATCTTATCTTATTTACTTCTGTCCATTGTTCCAGATTATTAAATCCTTATTTTGTTACCTAGTGTAGCAGCTTTTCCTCTCCACTTTGAGTCACTAGCTAATTTCATTAGGCCGCTCTCTTTGTTTTCATCCGTACTGATGATGACTGAACAGAATCCCAGACAGCTGGGTGCTGAAGACCTCCTCTGGTTGAGAGATTGAGCAGTATGGTGTGGCATTTTACCAAGGGTGGGGAAAGAGAACATTATTTCTGTAGTGGGTTGGTGGTATAGTGGGAAGTAAAAGATCACGACGAAATCATTCTTGGGAAAACCCCGGATTACACAAGTTGAACAAGTTTCTTTCTTTAAAGTATCCCTTAGGGGCGCCTGGGTGGCTCAGTCGTTAAGCGTCTGCCTTCGGCTCAGGTCATGATCCTAGGGTCCTGGGATCGAGCCCCGCATTGGGCTCCCTGCTCGGCGGGAAGCCTGCTTCTCCCTCTCCCACTCCCCCTGCTTGTGTTCCCTCTCTCGCTGTGTCTCTCTCTGTCAAATAAATAAAATCTTTAAAAAAAAAAAAAAAATAAATAAATAAATAAAGTATCCCTTAGAGTTATTAATATGCTAATATCTATGGACTAGGTCTGGAATCAGATATTCAAGGCTCTACCACATTGATTTGACTATGGAACACTCACGCGTGTTTGTGTGTGGGCACATATTTGCACATGAGTGCATATGTAGTATTGCCCAGGATAGTGTTTCACGAACTGCGTCTTGGGAAATGTTGACTGTGGAACTAACAGATCTGAATTTCACCACTTACCAGTTTGGAGCAAGGTATTTAATCTCTCTAATCCTCGGTTTTCTTATCTATCAAGTGGGCATAAAAGAAGATCTTACCTCTTAAGTTTGTGGTGAGAATGAAATAAGATAATGCCTGAATGAATCAGTACCTCTTACCACACTAGGATAGTAAATACTCACTACAGGTTAGCTGACATTAAACAATATCTGTATAATTATAATTATCATTAATGTTATTTTGACACTGATCCACTGGTTAGGCTCTGTACAGCAAATATATCAAAATATAATAATCTAAACAAGCTAAAAGATAGACAAGAAGCTAGAAATATGTTTCTAGTTTATATGACTTATATGACTAGTAAATGATGAATATTCTAAATAAATGAGAAAATTCGCACAAATCAATAAGAAAAAAATAACATCTTAACAGAAAATAAGGGACATGAACAGATAATTGACAGTAGAAGAAATGCAAGGTGGTCTTAGGTTGGAAATTTTTATTTTTATTTTTTATTTTATTTCTTTAAAGATCTTATTTATTTATTTAAGAGAGAGAGTTTGTGTGTGCATGCACATGAGCAGGAGGAGGGGCAGAGGTAGAGGGAGAAGCAGACTCCCCACTCAGTGGGGCTTGATCCCAGGACCCCGAGATCATGATCTGAGCCAAAGGCAGACATTTTAACCAACTGAGCCACCCAGGCACTCCAGAAATTTTTATTTTTAATGAAAAGGCTTCACTGCTGGTGCCAGTGTGAAATGATAACCACCACCACAATAACAATAGCTAACGAGAATTTAGCATTTAGTATATATTGGCCACTGTCCTAAGCATACTGTAAATATTTACTCATTTAATTCTCACAGTGAAAACTGTGAGGTAGATTTTTTTAAAATTATTTTTACTTTATAGATGAGAAAACTAACTACAAAAGATTATACCATTTCTGGAGCAATTTTTGTGAAATCGTGAAATTTTTGATGGTATCCACTGAGAGCCTTAAAATAGGCATATGCTTTGACTTGATCTAGTAGAAGCTGTGATGCATTGCCCAGATCCTCTTCAGGGCTTATTCCTCCAGCTGCTGCCATGTGATGGTCCTCAGCTCTCAGCCCTCACTAGAAATTGTTCTCAGATGGAGACATCCACCTTGCCAACGTATGACTTTGGACCAGCCCATGTGCAATGACCTGATGATGCAGAAATATAAAGGCCTAGCTTCCTCACTGCATATAGGACAACTCTTTTGGGCCATCTCTGCTGCAGAGCTTCCCATGGGGTCAACTGAACCTTTGTTGAGGTTCTATCACAACTGAACTTCCCCCTCTGCCCAGTCCTGCTTTCCCCCCTCCTTTCCAGAGGTTTTGATTCTAAGAGTACTTCCTAGCAAAGTTCTGCAAGGTAATCTCCAACCTAGCATCAGCTTCCTGGAGAACACACACTGCAACACCCAGTCATTTAACGTCTAAGAATATATCCTAAGTAAAAGCCTACTGTGAATGTAAATAATTACATATGAGCCCTAGTGAATGGTAAAACCACAAGAGGAAGGAACCTAGGTCCCTGAATCGATGCATGAAAAATTTCATCCACCAGTTTCAGCTTGGATCTCCAAGCCATAGAGAGCTGGAAAGAGTTTTGCTTTCATCCTTTCAGCAACAACAAAAGGGTAAACAAACTTGAAAGCAATGGCTTTGTATTGAACACGGGAGACAACTGAGATCAGAGGGCAAACAACTGACCTGAAATCTGGAGATAGATGGGTGACGGTAGGGAAGAACAGAATGTTAGCATTTACTTACCTGGCACAGAGGTTGCCAGAAGCCACATAAGCTGGGAAGAGGATTTAGCTAGAATTTTTTTTTAAATCAAATTGCTAAAGGCGGAGTGTGGGCTAGTATGAGAGTATAAAGCCCCTTAGGTGCAGACATAGAAAAGCTCACACCTTCTTGCAGGATATTCCTATTGGGACCCACAAGTGCTCACAGAGGGGGATGGGGAGAATTATAGCACCTGCTCAAGACAGAAGCTAAAGCAGAACATCAGAGAATGCCAGCCTCCCCCATACTGCCACCACCATACTAACATGTGTCAAGTGAAAATAATAGTGGAATACAGCTGGGAGAGCTGCAGAACGAAAATTGTCTTTGAGGAGCATGACAATGAGAAGACCCAAAGCCAAGTAGAAAGCAAACTTCAAACTCAGCCCATTTCACAATTATGTTACTACAAACTTTCAGACTAAAAGCATAGCAGAAGGAATAGCATGCTTATCTCCACGCATTAAAAAATGTATACCTTAGTACCTACTGTCCGACATAACATGTCCAGCTTTCATAAAAAAAAAAAAAAAAAAAAAAATTGAGAGGCATACAAAAAGTCAAGGGAAAACACAGTCTGAAGAGACAAAGCAATTATCAGAAACAGTTCCAGTTATGTCACAGAGACTGGAACTAGTAAGGAATTTACTCTAATTAACATGTTAAAGGCTCTAATTGAAAAGGTAGATTACATGCAAGGATAGTTGATTTCATCAGAGAGATGAAGACAATAAGAAGAAACAAAATGGAAATGCTAGAAATGAAAAGCACGGTAACAAAGATGAAGAATGTCTTCGAGGGGCACATCAGTAAACTCAACACAGCCAGGGGGATAATCAGTGATCTTGATAATAGATCAGCAGAGATTATCCTAACTGAAATACAAAGAGAGAAAAAAAGAGCGGGAAGAAAAACAGAAGATCCAAGAGATATGGGGCAATACCAAATAATACAACACGTTTGTTTCAGAAGGGAAAGAAAGAACAGGGCAGAAGAAATATTTGAAGAAATAACGAAACAATGGCTAAGAATTTGTCAAAATTAGTGGCAGACATCAAATTATAGATCCAAGAAGCTCAAAGAAGACTAAGCAAGGAGAAAACAAAACCTAGGTGTATTGGTTTCCGGTAGCTGCTGTAAGAAATTACTACAAACTTGGTGGCTTAAAACAACAGTGATTTCGTCTATCATAGTTCTGGAAGCCAGAAGTCTAAAATCGGAATCATGGGCCAGAATCAAATCAAGGCATACTTTCTTTTGAGGCTATGGGGCGAGTCTAGTCCTTGCCTCTTTCAGCTACAGGTGACCGCTGACATTCCTTGGCTTGGGGCCGAATCACTTCAATCTTGAGGACCAGCATCTTGAAATCCCTCTGTTCTCTCTTCACAGTGACTTCTTCTCTGTATGTGTATCAAAAGTACAAGGGATGGGAGGATGAATTAGAAATATACTGTTACATAGTTCTGACATTACATGTGAAGCAGTGTAATAGTCTTTGTAGGTAGACTCCAATTATAAACCAATAAACATGTTTTTAAAAAGGTATAAATAATAATTCAATAGAAGAGATAAAATGTACTCACAAGAATGTTAAATTATACCTAGAGAAAGCAGAAATGAGGAAATAAAAAAGAACAAACGGAGCAAATACAAGACAGCTAACAGGATGGTAGATTTTAATCCAACCGGGTATATGCCCATTCAGTGTGAATGGTCTAACACATCAGCTAAAAGACAGAGATTTTCATATTGGATTAAAAAAAATTAGGACTCAACTATGTACTGTTTATAAGAAATCCACGTTAAATATAAAGACATAGGTAGGTTAAAAATAAACCAATGGAGTAATGCATACCATGCAAACACTATACAAAAGAAAACTGGAGTAGCTATGTTAAGGACAGCAAAAGTAAACTTTAGAACAAGAAATATTATCAGGATCAAGAGGGACATTACAGGGGTATCTGAGTAGTGCAATCGGTTAAGCCTCTGACTCTTGGTTTTTGGCTCAGATCAAGATCTCAGGGCCATGAGATCAAGTCTCACATGGGGCTCCATGCTCAGCGTGGAGTCTGCACGAGATTCTCTCTCGCTCTTTCTCTCCCTCTCCTTCTGCTCCCTGTCCCCCCCTGTACTGTCTCTCTCTCAAATAAATAAATAAAATCTAAAAAAGAGGGACATTACATAATGATAAAGTGGTCAATTCTTTAAATAATCTTAGGAATGTGTGTGCCTAACAATAAAGCTTCAAAATACATGAGGAAAAAAAAGGGTAGATCTGAAAGGACAAATAGACAAATCCACAATTCTAATTGGAATATATTGATTGATATTTTGCCTACAAAATATCAGGACACCTATAGATGATACACTATTAACCAACTTGACCTCGTTGACATTTATAGAATGTGCCAAACAACAACAGCAGGATATACATTTTTTCTAAGTGCACATGGCACATTTACCAAGATAGACCACATTCTGGGCCGTAGCACAAGCCTTACGACATTTTAAATAGAAGTCATACAAAGTATGTTCTTGGCCCATGCCAGAACTAAACTAGAAATCAATAATGAAAAGCTATTTATGAAAATGTCAAATATTTGGAAATTAAACAACGCATTTCTACATAATTTATGGGTCAAAAAGGAAGTTTCAGTGGAAGTTAAAAGTATTTTGGCTTAAACGAAAATGAAAATACAGCATTTCAAAATTTGGCTGATTCTAGGGCTCCAACAGAAAATCACCCTAAAGCACCTTGTAGTAACAGAAAGTAAAAAGTTCTCAAACATAAATTAATTAATAAATAAAAATAAACAGAAAAGAAATTTTAAAAGTTGGAAGCATGTCAAAAAGATGCAGGAGCCAACCTGAAAGTGTTCCCAATGATCAAAGCTGGAAAGATTTGAGCAACAAAATAAATAACATTAATTTTGGATTATAAACCCAGAGAGCAAATAAATATCCATGATTTCACACTGATATAAATAATTGAATAAAAAATAAGTGGGGAAGAAAGGAAAAACTTGTTATAATACAATTCCAAAGAATACATGTCGAAGGAATGAAAGAAATAGAAAATCAACATTAGAATACCATAGTAATAATTTCTGCAGGCAGACCCCTGATGGATGCAAAAATTAATGGGAAAAACTTTAAGGAGACAAAAATATTTGCATGGCCTCAAAGTATCTCCTCCTAAATATTTATTAATTATGGTGGTGGTTTTAGCACATGTCCACAAAGTCCTGGCTCCTCCTTCCTCCAGAAAATCGAGCTTAGTTCTCCTCCCCTCAAATAGGGGCTGGTCTTGGGGACTCGCTTCCAAGGAATGGTGTATGGGATGGATAAAATCATAACTTTATGGTGGAGAAACTGACAGACACTGCCTTAAGCAAGAGAACTGAGGCTAACATAATCAGAGATAAGTCATGTGAGTATTATGTACCCCCTAATATGATGTGGTAAGAAGGTGTTCTTCTCCAGAATCCATAACCCCAATCCAATCACGGGAAAACATCAGACAAACCCCAGTTGCTGGACATTCAACAAACCACAAGTCTTCAAAAGTGCCAAGGTCATGAGAAGCAAGGGAAGACTGAGAAACTGTCACAGATTAGAGGAAACTAAAGAGACATTACAAGTGAATGCAGCGTGGTATTCTGGGTTAGACCCTGGGACAGAGAAAGGACATTGGTGGGGAAAGGGGTGAAATCTGATTCAAATCTGTAGTTTCGTTAACAGGGTCATACTGATGTTAATTCCAGAGTCTTAATAAATGCACCATGATTATATAAGATGTAACATTAGGAAGAGCTAGGGAATGGGTATCTGAGAGCTCTCTGTAACATCTTTACAATTCCTCTGTAAACCTGAAATTATTTCAAAATAAAAGATTTTTAAGTTATCCATATACTGAGTACTCCCACACTGGACTTGTATGTAAGAAATTAAATTCTATTGTGTTAAGCCTTTGAAATTTTGAGGGTTTTTCTTAATTGAAATTAGTGTCATCCTAATATACTTCTGATCATAATTATCAGGCAGAATCTTTTCGAATTTAATTCTATTCCATGAACACATACTTGACCACTCAATCAAGAAGAGATTGCATATTTGTTATAAGTTGTTGTAAGAGATCCAGAAAAAGTTGACCAGCTGCTCTTTTTGTAATTAGTTCTCCAAAATTAAACCCTAAATTATTCTCCACTTTGTCTTATGTTTGTTATTTTTATCGTTACAACTATATTATAAGTACAACAAGATGCTGGAGATGAGAGTGCCTAGAGACCTCTGAACTTGAGCAGGACCTTGAATGACAGGGAAGATCTGGCATCGTAAGTTCAGATGCTTTCAGGGGACAGGCAGGTAATACACATGTTTGAATGGGGCCTGCTAGGAACTGCAGAATGCATGTTCACCTAGAGCTGTTTCAATATAGAATTTTGAACATTACGCCAATCAAATGAAAGAGGTCTGCCATTTAGAATGGTCCAAGGGTAAGAGATGACGCTTAGTGATGTAGATCCTATGGAGGAGAAAACAGAATGCCTTTCAAGTAGGAGGCCTCTCAAGGTCAAAGGTGGGTATAAGCAGAGCAGGTTCAGAGGATGATGGCAATCTAGCCTGGTGTTTAAGGAGAGAAGGCAGCATGCCTAGGGCATTAGATCGAGAAGGGATTTGGGTGGTCATGTAACTAAGAAGTATGCAGTGTGACTCTGTGTAGTCTAGGGGTTCACAGAACCCTCCTGAAGTCTGGGGACAGGGGCTTCTGAAATTTACCTCCCAGACCTGTTTAATTTGAATAGGTATTTCCCTGTGACAGGTATTTCCCTGTGACAATTTATTTGAATAAATAGTTTCATGTCGAAAAATAGGTTTGAAAACTTCTTGATCTAAGAGCCTTAAGTCTTTTCATATTATAAAGAGACCCAAGATATTGAAGTGACTTGTCCAAAGTTCCAAATTTATATGGATTCCCTTAGATTTGTCCCCAAAGCCAGTCCCCTTCCCACTATGCAGCCTCATTGTGGATGTCTGCATAGGCCTGGAATAAATTGCTCCTTGGGAGGACCCCACATTTTATTTTATTTTATTTTATTTTATTTTATTATTTTTTGCCCCCTGAGCTTCATGTTAGGTGCTGCTCTGGAATCAAGAATTTAAGAAGGAAGGTAAGACTTTGAATTCTTTTCATCCATTCCCTAGGTGAATAAAACATCTGAAAGCAGGTTTTAACAAAGAGTAAAGAGCAATGGACATTTGAGAGACAGGCAGTAATAACAAAAACAACAATTATAATACCTTGTGTCTACTGAATATTTGTTATGTGTTCAGCACTGTCCCAAGCACCTTACAAAGATTTTCTGATTTACCCTCACACCAACCCCAGTAGGTAACTAGTATTACCCCATTTGATAGGAATGAAAGTAACACCTCATTAGAGAGGTTAAGTAATTTTCCCAAAGTCTAATTATATAATTATTAATCTTTTATTGGGACCTCTTCAATAGCAGCTAAGCATGAATAAATCTATACATTCCCCTTCACTGTTTTGTCCAGAGCTGTGTTTGCTGCTATGAGAACTCTAGCCTTCTGTTGATGAGATAGTTGCTCCCAGCAACCCCCCGCCTACCCTCCCCCAGATAGGCTTTAAAAAATGGGATCTTCCTGAGTACAGTAAAAAGGGGTGAGCAGATGTAGGTAAAAATGTTCCTGTGGAGCTAGCATCTCAATGTCAAGGCAGTAGGCCACATAACACTGAGAATGAGGGAGCCCAGCTGTAGTCTGCCTCTATCAAATGACTCAGATAGTTTTCAGATGTGGTGGGTGGGATGCAGCTCAAAGCTTGTTGGACTTCAAACATTTCCCCCTCTGTTTAATACATCCTGTGTGTTCTCCAGGGGAAATGCAATCCCTTATGCTTCTGTGATTCAACACAGTTGTTGCTTTTAAGTATATTTGAAATCCCAGAGGTCCCTCAGGCAAATCCTTTTAAGTGAGAAAGCTACATTTTACTGAATCAGATAACTCAATTTTGAGTTCCAACAAACTTGGGATGTGATTTGAAACTTCCAACCATTAAAGTATGAGCTGACGCAAAAGGTAGAAAAGCACATCTCATCTTTGCTTGTCTGACAGCAGAGGCTGAGAATGTTCCCTCACTCACCATTTCATTGTATAGGAGGGCAGGGAGGGGGAAATATAGAGCTGGAGAAGCGAATTCCCACATAGCCAGGGTAGGAGACTTAGTTACTGCTCCTGTCTCATCCACTGGAGAAGGAAGTCACAGGATTACAACCCCTTGGTTGTGGCTTGATAGCATCTGGACCACCACTTCCCATGGTACCCTAGCAGTGGTTACTGTTTGAGTTTGAATCCAGTCTCTGCAACTTCAAACTGTGTGACTTCTGGATCCACTTAATCTCTCCAAGCTTCAGTTTTCTCACATCTAAAATGAAAATAATAATAGTTCCAACCTCATTAGGTTGTTGAGAGTGTTCAATAAGTTAATCATGTAAAGTACATAGAATCATGCCTGTCACATTGTAGGAACTCAGTAAAGGTTAACAGTATTAAAGCTATGGTAATCTGTTCCTAAGAGGTTCTGGGGGCCCAGAAGAATCCTAAGGCTCTAGAGCTCTAGACATGCTTTTGGCTCTCAGCCACTCTCCAAATCATGGCGGAGGTGGGGTGTGGCTAGTTCATAATTAGGCTGGCCCTTTAGAGGACATTCAAGAATGGTCTGACCCAGGGCACCTGGGTAGCTCAGTCGGTTAAGCTTCTGCCTTAGGCTCAGGTCATGATCTCAGAGTCCTGGGATCAAGCCCTGAGTTAGGCTCCCTGCTCAGTGGGGAGTCTGTTTCTCCTTCTCCCTCTACCCCTCCCCACTCTTGTTCACGCTCTCTCTCTCTCTCTCTCTCTCTCTCTCATTCAAATAAATAAATAAAATTAAAAAAAAAATGGTCTGACCCATTATGACCACTGGTGTGGACTCAACCCTATTCCTCCAAGATCACTGTAGAGTCTTCTGGAACTACTTCAGACTCTAAATATGGACACTAAAAGAAGAAATGCTGAAATATGAAGCGTCACTGTAATTCAAACCACATGGTCAGTGTAGGTAGAATGCTAGCTGATGGTTGAGCAGGATGGTGATACACCCCAGGTAATGCTAATGGAAGTTGCACTTGAGGAAGATATAGATGCTGAATGTGGATCACGGGTCATGGTTCTAACTAAGATTCTGGGGGCGGAAAGGTCCTGCATTGGATTTCTGGTCAGTGAAGAGAAGTCCCACAGTATTTGATAAATACTTTCTAAACACCTGCTATGCACTGGGTCTGTTGTAAGACAATTATTTCCACAAAGATTTATTGAGCACCTACTACCTACCAGCATATTTCTAAGTTCTAGGTATATAACAGTGGATAAAATAGGCCCAAATCCCTACCCAAATGGAAATTATAGTTTAGTGGAAGAGACAGACTACCAATAAGGTAAATAACTAAAATATCGAGTATGATAGATAGCAGTCAGTGTGGAGGTAAAAAAAAAAAAAAAAAATGAAGCAGGGAATGGAGCTAGAGTCAAAGATGGAGTAATGATGGCCTTTTGGATAGACCAAAGAAGGTGAAGGAGTATGTCATATGGATATTTACAGAAGGAATATTTTGTTCCGAGGAAAGAGCAGATGCAAAGGCCCCAAGGCAGCAGTGTGCCCGGGATGGTCAGAGAATGTCAAGAAAGGTTTGGGGTCTTGAGTGGTAGGAGATGAGGTTAGATATGGGGTGACTGACCAAATCATGTAGGGCCTTGCACATTATTTTAAGGACTTTGGCTTTTACAATGTGGGCTAGGAAGCCATTGTAGGGTTATAAGCAAAGGAATGATATATTCTGCCTATGTTTGATGGGATTACTTTGGCTGCTGTGTTTAGAATCAAGATGAAGGAGGCAAGGACAGAAGTAGACCAGTTAGGAGGCTATGGCAACAATCCAAGTGAGACATAACCATCCCTTGGGTCAGAGTTGTAGTAGTAAAGCTGGTGAGAACTGGTCAGATTCCAGATCTATTTTGAAAGAAGATCCATCAGGATTTTCTGATGGATTTGCTGTGTAGTGTAAGGATGAGAGGAGCCAAGGATGCCTTCAAGGTTTCTGGCCTGAATTCCTGGAAGATTATAATTATCATTAACTGATTTGGGTGGTGTGAGGGAGACTTCAAGAGGAGGAGGTTTGGAGAAGAAGACCAGGAGCTTCGTCAATTTGCACGTGAAATGCCTATTAACATCCACATGGAGATGTCAGGCAGGCCCTTGGGTGTATACATCTGAAGCTCAGGAGAAGGTCTGAGATGGAGATATAACTTAGGGAGTAGAGTAGAGAAATCTAGGAGATTGAATGAGATCATCGAGATGGTGAGTGTACCCAGAAAAGAGAAGATGTTCAAAGATGAAGTCCTGGGGCTTCATTTAAAGGTCAGTGGGATAGGAGGAAGTAGCAAGGGATGGAGAAGAAGCAACCAGTAAGGTAGGAAGCAAGCAGGAGAGTATGGTGTCCTGGAAGCCAAGTGAAGGAAATGTCTCAATGGGAAGAGTGATCAATTCAGTAAAAGGCTGCTGATCTATCAAGTGAAATGCAAACGTCGAATGGACCCCTGGATTTAGCAATATGGAGGTCATCCAAGCTGTGTAGTGTTAGGGAGGAGTGAGGAGGAATGACCTGGAAGAGATAATGAGGAGGAAGGAAGACACTACCCCACATCTAGACCCAGTGATATGAAGGGTCTGGGAGAGAAAATGGCTACCATTTGAAGAGGCTGCCAGGGAAGCAGGGGCCTCTGAGGAAATGTAAATTTCAGTTAGAGCAAAAAAAGTGAAGGGAAGAGTCAAGGAAGTGTAAGGGGTTATGAAGAATTTGGCTGATGATTGATAGAGGCTTGGCAGAAAGTTCCCGTTCTTTTAGGAGATGGGACAGAAGGAAGGGAGATGGTTACAGAAAAGGCAATGTTTAGAGCCATAAGGAGACTAGAGGCCAGGGGATAGGGGATGGTTGGGAACCCTAGATTTCTTCCGGTGACTGACATGAACAGGAATATAAGACATATGTTCCAAAGTAGACTGTACTAGTAAATGTCAGGCAGTTTGAGAGGAGTGATGGGAATACATAGAATCTGGGAGCTACTGCTTGACTTCTACCGATGGAGGATGAAGTCTGCATAAAGGAAACCTTGCTCCTTCTAACATGTGGGCTTCCTCTTTCTGATGGAGAACTAGGGATTAAAGGAGGGGTGACCTTACATTGAACTCACAGGAAATCTCTTGACCCCTGGGGATGGTCGATTGCCCAGCCAATGTAAGAAATACTCTTTCAGGCATGAGTGCAGCCATTGTAGCCCCTGGCATAGACCTCCCCACTTTAGCTGGTGACGGTTTGTCGTCACTATCGGCACACCGGGTAGCCACTTTTGCCCAATCCCCATTCCCAGGCTTCTGTGACCAAAAGTCAACCCAGAACCATTCCCTCAATCACTGGATCATCTCTATTTTATGGGAACATTTCCCGTGGTTGTTCTCTGCTAGCTTTGTTCCAAACGTGTCCAAATGTATTTTCATGTGGCTGAAAGTGTTTAAACATTCTGACATTTCAATCATGTAATACAGCTGAATGAACTTCCATAGTATTTGGCACAGCAGTGCTGTTCAATTCTTTTCTGACTGTGATCGCCAAGCAGGAACCTAAGAAGTGGCAGGTACTCTCTAGGGAGATACAGAAGGCATATGTTGGCTCGTGATTGCAGAGCACCGTTGATGCAAAGATGTTCTCTTGAGTCCAGTGGCAAATGGTGGGCATTATTTTGCCTGAAAATCAGAAGAGACTCCGAATTTGAGAGGTCTGAAGCCTGAGGACCCTCCTACAACTTGTTTTATTTTTCCCAAGATGTTTCCCCGTGCTTTGCGGCTGATTCTCCTTCTTTGAGCTTCAACCATATCATCAACATACTGCCAACATAGCAACACATAAAGTAACTTATCCAAACTATATTAGAGAACTTACATGCGTCTACCACCTACTCATTTAGCAGTTAAAGGCCTGGAAGTATATTTTCCGATTTGATGATCGGGGCAAGATATCATCACCTTCATTTTACAGATGAGCAAATTTCTCTGTCACTCCTCAGGTGGAATTTATTTTCACAAAACTATACCATTTATTCATTCATTCATTCATTTATTCGGTACACCCTTATTTAGCCCTCATAAGGGCTCTCCAATATTTTCATAGCCAATACTTCTGCTTAGGATTTGAACATTTGAACATTTTAAACAAATGGCTACTGAATTCTTACTTCTGTGACACTCCTTCAAGAACTATTTTTAGGAGGATACAAAGATAGCTAGAATATGGACTCTGCCCTAAAGGAGCTCAAAGTGACATTTACAATATTTACTCTGAACTTCTCAGAAGAAACCCAAGCTGAGATGTGTATCAGTCCAGCAACTTTTCTTGGTGTCTGTCTCACTTAAGGTAACCCTAGATGCTGCGACATACAAATCCCAATATATGTAATGCTTCAAACACAATAGAAGTTTCTTTCTTGCTTGTGTGAAGTCCAAAATGGGTGGTCCAACTGGTGGGCAGCAATCTTGCAAGTAGCAATTCAGGGACCCAGACTTCTATGATGTTAGACCCATCTTCAGCATGTAGCTTCCAAGCTTGTTGGGCTCATTTGCATCAAGCCGGTAGAATGGGAAACAACATGGAGGGTAGCATGTGGGAGGTTCTTATGGGCCAGATGTGAAAGTGGCACACAACAGTTCGCAATTCCTTCTACTGGCTAAGACTCAGTCATGTGGCCACACCTAACCTCAAGAGAGGCTTGAAAATGTGATCTAGCTATGTTCTCAGGAAGACAGGAAGAAAGGTTTGTTTTTTTTCTTTTTTTTTTTAATTTTTTTATTGTTATGTTAATCCCCATACATTACATCATTAGTTTTATATATAGTGTTCCATGATTCATTGTTTGTGCATAACACCCAGTGCTCCATGCAGAACGTGCCCTCCTCAATACCCATCACCAGGCTAACCCATCCTCCCACCCCCCTCCCCTCTAGAACCCTCAGTTTGTTTTTCAGAGTCCATTGTCTCTCATGGTTCTTCTCCCCCTCCGATTTCCCCCCCTTCATTCTTCCCCTCCTGCTACATTCTTCTTCTTCTTTTTTTTCTTTCTTAATAAATAATGCAATATATGTTAAGACAGGAAGAAAGGTTTGATGAGCAGCTGCTGTTCTCTGCCATTTAGTGTGTAGGTGTGTGTGTGTGTGTGTGTGTGTGTGTGTGTGTGTAGCTTTGGGCATGAGAGGGTTTATCTGGGGCAATATGGACATAAGTAGGGCAGCAGAAGGCTAGGCAGGTGCGTTCCCTGGTAGGCTTCAGAGATGTGCTGAGAGAGTGAGTTATGGTCATTTCCAAGGTGTATCTCTTCCTCATGAGGGGGATTCATGTTTGAGTGAGGAGCGTGAAAGAATCCTCCAAGATGGGACAGCTTTGCTTTCACTTCAATTCTTCTTGTCCCTGGTGCATTCATTCTTCTGAAGTTCTGTTACCCATATGATTAATCCAATGATCTCCTGCCCTCCAGCTTTGGTTCTACCTCTGGCTCCTGAAGGCTTTTACAGAAAAGACTTTCCTTGACTCTTCTGATCTTGGATCACATGCAGTCTTATCCTTCTGATCAATCTAAGCCTATGTGCTTGTGGGACAGAAAGAAATACTTAAATTGAATTCTGTCATATGTTTGTTAACAGGCTTGGTCCGTTGGCTGATCACACAATAATAGAGTTCTTTCTCAAGTTCTAACAACTCATTACTGTCTCCAGGAAAGCCACTTCCTGTTTCTGTATCTCTAGTTCTTCTTCTGGGGGTGGGGGAGAAATGACATTTTAGACATCATAGCTGTCTTGAGGGCACAGAGTGGCTTCCAAATAAACGCTGTCGACATACTAGCTTTTGGTAAAAAGTGATTCTGAAGTCCTCTGCAAATCCCAAAATACCAGCCAAAGGTTCCTTATTGCTGAGTCTGTGGGCACTTCCAAGTTCTGGCTGAGGGGAAAAAATAGCCTCCTCACACTTTTTACTTTGTAATTGGATGTTAAAATAGAAATTTCTGCTGAGACACTAATAGATACCAGAAACCAAAGGGACTTGTGAGATAAACTTTCCTATAGGATTTAAGGAAAGAAATGGCAAAACCCCAAAATTATGAGTTGCGACTCACTCACAACATGGGGAAAAAGGGTTGAAGGCTAGAGTTTAGCAGAAGATTTTTTTAGACGTTATTTATTTGAGAAAGCTCTGTCGAGAAGGCAGGGAAATACTTCTCTCTTTACCTCAGATCATGAGAGAGGAGCTTCGGCGCAACCATTTGGCGGGATAATGTGTGTTGCCCATCGTTCGAGGGGAGACGCAGTAGATGAATGTCTACTTCATACCTGGAATGGATAAACTGACTGCTCTAGTGGGTGGCTGCACTGGGTGGACCAAGGACCAAGAGTTCTGGAATCTACTGGAGAGGAGGATGCATAAGTGTTTCCTGTGAAACAGATTTGGACGTGTGTGTGTGTGTCTGTGTGTGTGTGTGTGTCTGTGTGTCCATGTTCGACTGAGAGAGAGAAACAAACAGCAGTAGGATCAATTTAGGAACTATCCAGCAGGGCCCACTTAAAACAGTGAAAAAAAATCTTTGGAGAATAAAGCTGACAATAAAGCCAAGGGGACAGCCAGCGACTGAGAAAACAGCAAAAAGATGAGACAGGAGAGAGTCCATCACCTGGGGCAAGAGGACTGCAGGTGACAGAGCCCCAGCCTTTGGTGGGGGGGGGAGACATTCCAGTTACAAAAGGCCTATCTCCCCCCCTGCCCCCAACTACATACTTTTCCCTCCTCACACACCAGGGGTGGGAGGCGTGCAGGACCAGGTGAACAGCTGGGGGAAGAAAAACAAAGAAGCACTATTTTTTCTCCAGTTCAAAAGCTGACCATATCTCTCCCCACCCTATCCCCTGCTCCAGGCTTCCTACCAGCGTCAGGTCATGTTCAAAATTTTGATCATCGCACAGACCTGGAAATTTCAGTTCCTAGTAATTACCAAAAAGAGAATGGGTTTTGGACTGAAAGTGATGATAAGAATTTTTATTACACAAACAATGAATCATGGAACAGTGCATCAAAAACTAATGATGTACTGTATGGTGACTAACATAACACAATAAAATAAAAAATTTTTAAAAAAGAATTTTTATTACCTAAACACTCCAGAAAAGAAATGGGGCTCCGCAGGATTTTGTTTGGGGGCTGGGAAGGAATTATCCTTCTGAATAAATGTAAAGGAGTAGTAGGAGACAAAAAAATAAAGTTACCTTGTATTTATGTAACCACGTGGTGACAGCCGCTTTGGAATGCATTGGGAATGTTCATCATCCCCCTCCATGACACATATCCTGGAAGGAGGCAGATGACTGTTTTTCTTTTATGGACATATTAAATGCCTCCCCATGTGTATCGTATCCCTTTTCCTCACCCCGATCTCAGAGGAAATGGAGACACCCTCATTTCCATTACCTGTATTTCTTATTTTACACGCAATGCTTCAAGGCATTATTTTGGAGTCGATTTCTAAATTTTGAGATGCTTAATTAAATAAATGCATGCAAATTCCAGGTGCATTTTTTTTCTGCTTAAACACATACCCACAAATTTATTGCTTCAAAATTGTGCTTCGCTCCAGCATTTAGCCATAGTTGTGAGCATATTAGCATTGCACTCTGGAATGGCATAATCATTTCAGCATCAGGCTCCATTTCAAAAGATACTTCAGATGCCAGGAGGTCTCCAAGGGCTTGATTTCCTCCCTCTCCTTATTTACTTATTTTCTTTCTTTGTATTGCAGTAAAATTCAAGGCTTGAGGAAGAGCTAGCTCTCTGAATCCCAGGCTGGGAGTAAATAATTCAGCACAGTGTGGCACAGAAACTGCTTCCCTCTGCCTCATTTTTTTAAAACTTGTGTCTGTGTGGATTCAAGATCCTGCTGAGTGCTCTGATGTAGAGCAGGACAGATGTCCTGGCTGAATCAAGAGATACAAACTCAGTGAGGTGTAAGTCGCGGGACGATGGGCCGTTCTGAAACTTGATGGAAAATGACACCACTTTGAAGCTTCTGTTTTTCAGCGAAGTAAGCGCTATTAGGGGTCTTTTGCAACCAGGTCAGAGCAACAAAGAGACATACTATGCAAAGCCGGGGGAGTGCTGTCCAGCTACTTCCCTTGCCTACTATGCTCCTCTTTTGCTTTTTGGATTGACAGCTCGGAGTCTTGGGTACACACCATTGGTTAACTTCCAACTGCTATGTTAGCTGTGCAATCCCTACGTGGGACTCGATCCCAGGACCCCAGGATCATGGCCTGAGCTGAAGGCAGACGCTTAACTGACTGAGCCACCCAGGCACCCAAGGTAATTCTTTTAAACAAACATGTCCTATGGATGGGGAGTGACAAACCCGTGCACAATCCTCATGTGTCTTTCCTTGCCCGCTCTGGTCAGGGCCACTGCAGTGTGGACAGAAATGGAAGATGTTCTAAGTTCTATACCATCCTTTGAACTCATCTCCGTGCCTCCCATCTGCCCTGTATCACACCAGCAGCCCAGTTCTCTCTGCATCCCATTTTCGGGTATTGTTCCCTGTTCAGAAATCCGCAGCGGCCTCCCAATCGGACAGCCACAAGGCAAAATGTCTCTGCCTCATCCTAAGCCTCTTTCGTATTCTGGGGAGAGAAGCTGGTTGTTTATTGTCCCAACCCGCTTCCTGCTGATCCGTGGATTGGTGGTACCTGCATTTGGCCACTGAAGGCCACAGCTCCTATTGGACACCCTCCTATAGCTACAGCAGTTACTCTTGCTCTCTTTTTTTCAAAAATTTTTTAAAGATTTTATTTATTTGACAGAGTGAGAGAGAGCACACAAGCTGGGGGAGTAGCAGAGGCAGAGGGAGAAGCAGGCTCCTCGCTGAGCAGGAAGCCCGACACAGGACTCGATCCCAGGACCCCAGGATCATAACCTTAGCTGCAGGCAGACGCTTCACTGAGTCACCCAGGCGCCCCTCTGGCTCTCTCTTCAGGTTACTTAACCACTCTGTCCTCTTGGGCCTCTGCGCTACCTTCTTATCCTGGGGTACTTGACTATCGCTTGGTAGTTCTTTCTGGTAAGCTCACTCCACTTCCCCTTCTGACTGTGCTGTTTTTCGCCAGCAAGCCCTGTGCTAACAGAGGAATCAGGAGTTCTGGGTTCCAGACTTGCCTCTGTCACTTTCTGCCTTGCGTGACTTTGGATCTTAAGTATCTGAGTGCCCTTGAGCCCTCTATTCATTATCTGTTAATGGGAACAGTAAAGCCTATGCAGCACGCCTCATAGGGTTGCTAGGTTAATAAAATTTAGTTTTGTGCTAGAAAAGATACTGTTTTATAAATGTGGAGAACCCCATAAACTTCAGGTTTTGTTATTATCGCATTAGAAGAATCTTAGTGAGACTCAAAAAACATATTCCCAGAAAAGGAAAACAGCAACATCCAGGAATAGGGTCACAGAAGGAAGGAGACAACCGAAGAGAAACATCCATGCTACTTATAAGTCACTTATGTCAGTGATTCATCTGGGGCCATCCTCACTCAGGGTCTCAAGCACAGGGCAACCCTGTGTGTGTTGCCATAGCAACTGCCTGCGAGAATCTGGAAATTCCAGCAGCTTACAATATCAATCATCATGAGAAAAGGGGTCAGGGCAAACTGCAAAAAAATGTATATCACGGAGACCACAGAAAGAACTACAGTAGAGACGGTCTGTGGAAGTTGTTCTCAAAGTATCGGCCGTGGACCTGCAGCATCAATATCACTGGGAACTTATTAGACATGCAGTCTTGAGTTATACAAGGGTGTGAACAGAGGGAGGTGGGGATTGTAAGAGCCATGTGAAAAGAAAGTCTTCTAGAGTCTGCCCTCTGGCCCCCATGATTATTCATGTCTCTCACATGGGAAATATCTTTATCCTTGTCCAAAGGTTCCCAAGAGTCTCATGGTGTTAGAGCATCAGCTCAAAGTCCAAAATCTCATCATCTAAATCAAGTCCAAGTATGGAGGAGGCTCCTGGGTGTACTGACGCACAGCTCTGGGGCTACAATTGCTTCCCATCCGTAGGCCTGTGAAACTAAAGAGACACATTATCTGCTCCCAACATGTCCAGCATATAATGGTGAGATGAGCACAGCACAATAGCTGTAGACATTCCAATTCGAAAAGGGACAGAATGGAGAGGAAAAAGGAGTCAGTGGTCCACAGCCGTTGTGAAATCCAGCCAGGCAAATAGTGTGAGTTACTTGATTCGATTTCAGGGTAGGAATCATTCTTCACGGCTCTCAGCTCCACCCTCTTGGGCTCTTGGTTCTGTGTTAATCATCCTTCCATTTTCATGGAAGGTAGCCTGTGTTTGTCACTTAGTAGTTTTATCAGCCTGCTTCCTGCCAGTGTAATTTTGGGGATCCAACAGCCTCTCCATTTCGTACTCTCTTTGTCCTTTTCAGCTCAAGCTAGCAGTGTTTATTACGAAACAATCTTCTCAGAAACCTTCTGGGTGTTCCATGGATTTCAAAGGGGTTTACTCCATTAGACAAAAGCCACATCCACAGATTTTTTTTTTTTTTTTCAAAACAATCCCTTCTCTATTTGGACCTCTTGTTGAGAGGGCATAGAAGCTTTCTAGAAAGGACTCTTTGTATGACCGAACACTCTGACTTCTTGACCTTTCTGATGTTTTAGCAAAAGCTTGTAGGGTTACACTCTTCCTAGACCCTCTTTGTCTAGACCAAGCTGTCTTAATTTTAGCATCTCTTTGCCATCTGAAAAGACTGCATTTCCAAAATCATGAAGCCCTCTTTCTTTTTTTTCTTCCCTCAATTTATTTCTCACCTCTCACATTTCACTCCAAGCAACAAGAAGAAACTAAGCAATACCATTAATACTTCACTGGCTAATCTCCTTAGCTAGATAACTGAGTTCATCACTTCTAAGATGTGCTTTGCCCATAACAGCAGGGGATCCTTTTTCTGAGCCTTCTGCCCCTACATAACAAGGATTCTCCTTCCTTCCATTTCCATTACCATATTCCTCACTTCATCTGAGGCCTCACCAACAGCATCCTCCAACTCCACACTTCTACTGCTTGAGGCAATTTAGGCTTTCTCTCTAGTGTTCCTCCAGATTCTTCCAGAGTTTATCTACTGGTAAGCTGCAAAACCATTCCCACATTTCTAGGTATTTATTACTGCAACATCCTACTACTTGTACCAAAATAAGTTAGTTTTCTATCACTGCATAATGAATTACCATGAAATCAACAGCTTAAAACAAGATTCATTTGTTATCTCAATTTCTGTAGTTCAGAAGTTATAGTATTGCTTAGTTTGGGCTTCTGTTCAGGGTCTCACGAGGGTGAAATCAAAGGATCAGCCAGGAGTCAGAGGGTTGAGTGCAGAAGAATTTGACTCCAAGCTCCCTCAGGTTACTGGAAGAACTCATTTTTTGAGGCTGTAGGATTCATGGAAGCTTGCTTCTTCAGCGCCAGTGAGAGAAAGAGACGGCTAGGAAGATAGAGTCTTATATATTGTAACATAATCATTGGGATGACATCCCTCACCTTTGCCATAATTTATTGATCAGAAGCAAGTCACAGATTTCACACACAATCCAAGGGACAGGATTATATAAGGACATGAACATAAGAAGATAGAGATTTTTGGAGTCACCCTAAAATCTGTTTGCCACACTGACCTTTTTCAAAATAAACAGAACAAACAGAATTTTTAGGGGAAGAATCCCTTCACATTAAGAACATGTGTAAATTAAAACCCAGGAGCTCATTGGTGGGTGGGAAGAGAAAAGCAATTAAGTATGGAAATAAAATGTTTTAAAGATTTTATTTATTTATTTGAGAGGGAGAGTGAGCAAGAGAGAGAGCATGAGTGGTGGGGGCGGGGAGCAGCAGAGGGAGAGGGAGAAGCAGATTGCCCGCTGAGCAGGGAGCCCGACATGGAGCTTGGTCCCAGGATGCCAGGATCATGACCTGAGCCGGAGGTAGACACTTAACTGACTGAGCCATCCTGGTGCCCCTGGAAAGACATTTTTTTTTTTAAAGTTTCACTATAGATTGCTAAGAGAGATGTGGAGGATCCTTTGCTAATAAAGATGATGCAGAAAGAAGGGAAAGATCCTGAAGGATAAACTGGTTAGGGAAAGATATGTAGGTGAGTTAAGACTTAAAATGTACTTCAGATAGTGGATAGTATTTAGAGATGAAGAGAGCATTTCATTACGTAGTGAAGACGCGAAAACTAGTCGGAGTTGGTAACCAGCATGGAACATAGAAGGGACAGCTGGGAGACTAAAGTGATTCAGTGTTCTCTAACCGTGGCTACGCATTAGAATCAGCTGGAAATTGGGCGCCTGGGTGGCTCAGTCGTTAAGCCTTCAGCTCAGGTCATGATCCCAGGGTCCTGGGATCGAGCCCCACATCGGGCTCCCTGCTCCGCGGGAAGCCTGCTTCTCCCTCCCACTCCCCCTGCTTGTGTTCCCTCTCGCGCTGTGTCTCTCTCTGTCAAATAAATAAAATCTTAAAAAAAAAAAAAAAGAATCACCTGGAAACTTTAAAAAACACTGATTTCCAGGCCAATCCCAGGTATCGCATTTCAACTGGTAGGAGGTGAAGCCCGGCAGTCAGTGTTTGATAAAAGTGCTCGAGCTAGTGGCATCTTGTCTTGAACTTGTAGCCTCTGAACTGTGAGAAAATCAGTATCTGGTGTTTAAGCCAAAAAAAACAAAAAATAAAAAATAAAAGTGCTTGAGGTAAATTTAGTGTAGAGCAGGGCTGAATGCTACAAGACTGAATAAAAGAGCATACTCCTGTGAAACGAAGCAGTGGGTCATATTATATCAAATAGGATGAACTGTAGGTTTTGCATATCACCTAGGACATAGAACAAAACACTAGTTTAGACTCACCCCAGTTCCTCATAATCATAGAACATAGATGTGTCAGACATTTCTGATGCCCATTTCAGATCCTCTTTCTCTCATCTGTTTCATTTTGTTTTCTTTTCAGCTGTTGTGGTGACGGGAAGTTTGATGAGGGCTTTCTTCGTCTGGTCCCAATCAGAGTGCCTCGCCTCCCAACTGAAACTGCTGCTTCTCTCCTTGGTACTCTGCCCTGCACCTTCATCCTGGCCTGCACAAACCAGAAGTGTAGGCTGGTTAACATCCCGTGGAGTAAACCTTTGACCAATGGGATCCAAGAACCAGTGGATAAATCTCTTCCTCTTTATCTGTGCACTGTCCCTAGTGGAGTCCTTGAGTGCTTTTTATAGTGGGGGTTGAGTGCCGCAAATCTAGCATTCTGTTGCATTTAACAACAGCGGGCTTAACAGCACCATTTTATGTTTGTTCTACTTCAGTTGTCCCACTCTCTCCCTCTCCTGCTTCCTGGAATAGTATCTCTGATAAAATACAAGCACATAAGCTTCAGGAGCCTTAGGCTCAGCTTTCTGCCAAACCCAAGTTACAAACGTAGGTACCTTGCACCAGATCATTTTGGAACTTATATTTCTATCGTAAAAATTATACTTAAAACTTTGTTTTCACATTTAAATGCTTCCGACATTTTAAAACATACTACTGTGTGAGAGAAATCTTAAGTAACATACAAATCATAAGTAAATACAATTGGTAGAACGTCACAATATGTGGAGAAGACATTTTGAAAAGGGACAACAGAGGGGATGTAAAGCCAGCATGCTGCCAGTGCTAAGAAAAGCTAAGTAACCGCAAATAAAACAATTACTTACAAAAAATTACTTGTTTTTAACAGCTTTATTGAGGTATAATTGACATACAACAAACTGCACATATTTAAAGAATGCTATTTATAATTTTTGACATATGTAGATATGCATGAGACCATAATCACAATCAAAATAATAAACATCTCCATCACTCTCAAAAGGTCTCTTGTGTCACTTTGGAATAGCTCCCCCATTGCCCTCTGAGCTCTAGCCTCCCTTCCCTGGGAGTTATGATCTATTATCTGTCATTATAGATTAAATTGCATTTTCTAGAATTTTATATAAATGAATCATACAATATATATACTCTTTTTTGGTCCAGCTTCTTTAATCAGCATAATTACTTTGAGAGTCATTTATGTTGCAGTGTGTATCAATAGTTCATTTCATTTTATTGCTGAGTAGTATCCCATTGAATAACTACATCATGATTTGTTTATTCCCTCACCAGCTGATGGATATTTGGCTTATTTACAGTTGAGGGCTGTGTTTTAAAAAGTTGCTGTGGACTACCTCTACAAGTATTTGTATGGATGTATACTTCTTTTTTTCCCTTGGGTGATTGCTTAGGGTGGAATGGCTGGGTCATATGTAATAGATGGATATTTCACATTTTAAGAAACTGCCACAATGTTTTCCAGTGTGATTATACCATTTTACATTCCCACCAGAAGCATATGAGTATTCCAGTTCCTCCAGATCCTTACCAGCATTTGGTATGGTTGATCTTTTCAATTTGAGTCATTCAAATAAGTATGTAGTAGTATCTGATTGCTGTTTTAATTTGCCCTTCCCTAATGACTGATGAAGTTGAGCATCTTCTCATGTGCTTGTTTATTGTCACCTATTTTATTTTATTTATTTATTTTTCATTTATTTTTTATTTTTTTATTATGTTATGTTAATCACCATACATTACATCATTAGTTTTTTATTACTGCCACCTATTTTACAGAAGAGTTTGTGAAGAATTGGTATTATTTCTTCATAACATGTTAGAATTCTCCAGTGAAGCCATCTAGGCCTGAGGATTTCTTTTGAGAAGGTTTTTAACTATTTATTTATTTATTTAGAGAGATTGAATCTGTTATCAAATTGATTGGCATAAAGTCATTTGTAGTACACCATTTTTATCTTTTTTATATCCATAGAATCTGTAGTGATGTCGTCTCTCATTCCTAATGTTGGTAATTTGTGTTCTTTCTCTCTCTCTCTCTCTGCTGATTAGTCTGGCAAGAGTTCTATCAATGTTATTGATTTTCTCCAAGAACCAATTTATGGTTTTATAATTTTTTCTATTGTTTTTATCCTGTCTAGTCCATTGATTTCTGCTCTAAACTTTCTTTTTTATTTTTACTTTTCCCAATTATTTTTTTAGTTTCTTTTTTTTTCCAAGTTTTTAATTTAAATTCCAGTTAGTTAACATACAGTGTAATATTAGTTTCAGCTGTACAATTTAGTGATTCAACACTTCCATACAACACCCGGTGCTCATCGCGACAAACGCGCTCCTTAATCCCCATCACCTATTTCATTCATCTCCCCCCACCCACCTCCCCTCTGGTAACCATCGGTTTGTTCTCTATAGTTAAAAGTCTGTTTCTTCATTTGTCTCTTTTTTTCCTTGTTCATTTGTTTCTTAAATTCCACAGGTGAGTGAAATCACATGGTATTTGTCTTTCTCTGACTGACTGATTTCGCTTAACATCATACTCTAAAACTATGGAACACTTCATGAATTTGTGTGCCATCCCTGTGCAGGGGCCATGCTAATCTTCTCTGTATCATTCCAATTATAGTATATGTGCTGCTAAAGCAGGCACTCTTTTTCCAGTTTCTTAAGGTTGACACTGAGGTCATTGATTTGAGACCTTTCTCCTTTTCTAATATAGGTGTTTAGTGTTACAATTTTTCTTTAAATATTGTGTAGTGACATCCCACAAAAAGCTGCATTTTAATTTTTATTTGGTTCAAAATACTTTTTAATTTCTCTATTTCTTTTTTGACCCATGAGTTTTTTAGAAGAGGACTATTTAATTTCCAAATATTTGGGGATTTTCTGGAGATTTTCCTATTATTAATTTCTAATTTAATTCCATTGTTGTCAGACAAGATGCTTTGTAGGTCTGAACACTTTAAATTTATTGAGAGAACTGTTTTAGGGCTCAGCATATGCTCACCTTAGTAAATGTTCCATGTGCCCTTGACAAAAATTGCTGTCTTTGGGTGGCATGTTCTAGCTAAACATCAATTTGGTCACTTTGGTTAGCATTGTTGTTAGGCTTTTTTCCATCCTTAGTGATTTTCTGTCTACTTGTTCATCAATTATTGAGAGGGGGATATTGAAATCTTTTACTGTATTGGTGGATTTATCTAGCTCTTCTTGACATTCTATCAGTTTTGTTTCATGTATTTTGAAACTCTGTTACTAGGTGCATAAATATTTTAGAGTTTTATGTACTCTTGATAAAGTGATCCTTTATCATTGTGAAATTGTGTTCTTTATCCATGGCAATATTCTTTGTTCTGAAATCTACTTTGTCTGATATTAATATTGCCACTAAAGCTTTCTTCTTTTTTTAATATTTATTTATTTATTTGACACAGAGAGAGAGAGCGCGCACAAGCAGGGGGAGCAGGAGAGGGAAAAGAAGGCTCCCCGCTGAGCAGGGAGCCTGACACGGGGCTGGATCCCATGATCCTGGGATCATGACCTGAGCCAAAGGCAGACGCTTAACCAGCTAAGCCACCCAGGTGCCCCTAAAGCTTTCTTCTTATTAGTGTTAGGATGATATGTATTTTTCTATCTGTCAAAGCTGTTTGTGTATTTATAGTTGAAGTATTTTCTTGTAGGCAGCATATAATCAAATCATACTTTTTATTTTTTTAAATTTTTATTTATTTATTCATTTGTTATTTAAATTCATATAATTAACATATAATGTATTATTGGTTTCAGAGGTAGAGGTCTGTGATTTATCAGTCTTATAGTACCCAGTGCTCATTACATAAAAATATGGAACACTTCACGAATTTGCATGTCATCCTTGTGCAGGGGCATGCTAATCTTCTCTGTATCATTCCAATTTTAGTATATATGCTGCCGAAGCGAGCACCAAATTTTACTTTTTAAATCAAATCTGATACCTCTACCTTTTAACTGGGACATTGAGACTATTTACACTTAATATGATTATTGGTACAATTAGGTTTAAATTTATCTACCTGCTATTTTATTTCTATTTGTTCTGTTTGGTCTGTGTTCTCCTGTTCCCCATTTTCTGCCTTCTTTTGGATTAATTGAATATTTTTATGATTCCATTTTCTTTCCTGAGTTGACTTAACTCTTTGTTTTCTTATCTTAGTGGTTGCTTTAGAGTTTATAGTATACAACTTTAACTTATCACAGTTTACCTTAAAATGATACACCACTTCATATATAGTATAAGAACTTAATAATAGTATATTTCTTGCCTCCCAACTTCTGTATCGTTGTCATACAATTTACTTTTATAGAAGTTATAAACACCAAACTACATTGTTATTATTTTAAACAGTCCATTGTGACTTAAAAATCATTAAATGACAAGATAAATATAAATTTACCCATGTAGTTACAATTTCCAGGTCTCTTTATTTCTTTATATAGATTTATTTTTTTTGAGAGAGGATTTTCTCCTCCCAGTTTTTTTTAAAGTTTTATTTATCTAAGTAATCTCTACACCCAATGTAGCGCTCGAACGCACAACCCCAAGATCAAGAGTCACATGCTCTACTGACTGAGCCAGCCAGGAGCCCCTCTTTATATAGATTTCTATTGCCATCTGCTATGATTTACCTTCTGCCAGAATGATTTCCTTTAACATTTCTTATAGTGCATGTGTACTGATGATAAATTCTCACAGCCTTTGCATCTGAAAGATTTCTATTTTGCCTTCATTTTTGAAAGATACTTTCACTGGATATAGAATTCTATATTGACCTTTTTTACTTCTAGTAAAATGTTGCTTCATTGTCTTCTCACTTGATTGTTTCCCACAAGAAATTTGCTGTCATCTTTATTTTTGCTCCTCTGTAGATAACCAATTTTTTTCTCATTGTTTTTAAGATTTGCTCTTTATCATTGTTTTTGCAAATTTATTGTCATGTGCTTTGCAGTAGTTGCTTTAATCTTTCTTGTATTTGGGGTATGCTAAGTTTCTTGAATCTCTGGGTCTATATTTTTCATAAAATTTGGATTCGGAGGCCATTATTTTTTCAAATTTTCTTTACTTCCCCACTTCCCTTTCATGAACTTCAATTACATGTAGATTAGTACACTTGCTGTTGCTCACAACTCATGGGTGCTCTTTTTACTTTTAAAAATTTGTTCTGTGTGTGTTTTATTTTGCATAGTTCCTTTTGCTATGTCTTTGAGTTTGCGGATAGTTTCTTCTACAATGACTAATCTGCCATTAATCTTATCCAGTGTATTTTGCATCTCTGACATTGCAGTTTTTATTTCTAGAATTTTGATTTGGTCTTCTGTCATATATTCCATATCTCTACTTAACTTTTCAAACATATGAAAGATAGTTATCTTTTAAATTTTTTTAAGATTTTATTTATTTAATTGTCAGAGAGAGAGAGCACAAGCAGGGGGAGCAGCAGACAGAGGGAGAAGCAGGCTCCCCGCTGAGCAAGGAGCCCAATGTGGGACTCAGTCCCAGGACACTGGGATCATGACCTGAGCCGAAGGCAGAAGGTTAACTGACTGAGCTACCCAGGCATCCTGAAAGACAGTTATAAAAACAGTTTTAATGTCATTGTTTACTTATTCTAATCTGTTTCCCTGTTCTGGGTCAGTTTTGATTGTGTGATTATTTTTTGTCATTATAGGTCATGTTTTCCTGCTTTTTTCAAGCCTGGTAATTTTTGATTAAATGCCAGATATTCTGAGTTTTGCTTTTAAAATGTATTAGGTGGGACTGGAATAGTGTTGTCTAGTGCTGATTATCCCTTACTTCTGAGGTAAAACCCTTCTGTGTGCTCTGACTGATGCTTCATGAATCATGAGGTTTTCCAGTCTAGCTACTGGGATTACTCCCAACTCACTGTGAGCACCAGGCACTATTACTTATAATCTTTTTGGGTGGTTCTTTCCCCAGCCTTAGGATGTTTCATACTTGCAGGCACTGATCAATACTCTGCTAAATATTCAAGAGTGATCCCCCTGCAAATCACCAGTTTTCTCTGTGTGAACCTATCTCTTCTCTGATACTCTGTCTTGCAAACTCTAGCCATATTCTTCTTTCCAGACTCTCATGCACATCTCCTTAGCTCAGGGAGTCCTTCTGACTCTGCCTCTGTTCCCCTTCTCTGCACTTCAGCCTGTGAATTCTTCCAAATCAATAAACTAGGCTAATCATTGGACTTACTTCGTTTTTCATTTCTCAGGAATCACCATCTTTTGCCACATGATATGCAGTGTCTTAAAAATCATTGTTTCTTAGGTTTTGTCCAATTTGGGGTTGTTTTTGTTGGGTGGGTGATCTGGTGCCTCTTACTCC
The DNA here is from genome assembly GCF_004348235.1 of Phoca vitulina. NCBI lineage: Eukaryota > Metazoa > Chordata > Mammalia > Carnivora > Phocidae > Phoca > Phoca vitulina. The sequence continues at coordinate 15,327,518 of NW_022589738.1, read as the reverse complement.
ATTTTAGCTGGAAGTGGAATTCCAACTATTTGTTGCTAACCACATTGATTGTTTGCCTGTCAGAAAGTGATAGTTTGAGCATTTTACATCTCAAAACAATTTATTGTACTTTACATGTTGGTATTTAACTGTGTTTTAGTTATGTTTTAAGAAATCCGTGAGCTGCTTTTGGTTGACATTTGACCCATTTTTTTCTCATTTAAAGTAATGGAAACTAAGGGGTGCCTTGGTGGCTTGGTCAGTTAAGCATCTGCCTTCAGCTCAGGCCATGATCTCAGGGTCCTGGGATGGAGCCCCATGTTGGGCTCCCTGCTTGGCAGGGAGTCTGCTTCTCCCTCTGCCCCTCTCCCCTGCTCATGCTCTTTCTCTCTCACTCAAATAAATAAAAATCTTTAAGAAAAATAATGGGAACTAGGTTTCCAGTTAGCATTTTTATGTAGTATGTCTTATTTTCTGTAGTGGATTATTGATGTTAATTGGGAAATGCCTATAAATATTAGACTTTTAGGCTTAGGCTTTTTTCTCTCGCATGAAAATTCTCCTGGAAGTAGCCTGTCTAGAGCTGTCATGGCAGTTCCATGAAGTTTTCAGAGACAAGTGCCTGCTGTCTTTCTGCTCCTTAATGCATGAATTTCATCTCCTCAGAATTACCAGATGGAGCATTAGTCATCAGGTGCACATTCTAACTCCTCCTAGCTAAGTCAGCCCTCTTTTAATAGATTTTTCTAAGGGCCTATCCCTTGCTTTTCTCTTACTGTGATGGGTAGGCCAACCATATCTTCAAGAAACTGCTTACAGGGGCGCCTGGGTGGCTCAGTCGTTAAGCGTCTGCCTTCGGCTCAGGTTATGGTCCCAGGGTCCTGGGATCGAGCCCCACATCGGGCTCCCTGCTCAGCGGGAAGCCTGCTTCTCCCTCTCCCACTCCCCCTGATTGTGTTCCCTCTCTCGCTGTGTCTCTATCAAATAAATAAATAAAATCTTAAAAAAAAAAAAAAAAAAGAAACTGCTTACAAATGTAGTCTTTTAAGGGGTGTCTGGCTGACTCTGTTGGTAGAGCATGTGACTCTTGATCTCAGGGCTGTGAGTTCGAGCCCCATGTTGGGTATAGAGATTACTTAAAAATAAATAAATAAATAAATAAATAAAACAAATACAGTCTTTTCAAGAGGCATCTTGTTGCCCTGAATAAAAGTAGAGTTCTGTTGTTAAGCCATAAAGAGAAAAGGGACATGGAGAAGCTATTAGGAGTGTCTACACATTTGACTATGGACATTAATGACAGGCTAGGTATTGTGAATGTATTTTGAACATGGACATGACATAAGGTTTTTATTTTATTTTATTTTATTTTTAAAGATTTTATTTATTTATTTGACAGATAGATAGAGAGCACAAGTAGGCAGAGCGGCAGGCAGAGGGAGAGGGAGAAGCAGACTCCCCGCTGAGCAGGGAGCCTGATGTGGGGCTCGATCCCAGGACTCTGGGATCATGACCTGAGCTGAAAGCAGACGCTTAACCGACTGAGCCACTCAGGCGCCCCATGACATAAGGTTTAAAGAAGATCTTTCTGGAAGTGTAAGGCAATAGATTGTAGAATGGGAGAGGCTGGTGACAGTCTCCTATTTGGTATCTCCATGACAAATATCCAGGAAGGCAACACTGACGGTCAGCAATGGAAAAGATAAAGGAAACACTCCAAAATACTTATATAAGGAAGAAACCTTAGAAAGCACTTGGTGGTAGATGGGTTGTAAATGGAATGTGCAGAAAAGGGAGTGTGTAGCAAAGAATGACAAAATTATGAAAGGAGTGTAGGAAAACTTATGAAAGCCACTAATCTGTACATCTGGCAAGTTCAGCCCTGCCCAGGACTTAAGACAATGATGTCTGCATAATGCATTGAAGACTCTCTTTTGGCAACAAGGGTGTTGAAATAGTTTGGCACTAACACATCTGGTGTCTGCAGTGATCTCACATGGGCAAAGTACAGCTTGTTATATAGAGTAACCCCCATCAAAGATGGCCAGCTCACTGATATCATGAATGTCCAAGCCTTTGTTTCCATGTCCCTGCAGGAGTTCCTTCTAGGACAAAGAGCTAACCCTAAACCCCAGTCCTAAAGTCCTTAGAGCCTGCCAGCTTCTGTACCCAAAGCCAGTTCTATCTTTTGTCATATCAAAGATAGAATAAGAAAATAATAAACACATGGTAGTAAAAGAGTAAATAATCTGGCATCAGACAGGTCAGGACAGAATTATTGTTCAATATTTTGTTAGTTGGGTGACCTTAGACAGGTTACTCTTTGTCTCTGAGCCACATTTACTGATCTGAAAAAGGAGAATTATTATAATACCTGACCTATATAATTTTTTGTGAGACTTAGTCGTGTTTGTCAAAGAACATGGCAGTTGGAGAGCTCAGGTTCTGGCCTTGACTCAGTCCATTTACGTGATGTGTCAATTTTGAAGTCACCCCTTTAGGTCTTGATTTCCTTATCTGTCCTTTTACAGAGCTTCAAAATCAGTTTTTGGCAGATAGTGTCTGCTCAATAAATATTTGTTAAAAAAATTCTGTTGTCTATAAAAAGGTTTCATTTAGATTAGCATTTTCCAAAGTATGTGTCATGAGATGCTGATAAATTGATAATGTGTATTTTAAATGCTTGTGCTTGAGATGATGCAGCAGGAAAACCCAAGAAGACAGTGTAATTGATGACATTCACGAAGCCACCATATCTATTTTTTTTCTAGCTCTAAATTTAATGTTATCTGAAATAAAAACAAACCCCCTATGTTTGATAAGTTATTCTTATTTGGGTGTCTATTATTGCAGCCAAACTGAATTCTTGACTGATCCAAACTACTAATATTTACCCAATAGTATTTTATAGAAAAAGCCACTATTCCCCCTAAACCCCCATTCATTCAGTTTTTTCAATTTTCAATCAATTCATCAATGAAAACATCCTCAGACACTTATTATGTGTGCTGTGTGCTAAGTGCCAGAAAAAAGAAGTACAAATCCCAGTTCTTGCCACTGCAGTCTATTTGAATATCGGTGGACATTGACTTAGCTAAATCATAATTAGATATTAGTTGATGGCCTTAAATTGGGCAGCAATTTTTCTGAAGGCAGGGACTCATCAACCTGTGGGCTTGTCCTTGTCCCTGACGTGGAGTATAATGGGAGCATGAGACATGCTTGCTCCACAGATGGTTTAATTTGTACACCTTGTAGCCCAGTTGCTCAACCAATTGGCTTCCTTATTGAAATGACAGCTAATTTAAAAGAATAAATAGCTATTTAATAGAATGGAAAACTATTAAACTCAGAGCCTTCTAATAAAGACTGATTCTTATGAAAGTCTTATGAAGTGTTAATTGCTGGCTCCTGAGAAAAGGGAAGAATGAAAAATTGCTTGTTACCTCACTGCGAACTCGGACTCTACTCTGAATAATACTGACAGTTCTAATAATAATAAAAATGATGCTGTTGCTTCTTTATCTTTCATCAGTACTTTGTGGCTTAGAAACCATGTAAATTTGGAGAAGTAATTGAGTATAAAGGAAAGATTTTGTTAGATCTGGATTCAAATCCAACCTCTACTGTCTATGCTTTCAATTCTATCATCTGAAAAATGGGAATAATAATACATATTATAAATGTTAGGGACTAAATTTAAGAGCACCCTAAAAAATTGAAAGCAAGGAAAACAAAATCATGTCTGAGAACTAACCTTAAACATCAACACCATGACTCATTGCCCAGTACCCCTAAAAATACAAAATGGCTGTAAGACCAGGTAGCAAATGCAATCAAAATAGAAGCTGCAGTTAGCCATAGAAACATATCAGAACATGACAAACACAATTGTCCAGATATTGGGAAAGGGAGACAGAGTGTAAGCCAACAAATTTTGGGTGTTTCGTGTCCAACAGGATAAACTGCTCCTAACATAGAAACGAAGGTAAAGTAGATTGAAAGCTCCTCCCATCAAAGGGTAGAGTTCCTCCCCCTTGAATCTGGGTTTATCCACATGACTTGCTTTGGCCAATGGGTCGTTGACAAATATGGCACAAGCAGAGGTTTGAATAGTGCTTACATAGTGAGGCTTGCCTTCTCTTGCTGTTGCTAACTCTTTTCCCATCATGTAAACAAGCCTGGGCTAACCTCCTGGAGGATGAGAACATACCTGTAGAGAGGCCTCTGCTGTTCAGCCAACTCAACCATCACAATTGAGGCCCTGTACATATGAGTGAGACCATCCTAGACCATCTAGCTCCAAACAAGTTACCAGCTCAGGAGAACCAGAGAACCACAGCTAACCCACAGAATTATGACAAATAATCATTTATTGTTTTAAGTCACTGAGTTTTGGGGTAGTTTGTTATGCAGCATTAGACACCAGAGACTTTTTAGTTTTCAGTATTCCAGTCCCAGGGGAGAGGTCATTCCTTCCATATGTATGTATATGGATGTATCAGACAATTTTACACTGACATCATCAATGACTCCATTCTCCTGACTTCCCTTACTCTGAGACCATGCTCACCAACAAATGTCTACTCATGACCTGGCCTGCCACATAGTTTGCTTACAGTGGGCAATGGACCAACCACATGAACACCCAAGGATTCCTAGCCCCTGGCAAGGTAATTATTTATGATAAATTAATGAAGTGGCTTCTGACCAAGGTTTGGCTTAAGGAGCAGATATTCTGTATCTCTAAACATTCACTCTCCATTCTTCTCTACCCTGCTCTTTACTCCAGAAATTTGATCTGTATAGATTGCCTCAAGGAACAACTTTGCCTTGTGGCTTCTTACTGGGCTTCACCAATGGGAAACTCTACCTGAAGACTGGAGAGAAGGAGAGCAATTTCAGAGGACTGATCCTTAGAGTCCCACCCTCTAAGGTTGGTTTGGCTAAGCTAAGTCCCTGGACTGAAGATTGCAGCTCCTGTGAAGATGACCCCTTCTCTGCAACTCTCTCTTTGAAACCAACCCTTCCCCTCATCTTTTCAGGCCTAGAGGTAAAAACGGAGCAATTTTTACTAGGCTCCAGTTCTGCACTATCCTCTGTGGTTTCCTTACTCCTGCCCACACTTTTGTAAATAACTCTTTTATTAAACCCTTTCCCAATTATCCTGATTTCAGCATGCCATCTGTCTCCTGTTGACCCCTGACTGATACATATGTTAAGCATGTGGGTTTGAGTATCTGGTTTGTCTGATGGTGATTTCTCCTTGGCTTATGATTTACCTCTGAGAGATGGCTCCACATTCACTGAGCCAATATAGTCAAGTTTTTAGGCCCGTGAGCCTGAGAGTCAGGCTGAAATTCACAAAGGTAACAAATCCCTCTAGGAGCCAGCCAGCTGGCCTTGTCCCTTCTGGAGTGGAGAACAAGAACTGTACTTTTCTATATTTCCACAATACCCACTTTTCAGAGTTGCTATTAGGATTAGATAAACTACATGCAAATTGCTTTGTACCCTTGTACCTGCCATTTTTAAAATTCTCAACGTATTAAGAATTGCTGTTGTTTTGTTTAATGTTCTTTTACTGTATAATATGGTCTTTACCAATTAAATGATGTGTAATATTTTTCTTGGACTCCTTTTTTGGATGCTTTTATTAATGTGGCACATTGAGATTATGGGGGCTGGGATAAAAAAAGAGAGAGAGAACATAGGTGAAGCATGATTTACACATGGTGCACAAAGCTTCTAAAGCCTTATGACAAACCACCAAGTGGAAAGGATTTTGATTTAGCAGTTGTCACGTGAACACGTTCAGTGAGTCAAACGTGAAGCCAAAATGGCACTCTAAGTAAAACAAATAGTTTTGCCAGTTCATTGTAAGTAAGCATTCATGAAGCACTTGATTTGCTTGTACTGGGAAAGTTGATATAAGACAGTCGGGGGGATGGCAGGTGGATCCCCTCTGGGACATGGCATGGTGGCAAGACGTGTCGGTTCCCTTGTTACTTACTAAGAAGTAAGGAAATTCAAGTAAAAAGACTCTCCAGCATTGCCTCGTTTTCAGAAAAAGCCAGCATCCTGGGTGCCCAGTAGGGAGGCCAAGTCAAGAGGACCCTGGTAACGTCACTCACATCTCTTTCCATTATGAGTTCAGGCTAGCCTCTGCATTGTCGGGTCCCACCTCTCTTTCTCTCCAGACAGCAAATATTGTCTTACTCACCTACACACATGCAGACACCCCCCCACCAGGTGTAGAGAGCCATTCAAAATCAATCTTAATCATTTTTATTCTCTACAAATGTCATTCTTCTCTGATGGATGCTTTTGCTGAGAATTGCTGGTTTATTTTAGATGATTTGTTTGGGGGCCTCAATTTCATGTCCTTATCATTCAAAATAGGAGGTGACTTCGGAGGAGCTCTAAGGCAGCTCAGGAAAAGGCAGCCAAGTAGCCATCGCGCATGGGCAAAGAGTGAGCAGAAGTTGTCATGAAAATGGGAGTATGATTTGCATAGGGCCACAAGGTGAACATTGATTGGAAGTGTTCCTGTGGAATGGCCAATGGACAGGACATAGGAACAGACAGTAAATCATAAGGTGGAGGGTGACATGTAAGATGGAGTGTGAGCCTGGGGGAAGTAAATAAATGAATAGCATCTCAAGGTCATAAGAACCTTAACAGTCAGGGAGATGTAGAATAGAAACTTGATTCATAAATTCTGAGACAAGACATAACTACTTGAAGTTGAAATCAGGTGGGCACCAGTCAAAAATAAATTAAGAGGAAGCTAATTCAGATGTGCAGTTAAAAATTGCCCATATTGATAGGCAAGAGATTTTAGCAATAATGGTAATTTAAAAAAAAAATCACCAGATTATATCCTAGTTGGAAATGTCTAAAAGACATTTGACTGGAGGCTGTGTTAACCGGGGCTGGAGAAAATATGAAAAAAAGACTATCAGAATTCATATAGACTTATCCAGCTTATATCACTTAATTGGCAACCTACCAGAAGGATCTTTGTTTGGGGAATAAGATAAGGGGATTCAGCCCCGGGTAGGTAAAATAACTTTAACTAGCTCTCTTGGGTGTCTCTTGAGCCTGAAAAGTACGAGCTCACTCTAGAGTTCAGTGTCACAGTTAAGAAGTGAATCCCCCCCATGTCTTTTCTGGAGGGTATTAACAACAGGATGGTTCAGCCATTTAAAGAGCAGGGCTCCTTTTCAAATTAAAAATATGGGCTGCTGTTCTCTCTCTGTGGTTACTCTTACTTCTGACATTCAGAGCAGCAGTCCCAAAGCTTTGGGTGGGCCAAATGCTGACTCGGGGAAAGAAAAGGAGAGCACAGGGCCAGCTGTCCCAGCGGCAGAAAGCCCTGCAGAGTAGGAAGGCCTTTGTCATCCTTGTCCTGTGTAATTTGACGAAACCTACTTGAATAAGAAAGAACTGGAGGCGTTTGAGAAACTCTGTACTCTTAAGTGAACAATAATCATAGCTCAAAAAACGAAAAAAAGGAAAAAGGGAAAAAAGTAAGAGGGAAGAAAATGAGGCTGCATTTTTTTTTCCCTCTGCTGAGAATGTCTAAGGTTTCAGTAATGAAACTTGGATCCTTTCTCACTAGATGAGGTTCTGACTTGCTGGCAAAAGGCCTGTGTAGAAATATCATATCATTAATAATGCCTTGAAGGGAAATGTGCTTTGAGGTGTTTTATTTTTTTAATCACTTAATGTGGCTTTTAAATTATTATTTATTTATGCTCGCATCGTCGCAGACTGATTTTAGGGGGACTGCTGTAGACACACAATGAATAAGAGGCAACTAGGAAAATCAGGGTAAAGGAAAAATTCAAGTAGTTAATATAAGACAGAGCCAGGGGTAATATTGGTACCCGAAATATGCATTCTAAATCCTCATCGCTCCACTAAGAACCTGAGATGTGAGGGACAAAACCAGGTACATGATTTACAACGTCCGTAAGATAAAAATCAACCCTGATGCCCAGGAGAGCCAGAGCGCAATGTCTCCCTTGGGTCCTCATATATAGGAGCATAATGGACAACTTCCTCAACAGCATCCCTAAAGTAAATACAAAAACCAGCTTTGTAGGGCAGTATCTTATACTTCCCTTGGTGCTACCATATAAACCTTATCCTGGAAGAGCAATCCAGTGTGGGAATCTACACACCTCTCTGATGGTCTGGCTTGCGTCTGGCGAGTCTACTAGCACGCGCAAAAAATAGGTGGATACACTTGCCTATCACTTATTCAATCAATCACCCACAAGTATTTGAATTTTCGCCCGAGCTTGCGAGAAGCACTGAGTTCAAGCTGATGTCCCAGACAAAAGGTTGGAGAGGAACTGCTCTGTATTGCCAGCTTTGCCAATCTAGGAAAATAAGGATGATTTCTTTTTTTTTTTTTTAAGATTGTATTTATTGATTTGAGAGAGACAGAGAGAGCAGGAACCAGGGAGAGAGGCAGAGGGAGAGGGAGAAGCAGACTCCTTGCTGAGCAGGGAGCCCGACGTGGGGCTCGGTCCCAGGACTCCAAGATCATGACCTGAGCCAAAGGCAGACGCTTAACTGACTGAGCCATCCAGGCGCCCTGAAAATAAGGATGATTTCTTGTGAATGTTGAGGACATCCAACTCCTGGGGCAGTTTCCCTTTATGTGTGTAAGAAGCTGCCCTCTCAGTCACTCCAGAAGAGGCCTGAACTCTAGAGCAGTCTGTGGAGGGGCTCCCAGTTTGAGGATCATCTAGGTCCTACTGCACCCACAGCTTATACAATTCGGAGAGTCACTTTAGGAGATGAACACAAAAATCAACGACAAAAGTTGATTTATACTTAGAATAAGAAAACACCCAAAAAATGCAACTTTTAGAAAAATTTATCAGGTATTACAAGAATCTCTAAAAATTAGTATTGTTTGTGAATTAACTGCCTGACCCACCTCAATAACAGAGCGTTCCTAATTTGGGACCACAAATTGCAGGATCTTGTATAAAAATTGTTTTCTATATAGAGAATAGAAAGATCATTCAGTCTTCCTTTTAGCATGGATGATGGACATTTGTTTCTTCTTATTGACAGTTTAGGAAAAATAACCTGTTATGGATAGCGGCATGCACATTTTTAGAATTGTTTTTAATTTTAGGGAAACTTCTGTCAAATTTCTGTGACAGACATGCGGTGATATTGAGAATAATTTTTCACAGATCAGTTTCAGGCTCCTTACATTTGTCTTTCCGCCACTGCCTATCTACATACTTCTTTTTTTTTTTTAAGTTTTTATTTAAATTCCAGTTAGTTAACTCTATATACTTCTGGTTCCAGGCCCCATGGGGCAGGTTCATATCACAATATGGCCCTGTATCTTCACGTTACAGTATGAGATGAGTTAGCACCTTGGGAAGTAGAGTAATTCTATCAGGATGGCTGGCCCCTGCTTAACTGTGCAAGGAAAGCTGCAAAGATATATCCCACTACACGCAACTAAAATGATTCCAGTAGGTCGAATGATGGCAACCCAAAGATATCAGATCTGAATCTCTAGAACATGCAGCTATGACCTTATAAACAAAAAGAGTGTTGAGGATATAATTAAGAATCCTGAAGCTCTTAAGGACAAAGAGATTATTCTGGGATATCCAAGTAGAGCCTAAATACTGTCACAGGCATCCTTATAAGAGACAGGCAAAGCAAGATTACACACACAGAGGAGAAGGTGATGTGAAGGCAAAGGAATGATGTGGCCACGAGAGCCAGAGAACACCAAGCAATGTTAGCAGCCACGAGAAGCTAGAAGAGGCCAAAAAATGGATTGTCTTCCAGAGCCTCCCAAGGGAGCCCTGCTGACACCTGAATTTTAGACATCTCCAGATGTCCTCCAGAACTAGGAGAGAAGACATTCCTGTTGTTTTAAGCCACCAAGTTTATGATACTTTGTTACCCTAGCCCTAAGGAACTAATAGAGATTCCCCGCTCCACTTCCTTGTAGTTAGATCCCACAGAGGGCCAAAACTTTTCCACGGCCACTTTATATTAGGGGAAATGTGAAAGAGGGGAAGGGGACAGTTCTCCCACCCAACTGCTGTCGAAATATTTACTGTTGTAAATTGTAGAAAATCACATGACAAATGTGAGCATATCACTTAGGCCCCTGCCATGGCCTTAGAAGGGGCCCAGGAGAATGAGGGGTCTTGATGCTTAAGACTCATTGGCTTCACGGGGAAATCTTTCTCTGCCTCAAGGCAGCCATGATGGTTGTGTTGAGGAAGGTCTAAAAGGAAGATCTTCCACCTCTGTGGCAAGGAAGAACCAATTTGGGGAAAAAAAACGGGATCTTCAGAGCATGAGTACGATGGACACCAGTTTATGGTGGGGGGTGGGGGTGGCAGAGGACACAGAAGGAATAGAATTAGCATGATAATCCCATTTATAACAAATGCTACATGGCTTCTATCCCTGCTTTTTCACTAGAAGAGGTGGGAAGGCTTAAGCGTTTTTCTTGTCCCTGATTCCCAAAGAGGTCTCAATCTCCCCTTTTCCCCTAACAATTGCACTTCTTGTATTTAAATTTTAGCCAAATGTTCTATAATTATTTCTTAATATATCTCTTCCCTCCCCCAAGGTTGTGAGCTCTGTGAGAAAAAGAACCAGGCCTGACTTACTTTTGTAAATCAGTTAAGTTTTAAAAAAGTGGTAACAGATCGGGAAAACCTAGGGAAGGAGCTTACAGTACAGACTCAGACCACTCCAGCTTTTATCTACATGACCTCTTTTCTCTACTACCCTGGCAATAGAATCTTTATCAAGTCTAAGGAAGGAGAACCGACCTTCTCAGCATGTGTTATCACCAGTGTACTGTTTGTGGCATAAATATTGAATTTTGTTACTCAAAACACAGGCTGTTGGGATTTAAAACCCATTCTTTCAACCCACTGTTCGTACTAGGAGTTTGAACCATCTATTTAGAAATCTCCCACAAATCTCCACCCCAGCTGAGAATGTATTCTGTTACTATGCTGTGTCCTTCCTTTGCTAAGTCAGTGAGTCCTGGCTGCCCAAGGAGAGGAGATGAGAGAGGAACCATGGGACAAAGGTACTTACAAAGAATGGAAAACATAGCAGTTCATGGTCAAATATTACCCCACTACAATTATGTCTGTATCAGATCCTCTGTCCCACAGCCTCATGGGTCTGGCTGGTAGGAAATGCCATCTTAGCCACATTTTGGAAGTTCTACAATAGATCATGCAAAAGTCCACGTGGTTTGTAATTGTGACTGTTGGTCTTCACCAATATTCCAGGTCTTTCTCCTTCCAGTGCACTTGGCGGGACTTACTTTCTTCCCACTTGAACTTAGTTGAGTCCATTGGGCTTGAATTGATCAGTGAAGTATGAGTGGGTATAATGTATACCTTCAAGAAAGGAGCTCTACGAGCCATAGTGTGATTCACTATGCTTTCTTTTCTTTCAGCCTGATGATCAGAGTGAGGAGACCGAGCAGAGCTCTCTCAGCTGACCCTCAATGGACTCAAAGCACTAGTGAGAGAACAGACCTATATTAGTTAAGCCACCGCAATTTTGCATTTGTTTGTAAGGTAGCATGAACAACTAACCTCTCAGGATTATTCCAAACGTGAGAACATAGCTCTGCTGCCAAAGAGCGATAGCCTCAAAGTCCCTTCATTTAAGTCAAAAGAAAGATATCTAGGCCACTGGCACCTACACATAACTTGAATGAAATAGATAAAAAGCCAGTATTTTGAGGGAGCCGTACGGACGAAGAAACCACAGGCCTGGCTAAGGAAAGTCTGTGACGGTTTGACATGACTGAGCACAAGTAGATTGAAGAAGCGGCTTAGCCCCCAAAGAACATATTCTCCCCTGCCTTTGTACATGACACCAAGGTGAATGACTAAGAGGTAAGAAATAGAACTGGGGCTGAATAAGTAAGTGTTCTCCGTTCCCTTGACAGAGGACCCTTCTAATGTCTGCCCAGTAGAATTGCTACAGACCAATGTCTTCCATTTTTTCAATTTGAAAATAGAAGTGTTATTGTCATTAGGCTACCTCTCTTCTACTATTAATGTTGTATTACGTGGAGATACTTTCAGGTGTTAGTCCATAAGACTCTGGATCAAGATAGGTTCTATCTAGACCTGATGTAGTCATCACTGCATATCACTCCTAGACATAGAGACTACCATGCATGACCCAGAGTCGTTGGACTTTGAACTTGATGCCAAGACTAAACGGGACTTTTGGATGGCCTCCTTTGAGTTAAGTATGAGTCTCTTCTGCCTAAGAGCAGGAGATTAAACTGTGCACTCAGTGATCAGAAAGGCAGACTGTAAAAAGTGGTAGGATTGTTCACAATATTCTGTTTTCTTTCTTTCCAGGCACATGGTAGGATTGTATTTCTACCTGCCTGAAGTTAGGTGCAGCCATGTGAATTACCTTGGCCAGTGAGAAGTGAGCTGAAATGATGTGTACCACTCTTGGAAGAAGCTGTCTGAGACCCACTGCATGCTTTGCAATGTTTTCAGAGAGTGTTCACTCTCTTTGTCTGGGTCCCAGAGTGTGGATGTCAACAGTGTGGAGCAGAGTCCCTAGTCAACCATGAAGGCTGTGAGCAATAAATAAACCTCTTTCATTTGAAGTCACTGAGTTTCAAGAGTTCCTTGTTTCCACAGTAAACTTTGCCTATCCTGACTCACAGAGGTTCTTATAGGATAATCTGACAGGACCCTGTAGTCTTAGCTGATGTTTATTGTCCAAGCCTGAAAGTGGCCCAAAGATCTATATCTGAACTCTCAAATTCATGTCTCTTAGCCTTCAGTCCTCTGGCCACCTCTTGGCAATTCATAGTAAAAGAGTCACAGACATGTATCATACTACATGGGATACCTTCCGTAAATAAGCCCTCTCTGGTCTTGGGGAAAATTGTCCTCCCAGACACCCATCTCCTCGTGTGCTCATCTCTGCCTCTCAGGGCCCAGAATTTCTAAAACAAAAACCTGGGTGAGGAGATTTTTTCCATGCCTCAAAAACTCTACCTTTAGCTCTGCAGTACCCAACCCAATAGCAATCTCATCAACAAAGAGTTCTGAACTCAGAAACCAAAACCTGGACTATTCTTTGAGTTTATGGCAGGGGTGAGACTATCACACACACTTTTTGCAGCAATAGGAGGAGGTTATTCTGATACACATGTCGTTGACAAAATAAGGGATTCAACTTAGGAATTCGGACTCAGTGGGAAACTGGACTTGCTCCTCTGTAAGAACTTTATATATATAAATTTTTTAAATCAAAGGTCATTCTGAGAGTGGGGCGCCTGGGTGGCTCAGTCGTTAAGCGTCTGCCTTCGGCTCAGGTCATGATCCCAGGGTCCTGGGATCGAGCCCCGCATCGGGTTCCCTGCTCGGCGGAAAGCCTGCTTCTCCCTCTCCCACTCCCCCTGCTTGTGTTCCCTCTCTCGCTGTGTCTCTCTCTGTCAAATAAATAAACAAAATCTTTAAAAAAAAAAAAGGTCATTCTGAGAGTGGACAGAGGAAAAGAGGAAAGAACTAGCATTTGAGGGATCCTCCTATGTGCCAGGTACTCCACCACATTCAACACTCTCAGCAGCATATGAGGGACGTGCTATCATTTTCTCAATGAAGACACTAAGATTCAGCAATTTGAAGTCACTTGCCTAAGGTCACAGAGAAAGTAAGTGGCAGAGCCTGAATTCCAACCAAATGTCTCTAACTGCAGAATTCACAGTTGTAGTCTTCCTTCTCCACCTGTGGCCACATCCAAATGAAGTTGTAAGAGAGAAAATATTTATCATGGTAGGATAAGAGAAATACGATGCAGAATTAAATAAATGATTTTTTTTCTTAATATGAGTAAAATTTGCATTTTTTAACACTGTAACATTTAATCTGTTATAAAATCTCCCCATTAAACTACCACTTAAATAGTCACTGTATTTATATCTTTTATTTAGGAAATCCCACACTACTGAGCTTTTGGATGAAAATACAATCAATACCATCATCTTTCAGACATCAGCCATAAAGGATACTTGAGAAATTCCTTACAGTTGTAGTCTGGGAAATGGGTCATGCCCCTTGTTGGCCATTACATTTGGAGCTTGCTCCTGTGTCCATGTAGCTTTCACCTAAAGGAAAACTGGGGAGAGCAATTTCACAGAATTTTATTTTATGTTTTTTTCCTAAGATTTACTTATTTATTTTAAAGAGAGAGAGCACAATGGGGAGGGCAGAGGGTGAGGGAGAGAGAGAAACCCAAGCAGACTCCATGCTGAGCATGGAGCCTGATACAGGGCTCAATCTCACAACCTTGAGATCAGACCTGAGCAGACATCAAGAGGTAGGACGCTTAACTGACTGTGCCACCTAGGTGTCCCACAATTTCACAGAGTTTTACAATTTATAATAGAAGATTTCTTGGCTAAGACAGTGTTTGATGTGTACAAAGCTTAACACAAAGCATGACACTTAATACAAGTTTAACTAAATTAAGGGAACAACATGGGCTTTTGAGTCATGACAAGGATTCAAAGCTGGGTGGATTCTCCTGTCCCCCATTAGACAGAGGTTAAGTCACTTACCCTTGTTGAGCTTCATCATCTATAAAATGGAGAAAGTAATACCTATCTTACAGGATTCTTATAAGCATTATTCAGGAGATTCTTGGGCAAATTCTGTTTTAGAAGCTTAAAGCCCCTGACCCCTGTCATGGATTTATTAGTCTTCTCTCAAGAAACGATGGAAATAAAAGGTCGTGTCTATTAGCACTTCTTAAATAAGTCCAACAAAATTCTGAGTGTTCTTTTCTCAGAAAGATAAATTTCATGCTGTTGGAACAAATGGAACCTCTAATGCTTGCAAAGTCTCTGGCAGGTGTCTTTGCCTAAAGATTGTGCCAGCTTGATGTTCAATGTTGGTTCTAAAGAACACAGAAGGACCTGCCCATTAATCCACCTCAATACGGCCAGGGAGTTTGGGTTAAATTTCACCACAGACAATCATTTCTGCCCTAGAAGAAATTATAAAAGGGGCAGGAATCCTTTGAAACAGATGCCCAGTATGAGGGTGAGCCTTCCTATTTCCATCCATCCGCTCTGCTCCTACCCCATAATTAAAGATGGAAGGATGACAATCTGCTTAGATGTGAAAACTAGCAGAAATCTTACATGCAAAAGGCTGAAACCGGTCAGGGTCAGAGTTGCTGCTGTGTAATATTGTTCTGAATAGATAATAAGAGACAGTAAAAACAGCCATTACCTATTCCCTTGATTTTTATCTTAAAGTGTCCACCTCTTTGCTTATCTTAAAAATCAGCCCAGATGTCCAGTCCAGACGAGATTCCATAGACCCCTTTCACCCTGCTCCTCCCCACTAAGCATAACTATAAACCCTGGAAATTATGAAAGAGACAACAAAAAGAGAAGTTTGAAAGATGGTAAGAAGATGAACTCTTTTGAGACCCCAGGACTAAAGAACAGCCCAGCAGCAGAGCATCTTACGTGCTCCCACTCATTGGAAGAAGACAACTCAGACCCAGCCCTTCCCTGCCCCTGATCCAGCAACACAAGGCAGCCCAGTTAGGTTCATTCCTCCCCCCAGATTGAATGGGAGTCCATCTGACAACACCAGGCAAGACATCACTCACAAGAGGGACCCATAGGGAGCCTCACCAACAATAAGCAGCCAGGAGAAGTGCTCCCCATCTCGGTGGTGCCTTAGACTCCCTTACCCCACTGAGAGATAATGGAAGCAGGTGGGTAGAACCAGCAAAGGGGAGCTCCACTATAACAAGAGGCCTTGCCCAGGAAGCTTCTTTGTCCACCTGGGCCTGAAACTCCCTTCTCTCACCCAGAGGGACCCTGCAAGTGTACTCTCAGGCATTTATTCTAGAGAAATGGAAACATGTTCACACAACAACCTGTACACAAATGTCAAGAGTAGTTTTAATTGCCGATAGGCAAAGACTGGAGTTAGCCTAGATATCCTTCAACAGGGTGGCTTCGTGACCGTGATACATATAGACATGCTCAGCAACAGAAAGGAATGAACTATTGATACATACAACAATTTGGATGAATCTCCGGAACTACGCTGAGTGAAAAAGACAATACTAAAAGGTTATATACTGCATGATCTCGTTAATATAACAATTTTGAAATGGCAAAATTTTAGAATGGAGGTCAGATTAGTTGTGGCCAGGGATTCAGGATAGGGAAGGAGCTGGACAGGTTAAAGGGGAACACAAAGTATCTTTGCGTTGATGGAACTGTTTGTTCTGGGTGTTGACCATGGTGGTGGATACACAAACCTAGACATATGATAAAGTGTGCACCAACACCCTCTCTCATTCCCACTTAAAATCATGGAAACTTGTCACATTGTCATCTTCCTAGAATGCTATAAAACCAGGCCGCACAGTCTGGCACAAACTATAGCCCCATGATTTACACCCTTTGTATTGTATTGACTTCCACTGTTTCCCAGAACTCTTCCACAACCCACCAGAGGCTGTAGAGGCCTTGTAGCTATATAGCACTTTGTGGGCCCCAAGGGCCCTTGCCCAAATAGCTCTGGAGGTCACCAAGGAGCTCACAGCCATTGGAAGGAAAAGACCCATATACAATGGATTAGAGTAAACTGATGTAAATCCTATAAAAGAGGGAAATAATTTTTGAGAAGAGGTCTACAAGATACCTGAAGGGAGTGAGGTGTACATTCACTCAGATGTGGAATTCAGGCCTAAATGTGCCTAAAATTACAAGTTTCACCTTATGCAAAGGAAATCTCTGTTTCTACATCTGTAAAATGGGGGTGATAAGAGCACCTGCCTACCTCATGGAGTTGCTGAGAGAATGAAATATGGTATGCAAAGTGGGGAATGCACTACTATGAGGGGAATTGTGTCCCCCCAAAGTTCATATGTTGAAGCTCTAACCCTCGGTGTGGCTATATTTGGAGACAGGGCCTTTTAGGAGGTAATTATGGTTGCATGAGGTGATAAGGGCAAGGTATATATTACCTTGCTCATTGATACCAAGAAGAGCCCAAAAGAAGGAGAATGAGCAAAGTGAACTCTGGGTACGGGATCTTTCTGACATGCACCACCCAAAGAGTAGATGACCATAGAGCAATAGCAGGAGCTCGGCAGCAAGACAGCCAAGGGGTGAGGCAGCCTCTAGTGGCAGGGGGAGTCATCCAGGGAAGGCAATGGAGTTCTGGGACCACAGCCAATCTGGGGCTTTCTCTATGACAGCCATGAACAGAAGGACAAAAATGGAAGCCTGAGTCAAAATTCCTAGAGAAGGCTGAGAATCGATACTTGGAAGAACAAGTTTTGATGTCAAATCCAAATTGCTGGGGCAGGGGAAAAACATGAGAGACAGGGGCAAGGGTTAACTGCAGAGAGAGATTGGAGTGTGCCATAGAAAATGGGGAAGGGCACCGAAATCTTTGCTATTTGCTTTCATTTGTTACTGCATGTTGCTCAGTGGGTATGACTAGTTAGAAGTTACAAGGTCAGTGAGAGAGGTCCCAAGACCAAGTTTTATAGTAATAAGAAACAGCTAACACTCAAGGCATCACAATAGACCTTGAAATGAGCAAAAAGAATAACAGAAAATGCCAGAATTCAATAGGCCTTTCAAACAAACCTCAACAAATTGACCCTAAAAGATTGCTCATCACCTGGTATCTAGTGGGGACTAATATTAGAGTGAGGGAATAGGCCAACAGCCCCACCACACTGACAGGGCATTCCACCAGGTAACCCAATGACATTTGTTCCCGTGACATAGACAAACCATTTGGGTTATGAATATGAGAGGTGACTTGCTGTTTATTAGTGTTATACATTTTAAGCAGTAATTGTGCTCGCAAAATAGCCATGTTTTAAATCAACTCTTGTTTCTGCTGTAACTTGTTAAGGGTAAGGGCCCCTTGCATGGGTTAAAGAGCATCATTTGATCCTTTTAGCTCTGGCTTTGGAAAATATCCTGATTCATTCTTATCACCTCCATCAACGCTTTTCTAGTCAAAGTTAACTATCATTTCTTGCCAGGATCACTGCAATACTTCCCCAACTTTCTCTCTTTTCCTCTGACAGTCTCTTCTGCACAAAGTGGCCAAGTAACCTCTTTAAAATTTAAGTCTGATCACATCACTCCTTTGCTCAGAACCCTACAGTTTTCCCATAACATCTTAGAGTCCCACGCAAGTCCTTATCCAACTCTTTGTTGCAGGTTGGATTCCCCATCTGAGATGGAGGCTAGATGGCAGGGTATTTATTAGGGTGTGCCCTTGGGATCAACATCTGTGGAAAGGAGGGGAACAAAGCAAGAATGGGCAGAGGAAGAAGTTAAAATTTGACATTGGCTCAACAAGAGTCTTGGCCAATGTCACGTAGAGCTCTAGATCTGGAATGGTGCTTTAGAGTTGTCTTAGGTTAGGTCAAGACGCTGGGCCCTTAGACTCCCTCATTAATCAATCTTTGGATGTGGGCAGCCCTAGGAAGAGGCATGACCTTGGTTGAAGTGGCTCTCAGCAGCCAGGAAAGGTCTGTCCACAGTCCTCCCAAAGCTGGGGCAACAAGTCCATTAAAGGGATCTGTCAGCACCTCATAGTGCCCACCACACTCTCCTACTTCATCTCCTATGATTCTTCCCTGGTTTAGTCAGCCCCAGGTAAACTGGCTTCTTAGCTGTTCCTCAAACAAGTCAAGGACAGTCGTGCCTCAGGAACTTTGCTCTTGATCCTCCTCTCCCTGAAGCACCCGTCCTACATTTCCTCACTTTATTTAAGGCTCTTCTGAGATGCAGCCATCTCAGAGAAAGAACTTCTCTAACAACCCTGTCCAAAATATCTGATACCTGGAATTTATTTCTGCTTTCTTGATGGCTTATTATCTCTCTTACTAGAATGTAAGCTCCCCGAGTTGAGGATTTTATCTGTCTCATTCATTGTTCTATCTCCAGAGCCTAGAGCCATGTATGACACAAAACAAGTCTTCAGTAAATGATTGTTGAATGCCTTCAAAAAAGAACGAACTGCTTGACATTGATTCATAACGCTGACGTCTGTAGGATCCTCTTCTGATTATTCAAATGCAGATACTGTCTTCTTTGCTCCAACACGGGCAGTTCTCCACCCTCCCCCTCTGGCTGGCTCCCGGAGTCCCCACCCTAGAATATACAGCTTAGTTCCCAGGTTCATGTTCATAACCCACACAGTTTCGGAGCTTTCTGTCTCACCACATCCCCTCCCCCACAACCTGCACTTGCTAAGTTGGCTACCCCTGTCACTCCCGAGATGGCAAATATTGCTCCTGCAAATGAGTTCTCTACAGTGCCTGATCCTTACCATTACTAGCTTCTAATCAGTCTAAGTAGGTCACTTGCCAGCCCTCAAGCTAAAAGGGAGGCCAGGAAAACGAGTACCCATTGTTTCAGCTTCTATCATGGGCAATTTTTCAAATCTGGACTGGGGCATCAGATGCTGGGCATTAAAAACAGAAAGGAACAGATGCTCCCCTACCTAAGAAATAGTAAATCCTGTCACTGCCCCTTAAGAAACTTGAAATTCAGATGATGAACCAGGCCTTCATGGTTTTGTCGATCAATCAATATTTTTAGTCTCTACTATGCACAAGGCATTGTGTTAAGGGCTGTGCATATTCTAAATAAGAAAAACACAGTTCTTGCCTTAAATAACTTTCTCCTCCTAGTAGGGGAAAAATAGTGTCACGAGCAGCAGAATTCAGGGATAGAACTAACTCTTGCCCATTCTTAGATGCAATCAATATTGGTTTTTTCCCTCTTGTTTGAGGAGTAACTGTGAGGCAGCCATATTTTGAACGGAATTTGATATATTGTCAATGTCCAATAAATATTTTTAATAATGAGTGCTCTGGAAGAATAACATCCAAGAATATTTCAGCAGATGGTAAAACATTTTTGCACAGTTAATTTCTGCCAAAACAGCCCTCTATCTTACTTGAGAGCGGTGGAAAATCAAACAGAAAATTAAAGACAGCTAGACAAAGCATGAAAAATGTCTGGCCTGAGCTATGGAAGAAGCTTATTCATTTGCCACGGTTGGATTACCTGTGTCTCTCCTGAGGAGGGAGGAGGGAAAAAATGCCAGTACACACAGGGCATACATTGTATTGTCGCTTATTTGAGTTCACAGGACCATCGGGGAAGAGAGAAACAACAATCCCTTATTTAGAATAAAGCTGTCTCTTGCTTGTCAAAGTATATCAAGAAATTTCTACCACAGTTAAGCTCCCATCAAGAAGCACTTAAACTCTATTCTAATTATCCCCAATTTACTAAAAAGACAACTGAGGCACAGAGAGTTTGAATCATTTACCATTGACTGGAAATTCAAACTGAATTTTCTGTTAGCCCAGTTGATGCCTTAGATTTGTCCTAGAAAAAATATATCCTGTTCAAACACTTCTGAAGGATACTGTGGGGTGTGAGGTGATGAGAAAGGTTCTCTGCTCTATAACTCAAGCATGAGGGCAGTTGAGAGCCCACAAAGTTGTGTAGTATGTTCTGGTTCTATTCGACACAGTGCCAAAAGCTTCTCAGCAAGTTAGTATGGTGCAGATGGAAACAGAAAGGGCCCAGTGTTCTTCCCAGGTTATGTGTCCACTAAATACAGTAGATCAAGGTGATAACATATATGTGTGTGTACATGTATGAATATGCATTTGTGTGTGTGTGCCGACACCATAGCGAAAACATTCCAGATGGTAAACCTAATACTATCTTACACACCAGGAAACATGTATTATTGCAACACTGGGAAAGAAAAGGAGCCTTCCACCATGTTAGTCCCATCATTCCTTTTCTGCTTTGAATTGAAAGTTTCTATGTACTTTTTGGCACCCACTTAAAAATGGGATGTAGAGTGGGGGACTGACTCCTTCTCAATGGCCTCCTAGCAACCCCATGAGCTCTGAGCTTAGGACTCCTCTTTTGCCAAAAGAGCAGTAACCTTCAGTACACTTCAGGATACTCATCTTCCTTTTTGTATAAATCGCCTACTGCTTCGTAATGGCCTCCTCTGATTCCCAACTAGGATAACTAGACGGGATAAGATTCATGTTTCTGGGGAATTTTTGCTCACAGTCAACAACCTCATTATCTATGAGCATATTACCTCCTGACTTTTAAATCCAGTGTGTGAACCCCTCTCAGTTTATTCATCCAAAGAATGGGAATAATAGTTCACACTCCATTCACCTTTTAGGAACTATTTTATTAGGAAAAATATCGGAAATTGCATGTTCATTTTTAACCAAAAGACACTGTTTAATGTAAGTTGCTGTAGGGCGGTTGATGTCTTTCAAGACTGTAGGCATTTCTGGCAACTAAAAAGAGGTAAGGACTAGGGAACCTTACTGCCTATTGGCACAAAAAAAGTGAGAGGAAACCAACGTGTGTATTTCATTTGAGCCCATTTTTTCCAAATGAAGGAGAGATTGATTTCAGCATTAGCTCCTTGGAGGCTCTCTGACTCAGAATGGTTAGAACCCTCCCAAATGAAACGCTAAACTCCTTGAAGGCAGGGGCTCTATGTTATGCTTTTCTTTGCCATCCCCCCACCCACCCACCCCCGCCGCCCGAGATCTTAGCCAACATCAGCTGCCTCACAAAGAATTAACACAAGTCATTGGAGAGGGAGATGAAAAAGCTGGAAGAAGGAAATCTCATGATATATCAGTTCAGGCCTTTATCCCTCCCCTTGAATCATGTACTTCTATTATGTAAACCATGACTGGGTTTTGCATTAGGGCACAAATATACAGTAAGCAACCCTCTTCAAGTAACTTTCTTTAAAATCACACAGTTGAGGGGCATCTCTCAACATCTGATGTGGTCTGAATTGGAAGAGCAAGGAAATTCAACTAAGAAATGACTTGAGAGAGCATGTTGCAAGGACTCAGAAGGTGCAAGTGACCCAGAGGTGGAGCAATGGGTGTGATACATGTGATTGACTTTCATCTGCTTAGGGGACTGCAATGGGATGCTCAGTGTGCCGTGCCCCCGCCCCCACTCTTCATTTCATTCATCATTTCATCATCTTCATCTTCTCATATTTTGACAAATTTCTCTCAGTCCTTTAAAAGTCTCATTGAATTCACTAATGAACAGAGTGCTGAAAACTGGCTAATTTGCAAACCTGTGGTTTCAGGGCCAAGCGGATGCTGTATTTGCCCAGATGACATTCCCAGGATTGAAAGCGCCCACATGCGGTGGTCCTCCTAGGATGGAAATGCATTCATGGGTGAGAAATGAAATTGCAAGTTTATGGAGTGTCATTTCCTATCTAGGCAGCCACATTGTGCCTGGGTCTTTGGTTCAAACAATTAGCTGCATTATGGCTCTGGTTAAAAAAAAAAAGGAAAGGAAAGAAAGAAGTCAATTTCATAAAATGTTTGGTCTTTCATGGCAGGTTTTTCTTTCTCCCTGATGATGAAAAACCTCCAATGCAGAATTCATAGCACTGTCATCAGGACTTTGAGATATAGGATTTGGGAATACTCATTCATTCAATAACTGTGTACTTGGAAAGAGTAATGAAGGCTGAAACCCATAGCTCTGACATTTCTTTCGGTTATCTATTGCTGGGTAGCAAACCACCGCAGAACTTAGTAGTTTAAAACAACATTTATTTTATGTTCTCACAGTTCCGTGGCCTGGGCTGTGCCCCACCGAGGGTTCTTCCGGTACTTCTCCGAGCGGTCATTAGCGTGGCTGAAGACCTCAGGCAGCTTGGCCTGGGGCCAGGCTCTGCCAGGATTCTGAGCCAGCTGGGCTTCTCTCTCTGTTTCCATGCGGCCTCTCCACATGATCTCTCCCGCAGAATAGTCAGACTTCTCTCATGATAGCCCAGGCTCCCGGCAGCAAGAAACAGAAGATGCTGGGCCCTCTTAAGGCTTAGGCCCAGCAGCCATCCTGCTGTATTCCTTTGACTAAAGCAAACACAGGTCCGGCCCAGCTACAATGAGGGAGAACACACAAAGGCATGAACACCAAGAGGTGTGGTTCGTTTGAGGCCACCAATGACACAGAGTAGCACCGCAGTAGCACGAGGATCTCACACACACACACACACACACACACACACACACGAGTGTATTGGTGAATCAGTCACAGGGATGAAAGGTCCAGCATAGGGAATTTAGTCAATAACGTTATAACAGCACAGTCTGGTGACACCACCCTAAGGATGAGCCCAGCAGAACGTATAGACTTGTCAAATTACTATAGTGCACACCTGCAACTAATGTAACATTGTGTGTCAACTACAGTTCAATTTAAAAAAGATTTTTTTAAAGGGTGAATTTATGGTACATAATTATATCTCAATGAAGCCGTCTTGAAAAATCCCTCCAAGATGTAGAGGGTGAGTATTTGAGCTCTTCAGGCACCTTGGGATGGTTTCCAGGGGCCACTGTATACCGGATATTCACATCTATGACCTTCAGAAAGATCGAAGGAAGAAAACCTACTTTGAAGACAGGAAAACTGAATTAAAGGGCCGACATTGCCATGTTACATAATCTCTCTGTCTCAGTACATTCATATGAAAAACAGGAATAATGGTGCATAACCACCTACTTCAAAGGATTATTATATTAAGAAAACATCTGTGAAATCGTATTTCAAAGTGTAAGCCACCATTGAAATGTAAGTTGCTATTAGAGCAGTCGATGGATTTCATGACTGTCATTTTGTGTTTTGTTTTGAGTCTTCTGTGATTTTTGAATTATACTTGTAATTTGGGATGAGAATTCTTATAGCTAACTTTTAGTGAAGACCAAAAAATTATTAATGGTTCCACAGCTCTTGTTATGTGTAGTTTCTTTTTTCAGCAACCAATTTGGATAATGGCTCCAAAATCACAATAGAATATTTGGTTATTATATTACCCCTGGATTGATTTTAGTGCTAAACATTGTATATCTGGTGATTAAATAATTTTTCATGCCATCTCCCTAATAGTGGAAGATTAAGATAATTTCCTGCCGGAAGTATTAGGGACATGCTTATTAATGTTTGAGTTATTTATAGAATGCCCTAAATGATTATTTTTCCACTATTCAAACTCACTGTTTAACAACTGTCATGAAATGTAAAAATGACAGAATTTTAGTAGGGCCCAAATTACCTAACCAGATCTTTCTCAGACACCATTTCAGCCCTCAGACTACTAAAAGTGGGAGAGGGAGTACAGAGGCTAACTTGGAGTCCTTCTTGTGTATAGTGTAGACGGCATGAAAAATTCGACCTCCATCAGAAAACTCCGTCACCGGGAGAACAAATGAGAGCGGCAGAAACGATGGCAGCCTCTATTTGCACTTCTGGCAACTAGGGGACTATAGTTCCTGCAGGAATCATGCTAACGTGGGCCCATTGAGATTTACTGCTGAGGAGGGTGCTCCATTCGATGCCTCCTCCCGGGGCAGGTTTCTGGAATGGCTCCCAGTGAAGCCTGAGATCCCCACAAGCTGGATGGGTTGCTGGTGTCAGTTTTACCAGAGAGGAAACTTTTCAACGTAATGTCCTTCTTGAATTTATATCAAGTTATATATGTGTTTTAAATAACAACAGCTGAAGGAGTCAAATTTCCAAAAATTATGAAGACAGGGAAACATATTTCTTTCATTCTTTGCTTTCCTTCTTTCCTTCTTTCCTTCCTTCCTTCCTTCCTTCCTCCCCTCTCTCTCCCTCCCTTCCTTTCTGCCTCTCTTTTTTTCATGGCAGATGAAGGGTGGGTGACAAGGAGACTTGAGGAAAAAATGAAAATGAAAAAATATACATTTATATATTATTGCTTAGAAGTCCTTTACTCCACAAATCAATATGCTGACCTAAGAATCTAGAATTTATAAATGAAACTTTATTTGCTTATGAAATTATCAGGTTTGTTACACTGAACTTGGAAGTATGGTTTATTAGTAATACTAATTACTTATATAACGAATGTATTTCTATCTTTTTAATCCTTATAATGAGAGGAGAAAAATAAGAAACAGAGGCCAAGGAACTTCCCCCCCCAGGTCCCAGCTTGCAAGTGGCAGAGTGAGAATTCAAACTCGGTTCAATTCCAAAGCCCATGACAGTGAATTTTTGAGGTGACCCCATAGGTCACGAGGAATCGAATCTCATTATTTTCTTTTTAAAAATGGACAAACTTTACATTCAGACAGTAATCCACTGAATGTAATATATTCTAAATTTTGTCAAGCACGGAATCCAAGACTGCTAACCACTAAGAAGCCTCACACTTTTGAGAGGTTGTTTTTTAATGTGCAAATTTTTGTGACATGTTTCTTGGTGTCCTTTGGTGCATCTTAAATTTGGCTAGAGTACACACTTTCTGAAAAGAAGTGAAAGAAAACGAGCCATAATTCCCTAGATGTTGCCATTAGGAACTTAGTTTATTCAGCCATTTTCAGAGTTCACCAACTTCTGTTGTTTTGTCCAAAATCCGTGGGTTTATGGACATGAAGACAAGCTTTTCACTCCTTTGCCATACTGAATTGTATCTGATTAAATGGAAAACATGACCAAACGTAAACAAATTTGTTCCACATGCTATAACAGGTAATCACATCAAAAATGAATGAATGCTGGAGGTTTCAGTCAAAGATAGTGACCGAGGAATCTCCTGAGCTCCCTTCTTCCCAGTGACACACCAAAGGCTACATGTGGAGCAATTCCCTGTGAAAGAAATCCAACAACTAGCTGAGTGAATCCTATACAACAGACAAATGAGAAAATACTCCCAATGAAATGGGTAGGAAAAGGCTGAGATACACTCGCCATAAACCCCACCCTTGGCACAGAGCCATACAATTGGGAGGGAACTCCCGACTCCCACTTTCTCCCCGAGAAGTAAAGAGTTTGAAGCCCACATCTAGATCCGCAACTTTTAAGAATCTTGCCTAAGGGATGTGCCCCCAAAACACGTATACTCTGAAAGCCAATGGAGCTTGTGTCCACGAGACTCACACTCACTTTAGAAAACAACAAAAAAGTTTGTAATGGACTCTAGAGGACTTCCCCCCGCCAGGGCTCAGCACAGAGGGAACAGGAAAAACAGATATCCATATCCCAGAAGTCCAAGGAGTACCAAATAAGATGAATCAAAAGAGATTCACACCAAGGGAGGTGGAGTAGAAAAATCCTGAACTTACCTCCTCCCACAGACACATCAAACTGACAGCTACATATGGAACAACTCTCTCTGAGAAATACCTTTAAAAAAGCTGAACATCTTCTCTATAACAAAAGATAAAAGGGCCATACCAAGGGGTGCTTGGGTGGCTCAGTCATTAAGCGTCTGCCTTCAGCTCAGGTCATGATCCCAGGGTCCTGGGATGGAGCCCCGCATCAAGCTCCCTGCTCCTCGGGAAGTCTGCTTCTCTTTCTCCCACTCCCCATGCTGTGTTCCCTCTCAAATAAATAAATAAAATCTTTTTTTAAAAAAAAGGGGCCATACCAAGACAGGTAGGAGAGGCAGACAGAGTCTCACCAGAAAACCCACCCCAGCACGGCAACCCACAATTGGGAGGACCTCACAAATATGAAGCAAGAGGTTCATGCCCCACATCGGGTATCCCAACCCTTGGGACTTGCACTGGAGAGACGAGCTTGTAAAAAAGTCTGTTTTTGAAAACCAACAGGGTTTATGCCCAGGAGACTCAAAGGGCTGTAGGGAACTGAGATCCCACTCTTAATGGGCTCCCACATAGACTTACTAGCCCCAGGACCCAGGGCAAAAGCAGCAATTTGAAAAGCACCTAAACTTTATATATATATATATATATATATAAATATATAAAGGAGATTCATTTGTTAATCTTCAAGTGTCTGTTGGAGTGGCAGGGACCTCTTGGAACACTGCAGGGATGGAGGCACTGGCTGGCACTATTTTTTGCTGTCTACCTTGCTAGCGCCAGAGGATACACACGGCCACAGTGTTCCGAGCACCATTTCTTGAAGAGACTGTCCTTTCCCCATTGTATGTTCCTGCCTCCTTTGTCATAGATTAATCGACTGGATGGATAGGAGTGGGTTTATTTCTGGGTTCTCTATTCTGTTCCACTGAGCTATGTGTCTGTTTTTATGTCAATACCATACTGTTTTGATGACTACTGCTTTGTAATATAACTTGAAGTCTGGAATTGTAATGCCTCCAACTTTCCTCTTTCTTAAGATTGCTTTGGCTATTCAGGATCTTTTGCGGTTCCATACAAATTGTAGGATTGTTTGTTCTAGCTCTGTGAAAAATGCCATTGGAATTTTGATAGGGGTTGCATTGGATCTGTAGACTGCTTTAGGTAATAGGGACATTTTAACAGTATTAATTCTTCCAACTCATGAGCATGGAATAATTTGCCATTTATTTGTGTCTTCTTCAATTTCTTTCATCAGTGTCTTATAGTTTTCAGAGTGCAGGTCTTTCACCTCCTTGGTTAAATTATCTTATCCTTTTTGATACATTTGTAAATGGGATTGTTTCCCTAATTTCTCTTTCTGATTGTCTAAGCAGCCTAATCCTTGATAGGTCCCAGTTGTTGAGGGGGTGCCAAGACAAGACCTGTCAGTGTTCCAAAGGGAGGGATCTCAGTGAGCACCTAGTTTCAGGCTGATTGGAAGCCAGACCCTCAGGCAGCAGCATTTAAAGGATGCAAATATATACAGTGGTGTGGGACCACAGTCCTAAACACTGCTGGTCTCCAGACCAGGTGATCTGGAAGTGTCCCCTGGGTGAGAGTTGCAAAAATTGAGGCTCTAGATGAGTGTGTAAGCTCCTCTTCAGAAGGTACTGGTGAACGGTAGCAAAGCCAAGGGGAAGCGCAAAGATGATGTAGCCTAGCCTATGTTCTCTGAGAACACCTTTATAGCTTCTGGATGTGTGGTAAACCTGAAGCCTGCCTTTCACACTGAAGATCCAGGACAAGTAAATAGGCCTTTTTCCCAGGGAAATGTGGGTGCATTTTAGGCCGTTGTCTATGCCATGTGCTGGGGGTGGTAGCCTGCTCCAAACCATCTCTTATTGCTTCAGTCCCATGGGGCCCAGAAACTCAAGAGCAGGGTACTCAAGGGGTCATCTCTTGTGTGGACTGCACATCCCCACCTGCTTCAGCTGGGTTGCAGGGGAGCCCAGGGGTGGGTCATGCTTACCAGCTTTCGCAGGGTTGTGGGAGGACATGGGACAGGCTGTGCCCACCAGGGCTAGCAAGGTAGAGCGAGAGCACAAGCATGGCGATTGCCAGCGCATCCTTCCCCAGAGCGAGCCCCAACAGATCCCTGTCATTCCGGCAGACACTTTAAGATTAGCAAATGAAGGGTGTCTGGGTGGCTCAGTCGGTTAAGCATCTGTCTTTGGCTCAGGTCATGATCCCAGGGTCCTGGCCTGGCATCAGGCTCTCTGCTTAGCGGAGAGCCTGCTTCCCCCTCTCCCTCTGCCCCTCCTCCAGCTTGTGCTCGATCACTCGCTCACTCTCTGTCTCTCAAATAAATAAATAAAATCTTTAAAAAAGGTAAGCAAATGAATCTCCTTCACGTATCTTTTAGGGGCTTTTCAAACTGCTGCTCCCACTCAGGGTTCTGGGGTGGGTGAGTCTGTGCATGAGTCCAGCTGATTAGAAGCCAGACCCTCAAGCAACAGCTTTTAAAGTTCCAGTCTTTTAAAATCTCAGTTTTCTATAGTCCTTTGGGTCTCCTGGACATCAGCCCTGTCAGTTTTCAAAACCAAACATTTTGAGGGCTCATCTCTCTGGTACAGGGCCCAAGGGTCTGGGTGCCTGATATGGGGCATGAACCCCTCGCTCTTCAAGGAGAAGCTACATATTTGTGAGACCCCTCCTGATTGCGAGTCACCACACAAGCAGAGGGTGTGTGTGTGTGTGACTGCGTCTCTGCCTCTTCTACCTGTCTTGATGTGGCCCTTTTATCTTTTGTTCTGGTGGAGCTGTTCAGTTAGTTTGCAGAGGAATTGTTCCATATGTAGCTGTAGATTTGGTGTGTCTGTGGGAGGAGGTGAGTTCAGGATCTTCCTACGCCACCATCTTGAACTGCCTCTCTTAGTTCTTCTGAGCAGTCGACAAGATCATATATAGAAAAACCTTAAACCGAGTGCTGGGCATGATTTTTAATTCCTGAAACTTTAATGACTGAATTTTTAGATAATTATTTTTTTCTAGTTTAACCATCTTCAGATTGTAATATTGTCCAGATAATATCAGGCAAATCCATCTAAAGGTACCTGAAAGCTTTAAATTCCTAAACATGTGCTGCATTTTTTTCAAAGACAGTGAATCAAATACGTTGTTGCTCCTGACTGTTTCCATATTGCTTTTCATTATCCTTCCTTGATTTTAGGTTAAAGAGCATTGGTCTATTTTTGTCCAGTCTTTTTTGGTCTCCCAATTTTATTTATATTTGAAAATCAAATTTATCCTCTCCGGCGACCCAAATCCAAATGAAATATTATCTCGCAATTTGTTTATTTAAGCAGATTTTCCCCCCTAAATCTCTTTTTAAAAAGGATTCTAGGTCTCCTGAAGTAATGTCATTCAATATTAAATTGATCTTTGTCAGCACTTTAATCCAGATATCTTGGGCAAAAAATGATGTGTCCTTAAATATGTATATCAACTACATTTTCTGCATCTCAGCTCAAATAATTAGATCCATTTCCTATTAATTTTTTCAGAGTCCAAGATTATCTAGATGGATTTTTTAGTAATGTAACCTTAATTCTTATACTTGGCAAAGTTCTCAAATGGTCCAATTTATCCTGTCATTCCCTTTCAATGTGACCTTATTAAAGCCATTATTACATTTCCCCTTAATTTCATTTAGAGGACACTTGTCCATTCTCAGCCCCTAGTTTCACACATGGACCTGGGGAGACACTTATCTTGTTACATATATGGTAATTCTGAATCTTTGGCTAGCTAAGAAATATAAGTAGAAATGGGTTGTAAAGTGGAAAGTATTTTAAGAACCCCACGTAAAGGTGGATTCTTGGTTGCAGAGCAATAATCAAGCATATACACAGACGAGCTTTACACGGCCTTGAGAACACGCAGACCCAGAGGAGAACTTTAGCAATGTGCTGCTCCCCAGGACTCCCTAGAGACCCCTAGCTAGATCCAGCTCTGAGAGAGAGCCTTGGCCAAGCCAACAGCTCAAGATGTCCACGCACACCATGTCTGGAATGAAGAACTACCCTCAGGATTTGCTCCCGATATCTCTATTCTTTTTCCACACTGTGGGTGAGGCACAGGTGACACATCTCTGTAGAAGGGCGCTTTGGACATATTCCATTTATATGAACTTTCTTATGCCTTTGGGCCACTGCCCTTTGGAAGCCAGCTTTCAGCCGTTCCTGTCACACTCCACTCCTTCACGCCCTGCCACGTCATGTTGCACTCAACAACCTGTATCACATAACCTTTGGGTGACTTCACCAAGACCAAATTTGGCTTATAGTTAAGAGAATATATATACACTTGAGTGCTCTTTTGATCATTGTTAATAATCAATTTTTACTCTGTGTTTTGGCCCCAATTCCCTAGAAATCAGAACCAATGGTAGAAGCTTACACTTAAGCCCTTTATTGGGGAGTGTAATCCCACGGAAGCCAAGAGCAAAAAATATAGAAGTGAGACAGGGAAGGAAATAAAGCAAATACGAGGTGGTGCATCATTGGGCTGGCCACAGCCTCATAGCAAAACACAACCTGCTCACGTAGAAAGTGTCCAGAGAGGCGGCATGGAACCACTGTGTCTCAGAACAGTCTATTGGGGGAGAAAGGGAAGGCAATGGCTTCTTCCTATCTCCAGTCCCTTATTGGTCTACAGAATATTAGCTTACCTGTACTTCTGGGCTGAGTTACTTGGGTCTTCTTGGAAACCCTTGGGATAGCAGGTCCTCCATGGACACAGTCCAGCCAGGGTGCAGACATGGTGGTTTCTCCTTATCAGTCAATGTTGCCCATGGGGGCTCCTCTGATTATGGCGGGAGGGGCAGCCAGGGTGTTGAAGACCACAGGAAAAGCATGGAAATTCCTTAGAACTACTTCTACAGGCAAGCAAAGGCAGCTGTCTATGTTGGTGTGGTCTGGGGAAAACCAAGGAATCTTCCACCTCTACAACAGCTCCCCAATCATATTGCTCAACTAAAAAGACCACAATTTGAACCTATCCTTTGCTTGAGGCTCTGAGAGATTCTGTTAGGATGCAAGTATATTAGATAAGAGATACCCTATTGAGCCAATAACCCAGATCACTTTATTTGCAGAGTAAAGCTCTGGGGGAATGAACTTCAGGAAGGGTAAGGTTTTATTAGGATAAAAGGAAACAAAGCCTGGGGGTGATATCATCCAATCCAACTCAGCACTGCCCAAGAAGGATATATTCAGGTAGGAAACAACTAACTGAGGAGTCCTGAGTAATTGGAGGGTAGGCTGAGTTCAGAGAGCTAGAAGTTAGATAGGGACAGAAGGGATTGAATGGGAGGCATTAAGGATCGATATTCCCTACCTCACCTTTGGCCTTGGTTTGTTCAATGGTCTTTTCCCATGAATCAGATGACAGAGAGGTTGAACACTGTGTGGGGCTCTGGCTTCAGGCCTTACTTACTCTGCATGAGATTCTCTCACGTGATTAGCAAGGCACTCCATTATGGGATCTTCTGCGCATGGTCGTATCTGCATTACTTTGGCCTCTCCTACAAAACTCTGTCAAAAGCTCTCTCTCTCCCAACACCCACCACTCTGGAGAGTCTTGACTCAAGCCTGCAGAGAAGCTAAACAAACACCCCCCAGCTATGAAATTCCTCTCAGCAGGAAATTCTCTGAAGGACTGTCTCTCTTCAGTTAAGCACTCCCTTTCCCACCTCCCAACACATTCACACACACACACACACACTCTCCACAATTCTTCCCATGCAACATTTAAGAAGAATAACAATGTTATGCTGTCTGCTTAGTCCTAGGAATCTTGATGACCACAATGTGGCCAATTCATTGTTTGGGGTTGTAAAATTCAAGGTTATGTTAAATGTGAATCTTTGGTACAATTTCTGTTGCTGTCTCTAATGGTTTTCAGATTCTTCTTTTCTGTTCATAAATTCAAGTCAGGTATTTCCTCCTCAGATCCTGCCCCTGATTCTCTGCACCACTCACATTCTGCATTTAGAAGACGTTTCCCTATGACACTAAAATGTTTGATGTTATTAAAATCATGCTATTGATATTCATATCAATTATGTCTTGAGTGTTATGCTTAGTATGTCTATTAATAAAACTTGGATTTTCCTCTTTTTTTTTTGGCTTCTGCAAAAATAATTTATAGAGACACAAATAGTAATATTAAAGCTATCAACCATAAAAGTCAATACCTGACAGCACCATGTAATTCAAGAGCTGCATACATATGAATTCAGATCTTATGCCTGCTAAATGTATATATTAGCTGCACACCAGAAATTTAGAGCTTCAGAAGCAGCAAGCTGTCAAATAATACAGCATCGATGTTTTGAAAATGAACTTTTCAGCAAAGCAGGAAAATTGGCAAAGCTGGGTTGGAACATAAAATGCATCTGCCTCTTTACCAAGTTGTCCTTAGGTATATCCATTGACACCGTTTCTTTGTTGACAATTCCTTTTTAGGAAAAGGCTTTCATTTTAGCTTTGAAGTGGGAATTTCCCAGAAAGAAGGAAAGTTTTGCTTATGATTTTGGAGGCTCATTTGCAAACAATAGTAAGCATAATCTTCAATTTAAAAGTTCACAACTATATTTATAAGATGTTTAATCATCTTGTCACTATATTTCTCAACTCCAAAATATTTTCACAGTAAAGAAAGATCAACAGGGAAAAATAAGTTGCTATTTCAGGAAGTGGGTCTATTAAAAGTGATCTGAATTATGAGGCCAATTTGAGAATTCAAGTCCAATCATGTGTAATAGAAGTTTTTCCACAACTTGCCAGCCAATGGGTACAAATGTAGAGGGAGGAGAGATGTTACTTTAATTGCAACCGCACTGGTTTCACTGATGTTTGCTACCCACTAATGACCTCTCAAAAGTATAACTCAGCTATTTCTGCTAATCCCCTAGGATGTTTCAAGTCAATGGCGTTGTTTGGTGTTGTGGTTGTTGTTGTTGTTGTTGTTGTTTCTGAGTCTTTGGATCAAGTCCACTGCCCTCAACAAAACTACACTGTTTCCACTTAGAAATGGGGAAATGTCTCCTTCCCCCAAACTGCATCATATTTCTTCACTTAGGTGAAAGCAAGACCCCTTCTGTTTCAGTTTCTGCTACATCCCTCTCCCCCAGGGCAGGCAGAAATCCCCTTGATTTCTGCCCCTCCAAAAGAAAATCCTAATGATGACTGATAAATGCAAATGACTCCTAGGAGCACCAAGTCAGTTGATTCGTTAAAATCAAATATGTATTAGTAGTGGCTAGGCAAATCTCACTACATATAAATAAACTAAGGAATGTTTAAGGGAAATGAGAACTTTCAATACAGATAAGAAGTGGGAGATAATCTGGCAATATCTATGAACATTTCAAATGTACATCCCCTGTGATGTAGTAACACCACTTTGAGGAATATATATAAATGTTTGTATTAGAATGTTTACTGCAGCATTGTTGGAAGAGGCAAAAAGCTGGAAGCAAATTAAATGTTCATCAATGAAGTAATAGAGTAATGGTTGAATAAATTACAGTATGTCCAAAGGACAATATTCTGCAACTATTAAAATAAACAAATTAGATCTATTTTGACCTACAGGTTTCTTTTTTTAAAGATTTATTTATTTTTTTGAGAGAGAGAGAGTTGGGGGGAGGGGCAGAGGGAGTGGGGAGAGAATCTCAAGCACACTCCCTACTGAGCCTGACATGGGAGTCGATCTCATGACCCTGAGTTCATGACCTGAACTGAAATTAAGAGTTGGAAACTTAACCGACTGAGCTACCCGGGCGCCCCTTGACCTACAGGTTTCTATGACATACTGTCAAGAAGTGGTAAAGGAAGGCACATAGTATAATCATATGTTTTATAAAGACAGAAACGTAGTAGGTATATATATATGTGTGTGTGTACACACACACACACACATATAAAAGATATAAGGAAATGGAAATGGAAGGAAGAAAATGGAAGGAAATAGAAGAAACTGGGGAAAGCTAACAGGTACAGTATGGTATGAACACTGGTTACCTCAAAAGGTAAACATAGAGGTAGTAGGGAGATCCTTAAAATAAAAATAAAATCTTTGGATCATTTCCCTGGTTATTATGATCACTTATTAATGTGTAATTAAAATATTTCAATTAAGGAAAATGTGGAAACATTTAATGGAATAGAAGAAACAGGGAGAAAACTCCATAGAGTGCTACCTTCAAGGGTGAGAAATAGAAATTGCATAATTGTGGCAGTCAGTTCATTTCAAAAATACATATCGAGTGCTTATAATATGCTTAACATGTTGCTCAGTATGAAGGAAAAGTAGGTCATGATTCTTGTTCTCAAAAACCCTGCAGATCTGCTAAAGGACAAAATGTAGGCATTATCATTATCTCAAAGGCACTGCTTTGCTCAGGAGTGATGCATAAAATATGTGTCTATTGATTAATAGAAAAGAGGTGACTGGGGCTGAAAGAGCTAGAATAGACTTTGTGGGCATAGCTGAGACTACTGATCCCCCGCCCCCATCCCCTAGCCCTTACCGCTTAAGTTGCATGCCCGCTCAACTTCCACCTGCCAGGATCTGCATCCTTTGGTCTGAGAGCTTTCTCTGACCACCAGAGCCTGTTCTGCCCCCACACATGGCAGGTCAGAAGTGCCAACGAGTTAATATAGCTCCCAACCAAGGATGATGGCAGTTGGTGTATAAATCCTCCAGCTTCCATGCCCCTCAGGTAGAATAACTCTGAGGATCATGTTCTACACTGGCTCACAGAGTGTCCCAACAGGATTAGGTTTTGATTTAACACAGTGATAACTCACTTGATAGCATTTATTGGCCTTGGCCATCTTTCCTTCCTAGTTTCACTTCCCCACTCCCTCACCAATGTTTTCCAGGAAACACTGCAACCAAATCCTTATCTCAGGGTCAGTTTCTAGAGGAACCCAAACTAAGACAGCAGAGGTTAACAGACTTGCTTAGACCTCATAGTTTTTATATTGTCATTTAGTCCACAAATAGGGATAGAATACCTACTTACGAATATCCAGTCAAGAAAACAGACACCACTCTAGATGTTTCAAGCAGAGAGAAATTGAACGCTTGGAATTGGCTCAAGGGTATTGTATTAGTTTCTTATAGCTGCTGTAACAAGTTACCACAAATTTAGTGGCTTAAAATAACACCAATGTATTGTCTCACAGTTCTGAAGGTCGGGAGTTTATCATCAGTTTCACTGGGCAAAATTCAAGGTGTCCGCAGCGCTTGTTCCTTCTGGAAGCTCTGAGGGTGAATTTTTCATTTTGTTTAGTAAATTTACTTAGAGAATTTTTCATTTCAGCTATTGTACTTTTGACCTCCAGAATTTCTTTTTGGCTCCCTTTACTCATTTATCTCTTTCTTGATAGTCTCTATTTGTTCAGACATTATTCTCATCATTTCCTTCAGTTCTTTGTATTTTCCTTTAGTTCCCTTCGCATATTTAAGACAGTTGACGTAAAGTCTTTTTCTATGAGGTCCAAAGTCTGGGCTTCCTCAGGGACAGTTTTTGTCAATTTTATTTTTTCCTGTGACTGGGCCATATTTTCCCCGTTTCTTTGTATACCTTGGAATCTTCTGTTGAAGACTAGAAATTTTGAATATTCTAAGGGGTTAACTCTGGAAATCAAATTCTCCCACTCTCTAGGGTTTGTTCTTCCTGATCATTGAGGGCCTCAGTCATCTGTTTGTTTATTGACTTTTCCAAACGATTCTTGCAAAGACAATATTCCCCGTTGTGTGGGGTCATGGAGGTCTCTGTGTCATTATCTCAGAGGTCACCTAATGATCTGCAGACATCTCTTTTTTTAATACTTAATTTTAATAATATTCATTAAGCTGAAACAGTCAGCAATGCAATGCACAAAGAAAAAATCTTCAGTGAACATTTACACACACTGTGAACACATGCTTTACATAGGTAGAGGAAGAGGAGGGATGATGCCAGAGATTTCTTTAAACACTTGAAGCCAAAAAGGTGGGGAAAAGTACTTCTCAGTTTTTGTAGATTGGCTCTGGGCTGGGGCACTCCTTTAACACTGAGCCAGGTTGCTTACCACTCTGTGTTAGCCTTCACATCCTGCTTGTGCAGAGCCCAAAGATCAGCCAGAGATGCAAGCCTAAGATCTTCTCAAGTCTTTTGTGAGCATGCGTCTGGACCTGGGCATGTGTGTTGCATTCTGAATTCCCTGGGAAATGTAGTAGCCATTCAAAATCTTTATTCCTCTCAAGGATCTTCCTCTCAGTCTTTTTCTTCCCAGACTTTTGGGGTCCCTTGCCCCAGGCAGTTACAGGCAGCATATCTTCAAATGTTTTTCAATAGATATCACCTAGAAAGCTGCTCCAGACCCAGGGGAGAGGGGCAAATAAGTCTTTCTCTGCACCAGTCCCTCAGGGAAACACTGAACTTGGTCAAACCACACAACCAAAACGTTTTTAGAACAAGATCCATATGGCTCACCCCCACTCCCAGCACCAACAAATCATACCAAGGACACAGCTCACTGTTCCTGTAGCCCCCACTGAGCTGGGGAATGGTAGACCAGTAAGAAAAAAAAATCCATTATATATGCTTACCAAAATTTACCAGCGTCCATCTTCATTAAGCACTTCCTTGGTTGCTGTAAGATTTTTAGTAGATCCCAGCATTCCAAAAAAATTGATTCTGTCAGTTTTCTCCAACTTCATGGTTGCTTCAGCGGAGGGACCAACTCTTGCAGCTTTCTAATCCACCACTTCTGTGACATCATTGCTGCAACCCTTTCTCACACAAATTATTCTCTCCCCAAAAGGGGGAAATACAAGATCCTATTAGTCACTGCATCCCTTTCTGGTAATGTTAATTTCTCCCATAGATCAGTAAAAAGTCCACTGGGGTATTTGATATCTTAAGACTAAATTGCAAAAGTCTATTGTTTTAAACTATGATGTATGTATTAACTACTGCCTGTTTATTTACCTATTTATTTTTTTAAAGATTTATTTATTTTATAGAGAGAAAGAGTGAGCAGTGCGTGCGCAAGTGGAAAAGGGGCAGAGGGAGAAGGAGAGAAGCAGACTCCCAGTTGAACACGAATCCGGATGCAAGGCTCCATCTCATTACCCTGAGATCATGACCTGAGCCAAAATCAAGAGTCGGCTGCTTAACCGACTGAGCCACCCAGGCGCCCCATTTATTTACCTATTTATTGTTAACAATTTTTGTTAACTACTATTAACATTTCTTACCTAAAATAGCAGAGGAAGGGGAGACAACAATAAAAACAAACATGTGTACAAGTCAAGCAAGAAACAAAATATACATACCGCACAAAATATGCTATGGTTTTTGTTTCTGTAATTGAGCACTAAGCTACAGCAGAAATTGAAATTCCTTTATCTACTACTTATTCCATGTTTTTTTTTCCCCCTTAGCCTTCACATCAGCTGGTCAAATTTCTTTAGCTGTTTGGATGATTCAAACCTTCATTGTAGGGAATCTGAGTCCTCAGCAGTCCTGAATTAATTGGGTAGTCTTTGATTAACTTTTATGACTGAAAATGGAGGTCTATGGAATCCCCTGAGTTCTAGTCATAGTCCTCTCTGCCCCCATTATATACAGTAGCCCAATTTTCCCTTGATAATCAGGATTAAGCACCCTGTCTAGTAGAGTAACCCCCTTCTTTGCCCGTAGTAAGTTTACTGGCCTAAGGAACAAAACAAGATCAAGTAGTAGGTCTCAGCTTCCTATTCAGTAGAACTTTTGGTGTTTCCCCTGGCAGAAACATTCCCCTTTTGGGAATCAATACCTCTTAGCCAGCAGAACCCAAAATTTTGGGGATTTTT
Organism: Phoca vitulina; assembly: GCF_004348235.1. NCBI lineage: Eukaryota > Metazoa > Chordata > Mammalia > Carnivora > Phocidae > Phoca > Phoca vitulina. The sequence continues at coordinate 15,289,397 of NW_022589738.1, read as the reverse complement.
AACAAAATCTAATGAATGTAGTATGAGGTGGGATAGCAAGAGAAGCCACTCTCAACTTCACCCCTTAGTTTTGAGACCTATGCATTTTGGCAAAACGGTACCAATATTGGTCATTGGTCTAAAGTGTATGTCACATCCTTGAGGACAGTTTTCCAACCTCATAGATACAATCTCCCATTGTAACAGGCACTAGAACTGTCTCTTCAAGAGGCTATTTCAACATTTGTGAGGCCAACTGCTTTTTGAGTAGTGGAGTACATGGTGAGAGCAGAGAGTTTTGTGGCCATGAGGCCAAGCCACACTTCTTTTCCTGAGAAATTAGATATTTGATGAGAAACAATGGTATGTGAAATATGATAGTGAATAATTCACTTTATAAATCTATGAATGGTGGCATTGGTGATCATATCATGGGCAGGGATACCAATCTATATTTAGAATACATAGATAGTCCCATAAGGACAAATTGCTGCTCCTTCCACCACAGTTGAATGCAGTCAATCTCCCACTAAGTGACTAGCTGGTCTTCCCTGCCTTCCCTCTTCCACCTCTAGGGAATGGTGTCATATCAGAGCTCAGGATCGCTTCTGGTGTTGGCAGACAGGCCAACTGATAGTGATGGGAGCCAGACCAGCCTGAGTAAGGCAAAGTCGATGTGGTTGAGCCCATGCCTAACCCCCATTCCTGCTGCCATAGTCACTCTGCACACTGAGCAATCTGCCACGATGTAGCTTGGGAAAGAAGCCAATTGACATCCACAAGATAGCTATTTGGAGTGACCAGCTTTGCCTGAGAAAGTGAGAAAATTGATCAGATTTGCATGAGCAGATGGAAAGGAAGAGATGTTAGTTTAAGCAAAAGAATAAAGGCAGGGATAATCATAGAGTTTGGCAAAGTATGGGGAGCCCAGCTTGACTGGAGGCAAGTTTGTGGTATGGAGAACTTCTTGAGAAAAAGACAAAGGTTAGGAAGGAAGGACATCATAAAGTTCTACTAGTAACAACAACAACAGCAACAACAACAAAATTTTGTTAAGAACATGTGATGATAGATGTTAACTAGACTTATTGTGGTGAGCATTTCACAGTGTATACAAATATCGAATCAGTGTATTGTACATCTGAAACTAATGTAATGTCATTTGTCAAGTATTCCTCAATTTACAAAAAAATCATAAAAAATAACAACAATACATTATACTAGCTTACACTGACCAAGTCCTTACTGTGAAACTCACTGAGCACTTTATATGTACCTTATTACTTTATATTCAAAAAACTCTGTGACAGAGATTCTATTTGCAATGGACTGAATGTTTCTGTCTCCCTCAAAATTCATATGTTGAGACCTTAATCCCAATGTGATAACGTCTGGAGGTGGGGCCTTTGAGAGGTAATTAGATCATGAGAGTGGAGCCTTCATTAATAGAATTAGTGCCCTTATAAGAGGCCAAAGAGCTAGCTAATACAAATATTCAGCAATCTGCAAATGGGAAAAGGGTCTTAACCAGAACCCGACCATGCTGGCACCCCAACCTTGTACTTCCAGCCTCCAGAACTTTGGAGAAACAAATTTCTGTTGTAGATCCAGAAAATACCGTTTACCGTAATTTTTTTATAGCAGCCCAGACTGACTGAGATGCTTTTACTATACCCATTTCAGGGAATAGTTTCATGAGATTAAGTAAGAAACTTTAGAGGCCCCATTAGAACTGACACACAGAAGCCCAAGGAAGTTGTTTACCACTGGGCAATGCTGCCTTGCTATTCAGGCTGGGTAGTATGGATTCTAATCTTAGATGAAGGGAAATGATTAAGGAAATTAGAGCAAAAAGAAAGGTTTAAGAAAATTGCTCTAGTAATGTGCTATGGAACAGAATGGTTTTTCTCCCTACTAAGGAATGATAAAGGGGAAGGAAGATAGAAAAAACCTTGGGCCTTGAAGACAGAGAGTCTCAGGCTTGTATCTCAGTTCTATCTCCTACTAACTTGTGTGTGACCTGCAAAATTCTTAACCTTTGATGAGCCCCAATTTCCTCATTGGTAAAATGGAGATTGACCAGTTCTTACTTAGTAAGCCTGTTGTAGAGAATAAACCAAGCAAGGTGTATTCCGCTTGGTCCCTGATGCAGAGTTAATACTCCACAAATGTTGATCCTCTGCTTTCCATCCCCTTTCTCCCCAGTAGTGAAGATTAGAATAGGTTTCTGGAAGCTTCTCAAAATAGAAATCTCATTGTTTTAGAATTTGTGGAATGGGATTCTCTTGGAAGGTGGGATGGCATTTTGAATTCACCTTCATTCAGCAAGTGTCTATTTATTATATGTTGTGAGCCTTTCTCAATACTGGGCTCTGGAGGAACTAAAACGAGGTGGCTGTGGTCTCTAGCCAATGAATAGATAAGTCTAAGTCAGTGAGCTAAGCGCCACATTAGAATTTATGTCAGGAGGCACGGGAAAACTGTTGGGGAGAGTTGGAGTGTACGATCAGTTTTTACAGTGGAGTTCATTGATTAAATTAAAGTTCATAAAACAATAGCATCCCTCAAAATCATTCCAGTAGAGCCTTATATTAACTTATTTTTTTACAAAAATTAACAAATAATCTCTCCTTCCTCTCTTGTCCCCAATACCAAGAGGATTGGTGGAGAAAATGAAGATCATTGGCTAATAAGGTGGTCATCTCAAGTTTCTCCATTGGTAGCTAAGAAAGTAGTTGGTATGAGGCAAAAAGCTCAACGAGGGGGGCGCCTGGGTGGCTCAGTTGGTTAAGCGACTGCCTTCAGCTCAGGTCATGATCCCAGGGTCCTGGGATCGAGCCCCGCATCGGGCTCTCTGCTCAGCCGGAAGCCTGCTTCTCCCTCTCCCACTCCCCCTGCTTGTGTTCCCTCTCACGCTGTCTCTCTCTCTTTCTCCCTGTCAATTAAATGAATAAATAAAATCTTAAAAAAAAAAAAAAGAAAAAAAAGCTCAACGAGGGGCCTCTTTATTATTCCCACCAGTTCCAGTGGTAAGTAATTGAATAGGAGGAAGCAAAGACTAAATGAGAAGGCTTCAACATTCCTTGAAGGCTGATGGAAAATAATAATTCATTTGAGGAAGAGAGAACAATTACAGAGAAAGAAGGAAAGTATTTCCCTCTCTCCTTTGGAGGAACACCAGTGGAGAAAATACGTCAGGAACAGAAATGGAATTGGTAACTTTCCTGTGAGAGGTTCAACTTACCTGGGTGTCTCAAAAAACTGTGGAAAAAATCATGGTATGGCCCTGAGTTTTTTTCCCCATCTTAAATTGCCCACCTTGACCCCTATCCTTCAGTAAAATCTATCCCGTCCTTCTTGCCTTGTGTGGAGATATAACACAGGAGCGCAGGGTGTCAAAAGGAAGCATGGCTAGCTCCATTGCACACTTGCCACTGGCTTTCATAAAGAAACAGCCCGAGGGCTCAGGGTGCCACGTATTAAACTAGCAGCCACGGAGCCCCCAGAGAGCAGCAAGTTAAGGCGGCTCTCTGTGGGCCGAACCACGGCAGAGGAAGTGACCCGAACCTTCCTCTTACCCTAGAAGAGGCTGAACTTTGAAAGTAGAAGAGGCAAATCCTAGGGTATTAAGTGCTACCCCCCTTCTTCAATATTATATTTGGAACAAGACTCATCCATCTTGTTGTTTTTCTCTCTCCTCAGAATTTCTGTACCCTGTCACTGTGTCATTAACTTCCCCTCAGAAGAATGTAATTTCCACTTGTGTGATGATCTGGAGAACAAAGCCTCGATCGCACACAAGGACTCCCTACTCGTAGTAGTCCCTGTTCTCGAGTGACTCGGAATACTCCATTCCAAGCTGTGCAAACCAGAAATGAAGATGTTTTAAATGAGCCTCACCGGCTCATAGTTGACACCCTTGCACCCCATGGGAAATTCAGACTAAGAACTGCAGTGCTGGGGTGTTGCTGGGACTCAGGTTTCTAAAACTTCAGGGGCTCACAGGCATATATTATCAGAGATGACAGCTGTCTGTCCAGAATGAACCATTTTCAAACAGGTGCAAATTTCCACTCAGGCTCCCAACCTACTAAGAACCTACCTTTTCCAAAGTTTCGGTATTTTCCAAGATAAAACGAAGCCTCACATGGGTTTCATTGGCGGGGTGCATTTGCATCTTATGAAGTAGATAATGTGATTGGATCTTTTTCCTCACTCCTCCACGCAAGTGAGAGGAAAATTCACATGATCTATCCTCACACCTGCGATGTGTAGCTCCTTGTCGTTATTTTGAAGATGCTGGGTTTAAGGCCTGGGAACACTTGCCAAATATTGAGTTCGGAAAAGATATACATAAAATGTACAATTTATATAAATGTGTATAATATATCCAATGTATATACAATTTCCATAATATATACAATTTATGTAAATTGATTATATATAAATATTATATATATTTACTGTCCATATATAATATAGATTTATTATTGAAATGACCAGTTCTTACACACTCATGTACACCTCTCCTTTCCCTTCTTTATCCAGTTTCAGGCCCCATCCCCACACACTACAACTTATGCTCCAACCACTGGGCTATTTGTTCTTCCTTGAACCCATCTGGCCTGTTTCCAAGCCTTGTACCAGCAGTTCTTAACCTTTTCCCCAAAGGGACACATAAAAGGAATGACATCCCCGTGTGCAGTGACACAACTCACATAGTCATGTCCAGATTTTGACAAAACCCCAAAATACCACAGAGAAGTAAAAAAGTATAATAACTCAAAGCAACCCAGATATTGAGTAGAGGAAGCAAAGCTGTGAGTGAGGCACGATTCCCTCTGAGCAAACTCTTGGGAGCTCAGTTCTCTCCCACTCAAAGCAAGGGAGTGAGAATGAATATTTATAGGGACAACTCTGAATTTTCTCTAATTTTAAAAATGTGAATCATTTTCAAACTTTGGTGCTTTATTATATTTGCCATGGACCACAAAAATGCTGCCTTAGTCCTTCCTACTCTTGCATGCTGAAATACCCCATATCACGACTTGCTGAAAAAACCTTCTCATCGTCTAAGGTTCAATTTAAATACCAACTCCTCCAGTGAAGCAGATGCTATGTGTCCCTCAGCCAAATTCTGTCTCCACACACCACTCAAGTTTATAACTCTTTGCCTGAATGCTTTCACTGGCGCATGGGAATGGACTCAGCCTACATGCAGGACAGCTCAGAAGTATTGGAAAGTTAACCCCTCTGGGCAGAGCCCTCAGACAATGATGAACAGGATTTGTTAAGTAAATATCTTCATCTACCTCCTCTTCAAGTAGAACAACACTGAGATGTGTTCTTCACCATCTCTCAGAGATCCCCGGTGGGACTGAGCCCCAGTCACCCGTAACAATGGCCTGCTTAGCACCCTGTTTTGCTTCCTGAAGTCAGCACCCAAGTAAACCTTGTGCTCAAATACTATTCTTGACATCTGCTTCTAGGGGATTCCAACCAAAGATTTCTTGGAAATCCTTTTCCAGTGACCCCATAGGAAACAACTCTTTCTCCTTCTGGGCTCCCTTAACACTCTGTTACAGTAAAGAAAATATCACACAGGATATTAAAAAAAAAAAGACACAGAATTGCAGATATATCTGTCCCTCTCACTAGGCACCAGGAGATAAGAATTATGATTTCTTGGGGCGCCTGGGTGGCTCAGTCGTTAAGCGTCTGCCTTCGGCTCAGGTCGTGATCCCAGGGTCCTGGGGTCGAGCCCCGCATCGGGCTCCCTGCTCCGCAGGAAGCCTGCTTCTCCCTCTCCCGCTGCCCCTGCTTGTGTTCCCTCTCTTGCTGTGTCTCTCTCTGTCAAATAAATAAATAAAATCTTTAAAAAAAAGAATTATGATTTCTCTATATCTATGTCCTCAAATTGCTGAGCACTGCACTTTATACATTTCTAGTACTTCATGAATATCTGTTAATTTGAATTAATATCAATACACCGATAGCATCAAAGAGAGCAATTCTTAATTTTTTTTCTGCCTAGGAAATTATTTCAAAACAAACAAAAAAGAGAGTGGAGGTTTGTTATCAAAATGATAGCTAGCTAAAGTGTTTGATTCAAACTTTTCTCAGCTCCCTTTTAAAAATGTACAATAACTTGACCAAAGGCAAACATCGTCCAAAGTTTCAGTTGTGCAATTAATTATGAGACTAAGATAGCACAATAAACCAAAGTGGAGAGTCCAGCATAGTGTGGAAGAAAGGAGAAATTTTCATCAATTACTTCACAGATATGGGTGGATTAAAAAACCCAGTCATAAGCCAAGGCACGTTCGAGCTTGAACAAAACAGCACAGTTTGGAAGTGAGTGCAGAGAGGTTAGGGCCACCACCACTCTCTGCCGCTGGCTCAAAGCAAACAGCTACAGTAGGACAAAAGCCAAGGTCATCCCCTCTACTCCTCGGGGACCCTCTTTGTGGAGAGACATCATCTTCCCAAATCCTACTTCAGCTTCCTCTTGTAGAGTTCCATGTGCAACATGAGGAATAGCTGAAGGCAGTGAAGAGAGTGAGAAATAGACCAAAGCATCATGGAAAGCCCTGTAGGGCAGGGTGTGCTGTGGGCAGAGGATGGGGTAGATTGGCAGAAAGCAACCTGATCCAAAAAGAGCTTCTACAGAATAAAGCATTGCATGATGTTCAAGAGTATAGACTTTGGAATCAGATGGATTTGGAGTGGAGTCCTATCTCTTCTTACTACTCGTCACAAGATTTTGAGTTCCTTAATTTAGCCAAACCTTTGTTTTCTTATAAGTAATATGTGATAAGGACAGTAGTTCTCTCAGAGTTCTTAAGAGGATTAAATGAGACAAGTAATGTAAAGATCTTAGGGAAGTGCCTGGTAGAGTAGCCAAGACGATTTTCTTTTCGCCTCCCCCCTCCTCCTCCTACCCTCCTCCCCCTCCTCCTCCTTTTCCTCCTTCACCTCCTCCTCCAACACCATTATTACTCATGCATTTTGCGGGGTCAAAGAAGGAGACACTTGAAGAAGAAAAGTTTCCACTTTGGTTCAGCAGATCTGTAAGAAATTAATGCTTGCAGACCAATGAATTTTGGGGCTCAGGGTTATGCAAATCAAACTAGCATCTGGCTTTATAGCTGAGCAGGGAATTCTCTCAGCTTGCAAGTGGATAGTCAAAGCAAATGAGGATGACCAAGCCCTTACCTGTTGCAAACATGGGACCAGAATAGATTTCTCCTCATTTGGTATGATTGGAAATAAAACAATTGATAATGCAGGGCCTGGGAACCATTCTGTTCTACTTATAAGAGCAGGTAATTCACAGAAAGGTCAGAAAAGAAAGGAACAAAAAGGTCAAATGTAGCCGTCATGGAAATTGAAATACAAATTTTTAAATATTTTCTGCTCTGATCTCAATAAAATTCTTGTTACTGTTCGTCTAAAACAGACCCGTGATAAGAAAAAAAAAAAAAGTAGGATCAAATAAAAAGAAAACAAGTGTTGCGTGTGAAAAGATTACAAGATAATAAAAAAGGCAGCAATAGAACTGAAATCTACACTGGAGATAATAACTAGCACAATTGACTCAGCAGAAAATTAAACCCACAGTGTCAATGGAAAACTTCAGAAATTCTGCCAAAATGCAAAGGGAAAGAGATATAGAGATAAATAAATATGGTTGGAAGAAATAAGTACAGACATCAAGGAATAAAATCCAAGGTCCAACATACACAAAAAAAAAATACTCAGAATTGACATGGCAATTCCCAGATTGGCAATGGAAATCTAGCAATGGGATTTTAAGTATAGAGGCCCCCGAGCATTGGGCATTGTCTACTCCCCACTGCATACAACCTCCCCTGCTCTCTTTCCTGCCACACACACCTCCTCATATAAACGGTAGGATTCTAATTTTCTGGACTCCAATTTTTTGAGGGCGAGGGCTGTGTCTTAACCCAGTGCCTGATACTTCATAAATGCTGGGCCAGCCCATGTACAGTTCAGTTTGGATGTCTTCTTGTCCTCATAAAAAACAGACGAAGTTCTGCGTAAGTCCTTCATACAACTTTTCAGCACAAATTTGTAAAACCACTAAATGGCCAGAGACGTTGGCCCCACCCTCACACCCTCAACGTGCAAGGGAGGTAGCGTTGTCATCAATTAAGCATGTTCCACTTTTCATCATAATGAAGTTGTATTTTGAACTGTACTGAAATAGTATTAGAATACTCTTACCAGAAGTAAGGCATTTGGAGAATTCTCTAGAAGGTGAGAAAACCACTTTGGAGAAGGATGCTCTGGTCTTTGTTTCACTAAGTGATTTTACAGAAAGGCAGTGAAGGGGCCATGGGCCCATGTACGTTTTCCTTCAAGAGAAAACAGCAAATACTAATTTTTAAAACTGCCACAGGGAATTTATCAAGAAAACAGGTATTAAGGGTTGAATGTAAATGGACTCCCATGTCATATGTTTTACCAACTGCTATGTGAGCTAATGAATATTCATCAGTATAACAATAACTAATGCCAAATTATGAAAACAGGTTCAGTTAAGTTTAGCAATGCCATTTGAGATGAAATAAGAGAAATTAAATTATATGGGACATTTAAAAATGATTTCTATTTTTAAAGATTTGACCAGTATGTTAAATATTAACATAAGTATTAGAAATTTGACTCTCAAGAAAAACTAATTTCTGGAGAGCCCCAAATTGTTCACATGTGCGTGTGTGTGTGTATGTGTGTGTTTTGGTTAGGAGCTTGATCATTGTATTGCAAAAAATCTGTCTTTGAACCCTGGTCTGACACTTAGTAGATGTGTGACTTCAAAAAAATGTACTTTTAAAATGTAAGGCCCAAAGAGATGACCTGTAAATGGGAGTAATAATGCCTACTCTGGAGAATTCACAGAGGACTAAATAGCTAATTTATTGAACATTTACAATTTGCCAGGCAGTGACCTAAGCACATTAGATACATTAATTCTCATAATGACCCTATGAGGTAAAGACCGCCATTGTCCCCATTTTGTAGCTAATGGTGCTGGAGACCATTAACTTGTATTAAGTAACTTGACCAGGGGCATGCAACTGTACAATAGCAGAGCCAGAATGTGAAGTCAGGAGCTTGGATATAAGATTCATGCTCTCTTGAGGCGCCTGGGTGGCTCAGTCGGTTAAGTGTCTGCCTTCAGCTCAGGTCATGATCTCGGGGTCCTGGGATCAAACCCCTCATCAGGCTCCCTGCTCAGTGGGGAGTCTGCTTCTCCCTCTGCCTCTTCCTCTACCTCTCCCCCTGCTGGTGTTCTTTCTGTCTCTCTCTCAAATAAATAAACAAAACCTTTAAAAAAAAGTCTCATGCTATCACGGTGTTCCAGTGGTTAAATATGTATATATAAAATACATAAAGTGCCTCACACACAGGAACATAACCAATCATAATGCTTATTCTTCAGGTCACCCATAGAGTTACAAAGTTACCCCAAATTACAGTAACACCATCCTTTAAGCTACAGAGCTGGGGGCCCTACTCAACATTCCTAAACCTTCACCCACTCTGCATGGGGGAGAAGAATGAGAAAGAAGAGAGGAAGCACCCATGGGCCTGTGGGGTTGCCCTGGCGGCTACCTCTAGCTCTGGGCTGAAGCAGATGTCCTGGGCTCCTGCTGCAGATCCTACATGCGAATGGGGACACTCAGCCTGCACCAAGCCATCTCAAATAGGGTAGATCTTGTGGATGCGTCCAGTCTTTGTTATGTCTGGCTCTCTTCTTGATTTGGTTACTATCTGGAGCGGTGACTATGAAACTTGAGCATGCATTTAAATCCCCTGGAGCACTTGTAAAAACATAGGTCATAGGTGGCTGGGCCTCACCCTCAGAGTTGCTGGTTCAGAGGGTCTGGGGTGGGGCCTGAGAATTTGCATTTTTAACATATTGCAGGGGATGCTAATGCTGCTGATCTAGGTACCACACTTTGACAACCACTGCTTCCAGAGGAAGGGTTGGAAAATATTTTCTTTCTTTCTTTCTTTTTTTACAGGGCCAAATAGTAAATACTACAGGCTGATGGACCATACAATTGCTGTCACCCTGACACTGTAGATTAAAAACAGCCATAGATGATGCAAAATAAATGGGTATGGTTCCCATAGAGCTTTATTTACAAAAACAGGTGGTGAGACCTTCAGGCTATCATTTGCCATCCCCTGTTTACCTGTTGTTCTGCAATACAACAAGAGACTCTAGGACCCTACTTTTCTTAGAACTCTATATGCAATGGCCAAGTAGAGGAGGATCATCTTGCAAAGGAAACAAAATATGGTCAGAGAGGTAGGAAGAAGAAAATCAGAAGCGTTGTATTGGCAAATGCTGCTGTGATCAGTAAGCTGAAAAGGTCTACTGGATGTAATGATTCAGAATAGAGCTTTAGCAGGACTAGAAGGGCTGTTTTCAGGGAGGGGATGAAGCCAGAGCTCAAACTAGAGAGGATAGAGGAGTGAGTTGGAAGTGAGAAAATCTCTGATCTCTGAAATAGGAGACACATGGTGGATTATGAATGTCCACCGTTTGTTTGCTACTCCTCCCATTAAGAGATGGAGTCTAATTCCCCTTCCCTTAAATCTGAGTGGGCTTTAGTGACTTGCTTGGCCAATAGGATATGGCTTAAGAGATGTTGTGGGCTGAACCATAAGAAGCCTCATAACTTCCACCTCAGTCTCCTAGAACACTCACTCTAGGGAAAGCCTTCCACTCTGTAACAAAATTGTCTGCTCTGAGACGACTGGCACTGAAGCACGCACCAAGCGAATGAAGAAGCCATCTTGGAAATGGATCCTCCAGCACTAGCTCCCCTGGCTGATGCCATGTGGATCAGAGGAAAAAAATGCCCAACTGAGTCCTTCCTGAACTCCAGAGCCACAATATCTTGAGCAAAATAAAATAGTGTCTTGAGGTCTTAAGTCCTGGGATAATTGGTTATGCTGTGAGAGGTAACTGGAACAAGGAATATGAAAGAACAATCACCACTACTCAGGAAGGCTGCAGGAGAGTCCTTAGAGAGAAGCATTTTTCAGTTAGAATCAGGAGGTAGTAAGGGATTCTGTGACAAGGCTGAGAGTAGAGTAGAGCTTTACAATGAAACAGGAGTTCTGTGCTCAGAGAGAAAGTTGGGTCTGAGGACAACAGCAGCAAAGTAAAGGATCGTGGGAGAGGAACACGCAGGAGAGGAATAAGCAGATGTTGGCAGATGGGTTACTGGAAGAGTTTAGTTTTTGAATGGTGGATTAGGGTGACAAACCGGAGGACGTGGACATTTTTGCTGACCTTAATAGCCCTGTCATCAGAGAAAACATTGAGATGTGGTCCTGTCAAAGTTTCAAATTGCTTGTCAGGAGGAGCTGTTGTGGTGGCAAACTTTATTTTCTCAATCTTTGCATTGATGTAGCCTAAAAACCCCATTTGGCTCCAGTGGAGTCTGGCTCTGAGATTAGTAAGAGAAACTGGTTGTTCTAATCGCCAAGAATTTATTCAGAGTCTATGTGAGACACTTTCAGGATCTTAACTCTCAGGGGTGAGGTAGCAGATGGTCAGTGGATAACAGAAAAAGCGAAAAACTCAGAGTCATAGAAAACCCTTCTCAAATCCCGCATCTCAAATTTCAAATCTTCCCTCTGTCACTGGCTGAAATATAGTACTCTCTCCTGAAATATAGTGTTTGGGATTTGTGTGAAAGCACAACAGAGAGCTTTCTTTCTTTCTTTCTTTTTTTTTTTTTTTTTTTTGTCTTTTTTTTTTTGGGAGTCAGCAAAAGGATCCAGAGACAAGAGGACAGAGTGTGCTGCATTATTAATAGAAAAAGCATTTTCCATTTTATTAGGAGCACCTGCACTCTTAAAGTGCCACTGAATGCTGAGTTTTGCCAGATGAAAGACTGAATGAGCCACCCAGCCTTTCACTACTGCCAGACCCTGGATTTCCAGAGTTGTCTTGCTAAACATGAGATGAACAGGAGCATGGTTTCCAGAGCGATTGCAACTTTCATCCATATTGCCCCAGTAAAGTCTCAGGGACTGTGTGGTGATGAACATATCTAGCAGCAGGATGGCCCCTGGTTCCATTTAAGGAACAACATCCATGGTAGTGGAGAAGCAAAATGCAAAATCTTTCAATGCCGTATAAACTAGAGGACTGACTGAGTTGATAACCAATGACACCATTAGAACCACTGCGTAGTTGGGATAAACAGAGCAGCTTGATGGGAACAGATGCTGTAGGTGGGGAGGTAGGAAATAAAACACAGTCCAAACTGCAGATGATGTTTGCGGGCCACGGGAGGAGAATCTTGTGACTAGAAGTTCCAGGCTCTTCTGCTAACAAATGCCAGGCTTTGAAAGCAGACGACTTTAACGGTTGAGCGTCAACAGAGTCACCCAAGTTAATCAAGTTCATAGATGCATGGACATTTCCTTTACAGGAATATTCCCTCATGAAGAGGTCTCTGCTCCCTGAAACCTTTTTGTTATGAGACATTTCACAGACACTTCGTGTTTTGCTCTTCTGAGCGTTACCTTCCATGCTCCAATTCCATCAGTCAATTTAACAAGCCAATAGGCTTTGGGGAGAACCAGAGGCAGCGTGAGAGCAAAAAATAGGGTTCAGACGACACCACATTTACAGGTAGCTCACTGGTAGACACAGGCACAGTCTGAGGCCTGGTTGCTAATTTGTTTCTGACTGTAAGTTTAAAAAAAAATTCATCTTCCGAGTTGGAATACACTGGGTTGCTATAGAAACAAACCCCTCTCCCGCCTCATATTTTACTGTTCACAGCTTTCCATGTGAAGCCGCACCGTGTTGCGTCTTTGACTGACTGAAGAAGCAGTTTCTACCATTTTTCCCCCCCACCAGTCATATTACCAATTGCAAAGCCCGTAGAGGTTGATATTTCCGCTTCCTTCTGGGTGCAAAGTGAGATAATTCAGAAGAGTAATTATAATCAACAATTTATCCCATTCAGGTTTACTGTCCCATCCTTGCTTTCTTTTCCTAGAGCATTAGAAATCCAACACCAGTTTGAGATCTCTTTAAAAATGCATGAAGGGAAGAGAATTGGCAGCACAGTTAAATGAATTTAATTCAGCCAGATTTTACATTATTAACTCACTTCCGAAGAGCTGAATGCGGGGAATGATGGAAGGAGAAAGTAGAAGTAAAATTGGACCATTGATCCTGGCAGTCTCAGTGCCAAGCAGACGTGGGAAAACAGGCTAGGAAAACTGTAAATGTCTTTTGACACGAGTTAGAGTTACAGAGCATTCATTTATTTTAATCACTATGAGATATGTATTCGGCGGGTTCCCCCTCTCCCCCACTCATTAGCCATTGCACCCTGATCCTGACTTAACTGATGCTGAAATTGGCAGCCTCACAGTCCAGGATTGTTTGAAATGGCATATTAGAGCCACAGGACTTCCCTCTCCTCTGTTGTTAAAAGGAACCAGAATGCCTAGAAGCCAGTAGAAAAGGACACTCAGCATTCAAGTGATTACTCTCGTGCTCCTAGATCCGCCTTTGGAAGAAAGAGGAAGAAGTCAATATACATAATAAAGTATTCAGGCAATGAAAGAGAGTTGTGAATGCATGTGCTTTACAGTTGTTCGGTGGTTAGAACAGCAGAGATGTTTATCCCCTTCAATCCCCATTTGAATGACGAATGCTGCAGTTCAAACCCTCCAGTAACAGAGACATAGCTTCTATCTTATTTGGTCTTTGCCTTTAAAAATGGATTGTTTTTCTACAAGGATTAGCACCTTTTCACTTCTAATGCACCGCTCCCTTGATAAGTGACTCAGTCTATTTATCGTACGCGGTGAAGAAGCCAGATGACCACCACTTTTAAAGTCACTGAAAGATTTCCAAAATGTGAATGTGCACTAGTCGTGAGGGCTGTTCACAGATAGAGGCTGCTCGCCTTCACAGGGTAGCATTATACTTCCCTCCCCACTTTGAAATCAGGTAAGACGACGTGATTTGCTAATGAAAGAGTGGTGCATGATACTCTGGTGTGGAGGTTTCGGGAGCCGGTATGTAATTCACCACATTTCTCTCCCTGCTGTATTGATAATGGAGATGACATCTTCATAGGCCTACAACAATGGCAGTCCCCCAACGACCAGTATTGGACAAATAGTAGAAATGAAAAATACACTTGTATAAAGCTCATAAAACTTGGGGATTGATTATTACTGCAGTAGTATTTCATTTATCCTGAGCTATGTTTCCATTAAGATGCTCATAAAGGAGTAAAATAAGATACAAAGCCATAATAACAATGAAAATGTGAGTGATAATTATTTGCCGAATCCTACAAGGAATTTCTACTAGATGCAGTAGAAATGGGACCACGCTTAGAAAAGGTGTTGTGGACCTCTCCTCCGAAATAACAGCAGGGGCTGGAGTAACATTTGACAGAAGGCTAGCTGGGCCTTGGACCCACCATCACCACGTTTCCCCAGAGTTGCAAGCTCTGTGGAAAAAAAATACACATAGCCACTGCAATCCTGTAGTGAAACTTCCTTCTAAAGCAGATGGGAGCGAATCTTTTCAACTCTCAGTCTTCACTGACACTCTTTTTGCCACATTCCATCAGACACCCATCTTGGCCACAGTTGAGGTGAGTAGATGCCAAATCGTGTGATTGTTGATGACAGTAACAGAAGTCAAGAATTACATTAATCGAGGGGCGCCTGGGTGGCTCAGTCAGTTAAGCATCTGCCTCCGGCTCAGGTCATGAACTTGGGGTCCTAGGATTGAGCGCCATGTCAGGCTTCCTGCTCAGCCGGGAGTCTGCTTCTCCCTCTCCCTCTGCCCCTCCCCCCCACTCATTTTCCCTCTCTCTTTCAAATGAATAAATTTAAAAAAATTAAAAAAGAATTATGTTAATCAAGACAAGGTGAACAATGCATATTGTAGGGACTGACTGAACTTTATTGAAAGATTTTTTTTTTTTTTAAAGATTTTATTTATTTATTTGACAGAGAGAGACCCAGCGAGAGAGGGAACACAAGCTGGGGGAGTGGGAGAGGGAGAAGCAGGTTTCCCGCGGAGCAGGGAGCCCGATGCGGGGCTCGATCCCAGGACGCTGGGATCATGACCTGAGCTGAAGGCAGACGCTTAACGACTGAGCCACCCAGGCGCCCTTGAAAGATTTTTTTTAAACGACTCAAATAAATGAAGGGATACATCATTTTGGATAAAAATCCTATAGTTTGAAGATTTTGATTATTCCCAGATGTTTGTGTTGTTTCAATGCAATTGCCAATAAAATTCCAAATGAAATTTGTTTTTGAAACAAAATAATTCTAAAGTTCACTTGGAAAAAAAGTGAACAGAGGAGAATATCGTTTTTGAAAAAGAGTATTTTGGGAATCACCATACCAGTTATTAAAATATAGTATAAAACTTATAATAATTAAAACATTATAATTCTGGTGCAAGAATAGATGAATCAATTAATGCCATAGTGGAGACAGAAACAAATGTGTGTGTGTGTGAACGAATTCATCGAAAAAGAAGCATTGAGAATTAACAGAAAAATTAAAAATTATTCAATGACAGTGGCTGACAAAATCAATTTAGACACGCCCCCCCATACTGTATCATAAAATAAGTTCCTGATGTGGTCAAAGAATAACATTTTTTTTTAATTATAAATAAATACACACACGCAAAAGAGAGAAGAACTTACAGGTGAGTAAAGACATTCTAAGCTTAAAAATAATGCAGACAAAAAGAAAGGAATAAGTGACAGTTTTGACTACCTATAAAAGAATAACTTTATAATACTTTGGCATAAATGAAATTAAATGACAACAAGAGGCATGACAAATATTTAATGATATTCACATATCGAGAAAATATACAGTTGATTTTTTACAAAAATCCTACAGAATAATGAACAAAGTTCAGGGATCAATGATTCACAAAAGAGAAAATAAAAAGAGCTAAAAAACGTAAAAACTAAAACCTCACTGGTAATCACAGAAATGCAAACTGAAATAATGAGATGCCATTAATACCTGTAAACTAAGCAAAGATTTTAAAAGGTATGCTATTTAATTCTGACAACAGTGAAATTTGCATATAGTGTGATTGCAAAAATATTATACATATGCATATATATTTGTATATATATGCATATGTTTAATATTAATACTCACATGGACATATTTAGAAAAAAGACTGGAAGCAAATACATCCAAATATTAATTGTAATTATCTCTGGGTGGTGAGATGATAGTGGAGATTATTTTCTTCTTGAGTCTTTTTTAAATTATTATTTTTTGACCTTTTTCCTATATTTTGTAAGTGTTCCACAATGAATATGGATTATTTTCATAATCAAGGAAAAAATTTAAGTCACTTGAATCAAGGTACAAGTTCATAAGATTACCAAATGAGCTCTAGTGAAATTTCCTGATAGAAATGTGTAGCACATGAGTAACCCACACCTGGTAGTCTGACTTAATTGTGTATGTCCAGATAGAAATATAGAGAGGGCAAAAGAATCTAATTCCAGGAAGAATTAAAAATAATCAGAATAATCAGAGATTGCACAAGCTTTTATCTGAGTTTATTGGTTGGTATTTAAGATCTTTGGATCTCACATGCAGAAGGTTACATTGACCATACCGTTCGGTTCATGGTATAACACCATCATTGGTTGGTGCAGGCTCCTCTCTTATTTTATTTACATATTTGTTCCCTTTTCATCTCTTATTCCCTCCCAGTACCCCACCCTTCAAGAGCTATTCTCTTGATGGTTCATTTATGCTCCTGTACAATGTGGATCATTATTTTGTATTGATAAAATTTTAATTTATGAAACCGATACTTTGCTATATATCTCATTTTTTCTCCTACTTTTTATTATTTTTTATTTTTAAAGATTTTATTTATTTATTTGACAGAAAGAGACACAGCGAGAGAGGGAACACAAGCAGGGGGCGTGGAAGGGGGAGAAGCAGGCTTCCCGCAGAGCAGGGAGCCTGATGCCGGGCTCGATCCCAGGACCCCGGGATCATGACCTGAGCCGAAGGCAGACGCTAAACGACTGAGCCACCCAGGTGCCCCATTTTTCTCCTACTTTTAAAAACAACTTTGCACTGCTTTTAGGATCCATACATGTTCTAAATTCTTGCTTCTACTTGCTGCTCAATACTCCATGATGAATATCCACTCCACTTGTTTTCTCCGGTCTCCCAGTGAATGGGCACTCAGGTAGCATCAACTCATTATAACTGCAGTACTGTAATTAACAATCTCGTATCTTTTCCCTTATGGAGCTGTGTGAGAACTTCTTTCTGATTAATCCCAAGTGAAGAATCGCCAGGTCACACTGTATGCATGTTGGTACTTAGCCTAAGGAGCACCAGATTGCTCTCCAACAGAGTGGCTGCTCTGGTCCTCACTCCCATTAGCAACACATCCCCACATCGCCCACAGCACTTAACGCTACCAAGGTTTCCTTATTTTTTTTCTAACCAGGTGTAAAGTGGATTCTCATTATTGTTTTAATATGCATTTCTCTGATTACTCTTGATTTTGAGCAACTTTACATGTGCTTGTTGGCTTTTAGAGTTTCTTATTCTGCAAATTTCTTATTCATATGTTTTGCTCAATTTTTCATGAAGATTTTCGTCTTTTCTTGTTTATTTGCTGGAATTGCTTGTATATTCTAGATATTAATTCCGTGTCAGTTTTAAGCAAATACCGTCTCTCATTTTTTTAACCTGCTATTAACTTTTTTTCATAGAGCCTCTAGTTTGATGTCACATGCCATGTGATTGTGCTTTTTTTAAGAACTCCATCCCTGTCCTTATTGCTGGCCAATTTTGCCATCCCCCTTGTCTAGCCCATGTAACTCAAGGAACTAATAAAACTCTGAATTCCAATACATTCAATGAGGCTGTTAAAATATGGTACTGTAGCTCATGGATCACATTTTCTGCCTGTTTCCCAGTCTCTGACCTAGATCCCGTAGGAGTAGAGATGTCTTTTATGCATACGACCACCAGATTGTCCAGGATGATCTCTGCTTTCCATTTCATCTCTTCCAACTATCTATGCTGGTAACAAATTACCCCAAACTTTGTGGTGTAAGCCATTTTATTATGCTCATGGATCCTGTGGATCAGGGATTTGAAGAGAGCAGAGTGGGGCTGGACTGTATTTGCTCTATGATATCTGTGGCCTCAGCAGGGAAGACGTGAAGGCTGAGGTTGATTTAATAGCTGGAGGCTGGAATCATCTGAAGACTTTTTCATTCACAAGCCTGGCATCTGGGCTAGAATGACTCAAATGCTGGGTTCAATTGGAACTGTTGGCCAGAGAGCCCATACGTAGCCCCTTTCGGGATTTCCTTGGAAAACAGTAGCCTGAGGGTTGGATTTCTCAGGTGGTATCTCGAACATTCAAGAGAAAACATGGAGGAAACTATATGGCCTTTTAGGACCTAGTCTTATCAATGTTGCGGTCCTTTGTTGGATAATTCAAGGGAAGGGGACATAGACTCCACTTCTTGGTGGGAGGAATGTCAAAGATTTTGTGACCATGTTTTAAAACCACTAAACCATTCCATTTACACCTAGACCTAAAGTAATTCATTACAGCTCAGCTCAGATAATATTACCTTTGCCAACAAAAGTTTAAATGGTTTGTTGCCTTATTGACTTCTTGCTAACCATGGAAGCCCTTTACAAGTGAACCCCAATTTGCCTTTCAGCCATTTTTTCTCACTACCTTCCAGCATGCAGTCTTTAAATCCCAACTAAACTAGACTTCTAGATGCTGACTTCTTTATTCAATTCACACTTTCCAACCTCCCTACATATTTATTCCTGTATTCCCTCTTCCTGGAATATCATCCCTAAATAATTCTCAAACTATTCCCTCTTTTTTCATGCCTGTTTCAAAATTCAGACTTGATGGAGATTTCCTGGTACACCACTCACCCACTACTCCCCTACCCTCCATACACTCTTTTGCATGATATATTGTATTTCTGCAGTATTTCCCCAGCTTAGTTTGGGCTGCCATAGCAAAATGCCATAGGCTTGGTGGTTTATAAACAACAGATATTTCTTTCTCACAGTTCTGGAAGCTGGAAGTCCAAGATCAAGGCACCAGCAGATTGGGTGCCTGGTGAGGGGGGTCCACTTCCTGATGCATAGACAACCATCTGATCACTATGCCTTCACATGGCAGAAAGGGGAAGGGGCCCTCCAGGGTCTCTTTTATCAGGGCACTAATCTCATTCATGAGACTCTACCCTCATGACCTAATCACCTCTCAAAGGGTCCCACATGCTACTACCATCACATTAGAGGTCAGCCTTCAAGATAAGAATTTTGGGAGGACACATTCAGACCATAGCACCCAGCTTCATTTTTCTCCTTGACACTTGATGACATCTGACATGCTCAAACTTTACATATATTTTTGTTTATAATCTGCCTCCTTTCACTCGTGTAAGCCTCCTAAAATCAGGGATTTTGCTTTACCCACTACTTACTGTAGCTTCAGCACATAAAACACCGCTTGGTACATGGTAAGCATTTAATAAATACTTGTCAAATAGATTAATGAAAAAATGAATAAGATATATATTTGGGAGTTATCAGTATATAAACTGTTCCCAGTGGCTCCCCCGAGGCTAGGAGTCTTTTTTTTTTTTTTAAGATTTATTTATTTATTTGAGAGAGATAGAGAGAGAGAGAGTGAGCATGAGTGGGAGGGGCAGAGGGAGAGAGAATCTCAAACAGACTCCATGCTGAGTGTGCGGAGCCCAACAGGGGGCTCGATTCCACAACCCTGAGACCACCATCGGAGCCAAAACCAAGAGTTGGAAGCTTAACCGACTGCACCACCCAGGTGCTCTGCTAGGAGTCTTTTTGACCCCAAAGGGAATGACAACAAATGAAAGTTAAATTCTATTGTCCCTCTTCCAGAAGCATGGCTCAGGGTCAATTATCATCATGGATTTCTTTACCTTTTAGTGCCCCACACCACAAGCTTCTCTACACTACACTTCAATCCCAAAGGGGAGGAAGCAGGAAAGAGCAATGAAACACTTTAAAATCTTCTAGCTTTTTGAGCAAGATCTGTGCAGAAAGTGTCAATTCTCATTTACTCTTATCCTTTCTTCCTATTGGAGGGGGGCATCTCTCTCTCTCTCTCTAGCACAGGGAATGCTCAAAATGGCTTTAGACAAAGCATGCTCACACAAAATTATTGCCTTTGCCCAAACACTTCAGGGTTTAATAAATCCTGCTCTAGCTTTGAAGATAATCATTTTAGGCGAATTTGATGAAATCTCTCAAAATACCACAAATGGGCAGCAGCCGTAGGACAGACATATGTCTTTATCTACACAAACTAAAAGAAAGGGAGTCTCCACTCCTTCGGCTTTAAATAAATAAATCAGCAGGGCTGGTCCCCTTTCTGAGTTTAATTTGGTTTTAATGTTTTATGAAGCTTACGCCAAGGAATATTAATGCCATATGCCAGAGCAAGTCACTTGAGCCTTTCATACATGGGCAAAACTTTTCATCTGATCTGAGAGATAATTTTTCTAAACAATATCAGCAGAGTCAATAGAAGTTATAATTAATTCACACATTGAGAATGTTATTAGCATTCAAATGAAAGATGACTGCTGTACAGCTTTATATGAAACCAAAAAACCCCCACCTCATTATCATATTTGATATAAATGCAAAATGTCGAAAATTTTCCCTTGTTAGCAGTGGGCACAATGTGACCACTCCCTTTTCTAGACTTCCTTCAGCTTAAAGCCAGTAGATCAAATGAAGCAAGTGGTCTAGCTCTGACGGCAAGCTTGTCCTTTAATATTTAGTGTTGAAGTGCAACCTATCCTCTCTGCCTTTGTGTCTTTCTAAGCAATCAAGTTCAAATTGCATCTTTCACTGATTTATAGGTAGGAAACCTGAATAGCTAAAAGAGCTTAACAGGAATACCTTTATTTATATCAACTAATATGTCATCAACTACGGGCAGGATTGTCCCCTAGTGATAAGAGTGTTTGTTTAGGAAAAAGAAGCAATATCCTGAAGCTTAGTGTCACCCCATTCCCTGTGAAATATTTCTGCAATAAGCGTTGGGAGAAAAGACAGGGCTACCCAGAGACTATGGGTGGGGAAAAAAAATCAGAGACTCAAGGCCAAAGAGTTTATTGATTCACCAACCACTTATCTGCTGCTTGATAATAACCAAAAGGCAATCACTGATGTGCTATAAAAGTGGAAGGAGAAGGAAGAAATATGAGGGAAATAAAATCACAAATACTATGTGAGCCACGGCATTCTTAAGTGAATATTTCTTACCTTATCATCTGCTCTTCTCAGAACATCTGAATACATGTCACAATTTCACACAAGTGTTTATTTCTTTTAATTTTCAAAAACACTTTCCTATGCATTATTCCACTGGTTGCCCCCAATAACTCTCAACTCCCAACACAATATGTTGAACTGGTAACATTGATCTTAATTATCAGATGAAGAAACTGAGGAATAGAACATATATGACTTGCTTAAGCACACTCAAATCATCTACTCAAGCCAAGGTTAAAACCCATTTTCCCATCTTCCTAGAGCAGGAGTTCTCACAGTGTGGTCCCTGAAGAAGCAGTCTCAGCTTCACCTGGAACTTAACTAGAAATGCAAATTCTCCAGTCCACCTTAGACCGACAGAACCAGAAACTCTGGGGATGGGACCAGCAGTCTGTGTGTTATAAGCCCAGGATATTCTGATACATGCTCAATTTGAGAACCACTGGTCTAGAGCTACACTCTCTATTTACACTAGAAAGACAAAGCATTCATATGTTGTGAATTTCGGGTGAATTATGAGGCCCAAAACTGTTATGACATTACCTTTCATGCCCTATTTTGTGAACAAGGGTTATGTATCACGTTAAGCTGAGAAGTAGAAAGTCATTCAACCAAAAAAAAATAAGAGAGATAGAAGCAAAAAAAGAAAAAGCCCAAATATTTATTGCCAGATAACAAAACTGAGGGACTAATTTTATACTAAGTCTAATTTCAAACTATATTAAGTGGCCAATAAAATTAATCATACATAGGCATTACTAAATCTCGGAAAGTGCAGGGCTGTGGAAATATTCACCAGCTAAAAATATATTCATCAGCAAGTGCAACCTTGGAAACTCAAATGATACAGAAGCACATGTGCACATGCTTGCGCGCTCGCACACACACACGCACACACACATCCCTCAGGCAGTCTAGCATTGTATTGGCAGAACGAATTCTAAGCTGGGTGTTAAAACGAAAAATGTGGTTTGAATAGAGACTTCAGGGCATTTTAGTAACCATTTCCACTGGATGACCTAATATACCACAACAGGCAGAAGCTTGATAAGAGACAGTAAGGATAAGAGCTGCTCCTTACTGTCATTTGGTTCTTGTGGATCCTAACAATGATGTACCCATAGGGCACGGATTTTTCTGGAGTGGCTTAATTTCAAATATTCTATCCTAGCAAATCCATGAGCTATCCAAATGTGCCAGACATTCAAAATTTTGAACTCCAAGTTTTATATCTATGATGGCTTATCACACCCAGAAATATTCCAAATTCCTTTGTCAAATCATATGCTCTAGAAAATTCTAGAAAATGTAATCAGCAATAATGAATAGGTATACTTGGCTTTATACATTAGATATGATGCTGAAAAGACTGTGAAAATTGATTTACCCTTTTGGATATAATAAAATAAAAACATTTAATTTTAAATGTCCTAGAAAGTTTATTTACTAAAGAAACGTAATCCTTTTGTAAAATGAATAACTTCCTCTAATTTATCCTCACCAAATCTGAATGCCCATGTATCTATGTGTTTTTAACTCGATAGAAAAATCACATGATCGTATCAATTGAGACAGAAAAAGGATTTGACAAAATTCAACAGCCATTCATGACAAAAACTCTCAGCAAACTAGGAATAAAGGGGAACTTCCTAAACTTAAAGAGCTTCTACAAAAGCCCTACAGCTAATGTCATGCTTAATGATTAAAGACTGAATGCCTTCCCCCTAAGATCAGAAACTAGGCAAGGATACTCATTTCCACCACTCTTATTTAACATGATAGTGGAATTCCTAGCTAGTGCAACAAAGCAAGAAAAGGAAATAAAGGACGTTCAAATTGGAAAGAAATAAAGCCACCCCTATTTGCAGATGACAAAAATCCCAAGGAATATACCAACACCTTTCTCCAAAACAAAATAAAACAAAACAAAAAAAAACCTTGCAACTAATAAGTGAGCTCAGTAAGGTCATAGGATACAGAATCAACATACAAAATTCAATTGTGTTTCTATACGCTAGCAATGAATATGTGGAAACCAAATCTAAAACACAATGTCATTAACTACAGAGATCAAACTGGTGGTTGCCAGAGGTGAGGTGGGTAGGGGGATGGGTGAAAATAGGTGAAGGGGATTAAGAGTACACTTACTGTGATGAACACTGAGTAATATATGGAAGTGTTGAACCACTATATTGTACATCTGAAACTAATATAACACTGTATGTTAACTGTACTGGAATTAAAATAGAAAAAAAACAGTATCATTTACAATCACTTAAAAATGAAATATATAGGTGTAAATCTAACAAAATTGTATAGGACTTGTGTGCTGAAAACTACAAAATAAATGGTGAGACATACAGTGTTCATGGTTTAGAACACTGGACATAGCAAGATGTCAGTTGTCACCCAAATAAGACATAGATTTAATACCATTTCTATCAAAATACCAGCAAGATATTTTGCACATACGTAAAAGGTTGTTATCAAGTACAAAAATTGAATGTAAAACACTTGAACTAAAACCTGGCAGGTAGTATAAGACGTATAAATGTCAGTTACTATTACTGTTATTAGTATAATAGTAATACTATACTTACATGAAGGTTGTTAGGATAGTTCATAGACTATAAGTTACAGATTGCATTAATGAAATGAGAGGAAGAGAAGAAGAGATATAACAAAGATACCTTCTTGAAATGAATTTACAAAATAAAATTTCAAAGCAAATGAAGAAAAATTTGGCAGTAAAGAAAACCAACACGAGCAACAATTAGCAAATGAGTATCATGCTATGGGACAGTTTGACAAACACTTTAACAGGAGTATGATAAAAAAGATAAATGTGGTTCTATTTTTGACATGTCAGCCTTATCCCAATGGCAGGCCATCTCTCCTGCTGATTACAACTAAAAATTGGCAAAACACACACACACACACACACACACACACACACAAAGAAACTACTTGGAGACTCCAAAGAATAAATAACAGCAGGCAGATTATGGAGGGAAGTCAAAAATTAGAGAAATGACCAGGAGGGGAATGAGTTTCTGAATTTTTAAGATCTCTTTTTTCATATGGATTTGTCCCAAAAGTCAGCCTATTTTTTTAACTGCACAGTAACCAAGTCTTACTTGCCAGAGAAATCAGGAAAGGGAGCATTGGGGGCCATAGTGCCTAGGGAGAACTCTAGAGAGAAGAGAGGAAAGAAAGGGATCCCCTAATTCTGTGTATGAACCCACACAATCCCAGGCTCACTCTTGGGCTATGCATGTGTAGTATGGTTCAAACTAGCACAGCTGAGGCCTGGGAGACTGAACTGAGATTAAAAGCACCACCTGTAACAGGTAAGACAGAGATTTTCGTTTGAACCTAACTGAGCTGATACCTTACTAAAATAAAAATAAAATAAAATAAAGAAAACCTTTAGAGGATTATAACAGGGCCCAGAGTCTGTATAACAGAACACTTACAATGTCCACAATATGATCCAAAATTACTCGACATGGGAAAAAAACAGAAAATTTTGAATCAATTCTTAAAGGAAATGACAACACTTAGATATCAATCCCTAGATGACCTCAATGTTGGAAGTATTAGCAACCACATCAAAAAGACTTTAGAGCAGATTTTTAGACTACACTCTATGAGGTAAAGGTAAACACACTTGAAGTGAATGGAAAGGTCAGAGAAATATAAGCTGTAAAATATAACCAAATGGACCTCTTAGAACTGAAAACGATAATATCTGAAATTTTAAAATCACTAGATGGATTCAATAGTACAAAGGAAATGACAGAGGGAAGAGGTAATGAACTTGAAGATATATCAATAGTAAATATACAATCGGAACAGAGGGGAGAAAATAATGAAATTTGAACAAAGCTTCAGGGATTCATGGGACAATACCAAACGGGGTAACATAGGTGTCATTGGGAGTCCTGGAATGTAAGCAGGAAACAATTGATATACAAAATGTATTTAAATAGAAGAAATAATGAGAGAAATATTCCCAAATTTAGCAAAAGACGTATATTTATAGATTTGAGAAGCTCATCAAACTCCAAGCAGGGACGTTCAAATAGGAATATGCCTAGACCCATCATAATCACATGGCTGAAAACCAAAAATAAAGAAAAATTCTTGAAAGCAGCTAAGGAAAAATGATATATGGAAGAACACAGATTTAAATGACTTCAGATTTTTTTAAAGATTTCATTTATTTATTTTTGTGAAAGAGAGAGATTGAGAGAGAGAGTAAGCACACAAGCAGGGGTGGAGGGGTAGAGGGAGAAGCAGACTCCCTGCTGAGCAGGAGGACTCCATCCCAGGACCCTGGGATCATGACCTGAGCCGAAGGCATACACTTAACCGACTGAGCCACCCAGGCGCCCATGACTTCAGATTTTTAATCAGAAGCCATGGAGGCCAGAAGACAGTAGAACATCTTTTAACATGCTGAGAGAAAACAAGTGTCAACCCCAACTTCTATATCCAGAAGACCCTTGTCAGGAATGAAGGCAAAACAAAATTCTCGGATGTAGGACAACTAAGGAATTTGTCATCACAAAACTGCTTTGCAAGAAATGCTGAAGGAAGTCCTTCAGAATGAAGGGAAATGATACCCGAGAGAAACGTGGATCTTCAGAAATGAAGCAATAGATATGGTAAATATCTGGGTAAATATAAAAGACAATTTTTTCCTCTTATGTTCTTTAAAATATATATGACTATTGCCCGGGGGAAATAATAATATCTTTAGCTGGATTTGTAATATATTCTGTATAATTCTTTGTATGATCTGCCTCTTCTCATTTTTTCCTGCCTTTACCTGGTTCTCCTTACTGTTTTATGACACATGCATCACTGGGTCTTGTAGCAAGTACCTTGCCTTTAATGACTGGTAGGGACCTGTTATTCAGATGCTACTTGGCTTCTCCCTTCCTGTTCTTACTACTAGCTCCCCCCTACGGTACATGCTCAATTCTGCCATCTTGGGCTAATCGTAACTATTTCAAATCTTTCAATACCTCCTCTTAATCAATAGAATTAATGAAGCCCAACTATCATAGCGAGGCAACCAAGCTCTTTCACAGTATTACCCAAACTCCCTTTCCCTGACACCCCTTTCCCCAGCTGCAGGTAGCTCATTGAATTTGCCCTTGTGTTTCACCTCTGATTGCATTGCAGTGTGCGGGTACGCTATTTGCCCAGTCTACGGTGCCCTTCCTAGCCTTATGAAAAAAATCTCAACTAAGATTTTATTTCCTAACAAACCTCTCACTGAAACCTCTCACTTGTTTTTGTTTTTTTTTTTTTTTAAAGATTTTGTTTATTTATTTGAGAGAGAGAGCCTGTGCACAAGTGGGGGCGTTGTGGGGCAGAGGGAGAGGGAGAAGCAGACTCCCTGCTGAGCAGGAAGCCTGATGTGGGCCTCAGTCCCAGGACCCTGGGATCATGACCTGAGCCGAAGGCAGACGCTTAATGGATTGAGCCACCCAGGAGCCCCTGAACATCCCCAGAGTTAATCACTAATGCTGTTTTTCTTTCTGGTCTACAATGTGATTAAGAAGAGTTACCCTGTTTTGAGGGTTTACTTTGTGCTAGGTATAGTACTAAGATCTCTATATAAGGTACCTTATTTTATCCTGAAAACAATCCTATACAAGAGGTAGATATTACTATTGGCATTTTTCAACTGGAATAATAAGAGTCAGGGAGGGTAATTGACTTATCAATAATAATACAGTCAGTTAGTAGCAGAACTGGGATTAGAAGCCTGGTTTATCTGTGTGTATCCTGCTGTTGCACTTAGAAAACTGGTAATTATAATGCTTTGAGATGTCTCATAAATATCAAATAAAAAGTTGCTTAGACTCCCTGGCTTTGGTTTCTTCTTCTTCTTAATGAAATTAAGTTTAATTAAGGTTAATATATATTATATATATTATTTCCATGTATTTATGTTATTTCTATGTATTATATTATTTCTATGTATTCACCCATATATATATGTATATATATACATATATATGTAGTATGGTAAAATGTATAGTGCTGATGTATGTGTTTAACATAAAAGGTGCTAGTCTATAAGCTGCTTTTTCTATTCCATAATATATTTTGGAGATTTATCCACATTGGTATCTGTAACTCTGCATTCATTTGAGTTACTGTATGCATAGACAATTAGCCATTCTCTTGTTATTGGACACTTAGTTCATTTCCAGTCTCTCACTGTTACAGATACTGCTGCAGTAAACATCCTCATACATGCTTCTTTGTGCGCATGAGCAAATATGTCTCCAGGGTAGATGCTAAGAAGTGAAATTGCTGAGTCATGGGGTATGTATACTTTTATTTTTTATTTTTTAAAGATTTTATTTATTTATTTGACAGAGAGAGAGACAGCGAGAGAGGGAATACAAGCAGGGGGAGTGGGAGAGGGAGAAGCAGGCCTCCCGCTGAGCAGGGAGTCCAATGCAGGGCTCGATCCCAGGACCCCAGGATCATGACCTGAGCTGAAGGCAGATGTTTAACAACTGAGCCACCCAGGCGCCCCTGCATACTTTTATTTTTAATAGACACTACCAAATCGCCTTCCAGTGCAGCTGATCCAGGTCACACTGCCATCTCGTGCCTCATAGCTCTGTTTTGGGATTAAATGTGATCATTCCCATGTAGCACTCAATTAATAGATGCTATTAGTGTTATCCATTTCCACTTTATATTATCAACTTTCAGATTTCTAAAAAGAATAAAAAGTCATATTTTTGTTATTTTATTTTTTTGAGGATTTATTTCTTTATTTTAGAGAGAGAGAGCATGAGCAGGGGGAGTGGCAGAGAGAGAATCTCCAAGCAGACTCCCTGCTGAGCACGGAACCCCACGGGTGGCCCCATCCCAGGACCCTGAGAGCATGACCTGAGCCGAAATCAAGAGTTAGCCGCTTAACCGACTGAGCCACCCAGGTGCCCCTTTTTGTTATTTTAACTTGCATTTCCCGGATGGGCACTTTTTCACTTACACTTCCATTTACATTCCTGTTCCTATGAATCGAGTGCTAACCTACAGTCTTTATTTTTCTATAGTGTGTTTTGTCTTTGCATTCATGGACAGAACCTTTTGGTATATTCTTGACACTAAGGCTTTGCCTCTTCTATCTGTAACAAATATTTTTGCCCAGCTTACATCTTGCCTTTAAACTTTGTTAATGTGTTTTCTTCTGCAGAAGGTTTTACTTTTGATATGTTCCAGTGTATCAAACTTTTCTTTTCAGTTTTTTTTTAAATTGAAGTATAGTTGACACACAATGTTCCTTCAGTTTCAGATGTACAGCATAGTGATTTGACAAGTCTATTCATTATGCTTTGCTCACCACAAGTGTAGCAAACTTTTCCTTTTAGTTTTGTGCATTTTGTATTTTATTAAGAAGGTTTTCCATTCCTAGGGTCATAATGACATTTTACCAAGCAGTGAAGCTTCTGTGGGTTTCCATCTGTTCTGTTTTTTCAAGGCTCCTCAAATTCTGATCCAGATTCTGATTAAAAAGGCTGGGCCTCATAATCAGAAATTATTAAATGTTTCATCTGTACTTTCTTTGCAAAATTAAATATCTTCACACACACACACACACACAAGCACAAATAATACTGGAAAAATGTTTATTAGATCAGTGGATTGTATCAGTATTGATATCCTGGTTGTGATATCGC
This sequence comes from Phoca vitulina, assembly GCF_004348235.1. Classification (NCBI taxonomy): domain Eukaryota; kingdom Metazoa; phylum Chordata; class Mammalia; order Carnivora; family Phocidae; genus Phoca; species Phoca vitulina. Next base: position 15,260,277 of record NW_022589738.1, on the reverse strand, counting down.
ACTATACTTTTGCAATGGGTTATACAATCAGGGGAAAGGGTACACAAGATCTGTTTGTATTATTTTTTACAACTGCATGTGAATCGATAATTATCTCAAAATAAAAACTTTATTAAAAGTCTTTAAAAGACAGGATATCCTAAATTACTATGTTTTGAAGATAATCCCAAAAGAGAAATTCCTGCAAAGTCTTAGTAATGACAGTATCTCTGAAGTAATAATATAGCTTTTAAAGGGCACTACCTAGGGGCGCCTGGGTGGCTCAATCAGTTAAGCGTCTGCCTTCGGCTTGAGTCATGATCTCAGGGTCCTGGGATCGAGCCCCATGGGGCTCCCTGCTCAGTGGGGAGTCTGCTTCTCCCTCTCCTCTCCGGCTGGTGCTCTCTGTCGCTATCTCTGTCTCTCTCTCAAATAAATAAATAAAATCTCTAAAAAAAAAAAAAAAAGGGCACTACTTAGAAAAGAAAAACTCTAATATATTAAAATGAATCACCTGGCCTTATACTTTCTGGAAGTTTCTTTCCTTTCATGACCAACTTCACAGATTTCTTACAATTTTTCCCCAGTTTTATTGAGAAATAATTGACATATATCACTGTGTAAGGTTAAGGTATACAGCATGATGGTTTGATTTACATATATTGTGAAATAATCACCACAATAGGTTCAGCTAACATCCATCTTCTCATATAGATACAATAAAATGAAAAGAAAGAAAAGAATAAAGGAAAAAAATTTTCTCCTTGTGATGAGAACGCTTAGGATTTACTCTCTTAATAACTGTCCTGTGTATCACAAGCAGTGTTACCTATACTCATCCTGTTGTACGTTCCATACCTAGTACTTACTTATCTTATAACTAAAGTTTGTACCTTTTGACCACCTTCTTCCCATTCCTCCTCCCCCCACCTCCCACCTCTGGTAACCACAAGTCTGATCTCTTTTTCTCTGAGTTCAATTTCTTTTTGTAGATTCCACATTTAAGTCAGATCACACGGTATTTGTCTTGTCTGGCTTATTTCACTTAGCATAATGCCTTCACGGTCCATCCATGTTGTCACAAATGGTAGGATTTCCCTTTTTTAATGGCTGAATAATATTCCAATATATATATACATACCACAACTTCTTTATTCATTCATCCATTGGTGGACACTTAAGTTGCTCCCATGTCTTGGCTATTGCAAATAATGCTGCTATGAAATGGGGGTATAGATGTCTTTTTGAGTTAGTGTTTTTGTTACCTTTGGATATATTCCTAGAAGTGGAATTGCTGCATCATAGGGTAGTTCTATTTTTGGTTTTTCGAGGGACCTGCATTCTGTTTTCCACGGTGGCTGCACCCATTTACATTCCCACCAACAGTGCCCAAGGGTTCCTTTATCTCCACATCCTCACCAACATTGTTATTTATCTTTTCGATTTCAGCCATCCTGACAGGTGTGAGGTGATATCTCATTGTGGTTTTGATTTGCATTCCCCTGATGATAAGTGATGTTGAGCATCTTTTCATGTACCGGTTGGCCTTTCATATATCTTCTTTGGAGAAATGTCTATTCAGGTCCTTTGCCCATTTTTTAATCAAGGTTTTTGTTTGTTTGTTTCTTTGCTTGCTATAGAGTTGTATGAGTTGTATTTTTTTTAGTATGTTTTGGATACAAACCCTGTATCAGGTATGTGGTTTGCCAATTTTTTACCCATCCCATAGGTTGTCTTTTCATTTTGTTGATGGGGTCCTTTGCTGTGCAGAAGCTTTTAGTTTGATATAGTCCCTCTTGTTTATTTTTTTATGTTTTGCTTGTGCTTTAAGTATCATATCTAAAAAATCATTTCCAAGACCTATACCAAGCATCTTTGTTCCTGTGTGTGTGTGTGTGTGTGTGTGTTTCTAGGAGTTTGTGGAGCAGCGGAATGGGGGTTAGGGGTGGGAGCTGTTCTGGCTACTGTCACTTTCCCAAACAGGCTCTCTGGTTGAGAGGGGCAAGACTTTACCCTCAGCCTTGCCTTTGAATTAATCTCCCTGCCTGTGTATAGCATGGGAAGCCTCCATGCCTGATACTGCCTTCACTCCGGGGCAATCAGTTCTGCCTGCCTGTCTCTCAGGCTCGAGCGCCACTGGGCCGCAACGCTTCCAAGAACTGTCACCGGTCCTTCCAGTCAGATGGAGCTCAAAAATACTCTCCACAGTGGGGCTGTGACTCAGGTCCTTGCCTGAATATGGGCATACAAGGCCCTAGGGTTGGCAAACTTCTCATATGAGGGTCCAAATCAGGCAGATCTGTACACCGCCACTTTCTGTGGTCGGAGTGCTCCCTGACTTGACCCTGCAGATGACCAATGATGTTGGTTGGGATTACTACTTGGGCACTGCAGTGCAGGGATGAACTTGATCTGCCAAGATCCCTATGCTGGTTGTTGCAAGCTTCTTGCCCCTTCTCCATCACTCAGAGTACCAGTGGTTGATCCCCACAGATTCCTCTGCAATCCCCATGGTGTGAGATCAGAGTAGGGGTTCCTGCAAAGTAAGCCACAGTGCTGGGGGAGCTAGTTGTGACCCCCTGTCCTCCATTCTCTTTTTCCACAGAAACTGGAAACTCAGGGGAGACCTCTCCAAGTGGTGCTCTCCTGGTCTGGGGGAGGGTCAATGCTGTCAACAGGTAGCCACTTCTCTTACCCTTCTAATGCAGTCGGTCTTGGTTTGTGTGGTGCAGGGAAGGCATTAGACTCACCCTTGTGTTCTAGGATTTTCTGAGTGGTGTCTTGGTCTTGAAAAGGTGTTAGTCGTTCTTGTGAAGGGAAGCAAAGTCAGGAACCACCTGGTCGCCATCTTGGTGACATTGCTCTGTTACATTTTTTTATATTGAGCATTTTGCCAAACTCTGCACACTTATTCTCATTCATACCTGACAGAAATCTCTAAGACACATATTATTTTTTTTCTTATTTGAGCATACTAAGTCTCAGAGGGGCTAAATAACTAACTTTAGGCACACACAGCTGGTCACAAGTGATTTGGTTCCTCATTCTTTATATCATGATTACGCCTCTGTCAGTCATTTTGCTTTCCATTTCCAAGGTGAAGGCAATTGTTCTGTTTCATTTTCTCACTTATAAAATCTTACTCCCTTTTCTCTTTTTCTAGAACCATTCCAGTGGGAAGTTGTAAGGTAAATACTTTTCTTACTCATCAATGCTGTATGGAGGCCCAAAAGCAATTATGAGAGATGCAATTTTGAAATTGAATAAGTAAGCAAGCCAAAAGTTCCCTGAACATGATGAAGAGAAGAATAAAATTGATTACTCATTTAAACATCCCCTCTGGAGACACTACAATTGATGAATTTCTATCACTCCTTTCTCTAATACTTCCTTCTTTCTTGGCACAAGGCTTTCATCAAATTCAAAGAATGCTCTGGGCATTAAAAAGAGCTGAAGGAGTGTGTAATGGAGATGAATAGAACATAATATGCTTAGGTTACAAGACAATTCTTCCAGGTCATGAGGTCTTCCAACTTTTATGTTAGTGTATCTTCAAAAAGCTTTATTAAACTAAATACTCTTTCCCAATTCTTTAAGTTGAGCTTTAACTTTTTTCATTATAATGTTAAATATGGACAAAGGGTATATTTTAAGTTCTGACATTTTTTTTTAGAGAGAAAGAGAGAGAGAGAGCGCACATGTGTGTGTGCGCGCGCATGCATGAGGGGGTGGGGGAGGGGCAGAGGAAGAGGGAGAGAGAAAATCTTAACCAGGCTCCATGCCCAGCACAGAGCCTGACATGGGGCTTGATCTCAAGACCCTGAGATCATGACCTGCACTGAGATCAAGAGTCAGATGCTTAACCGACTGAGGCACCCGGGTGCCCCTAAGTTCTGACATTTTTAAACAGACCATTACATCCCTCCTGAAGGTATCCAATGGAATTTGTAATGACAATGCTACTCATCATCATCTATTTAAAAAATTATATGAACAAGCTCTTCTTTAACTGTCAGAAATGTTACACTATTTCTTCTTCTTGACTTTATTTTTCCAGTTACTTATCCCTCAGAAGTTTTACCTGCTATCATATATTTCATCCTAGAAAATCTTTTACTAATCAACCTACTTATCTTCTATGCAATAAATACATGTACTTAAGGGGAAATCTAATTTTTAAAAATTTCCTTTGAGCAGGTAGTATTGTATATTAAAAGTTTTTTTAAGGATTGAATTATCATTACAATTACCATTAGAAAAATGATCAGGAACAGCAAATACATTACAGGTTTTGATAAATAATTATTAAACAGAAGTTAAAATCTTAATGGGAGTTACACTTCTTAATAAGGTAGATAATATTATTTTTACACAGTTTATACATCCAAGAATGAATGATACTTATCCTTAGGATGAAATAGGACGCAACATAAATTCACTTGCTCTGTTCTATTTATATACTAAGAAAACTTGTCACTTGAATAAAAGGATGGAATAGCAGGAGCTTTGTTATAAAACTGCCACCCAACTCCTTCCAAGTTCTATGACAAAATTCACGTAGTGATCTATCATCAAAAGTTATTTTTTAATAATCTATCAACCGGTAATCTGTTTAGGTCTCTTTTATTTTGATTGATAACAAAGGATTAGAAACCCCTAAATTATAAATTTAAGACCTCAGTCTTAAAAGTCATTTGCTTTCTCAACACTATTACAGATACTTTAAATTATCTTTTGGTTGGCACTTTGGAGTGTGTTAGACCCCAGGGCAGTGAACCCTAATAAGATTCAGCGTGAGGACCTTTCTTCTGTAAAAAAGGAAAAGGACTATTGCAAACGGGGGTGGGACAGGGAGCCAACCTCAATTACAAGTTTGCTCTATAGGCAGACCCTTTTTAGGAAAGAGAGCTCAGTGAACCTGAGGATCTGGAAATTCATCCCCTAAAACTCTGCTGGAATTTTCAGTACCCGCCTTCTGTCAGAGTCCACATATGTAAATGTGGAGACCACTGTGCAAAGTCACTCTTGCCCAAAACTTTGGGAAAAGTCTAGAGCACGGCCTAATTGGGGGACTCCCTTAGCTCAAATCCTGGCTCATCTCCTTTCTAGCTGTTTGATTTGGGGCAAATTACTTAACCTCTGTGTGCTTCAGTTTTTTGATTTGTAGAGTGAAGATAAAAATGGAATATACGTCACAGGGCTCATGTAAAGATTAACTGAATGGATATGTGGAAAATGCTCAGAATAATGTTTATTACCATCATCATCATCACCATCCTGAAATGACTGGGGATCTGGGAAGAAGAAGGGGAACACAATATGATTGAAAGAGCAGGAAGGGAAAATGGCAGGTGTGAGTGTGTATTTGTAAATATGTATGTGTATGTGTACAGGTATATATTAGAATTTAGAAAATAATTAGAAAAGTGCCATTATTCAAATGCAAGCTCCTTGAAGGTAGCTGACACTTATAGTTTCTGTGGTCCATTTCCACTTTGTCCTCTTTCATATTCCCTGGCACATTGCTGTATCCATAATAGACTCTCAATGAATATCCAGTAAATGGGGAACAAAATAAGGAGAGAAAATCATTGCTGGTAAGCTGAACCACACGTTATGAAAACAAATTATTAAAAGTAGCTCAAGTCCATCCGTGGACGATCATGGCCCTGGAAGACTGGTGTTTTTTTCCTGAAACTGATTTTCAGGATCCCGTGCCACTGCATTTATACTTGTTATTCCATTTATACTTGCTAATTCCGCTGACCCATGGCTGGCTGGATCATTTGCAGGCCCCAGTGCAAAACGAAAATGCAGGGTTCCCTGTTCAAAACACAGGAAAAATGCCTGTACTAAAAGATAAAGCTTTTTCCTTTCTTCTGCAGTTTCTCTCTGGACTTGCCATGTGTTTGTTTTTTTAATTTAAAAATTTTTTTTCATCAGCCGTTTAATGTCATTCGAAGCAAAGAAAAATAAAAAATTCAAGCTATTAGTATGAATTTCACTCTTCGGGTTTATATGGTACAGTGCTAGTTTTAACTGCGAATAAAAGAGCATTTAACTCTTATGCAGAATCACTGAAATTCCACAATTCATGTTTTGTAGCTCATAGGTACATATATATTTCACTCTTCCCGGAACAGTGGGAACACGGTAAAAAGCCACTCACTTATTTTCATTTCACTTCTTGACACACATATATTCCACCAACACTCTCCCTCCTGCTTACTAATGAGTTAGGAAGGTCTAAGAGGAAAGGAGAAATAAATGCAGGGTGCCCGATCTGTCCCTTTCCTTCTATAGCATCATTTTCAGCATAAGCATTTGGTTAATAAAGGAAATAATGTAAGAATGGAGATAGTAGAGTTCCATGGTCATTCATATTTCCTAGAATGCTATTGCATTTTTGCATTCAAAGGAAGTTCTAATTCACAGAGAAAACATGGCTTCTTGGGGTTGTTAGAGATGTAGCCTACTTACCTTGGATTCCCCTTGAGCCCCACTGAACTCCCACGCCGGGCGGACCCCCTGGGATTCCATGTTCTTGAGCCATCTCAAACACTAGTCATGAATGGGGACACAAGAAATGGCAGGCACACATATTGTGTGTGCATCTCCTCTGCTCACAGGCACGCTCCATCATCCCAGCAGACTTCGCTAACAAAATAAATGATTGAATGATTCTGCATTTTGAGGCGGCAACTGCCCAGCATGAAACCAAGTGCCAGGCCCTATGGAGCACGGGGCCCTGCATGACTGCAAGACAAGCACAGGTATTAAGCTGGCCCTGCTCTGAACTCCTCAAGTAATCGTATGTTTTCCGAGGATATATGCTCATCCTCACTTGCTTGCACAGTTGACTGAAGAGAGCTTTCTCGTTCATGTGCAGTACCAGTGCGAGGTACCAAACAGCGAAGTTTCAAGTGGCTAGAGTTCCTTTGTGAAGACACTTGTTTGGAACTTGAAGGTGCACTAAGACTTCCCTTGACTATGACATTTGTGGGGAGCATGGATGTATGCCTCCAAGATCTCCCTTCAAGGAAGGGTTTGTTGCCCCAGCTCTCCACTCTTTAGGGATCTATCTACCTGAGAGAGGACTGCCTCTGAGCAGGGTCCGCTGCAGAGAGCCACCAAGTTCATGCCCTTCCTGGGCTGGCCCACAGTTAATGACTGATCAAAATTGGGTTATAAAGACCCAGACATTTTGGTCCAGTTGGGGAAGGGTTGCCAGACAAAATACAAAATACCGCGTAGGATGTACTTCTGCCAAAAAGTTATTTGTTGTTTATCTGAAATTCACATTTCACTAGATGTCCCGTATTTTTTTAAATTTATTTATTTGAGAGAGAGAGAGCATGAGCAGGGGGAGGGGCAGAGAGAGAGGGAGAAGCAGACTCCCCACTGAGCAAGAAGCCAGATGAAGACATGGGGCTCGATCCCAGGACCTTGGGATCATGACCTGAGCCGAAGGCAGATGCTCAACTGACTGAGCCACCCAGGTGCCCCTCCCATATTTTTATTTGCTGAATCTGGGAATCTGAAATGAGGGACAACTCTGATGGGCCCTGTGGTCTCCAGAGCCCCCTCTAAGGTCCCCCTAGACTTTGTCTTGTCTACTTAGCTGTTCAACTTCTCCCTCTGCCTAATCTTGCTTCCTTCCCCTTCCTAACAAGTACCTCTCATGCCAAATTCTATCTCAATGCCTGCTTCCACAAAACCCAGTGTGCATCAACACTGATATTTAAACCCAGGGAAAGGCATCTTGTCACCTCTTGAGAAGATTGATCAGTCAAATTTGAGCACAAACCCAGCATCATTCACAACCTACTAATATCTAGCAGCTCCTGAGACAAATATTGAAGCTGGAAAGACCCAGAAGAAAGGCTCCAAAACAAAGATAACAGATTTCATAATTAGATTTTATGACTTTCACATCACTAGGCATGTATATTCACACGGACACATGCACACACATCCACTTGTAATAGAAGTTAGCAAGAGATGTTTACATAAAGTTTTAACCTAAAAGCAATTGATAGTGGAACTTCTCCTGATTTCTTGAGTTGTTTTTTCTTTTTTTTACAAAAATCAAGCAGGAAGTGTAAATAAATGAAGATACATTACCTTAGAAAGGAGAAATGTCAACTATCAAATTTCTATTTGGTTTTGGTTAAGAATCAGTACATGACAGTGATTAAATATTTGGCTTCTGGAGTTAGATGGAGATGAATACATAGCCTGACTTTGCCGCTTAGTACCTGCAAGATTTGTGGCAAGTCATAACTTTTCTGAGTCTCAGTGTACTCATTTGCAAAATGATGATAATAATCATACTTATTCCAGAAGGTTGTCATGAGTTTTTTTTTTTTTTTAAGATTTATTTATTTGAGAGAGAGAGCATGAACAGAGGAGGGACAGAGAGAGGGGAAGAAGCAGGTTCCCCGCTGAGCAGGGAGCCCGACACGGGGCTCAATTCCAAGACCCCGAGATCATGACCTGAGCTGAAGGTAGACGCTTAACTGACTGAGCCACCCAGGAGCCCCTGTCGTGAGGTTTAAAAGAAATAAAGCATGTAAAACACCTAGCTCAGGGCTTTTCCATAATATTTGCATTAATAATATTTTTTATTGTTAAAAGAAAGGGAAAATCTTTCTTAGTGCTTGGTTCCTAATAGGCAATAATCATGAGGGGGCCAAGTATATTTTTTTGGCTAGATTAATATTGCATTTATCCCCTTCACTTTACAGAAGTCTTTTTCTATTAATGCAAATTCCTGCCTCTAGCCAAAATGCCCAGATACATATTGAGTTGAAAAAGTTATTAATGTTACGATGGCTATTAACACAATGACAACAGTTATTTTGATTTTCTTCTCAATATACCTGTGGAGCACTTGTTAAAGACAGAATATTAGTTTAGCCAAGAAAATAAGCCCAATTCAAATGGTTAATGCCTAATAGCAACTGGGTAGTAGACTCAATTCTTTCCCTTTAAAGCAGTGACATACATTTTTTCCACATTTTAGTATTTTTTTTTTACTCGATATGTATATTGTGAAAAGATTCTCTCACCAAATTCATTAATACACCCATCACCTCATGTATTTAATTTTGGGGTTTTTTTGTGAGAACATTTAAGTTCTACTATTTGAGTAAATTTCAATTATATAATACAATGTTATCAACTATAGTCACCGTCTTACACATTAGGTCTTTAGGCATTATCCATCTTATAACTGAAAGTTTGCACCCTTTTACCGACCTCTCCGTATCCCCCAACTCCCACCCCAGCCCCTGGCAACAACACCATTCTATCTGTTTCTATGAGTTTGATTTCTTAAAAATTAGAACAAAAATTTTTTTAGATTCCACATTATAAGTGATATCATGCAGTATTTGACTTTCTCTGTCTGGCTTATTTCACTTAGCATAATGCCTTCCATGTTCATCCACGTTATCGAATGATAGGATTTTCTTCCTTTTTAAAAAAGGCTGAATGATATTCCACTGTTTGTATATATCATGTTTTCTTGATCCGTTCATCCAGTGACACAGTGACAGACACTTGGGTTGTTTGTATATCCTGGTTATTGTGAATAACCCTGCAGTGAACATAGGAGTACAGTTATTTCTTCAAGATAATGGTTCTGTATCTGGGATTGCTATATCACATGGTAGTTCTATTTTTCATTTCAAGAGTCAATATTTTTTTTAAAGATTTTATTTATTTATTTAGAGAGTGAGCAGGGGGAGGGTCAGAGGGAGAGGGAGAGAGAGAATCTCAAGCAGACTCCGAGCAGAGCATGGAGCCTGACGTGGGCCTCGATCTCAGGACCCTGAGATCATGATCTGAGCCGAAATCAAGAGTCAGAGGCTTCACCAACTGAGCCACCCAAGTACCCCTAGAGTCAGTATTTTTTAATTGTACAAATATAGTAGCTCATTTCCAGGGGAATAGTATCGCACAGGGCATTTTGGGAGCTACTGGCTAGTGTGGGTTGTCATAGTGATTTTGGAAAGGTCGCAGAAGAGGGTTGCTAAAAAATATTTGTACAACTGTGAATTAGTACTTCATAAGTAGAAGCATTGCAATCTTAATGGATTTGTTAGTGTCTTTAGGAACGTTTTCAAAATTTTGCATAAAATATAAAGGTTTGGAAATTAAACCTCTTATAATTCTCATAGAAATTCTTTGATGTGGGGCACCTGGGTGGCTCAGTCATTAATCGTCTGCCTTCGGCTCAGGTCATGATCCTAGACTCCTGGGATCCAGTCCCGCATAGGGACTCCCTCCTAAGCGGGAAGCCTGCTTCTCCCTCTCCCACTCCCCCTGCTTATTTTCCCTCTCTCACTGTTTCTCTCTTTGTCAAATAAATAAATAAAATCTTTTTTTAAAAAAGAAATTCTTTGATGTGGTCTCTATATTAAATAGAAGAAAACAGAATTTATGGGAGATTGCTATGTCAAGTAAGTCCATTTGGTCTTCTGATAAGTTAGATGACAGTTGTCCTCTCTCCCAGTCTTTGCCCAACTTGCCTGGTCATAAGAAGTGCTTGGTTGTATTGCCTTCAGAGATTCTCAGATAAGGGTTGCAAATTTGCCTTTTTAACATATATATAACATGATTCTTAGACCAGTTCGGGAAACTACTACCCTCCTTCATACCTCATTTTGTTTTGATAAATAGCTCCCTTTGGCCTTCCAAATATTAGGCTCAAATTCAAGCTACCTCACAATCATAAAAGTAAGTTTTGTACCTCACACTGACTACCTCTTGTCAACCAAATGGACTAAACTGAAAAAAAGGAACAGAGAGGGAGTTGAATTTGTCAATATTCTCCTTCAAATCATTGCCCGTGGCCAGCCCCATAAGATGAACTGGGCCCAGGTATTCCTAGAGATTTTCTTAGCTAATGCATTCTTTAACTCTCAACTGTGGTGCCCAGGAAAGAAGAATTTATCACAAATACATGCATTGAAAAGAATCTTTATCTGTTTATCCCAATTTGTTCTTTTAAAAAATATATATAATATGTTAAGAAATTTATTGGATAAAGTAATATCTCTGTTGTACTATAAAGGGATTGTTTTTCCAAGAAAATCAATCAAATGCTTTCATAACTTGTTACTAATAACACTAATATTGAATAATGGGTAAACCAGTTTGGGTAACTTCCCAAAATAATTGGGTTTTCCAGGAACATTACAGAAGATAAACAGCAAGATCAATAAGTCCTGAGGTTGCAAGAGTCATTATTGATTTATGACCTTGCTTATTTCCCAGCAAAATAATTGCTAGAGAGAAGTTGGCTCATGTTTACAGATCATAATAATCTTGTGAGAAAGTCTTTCTTAGCCCAAAGTTTAAGCACTGGAAAGAACAAGTGATAAAAAAATAGTTTATTATTGTACTGAAATTTATAGCACATGTTCTATGTGAGTATAAAATTTCTTTACATCATCTGAACAATTCTGTAACAAGAGCTATTGTTAACCTTACTTCATAGGTTAGGAAAATTGAACTTCAAAGATGTCAGGTAACTTGTCCAAGGTCACATACACCCAGAGGTTTGCAGAACCAGGATTCAAACTCAGTGTTCTTTTTCCATGCTTCAGTGCTTCTTAATATCATATAGATTTGGCCTAGCGAGGGCTAAACAGACTTTAAGAAACTTAGGATGCTTAGCAGAAGCAGTCATTTGCATATTTATGACATCACTGCAATTTTTATACCTGATAATGGAATTCCCATCACCATTTCCAGAATACCAACATTCCTGGGAAGGTCTATCTGAAGGCAGACAATAATCAAGCAACCAAAGACCCAGGAGAGTACAGCATGCATGGCTTGATCAGTGGAAGTGTTGATGTTAATATTGATTCAATATTCAATACTAATTAGACTCTCTTACTGCCCTAAGATTTCCTTTTGAATTCATTTTTGTTGTTGTTGTTATGTACAACCTTGCAGGGTTATTCTTTCTCTAGGGCCCACGGAATCATGCTTAACTCATCCCAACCATAGACAAGCCCTCTGGAAATCCAACAAATTCACAGCTGCAATTCTTGCAGCAGTTTGTATCCCAATGAGATAAGTAAGCAATTTGTATAGTTGACTTTGTTTCACTGCTATGCACCTGAGATGCTAAGAAATTAGATGACTTTCTGAAAGTCTGAGGCAAGGGTGAACACTGGGTGAAGTCTTTGTCTTTCATGCCATTCAATAATGAGAGCCATTACATTTCCTACAAATGCTTGGCAGCCATTGTGATAGCAATGATATGAGAGCCTAAAAGAGAAGACACCTCACATGGTACCTATTCTCTTATTATCCATCACTGATGACTAGTCGAGTATAGAAGACTATACTTCCTCTGTACCTGGAGATGGGTTGATTTCTCCATTTCTCTGTTCTCCACTCCTCAAAATTCTTGCCTTCCTTTTAATTTTTAGGAACAAGAAGAGACCAGAGATACCAAGGCCATGGATGGAATTAGAGAACTATGTTTCAGGGATCACCAGTGCTCTGTGCCAAGGTATGAACAGGATGATAGATAAATTATTCTATGACTTTTCACAGACTTGTTTTGCATAAAGATGCAATGGTAAGTTGTCTATCCTCCGTTAAACTTGAAGATCACTGAAGACAGAGATTGTATCTGTTTTACTTACCATTTTATCCCCATCATATCAAATAGTGCCTAGCACATAATGGACAATTAGCAAATACTTGTTGAATAAATGAATACAAAAGAGTTATCGTAGCCATTATCCACAAGCATTCCCCCAACCCATTGACCTAAGCTACAGGTGAGTGGCGAATGGGAAGGATTGAGAACTTGAATTTCCAGATTCTACCCTCATTCTATGGAAGAAACAGCAGAACCAACTTGGCCTTTGATCCTTTTCCTATTAATTCCATGGGAGGAGGGTGAGGCCCTGTTCAGTTTATTTCAATTACCTAAATGTGAATTTATCATGAAGCTAAGAAAGCTTACATAGTTCCCTTCCAAGGCCATAGAAATGGCCTGAGCAATATATTCACAGTATGCATTTTTGTAAAAAATGCAAAATAAGCTATTTTAACCAGTCAGTTAAGACCACTGACTCCTTTTATGACAACTTTCCTTCTGTCACATTTCCACTCATATCAGGTAGCTGTAGAGTGGCCACAGATATTTCTGGGAATTCTGTTAGAGGGAACTTGAGCTGGGCTTAATTTTAATGTAGAGTTAGTGAAGTATACTTGTGTGGGAGACAGTCACTTCCACATAGAGTTAATGTATTGTTAGCCAATCAAGGGTAAGAATGGCTTCCTGAAATACTCCCAGCACCACTATGCCAGTGCAGGGCCAGGGGTTGTAATGCAATAATAGCATGATAATCTTCAGGCTCCACAGATCTTAGATCTGGCTCTGGTTAGTAGTCCTCACTCCAAGGTAATGTGCAAGATTTGCTCAACAGCAGTACAAATGTGGCTCTCCCTTTAAATACTCCCCCTTCCCTTATCAGTTTCCATCTTTCTCAGCTGTCTCTCCTGCCTTCATCTGGTCACTATCCAGGATTCCTTCTGCATCCAAAGAGATTTTGAATAATTTTATTAATATCTTCAATGATTATGGATATTAATTATGGAAATTAAATGCTAGAGTCAACAGCAATCAAATGAATGATACTCCACCTATATTTCATAAAGAATAACCCTTAGCAAAGTTAAATAATATGTATTTCCATGATTAAAGGATAGCTATATATGTATCATGAAACATTTATGTGTTTGAGGAACATGAAGGTGTAGTGTTTCAGGTAGGTTGTGAATTGATGGGTAGAAAAAGTACACAGACGAACATACACTTGTGATAGATGTTGTCAATTATTTTACTAAGGCTGTAGAAAAAGATGACTACACAGAGCATGAGCAGGTGCAGTATATGTTTACATGGATTTCCCCTCATCCTGGCTTTCCTATGGGATATGGAACTGCCTATGTCATTCTCTATGATGAAAGAATCCCTCCAGAATTGAGAAATAAACCAGATCTTGCTATACTACTTCCTTCTGAATCTATGTACTTACTTTATATTCCAAAAGAACTTATACCAATTACTCCATTTAATTTTAAATTTAAAAACATTTTTTTAAGATTTATTTATTTATATTTGAGAGAGAGAGAGAGCGGGAGGGGCAGAGGAGGAGGGAGAGAGAATTTCAAGCAGACTTTGTGCTGAGCTTGGAGGCCGATGTGGGGCTTGATCTCATAGCCCTGAGATCACGACGTGAGCCGAAACCAAGAGTCGGACACTCAGCCAACTGTGCCACCCAGGCACCCCTCAATTACTCCATTTAAGAATTTTTTTTACAAACGTGAAGTTTTCATGATATGCAGGGTATTTTCCATTGCTGGACCCAGATCCACTCTGACCTCCATCTGCTCTGTGCCCCAGGAAACTGGCATGAACTATCAGTGGGCTCCATTGCTTCTAGCTGGGTGAGCCAATAGGAGACAATGGCTGAAATGGGAAAATGGCAGAAGAATGAGGTTGGGATATTTTTTTTCTCTGTCTTCTTTTCTCTGGGATCACCACAGGTCAGCTGTTCCTCTCTACTAAAGGCTACAACTTCTGTCAGGCAGCCCCCCCCCCCAACTTCATGTAGATCCTCTCTCTGAGTTCCAACAACTGTGTCCTCCTCTTGCCCCTTTGAGGCCGAAGGGTGGTCATGGTCTCAGTATTGCCACATGTAGAGAACTACACTACCCTTTGTTGATTTTCTTATCCCTTGTGCCCATGCATTTGTAAATATTCCCTTTATTAAACTCTCCCCAAATTGCCTAGTTCGAGTATGCCCTTTATTATGCTGAAATGCTGACCAAAAGATACCCCAGTTTTTTTAAAAAAAGATTTAATTTATTTATTTGAGAGAGAGAGCATGAGCAAGGAGAGGGGCAGAGGGAGAGGGAGGACTCCTCACTGAGCAGGGAGCTCAACACAGGAGGCTCAATCCCAGGACCCCAGGATCATGACCTGAGCTGAAGGGAGATGCTTAACTAACTGAGTCACCCAGGCACCCTCTAGTTTTTTTTTTTTTTTAACAAACCCAGCACCAGCAAGGTCACATCCTCATCTTCATGAGAGGGAGCAAAACCAGCATCTTAGGAGCCCCAAACCCCATCTCCTCTCATAGTGCTCCAGGGTCACAATAAACCTGTACTCCCACAGAAGCACCCTATCCGTGAAGGTTTTAGAGAATGTCAGATCTCCATGTTAGAGAAAGCAAGAGTTACAATGTACAACTGTAGAGGACAGTGGGCATAACTAAGGAGCAGATGTGAACAGGAGACATGAATGTATTTGGTTTTAAATTTGAACATGAATGAACACGCTTTATATTTGTTAGGTAGCTGATTATTTTGTTTTATTGTTCAAAATGGACGATTCAGTTTTACAATACAGAGAAAAGGCAACGGGCACAATGAACACATTGCATTTATTTGCCGTACCACCAAAAGGTGGATTATATCAGCAAAATTAATTAACGTTACTGTCAAAACACTTTTAGTCCATCTTTAGCAAGCAAGACTTTTTAAAACTAGTGCAATTATCTAACAGTCGTTAGTAAATGAGACATTAATAGAACTGGTGGAAGGAAGTAAAGATTTGACACAGATTTGCAAGTTCTTCATTCTAGATGAAATCCCTCTGCTGCCAGCCTGTCACAAGCCAGTAACCAGCAATGACTGTGACTGGAATTATGTTCAGAAAAAAATAAATAAAAAATTAACCCTCTACTCTAGAATCTAATGTTCTGAAATCTCCAAATCTACTTTTTATCTGTTTTCTTTTGACTCCCTTTACCACACATCACCAGGTATTTGAGAAGAGCATCCGCCATAAAGCAGAGAGATCAGGATAAATGTACAACAACAAAAATGAAACTCAGAGAAAAGAGACAAGTTGAGAAACAAAAGCACTTAGTATTTTTAAAAGATTGATAATGCTATTTTATTGATGAAACAGGAAAAGAAGACCACGAAAAAGAACAAAGAGCAAGCAAGAGCTTTTATGAAATAAATGAATAAAATGATGGCTGAATTTTTTTTAAAATGTGAAAGATGGAACATAGTCAAGAAAATCTTCCAGAAGACATATCAAAAAGAGAAAGGGATGGAAAAGGCAAGAAGTGTTTAGCATGTATTTTTTTTTACTTTTTTTTTAAGATTTATTTATTTACTTTGAGAGAGAAAGAGGGAGAGCTAGTGGGGGAAGGGACAGAGGGAGAGAGAGAATCTCAAACAGACTCCACACTGAGCACAGAGCCCTATGCGGGGCTCCATCCCAGGACCCTGAGATCATGACCTGAGCCAAAATCAAGAGTCGTCAGTTCAAACAACAGAGCCATCCAGGCACCCCTGTATTTTTTCTTTTAATATCATTTTCCTTTCATCAAATCATAGTCACCTCAACTATGTTCCCTGAATCTACATTTTATAACATGACCAACATACTTTCTGTCTAATGATGTGCTTCTTTGGCTTACATCCATTTGGTCATATGGTCCAGTTCAAAATTCTCTACTAAGAGAGTTTCTTTTCTTTTGTTCTAGTGACTTGGACACAGACACAGAGCAAAGGGAAGCAACTGCCTTTTGACTGGTAGGAAGAGTGTCATGTGTCTCAAATGTCCCAAGCAGCCTCTTTCCCAGCTCCCGGGACCATGTTCACGGTGGGAACTCCTAAGTGTCAATATTCAGTCATAAGGTTTCTCCAAAACCTACTATACATTAATACATGTATTACCAACTACCGTGCATTCCAATTTTCTGTAATAGTCTTCCAAATACTCAAAGACAGAAAACAATGAGCTGTGATAGTTTTCTTTTTCAGAATCATAATCTTCAATTTTTATCCACTTGGAAGAAATTGAAGAATTTCTCTGAAGACTTTGAAAGCAATCCCCGGGAGCTGGGGAGCTGGGGTAAGTACAGGACTCCGGGGCTCAGGGATGTTTCCATCCCTTTTTACTTTCTTGTTTGGGTAGCAGTCCGTGGTTTTGATAAGTCTTGACAGGTTCTGTAGGAAGGCAGTGTCATACACTATGGCATGTCAGATGGCACGTAAATATTTCTGTATTCCCCAGAAAGGAGCTGCCACTTCCTCATTCATTCCTTTGTTGAACCGATACTTACTGAATATTTACTATGTATAAAATCTTATCCGAGGCATAGGTTACTCAAGGGGGATCAAAGAGGACATAATCCCCAACCTCAGGAAGCTCACAGTCCTTTCAGATGGACACTGGATTATTCACATTTACTGTTGCCTTTGTCTCATCTTTCCAGACTTCAGAGGCCCCTTCCGTTGGATATTCCAAACATATCACCTTGTATTTTTGGTTGTTCCCCTTTTCATCCTTCCATCCTCCAGTCTCCTGTCCCCTGACCTGCATTTCCCTTCACCTGCTCACATGTATGTTTCTTCTTTAATATTTCTTCTCTGTCATTTAGGAGCCCTTTATCCCATTACAATCCCTGACATATAGTTAATGCTGTACACAATCGTGGAGAATGAATGAATACCTAAATGGACTAAGGTCATATATAGGTGAGTTTTAAGACTGTGAGAGCAGAGGTTTGCAGGTAAATGAAAGAATATTTTGGTTGGAGTAAGTTTGGAAGGGCTCATCATTCACACACACACACACACACACTTTTTAAAAACTCAAGTAACATTATATCTTTCTATGATCCTTGAGACATAAAATCCTTCACCTCAGTAGGCATTCAATAAATATCTGACTGATGCCCTGAAGTTCACATGACTGTTACAAAAGCATTGACTGACTGAATTTATGTAGATTGAATATTCATTTCAACAATGTTTGGAGATGGATTCTTAATGCACTTTGTATGAGCTTTTAAATCCAAGTGGCCACTGTAGCTTTGTGGCTTTTAAATCAAGTCTTATTTGTTACTCCTCACGAAGTGATTTTAGAGGTTGTTGACTATTTTATGGGACATTCTTGCTATCTGTTATTCTCTCTGAATTGCATGCTGATCCCTGCTGGGGAGGGTAGCAGTGCTATAAGTATATTTTATTCTATTGTTGTGTACTTTTATTGTAGATAGGCCTAAGAAAATCAGATTAAGCTAATATATCTATACACTGAACAATTCTCAGGGCCAATGGAAATGACTAGATTTGTTGGGATGAAAACAGAGATCACAGCTTTCTCTGACATCGATCTCTCTGTCTCTCTCTCTCTCATTCTGTCTCTCTAGGAGGGTCCACCTCATTAACTGCATCATCTCCCCTAGATTTCTTCCTGATATTCAACTTGAAAATCTCCCACTGCTATGACCCACCCTCTAAACTTGTCTCCTGAGCTCTGCTGGACCTTGACAGTTCATTCCACCTCGTGATATTCATGACAAATTCAAATTTTCTAAATAATTCTTCCAAGAATCTAAGGGAAATGGGGGAACTTACTGAAGGATAATAAATGTCTCAATGTTCAGATTCCTGATCCTGTGACTACAAGTCTGGCCAGAGATCAACTGCTTTGACCACCTTAACTCAGGACCAAATCCTCTTCCTTCCCTCTCTTCAGGTTTGAAATGCTAAAAACCATACGTCCAGCCACCTAGAAGGTTAAGGTTAAGGTTTACAGAGACTTGGCACTCTCATTTATTCATCTGTTCAATCCACAGATATTTTTCTTTGTTCTGAGCCCCTGTCAAATACATCATGATCATGGGCCTGGAGGATTGTACCGTCCAATTTGGGGCCGCTCTGTCTCCTAGTACTTACAGAAAGAAAATTGCTCCCCTTTCTCTAGGATTCCTTCTCTGAGTTTCAAGTCAGCTTTGCACATATTCTTGGGTTGGCTGTGGCTCTGGGCACTTGCGTTCTAGGAGTCCTACTCTCATCCTCAACTCCATCTCCTCTCTCATTGTCTCATGCCAGTTATTAAGCCTATTGGTTTTGCAAAACTCTTGTTGTTGTAAAACAATTATAGATTCATAAGATGTTCCAAAGATAGTACAGAGAAGTTCCACATACCGTCACTCAGTTTCCCCCAGTGGTTATGGCTAATGTAATTCTAGTACAATATCAAAAGCAGAAAATTGATGTTGATACGTGTGTGCATCATCTCTGTCATTTTATCATGTGTGTAGATTTGTGTAGCCACCACCACAATCAAGATACAGAACTGTTCCATCCCCACAAAAGACCTCCTTCATGCAACGACCCCTTTGGAGTCACACCAACTCCCCTCCCTCCACCATCCCTGGCCTCTGGCAACCATGAATCTGTTCTCCATGATTTTGTCACGCAAAGAATATTATATAAATGAGATCCTACAGCATCTGCCCTTTGGAGATTTCTTTTTTCACCCAGCATAATGCTCCTGATATCCATCCAAGTTGTTGCGGCCATCAGTAGTTCATTTCTTTTGATTGGTGAGTAGTATTCCATAGTATGCAATGTACCCCTTGTTTAACCACTCACTTATTGTGGGACATTCAGATTGTGTTCCATTTTTGGCTATTACAGATAAAGTTGCTCTCAACAGACAGACACTGATTCACTGTTCTCTTTCCTTCTTGTTTCCATGGCTTTGATGGCAAATTTGCAGGCATCCAAATGGTTTCTCTCCCATAAGTAAGGTATGCTTTTTCTGTGGACTTTCAAGATTTTTTTCTTCGTTTCAGTTTTCAAGAGTTTACTTATGCCATGTCTTGGCACAGATTTCTTTGGGCTTACTCTGTTTGGGGTTTGCTCAACTTCTTGACTCTGTAGGTTTATGTTTCTTGCCAAACTTTGGACATTTTCAGCCACTGTTTCTTCTAGTTCTTTTCAGCCCCACCCTCTTTCTCCTCTCCTGGGATTCTCATGACAGAAATGTTAGACTTTCTGTTACAGTCCTCACATGCCCCTGGAGCTCTATTACTTTTTTCTGGTCTATTTTCTTTCTGTGTAGGTAATTTCTATTGTTCTATCTTCCAGTTTACTGATTCTTTCCTCTTCCTATTAAAAATCAAGCTCTAATTTCTGCATCAGGGATACTAAATAAAATAATTCTAATTCTTGCCTTCCTGAAGCTGACCATAGTAGGAGGGAAGACCTTACATTGTGTTACAATTGTCAGTGGGCTTATGTGGTTACTGTCATGTGAGCAGAATGCCAAAGGAGCATAAAAGCATCTACTTTAACCTCAAGGGAAGGAAGGATGCATCTCGGGGTATAGAGATGATTCCTTGAAGAAACTTATTCAGAGTGTGTAAGGACTGCCTACCAAAGGGGCTCATGGGCTTTTTTCTATAGTAGAAAAAGGAAGAGGAGTTTCAGATAGAGGTAACAGCCCATCCAAAGGCAACAAGATGTGAGGCAATAAGGTGGAATACATATTCGGAAGCTATGAAGACGACACCCCAAACAAGTGCTTCTTACATTTTAGCATGCAGACAGTTCTCCCAGAATATTTGCTAAAATAAAGATTACTGGTCTTCCCCTTCCCCCAAGATGTGCTTAAGGGCCCTAGAGATAAGAACAAGTTCCCAAGTACTGTTGATGGTCTTGAATACCATAATTTGAGTCAGTCTGGGTAGCAAGGACCTAGACCACAACAGAATGCCATCCAATGATTGGGTGTCAATCACATCTCCAGGGGATACACCTATAGATTTAATGCATACTTCACATTATCATATCATACATCTCCATGTTTTCCTTATACTAAAATGCGATTCGGGGAAAGTACAATACAGAAACTCTGACGAAAGCTGAAGGGTCACTTTATAAAGCAATGGGAAAGGAACTTATTGAACAAATGAATGTGTTAAAGAAGATTAGAAGAGAAATTATTCACTTACCTATTAAGGGAATGGATGGCTTTTTGGTGGGCACTCATTAAAAAAGCATGTACAGGGCGCCTGGGTGGCTCAGTTGGTTAAGCGACTGCCTTTGGCTCAGGTCATGATCCCGGAGTCCCGGGATCGAGTCCCGCATCGGGCTACCTGCTCAGCAGGGAGTCTGCTTCTCCCTCTCCCGCTCCCCCCTCTTGTGCTCACTCTCTCTCACTCTCTCTCTCAAATAAATAAATAAAATCTTTAAAAAAAAAAAAAAAGCATGTACATGCACTAATTATAAATCATTTGTATTTGCTCTTTAAAGGAGACCTTACACCAGATGATACTTAATTAGTCTGGTTTTGCTTCTACGTGAACTTCAAAGTACTAAAACCACCCTCCCCAAGGTAGACAGCAGTCACAAAGCTTGACCACCACACAAACACCCCCAATATCCTCTCAACTGGGGAGGAGAACTGAGTCAAAGTCCTTGAACTAGCTACTGTTTCTTTTCCTGGTTAATTATTGTTAGGATATTCTCAAAGAGATATACACACCATTTTTGCAATTTGGTGTGTTGTTTAAGAATTCATGGCCTCCTGATGTTTCCCTGCAGTCTGAAGATTTTTCTCTCAGCTGATGTTGTCAGGTGAATGTTGTGAAAATATGTTTAGGGCACTGTAAATGATGTCCCAGTGGGAAAACACAGCCTGAACTGATGAGTACAAAGGGCTCTTAATGAGATAAACTGTTAACAGGATCTTTACGGGCCATACGCAAGCTGGGCATTTTGAAGTCCAAATTATGTGTATCTTTTTAAGATGTTTCGACTTTCAAAAGCAGAATTTAGCACATAGAGGTATTAAAGATGATATACTCCTTAAACCATTCTTCCTTCAATATTACTGGCTATTATGTTACTCTGGTGGGCCCTGGGAAGACATAACTTCTATTTAAAAACTAAGCTCATGGGGAAAAGAAAGGAAAAGGATTCTTCATAGACTTTCCCCATTATACTGACAAGGCCAATGCTACATACACACAGGACATGACCAAGTGGCATTTGATAGATGAACAAAATGTTAAGTGATTGAGTGCAACAAGCCCCAGAATACAATTTCATGCCATTGTAACCATCTACATGTGCGTGGCCCAATCATCCGATACATTAAGATGTAATTTATAAATTAAAACATAAGCATCCAATTTATAAGCATCAATCATTAAGTGAAAATACAGATTATGGAAGCAATATAAAAGCCAGAGAATTATGTCCAAATTTCAGATTGTTTTTCTGTTTTCCATGAACCATGAAATCATGTTTAATCTGTTAATCAGTTTTACCTCTCCGCTATTATGTAAAGCCACACGCTTTCTTCAGAGGGAACTATATTTTAATGCTGTCTGATTTTGCTGATGCACTTCAAAGTATTAACTAGATATATTCTTATTTATAGTATATGTCGTTTAAAGCAAGCAAAAATAATGATTATGCTAATACTAGTACTTATTAACAGTTGGAACTAGACTATAATGAGCCTGATTGGTGATAATGTCCTAAAACTCCCAGATTAAAAATAATGCTTTGCTTTATGAAATCCAATGAAGATTACCATGACTCTAAGTGAAGACCCCAGCATGATGGAGCCTGTGCTTGATTTTTTCTTCAACCACTCCCATGAGACCAGGCTGCAAAGCGTGAAATCTGCATGTTCTTTCCTGACCCTGAAAGGGATTTGCCTGACAGAGAAACAAAAGGCAAAAAGAAGGGCCTAGACTTGCATCCAGGAAGTTCTGGCCCATTCTAGAGAACATTATGCTTGAGGTTTTACTTTCCAAATTGATTACTTGAGCATCACAAAGAGGCAGTTGGGCTGCCATTTTATTTCCTCCATACTAAGCAATCTCCTTCAGTGTATTTATTTTCCTTGAACGGACTGGGTATTTAAAAAGAAATTTCAGCTGGGGTTCCCTCCTCATTTGCAGACCTGTGGGACAAAGCAATATGTCGTAGAAGTCTGTAGCTTCGTTTCCATTGAAAAAGGGCTCTGGGTTTCTCAGTTATAAAGGATCATATACTTGGGAGGGCCAGCAACTGAATTTGGTTTAGAATTAAGAGAAATGTGACTTAAAAAAAAAAAAAAAACTTGCTTCTAATAAAACTCAAATGAATAAAGAGGACCTATGTTCCTGAGTGAGATCATTAAGAAACAATGTGGTTGGGGGCCCTGAGTGGCTCAGTCAGTTAAGTGTCTGCCTTCGACTTAGGTCATGATCCCAGGGTCCTGGGATCTAGTCTCGTGTTGGGCTCCCTGCTCAGCGAGGAGCCTGCTTCTCCCTCTCCCTCTGCTGCTCCTCACTGCTTGTGCTCTCTCTCTCTCTGTCAAAAATAAATAAAATCTTAAAAAAAAAAAAAACAATGTGGATGATGTAGAGCAACTAAATGGAAATTGGTACAGTCGTTTTGGAAAACTGTTTAGTAGTATCTACTAAAGCTAAATATATGCATACCATACGACACAGCAGTTCTGGGCCCCCCCAAAAGAGTGCTTATATCTACAAAAGATACGTACAAGAATATTTATAGAGCAGTACTCAAAATAGTGAAAAACTGAAAACCAAGCCGAATGTCCATCAGCAGTAGATTGGATAAATAATTTGGGCTGTGTTCAGACAATGGAATATAACACAACAGCAAGAAAATAAATTACAGTTACACACAATATAGATATTGTGGAGTAAAAGTTTGTATAAAATTCAGAAAGAGGCAAGATTAATCCATGTCATAAGAAGTCAGGAAAGCAGTTGCCTTTGGGCAAGGTTTTTGACTGAGGGAACAGGAGGCAGTCTAATGAAACATTGTGAATGTGTTATATCTTAATATAGGTAAAAATTCATCAAGTTGGGTACACTTAAGATCTACACACTTTAAGATTTGTAAATTATACCTAGCTTTAAAAAGTAATAATAATAAAAAGCCCAGTGTGCTTGAACCTTTGTAAGACATGTCTTTAGGCAGTTAATCTATAACACTATTGGCTTGATTTTTATAAGGGGCTAAAAGAAGAAATCTTTCCTTTACTAAAGCACATTAGGTAACACACTAGATTGTGTATTTGATTATGTTTTTACAAAAGACCAAAATGTTATTTACTTAATTACCAGCATGCAGTATCATATTTCCACTTACTTTTTAAGGAAAAATAGTTTTCACTTAGTGTTCATCCATTCATTCATGTAATAAATAATAACTTACTATTTTACAAGAATTTATTTCCTCAGAGAAATGTACTTTTTTCTTTTTTACTTAGCTATAAGGAAACAAATAATTACAAGTAGTGCTTAAATCTTTCAAATATTTCATGCTAGGTGTCTGTTGATGAATTTCCATTCTTTTCTTATGTTCCATTGTCCTACTCTATAGAGCTTTTAGCTTGAAGAGTAAATACAGAATATAAACATATTCATATATCTCTCTCATGCATCGAAGCATACACATACATGGAAATAATAAAGAAATGAGAAAAAATTTCACCATAGAAAGCAGTTTAGATACACTTGTGTCATATGGATTTGTCTTCAGACTCTCGATGCAAATTTTTCTTAATGACCTAAGTGACAGATTTTGCTTTTTTAGGTAAGCACCAGGGGCCAAGTTCTCTGTTTCATAATGTTGTCATTGATCTCGTTGTGGCAAATGCCTGTCCTTGATTTCCAGCGGTCTGTGTCAATTTCTATGAAATGTAAAAGCTGGATGATAACAGAGTTATTGGGAGTCAAACTTGCCATCATTTGCTAGTTTGACTCCCAGCATGATTAATATTTACTGAATGCCCACGAGGAGGCATGAGATTGTATTAGAACTTATGTCTTATACTAAATTCTAATTTTGTCTCTTTTTCAGTATAAAATTCAGGTTGACTTGTCAGTGAAATATTGAAAGAGGTAATTATATTCATGACTTTTGGGGGAAATCTCTAGCTGGGAAAGAGACTAGATCTCTGGTGAGAGAGAGAGAGAAAGAAAGAGAGAGAGAGAATAAAATAAAAATAAATAAATAAAAATTAAAAATAAATATGAATATAAATACAAATAATCATAATAAAAATTAATGTTATTACGTTATTTACTTAAATTTTACACTATTATTAAAAAGTCACTTATTGAACACCTACTATGTTCATAGGATTTAATGACATGGGTCACAAGTCACTTGGTCTATGGAGCAAAAAACTGGACAGGAGAGAGAATGATTAAATTGAGTCAGAGAGTATGAGGGCAGGGGAGAGTTTGGTGTTAATCTTGTGAGTCAAATTCCTAAACTTTCAACTTCTAATCTTTTTATTCCTTTCACACCCAGCAGTACCAGATTAAAACAGATAATTATAATTAGATTCTACTATCATTCTAATGACTCCTCCATCTGCTTTGCCAACTTAATTTTCTCTGGCCTTGAAGTGAAGCTTTTAACAGGGACATGGGAAGAAGGAGCAAATTTGTGGGAAGACACTATTCTATTTTAAACATATTGAATTTGGGGTAAACATTGAGGGAAATTCAGGTGAAGGTCAAGTGGAATGGGAACACAGATGTAGCAATCAATATTAGATGAACGGGGTGATGTCAGCAAGAAAGGCAGAGTAAGGACCTCCACAAAGCCAGTCCCCCTAATAAAAGCAGTGAGATTGTTGGCAAAAAAAAAAAAAAAAAGTCAAAATCAATGTTTTCAGAACTCTGGAAATTAACTGAAGGTTCGCAACAATTTGAGGAGCATTTATTAAAGAAAAATGACTAAATCTCATAAAGAACAGTGAGGTTTTTTGACATTTTCACTTTCACTGCTCACATTCCAACAGCCTCCCGATCAGAAGGAAAACCAAAAGCCCAACATCCACTGGAGGGGCTAGAATGTGTTAGGAACCCCTTCAAAACACCATTCTCAGAGAACTGTCATTAGTTGATCTGTCTAGCCGATACACAGAAATCCCCATTCTCAGAACTTGTTTTTATTTGCCGTGACTCAGACTTCACTAGGTGCAGACAGCTTTTTCCCTGGAGGCATTTGTGAAAATCATCATCAGCAATTGTTAAAACAATGGAGCTGCCTGAGGTAGTGACAACAATTGGAGCCATCAAGAAGCTAGCCAAAAAAACAAAAAAGGAAAACTTAGAGGATGAGGTGGTCATTGGGAACTTCGAAAAGCTCCAACACTTGCCCTGAGAATCTAGAAGGCCATGCACATGCATGGGACAGTGTGTCATCCCAAGGCTGTGCTCCTGTCCAGGAAAGACCTGAGCAGGCTCCAAACGCTCACCTTTAGCTGACGTGGAAGCTGTCTATGGGAAGAAAGTGACAGCTGTGATAATATTGTAAGACACCTGGCTGAGTGTTGAAGGCACGACCCAAAACACATACAGAGTTCGTCTGCAAAGACTAGGAGAATTTTGGGCTCCAGGCACTTAAGGAAATTTCAGTCCCATATTTAGCTAAATATTAAGCCAACAGAACAGAACCTTCTATGGCCACACATGACAAGACAGACTTGACGGAACTCGTTTATAGAAGTCACCAAGCAAACAATAACCCAACTACAACAAGTAGCAACAACAACAAGCCCCGGGGAGAGGGAAGAATCTGATTTCCAGAGTTACCACAAACTATTCTTTCCAGTTTTCCACAAAAAAATTATGCGACATGAGAAGAAACAAGAAAATACGGCCTCTACACCGGAAAAGAAGCAGTCAATAGAAACTGTCCTTGAGGAAGCTCAGACAGTGGACTTACAACACAAAATTTTCAGTCAGCTACTGAAAGGACCAAAGGAAACCATGCCCAGAGAACTAAATGAAAGTGTGAGAATGATGTCCCACCAAAGAGAGAATATTAATTAAGAGATCGAAATGATAAAAAAAACAAACAAACAGAAATTCGAGAGTTGGAAAGTACAATACAGAAATGAAAAATGCAGTAGAGGAACTCAACATCGGATTTGAGCTGGTATGAGGAAGAACAGCACACTTGCATAAAGGCCACTTGAGTTTCTCAAGTCTGAGGAACAGAAAGAAAAAAATAATTAAGAAAACTGAACAGAGCCTGAGGGAACTGTGGGACACCGTCATGCATATCAGCATACACATAGTGGAAGTCTCAAAAGAAGAGAGAGGAAACAGAGCGAAAGGATATTTGAAGAAATAATGGCTGGAAACTTCACAAATTTAATGCAAAATGTTAAATTAAATATCCATGATGCTCACTGAAATCCAAGTAGCATAAATTCAAAGATATCCACACCTAGACACACCATAATCAAACTGTTAGAGGTCAAAGGCAAAGAGAGACTCTTGAGAGCTGCAAGAGAAAAGCCAATCACCACACACAAAAAGCCTCAATCAGATTAACAGCTGCTTTTATTCGTTTTTAAGATTTTATTTATTTATTTGACAGAGCGAGTGAGAGAGCACAAACGGGGGGAGCGGCAGAGGGAGAGGGAGAAGCAGACTCCCCACTGAGCAGGGAGCCCGATGCGGGACTCGGTGCCAGGACCCTGAGCCGAAGGCAGATGCTTAACTGACTGAGCCACCCAGGTGCTCCAACAGCTGCTTTCTATCAAAAAAAACCTGGAGGCCTGAAGACAGTGAGATGACATTAAGTTGCTGGGGAAAAAAAAAAAAAAAAAAAAAGATGGTCAACCACAAATTCTGTATTTGGCAAAACTATCAGGGAGACAAAGGGTGTCAAAATGGAAAAGTTCAAGACTATGAGGCCAGGCTGTAGAATTATCATGAAAATGGATGGTAAGGTCACCAGGAATGATGACAAAGAAGGGGATGGAGAGGGAACTCTGAGTCAGCTGCTGGAAAGACCAAGAAAAGTAATACAATATCCTGCAGGTTCAGAGATGCTGAGGGCTCTTCCCAAATTTTCCCCAGATGGAAATTGATGAGGAAGGTAGATAGCAAGTCACCTCCTTCTGACTGCAAAGCCCATGATTTAGTCATTCCACAGTGATGTTTCCTTAAAGCACGTCGATGTTTGAATTCTGAAGGAAGTCACATAGATTTTTTTCCCCCATTTCGAAGGTGCTTAGTGACTGACTAGCATACCTGTACGGTCAGTGAGTGTGATGCCATATTCTCCTCTCCCTGGGATGAAATCGCACAGTGAAGTCCCTCTTTTCAGGTAAATTCAGGAGAATGGCTCTAGCAAAGAAGGTTGAAGATTATGTTCCCTCTTCTTTAGTTTCTTTTTCTGTATAAATGCTTTTGGGTGTACTTCTTTGGTGTGCAAGACAAAATCAGCAGAGATAATTTTGACATAGAGTGAATTTAGAGGAAACACAAGTGGCTGATAAACATGGGAAAAGAGGTTCAATCTGACCAGTAATCATGGAAACATAGGTTAAAACCACAATGAGAGAGCATCTTTTGTTCATTAGACTAACCATAATTAAAAAGTGTGACAGTCACCAGTATACAGGAAAAGGATGGGTAAATGGATAATCTTATACCGTGCTTGTGGGGAGGTAAAGCAGAATAGCCACTTGGGAGACCAGTATGACAGGAAAATGAGAAAGGTCCTGACCCTATAACCCAGCATTTTCCCTTCTGGGCATACACCTTAGAGAAATATTTGTATGTGCACACAGAGGACACACAAATGGATTTTATCACAGCATTGTTGGAAACAGCAAAAAGTTTAAGAATAATCCAGATGTCCATTAATAAAGAAATGGATAAAATATGGTATCCTCCTGGGGTGCCTGGATGGCTCAGTTGGTTAAGTGTCTGCCGTTGGCTCAGGTCATGGTCCCGGGGACCTGGGATTGAGCCCCACATCGGGATCTCTGCTCAGCGGGGAGTCTGCTTCTCCCTCTCCCTCTGCTGCTCCCCCTGCTTGTGTGCTCTCTCTCTCTCTCTTTCTCAAATAAATAAATAAAATCTTTTAAAACATAGGGTATCCTCCTGCAACGTATTGCTATCTATATAAAAGGACCAGAGTATGTGAGTCAATAAGGAGAGGTCTAAAACACTTAATATTAAATTTTAAAAAACAAGCTGCTGAATGAAATGTATGGAATGACTCCTCCTATAATTTTTTTCAAAACCCATTGAAATATTACATCTTGTTTCTGGATTTCTATTGATATATGTTAAAGTATTAAAATGGATGAATATCACCTTATCATAGCAGCTGTCTCGAGGATTTGGAGAAAGCAATGGGTCTGGAGATATGATCAAAGGGGAGTTTTACATCTTACTTTTTTTCCTAAAAATAAAAGATGCACATAAAACATATTTTTTTAATACACACATACAAAGGCTAGAAGGAAATATAGCAATTATTAACAGTTTTAAAATCTGGGACATGATCATATGGGTGTTTGTTGTATATTATTTTAGAATCTGGGACATCAGGGCGCCTGGGTGGCTCAGTCGTTAAGCATCTGCCTTCGGCTCAGGTCATGATCCCAGGGTCCTGGGATGGAGTCTTGCTTCGGGCTCCCTGCTCGGCAGGAAGCCTGCTTCTCCCTCTCCCACTCCCCCTGCTTGTGTTCCCTCTCTCGCTGTGTCTCTCTCTGTCAAATAAATAAATAAAATCTTTAAAAAAAAAAATCTGGGACATGATCATATGGGTGTTTGTTGTATATTATTCTTTCGGAAAGTATGACTTTCTAAAGAAAAATCAAGTCCCAGCATTATTCTAGAAACATAGAGAAAAATATGGCTTTGTTAGAAGTGGTCAAGTAGGCAGAATACTCACTGAATGCTCATGTTCTGTGGCTGGTCCAGACCTGTCCATGCTGGTGTGTGTACTCTCAAGCTAGCTACACACACTTCCTTTTTCTGTGGAAATCCCAAAGGGATCTCTAGTGAGTGATTTCACTGCAAACTTAGATATTTTTAAAAGTCACCATTAAGAACTGGAATACAAAAGAACTGGCTGCTCCAGTAAAGACCAGAGAAAAGAACTTCTCCTTTGGGAGAAGAAAAGCACAGAAGATAATAGACGGAATATTTAGGTTACTTCTACTTCACACAATCCTACCTCCAGCTGGGCAGTTTCTTCTAACACACGCTGTTCTTGTCACCATTCTTGGAATAACTCTTGGGTCTCAGTCTGACGCTCTGTCTGTGACTATAAACAACTCTTCCTCTATAGTTAGCACCGCCACAGAATAATGACACTGCATTACAGACATGAATCACGGCATAAATACTTTTTTATTATGATAAAATAAATCACTGGTTGTCTGTTTCCACAGGCATAGGCAGAAAATGCATTGGCTTTTTTTTTTTAATGCACTGGAACTGAGACCATCATTTGTTGAATAATACGTGTTTAAAAAAATGTCTCGGTGCCTGTAATGAAAGAGATGATATGTGGTTTTGCAGATCCTTGGGCCAAGCATGGGTGACGCTCTCCTACAGAATAAAAGAACAAGTCTTAACACCTCTAACATGATAAAGAGGTAGAGCAGAAGATAGAACAATGGAAGAGGGGCGAGGAAATGAAGCTAAAGGCACAATAGTCTCTGCAAACATATCACCCTATGTTGAAATGGGAGAAGCAAAGGGGGGGCCCC
This sequence comes from Phoca vitulina, assembly GCF_004348235.1. Lineage (NCBI taxonomy): Eukaryota > Metazoa > Chordata > Mammalia > Carnivora > Phocidae > Phoca > Phoca vitulina. Next base: position 15,229,868 of record NW_022589738.1, on the reverse strand, counting down.
TCTGTAACATCTCTTCAGTTATTTGGTGGATTATCCAATCCTGTGCTCAATAGAAGAGCATTGAGTCTTTGTGCCAATCGGGATAAACCAGGGTACGCCACAGTCATAAACAACCTCCCAGCCCCAGTAGCCTAGAGGTTGATTTTTCATTTTTGTGACAATTCGAGAAAGATGGCTTAGGGCTATGCTGTTGCCATCAGCCTCACTTTGAGTCTCAGGCTGATGGAGCAGCTACTAATGTGGAATATTGCCAGTCACTGGGGCAGAAGGATAAAAGAGCCTCACATGGGTTCCTAAGGCTTCTGCCAAAGGTGATTCACATCACTTCTAGCGATTCACTGGTCAAGACAAGTCATATGGCTAAGCCTGACAACACGATAGGAAGGTATTCTGCTCCCATATTCCCAGCTTGCTGTACCACGCTTCAGTGGATTTCATACTTACTAAGATGTCCAGGTTGCAGGGGAACATCTTCCCATAAGGAAAGACAAAATGTGGGCTTAAAATCAGGAACAATCAAGTGATTTCCCTGGCAAAAATGCCCCTTCTCAGGGCTATGGAAGAATCACAGCCTACTCCATCCATGTATAGGAACAAGGATATCGTCAGGGCAGAGCCTTGAAAGAAAATGTCTGAGAAATCCTGGAGAAGGTGGAAAAAACTAAAGGACTCCAACTACCCAGGAATTGACAAGAGTCCCCCAAACCTATTCCTCAGCCCTTCCCACCACCGAGGGAGATACGGAATTATAGCCTATTTAGGCAGAAAGGGACTTTTGAGACTGAAATCCTCTTTTAAAATATGAAGAAACTGAGGGGCGCCTGGGTGGCTCAGTCGTTAAACATCTGCCTTTGGCTCAGGTCATGATCCCAGGGTCCTGGGATCGAGCCCCGCATCGGGCTCCCTGCTCTGCGGGAAGCCTGCTTCTCCCTCTCCCACTCCCCCTGCTTGTGTTCCCTCTCTCGCTGTGTCTCTCTCTGTCAAATAAATAAATAAAATCTTTAAAATAAATAATTAATTAAAAAATATGAAGAAACTGAGTTACAGAATTGAAGTAAATAACATAATTAGCAGAGGCAACGCATGAACAAAAGTGAGTCCATACTCTTGGAATTTCTAGCCAGCTTGCATTCCCGCACCTACCACTCTCCACCATCTCAGAGGCTGTTTGTGTTTAAAATCATCAACTTCCTTCTGTCTTGTTTTGGAAGTGAGCTTATCCTTCCTTCTAGATGCTTCGAAGTCTCAGTCCCCACCTCTCCCAACTGCTTGAGGTCCTTCATCAGTTCCTCTTTTCCCCCAACATCTTCCACCTCTCTTTCTTAGACATTATTTATCTTTATTGAACTCTCAGATATTGAGAATAAGTGGTCCAGCTCTGGTTCCCATGTAATTCGCAAACATATACAACCAGAATCTACTACCTCTCACCCTCACCGCTGCTACATCCTGATCCAATCTGACACTATGATAGGCAGAATAATGACCCCCTCTCCAATGATAGCCATACTGTAAGCCCTGGAACCTATGAATCGGTTACCTTACACGGCCGAAGGGATTCTGCAGATGTGATTAAGAGTGTGAACCTTGAGATGGGGAGATTACTTGGATTGTCTGAGTTGCTTCAGTCTAGTCACATGAATCTTTCCTAGGTGGGTCAGAGAAAGACATGACAATGTAAAAGGAGTTAGAGAGATGGAGGAATGAGAAGGATTCAACACTCTGCGTTAGGTTCTGAGATGTAAGGGGCTATGGGCAGCGATTGGAGAGAGGTCTTTACAAGCTGGGATAAGAGAGAAGACGGGGACCTCGATCCTACAACCACAAGGAACTGAATTCCATCAACAACCCAAATGAGCAGGAAATAAATTCTCCCACTAGAACTCCCAGAAAGGAACGCAGCCAGCCAACACCTTGATTTTTGTCCCATGATACCTGTACCTGACTACTGACCTAGAATCTGTAAGATAATAAATTTCAGCTGTTTTAAGACACTAAGTCTGCAGTAATGTGTTATAGCTGCAAAAAGAAACGAATACAGGCATCATCTCTTGTTTGGATTATTGAGAAAGCCTTTTTAAGTTAACTGATCTACCCACTTCCATCCCTAAGCCCCTCCAGTATATTCTCAACACAGAAGTCACAGTGGCTTTTTAAAAACATGTCAGACCATGTCACTTGTCTGCTCAAAATGTCCAATGGTTTTTCAGATCACTCAGAATAAAAGCCAAAGTCATTACGATGGTCTTTAAAGTCACAATCTAATCCCTTATTATCACTCTGACCCTTACTCTTAACCTATTATCACTCTTAACCTTGCTAACTCTCCTCCAGTCCTGCTCTGTCTCCCCCGATGATCCCTGTATATACAGACACGTGCCCCCATCTAAGGCCATTTGCCCTATCTAGTCCCTCTGCCTGAAATAGTCTTCCCTCAGATATATACTTGGCTCTCACATTCTTTAGCTTTTGCTCAACTGTCACTTTCTCAGTTAGGCTTTCCCTGACTATTCTATTTAAAAGTACAATACCTTCTCAGTGCTTTCCAATTTTATTTTTTCTCAGTAACACCTGTTATTTTCATATACATATATATATACATATATATATATATATATATATCTCCATCCCTTGTTTTACTTATTTTGCTTGTTCCTGTCTTTCTGTACTAGAACTTGAGCCCCATAAGTGAAGGGATAGCTGACTGTTTTTGTTTACTATGTATCCCCCACACCTGAAATAAGGTCTGGCATCTAGTAGGCACTCAATAAAGATTTGTCAAGTAAATGAATGTACAAATAAGTGAATAAAGGTTGATGGAGATAACTGGGAGTCTCTGGATGGATCAGAGTAATCAGAATGTAGTGGCATAAGGCTGGTGGACCTTGACAACTCATTCCTGGAGACTTCCACAGTCTCTGCTCGTATTCACAGCTATACACACACTTTGCAGAGTCTTCCTTAGTTATTTCCAATATTTGCGTATCTATATCTCAGTGGTGAAAAAGTTTCCGATGAATTATTTCCAAACCCCACTTATTTTAAGCAACATCTGGTATCATCACAATTTTGAATCAAGGGGAAAAATCAGATCGTAGTTATGTATGATCAGCAAGTAAGGTAGAGTGGTTAAGAATGTAGTTATATCAGGGTTCCTGGGTGGCTCAGTTGGCTTAAGTGTCTGCTTTCGGCTCAGGTCATGATCCCAGTGTCCTGGGATTGAGCTCCACATCGGGCTCCCTGCTCAGTGGGGAGCTTGCTTCTCCCTCTCCCTTTGCCTCTCCCCCTGCTTGTGCTCTCTCTCGCGATCTCTGTCACTATCTGTCTCTCTCTATCAAATAAATAAAATCTTAAAAAAAATTTTTTAACTAAAAAAAAGAATGTAGCTATATCAAAGTTTGAATCCTGTTTCTACCACTTACTAGTCATGAGACCTGAGGCGAGCTCTTTAAACACTTAGTTAACCTCAGTTTCATCATATGGACTGTGTGATTAATAATACTAACTCACAGCGTTGTCGAGGGACTCAGTTAACACATCTAAAGCATCTAAAGTAGTTCCCAGCACATAGTAAGTTCTTCAGTACCTGATAATTACTGTCGTCAGCACAAGCATGTTTTCCATTCTTGCCCACCTCAAGGTCTGCTTTACCTTTGGTGCCAATCACGTGCTCCACCTTTGAGCAGACCTACCATCTGACACACACATCTGCTTCCTCTTACCACCATCACACCCACTCTTCCCCTTGCCCCTAAACTAAAGCTGCAGGCTGTTTCCCTTGGAAGTGCAGGGTCAGCCCTGAACTCAGTGCAGGGTTGGGCCTGAAACTCAGCTGAGTCCTGCAGGAAGCTTCATCAGAGGAGCCCATAGAGACACAGATGAGAGAATTGGATGCAGGATGTTATGGCCCAAGTTGCATTTTTATATCTCCTTTTCTTCCCCCTCTCTCCTCTGTTCTACCCATTTGTTCAGGAGGCCAGGAGGCCAGGAGACCCCTTCATTCTCCAAAGAGAGAGCCTTACTAGGATTATAGAAATGAATCACAGAGGAGAGAATGTTAGAGACAAAGACTGCCCCCCTCCCCAATATCAACCAATAACCCCTTCTTCCCATGGGTGAATCAACTTCATAGACATTCATGGAGGAATGAGGAATCAAACCTAGATCATCAAAGTTATCCTGCTGACAGAGCATAGCAGTATAGTGGACGGGAAGAGACCCGACTCATTTCTACATTTCCCAGAACTATATTAACCGATCTTACTCTTTACTGTTTTCTTTTTTTTCTATTACCTTGGAACTGTAAAGGAACAGGAGTCAAGGCATAGAAATGAAAGGAAATAGCGGATATTTTTCAGAAGGGAACTTTAATAACTCACTTTTCAAGACCCAAACCTCTGCATTATCACCTCTCAATTAAGCCCCAGCTGTTGTGCCAGAGAGACTCCAACTTCAAAAGTGAGGGGCTTGAGTTTAATCAATTTATTTTCTCTGACTCCGTAGAAAATTTTCCTTCTTATTAAAGTCTCTTTATTGTCCACAGGTAAACCCAACTAGCAGAGAGAGGAGGAGAGGATGAAGGATTCAATACAATGTACCACGACTGCGTAGACCACAATTCACACTTCTTCCCCTTACTGTTGGAGGCAGTGGTGTGTTAGCAGAGTGTGAAGAACAGGATTTACACACACACACACACACACACACACACACACACACAGACGGAGAGGAGTCCAGTCAGCACAGCAAGTTCTGTATAGTATTTTTGCAGTCAAAAGCTCTACCACTGAACTCTCCCCCGAGCAATACGTAGCATTTTTGAATGAGCCAGTATCTTTAAAGTTTGGGGCCGTTAAAGTTTCAGCAGACCCTGGAGAATCTAAAGGCAGGGATCAGCTGATAGTGGAATTGACAATAGAATTTAAGAGGCTGACACCTGAACCTCTGTTGATGCATGAAAATGACCATAATCCCAATTCTGTTAAAATAACTATTTCCGAATCACCATCACAGAATGCAGTAGGGGCCTTCCATCAGTAGAAAAAGCTGTTATTTTCATAGCTTCCCCTTCTCCAAGAGAGCAATGTTGTTTTTTTCTTCAGGGACAGTCTTTTCAAGCAGAGCAGTTTTGTAACTGTTCTGTAACTCTGTATTTGCCGGGGTAAGAAATTAAGACATGCAAGACAATGTTTTTATAAACTGACTTCAACTGAGAGAAGTAACTGACAGATCATGGGCTGTGACTGTTGTGTTTACAAATAATACACTGTCATTCATTTCAACCCAATCACTTTTTCAGGGCCTAAAGGCCTGGAAAACCCTGCTAAAGGGCATTGAATTTATCCCATTAGCAGTGGAGAACCATCAAAGGTTTTTGAAAAATCAAGTCTCCAGATCACATTGGAAGCTCTATGGTCACAGGATTAGCATGTTAATGCCAAAGTCTAGGCAAAGGAAGATCACTAGGTAGTCTCTAATAAAAAAAAAAAAAAAAAAAAAGAAAAAAAAAAAGGAGAGATTCAAAAGTCAATTTTGTGGTAGAATGGACAGGAATTGGTAACTGATTAAATTAGAGGTCATTTAATTTATGGTGTTATCAACCACACTGAAAAAAGATGAGGCCATTCAATGCAAGAAGCACTGATTGTCACACAAAAACCCTTTTTTCTATTAAGTAAGAGAAATCCGGAGCAAGAGTCAACAGACCACTGGGCTGCAGGAAACCTTGAGAGCTTCCCTCTCAGGTAGGACTACCTATTAAAAAGGATAAAATCAGATGCCTGGGTGGCTCAGCCAGTTAAGCGTCTGCCTTCGGCTCAGGTCATGATCCCAGGGTCCTGGGATCGAGCCCCGAATCGGGCTCCCAGCTCCGTGGGGAGCCTGCTTCTTCCTCTCCCTCTGCCTGCCGCTCCCCCTGCTTGTGCTCTCTCTCTCTCTCTCTGACAAATAAATAAATAAATAAAATCTTTTTAAAAAATAAATAAATAAAAATAAAAAAGATAAAATCTGTGGCCCAAAGTCTTAAAAGAAGGATATTTCACGTTTCCTCAAGATATCAATGTTCGAAAATCTTTCATGGTAAGAAAGATCGGACAAACTAAGAAACTGAAAAGACATTTATCATGTGGCCTGAGAGTCATCTGCTTCCAAGATAGGGGACCAGCATTTCATGGGTCTCCTCAGAATCTAGGACCCTAGCAGTTCAGTGTGGTTAAACACACTAATGCACTGAGCACCAGTCATATATCACGTGCTGGGGATACAAAAATCAGTGAGGCAGACCTTATAGGACCAAAGATCATGATAATATGTCCAGGTGGCCTTTGGGGCTGTCTTCAGTCAGGACATCTCTCTGCCATACTGCAGGCCCACATAGATGGCTTTCTCTGTGTTCTCAAGGTAGTTCTAGATATTTCTTTCTAGATAGTTATTTCACTTCATTAACCACATTGAGTTAGCACTATTTGCTTTCGTGTTCATCTCCTCCTAAGGACTGTGAGATCTCAGGGCACAAAGGCCATGTCTTACCCATCTTTGCATTCCTAGCACCTTGGATGGTGCCTGGCATTTACTGGGAGCTCAATGAATGAACAGATTTTGACTTGACCCTTTGGATAACTTTATTTCTTCTTATTCTGGAAATTTCTTCTTATTCTGAAAATTACTATCACTCCTTCACAGACTTCCTTTATTGAAGTTTAAAGATCCTGGAAGTTTTAACAGTTTTTCTGGCTTATTCTCCCAGTAACTTAAACATATGGGTAGCTTTTCTCTCCAGGATGGTATTGAGCAAAAGAGCAGGGGACTTGAAATCTGAGGACATAAGTGAAATGCCAGCTCCATCATTTACTATCTGATAATGATGGGCAACCCTCAGCTTAGCCATCTAGGAGACAGCAGGAGAGAAGAAAAGTGCTGTCTTCATGGGATTATTCTGAGGATCAAATTAGGCAATGCATGTTGTTAACTGTAAAATGATACGGAAATACTTATGATATAGCATACTGATTACCTGGGATGCTCACCAAGAAGAATCCATAGTTCTTTTCCTTGACTTAAAAAAATCTACTTAATTTGGGACATATGGAGGGGTTGGAAAGACAGTTGAGGCTTTCCATTCTGAAATATGGTAAAATAATATTTAATAATTCCAAATATTTTCAGCAAGAACATATCACCAAATGACAAAAGTGTCATAAGTTTTCAGGATTTATGTTAGAGAAATTTTACAAGTTCTTAAATTTGGATTCTTCTGGGTACAGAGAATTTTCATAGCTCGGTTGACAAAGAATGACTTTGGATGGGAATGAGAACCTTAATCTTATTTTGAAAAACATCAATTGTCTAATTATTATGGGCTCTGTATATTCTTTTTCAATAACTGTGCCAAAGAGAATTTCATAGTCAACGCCTTCTGCAAATATGTTTTTGTGGTAGAGAGAACAAATACACTTTGCAAAGAAAAATAACCAGATTTAGAGAATTAGACTGACTTGTTGACTCACTGGCTGAATTAAATAATTCCCCCCTCAGACACTTGGCAGAGTGAAAAATCAAGCCCTTCAACTTCATGGCTGATTCTATTTGCTTTTACTCAGCTCATTTTCTCTTAGGTCCCAAAATGCGAATTAAAAGTGTTTTGCTACCTGACGACAGTTATAGATGATAAACTTATGAAGTTTTAACTCCATAAACATAGAAGAAGTCAGGATTCTGTCTATTTATAGCTTGTATTCTAAATGAATACTTTCATTACTGTCTTCCCGAAGGTGATAAACAACTCAATTAAACATTAAACACACACACACACGCACGTGCACACACACACAATACCTTTCATAGTAGATTGTACTCTACCGAAGGAAAGAAGTCATGGCAAAGGTGGAGGACCCCATAACTGTGCCCCAATTGTGATTTTTATTTGCAATGACATTTAGAGGTTTTATAAAATATCATACATTTAGTTTTAATTAATAATGAGTTTGTCAAGGAAGTAACTTGTCTCATTTAGTGAACATCTATAGTGTTTCAGTTATAGGCCAGGCATGGTGCTAAGTGCTCATGAGTAAAAGAAGACGTTCCCAGTGCTTATGGAGCTTCCTATTTCAATGAAGAGACAGGCATGAATCAATCGATCACACTGATGAATATATAATTCCAAATAGAGAAAAATGTTTGAAGAAAGGAGTTGGTTGGGCCTTTTAGGGAAACTACAAAGAAACCTATTGCAGGGCACCTGGGTGGCTCAGTCGGTTAAACATCTGCCTTGGGCTCGGGTCATGGTCCCAGGGTCCTGGGATGCAGCCCCGCGTCAGGCTCTCTGCTCAGCTGGGAGCGGGCTTCTCCCTCTCTCTCTCCCTTTGTGCTCTCTCTCTCTCTCAAATACATAAATAAAATCTTTTTAAAAAAAGAAACCTATTGCAGCCTGGGAGTGCAGAAGAGGTGGGCTTTTTTTGAGGAGGCAGCATGTGACCTAAGAGCTGAAGGAAGGGTAAGAACTCATTAAGTTAAGGAGGACTACAGACCCAGACTGAAGAGACCATATGTGTAAAGATCCTATGGCCAGAGGGAGCAGGACTTGTTTGAGAAGCTTAAAGAAGCCCTGTTTGGTTGAAACACAGACTTACCTTGTGTGTTACAAAGAATAAGAAGCCTCAGGGAGGAACACTGATGAGAGGTATTTCTGGAGCGCTAGTCAGAGACAAGTGATGTAGCATCATGTAGGCCATGTCAAAGATACTGGTCTTTAACATCTTAAGGAAAGAGGAGATGTGTGTTTATGTATTCAGCAAATACTGAGAGTGCTTACCATTGCCCAGTACTCTTCTAGAATCTGAGGATAAAACAATGAATAAAAAAAAAAATACATGATCACATTTGTGTCCATCCTGACTCCAGTATAAAAGGTGGATTGGATGGGAGTCAGTACTAATGTCTAGAAACTAGTCTGTAAGCTGTTGTAGCAGTTCACATGAAACACGGTAGTGGTTTAATTTAGGGCAATGGTGGCGGTGGTGGTGAAATGGAGAGAAGTGGACAGAGCTATGAGATGTTAAGATGTAAAATCAACAGGACTTGGTGATAGGTAAGAAACTGGTTTGAGAAAAGGGAAGTATAATCTCTATCTCTGTGTTTCTTCCTTGAGACACAGTGTTGGTAAAGGTAATGTTCCCTCAGATAGAAAAGTGGAAGGCAGTTACATTTACTTTTCTTTATTGGAAGATAGAGGGGAATGACCATATATTCAGGTTCATAAGTTCAGTCTTGGACAAATTGACCTTCAGGTGATATTCAAGTGGAAACGTTGAGTACATAGTTGGACATACAACTTGGGAACTCAATGAAGAGAGGTCTTGGGTAGATAAATTTGAGTGTCATCAGATTAGGGATGGGATCTGAAATCACCAGACTATAAATTTCATGACAGAGAACTCTATATCTCCTTTTGCTCATAATTGGAATTTTATAATAGTGTATCTGGCACATGCTAGGTGCTCAATAAGTATTTGTTAAGTGATGAATACTCAAAAGATGAACTGAAAATTCTTTGAAATTTTCTTATGTAAGCTTATGAAATTGTTCTCATCTGGGTTCTTCCAGAAATATTGCAGCACATTTTCCCTCTCCTGTGCAAAAGTGGTGAGTAAAATATCAACATAATTAATTTAGATTAGTGCAAAAAATAAATGTGATGGCATGAATGTGATTTAACCTCGGCAAAGCCGGGTTTCTCCTTTGGGACTATATTCCCAATCATGTGTATTTCACTATGTAATAATATTAGGCAGTGATTGAAAGACATAGGAAGAAAAACAACAAAGTAGAAGAAGAACAAGAAAAAGAGAAGGAAGTGGTGGGGTCGGGGAGGAGATAAGGATACAAGGGTTGTACAGAACAGAAGCCTCTAAAAAACAAGCCAAGAAGTTTTGTTTCCAGTTGGCTGTATTTGGCATAAATTCCTCATGCCTGACTCTAAGATCAGGTGAATGCACTCAACCATATATATATGTTTTTGTATGATTCATTTTGTTTGAAGGACTTAAACTAAAAGTTGCTACCTTACTTGTCTTGTCTGCTTGGGCTACTCTAACAGTATACCATAGATAGACGGGTGGCTTATAAACAGCAGACATTTACTGCTCACAGTTCTGGAGGCTGGAAGTCCCAGATCAGGGTGTCAGTGAGATCAGGTTCTGGTGGGAATCCTCTTCTGGACTGTAGACTGCTGACTTCTCGTTTTATCTTCCCTAAGCGGCAGGGGGAAGGGAGCTCTCAGGAGTCCTTTCTAACCCCATCCATGAGGGTTCTGCCCTCATGACTCAGTCAACTCCCAAAGGCCCCACCTCCTAACTCACCACCTTAGGGGGGCGGATTTCAACATATGAATTTGAACATATGAATTTGGGGGGTGGGGAGTAAATATTCAGACCATTGCATTCCTCAATTCCAATCCTTCGTTGCAGCAAACGGCTCCTCAGTGGAAATACAAAGGTGAAAATTCTGGAAGACATCTAGGCACCAGCATCCAGCATATGTTGAGTCCTTTTGTGGGTAGAGTTGAGTGCGAGGCTAGAGAGCCACATGGAAGAAGACATGTGTGTTGCCATGGAAATAAAGTCTAATATTAGCAATAGGATGCTCAAATATATTATTTTCATGTATGTACCTATTACTATGTTTCATTAATATTAAGACACAAGGTTTCATATTTTAAAATCTCTGAAATCTGGATACGTCCTACGATAAACGGCATCTTGCAATTGCCATCAGCAGCATTCACAATGTAGTTGTCATTAACTGCACATGGGAAAACTTGGTCATTTTCTTAGTGACATAACTGGCCGACTCCAGCCCTCTGATATGTCAAACAATGGATCCTTTAAGGACCATTCGATTAAGGAATATGAGTCCAGGTTGCTGTCTGAAAATGTTCCATGAACATTGTACTGTCAAATCATCACTTACAGAAATGTGTGTAATGCTTTGGAAGAAAATTCTGAAGACAATAGAGAAGCATGCTTGCAAAAAAACAAAAACAAAAACAAAAACTTTTGCATCATCAACGTGCCAGTTGGCACAGAGGATATTGCTATGTGATATGTGAAGAAAACACATGGACATCAGTAACTTTGAGCCAAGAAGCGATTCAAAAGAGTCAGGCTTTCTCAAAATGTGAAGATGTTTTAGGAATACATCAATCAGTTTATTTCACTCATGTTCCTCTTTTTATGCATGCACAAGTGTGATATATGATAAAATCTATATTCACATAAGTCTAAAAGAGTTCTTTCATATAGTACCAGGGAAATTTCAGGTGATAAGACAGATTTATGCCATCGTTTAAAAGGCAGCATTTTACCATTACATAAAATAATGGCATGTCTTACAATCAACCTCATTGTAGATTCAGTGAAATACAATATGATAACCTACCCGAAACACCAAACCAGTGACCATGACAACAAACAGACATTAGGGCTCTTTACAATGCAACCAGAAAACTTGAAGATAACCCAATTTAACAAAAATGAGATGCGATTCAGAACAGACATGTTTGCCATTAATCCGAGGTTAAGTCTTTTAAGATGAAATAAAACTTCCCAAGAAAATTGGAGTCAATAAGGTTTAGCATGAGAGATGTTCATAGAATATTGCACTGTTTTTTTTTTTTTTTTCATTGTTCTTACCTTTCCAGTCACAATAGAGCCTTGGAGAAATTTTTGCCCAGTGTTACGCAAGGACACTTGTTACTCTAAGGCTACTTGCTGACTAGAAAAAAGAAATTGGATTTCCATCTCCTGAAGTATTGTGATGACTCACATGAATTAGCCTTGAGAGTATTTTCCATAAATTGTTGTCAGCATCCTTGCCCACGAGGAAAGATTTTATGCTTGGAGACATGGTTCAACACAATAGGTAATATAGCCTTAGTAAATTTAAATTATAAATTATAATATGCTCCTTTTGTACACTTGAAGCAAAACTGGGCTAAGTTAACATTCCCAGGATACACCACTTCTTTCCTATGTTGGATATTCTAAATGTTAACCGAGATCACGGAGACTACAAGAAGGATATTAAAAGCTGACACTTTTTGAGCAGTTATAAAGCCAAGCAGTGACTAAGAACTTTTCACATATTGTCTCACTTAAACATCATAGCTTCTTTAGGAAATACATGATTTTTTTTTTTTTTAAGATTTTATTTATTTATTTGACAGAGAGAGAGAGAATGAGCACAAGCAGGGGGAGAAGCGGGCTCCCCACAGAGAAGGGGGAGCCCGATGCGGGGCTCGATCCCAGGACTCCGGGATCATGACCTGAGCCGAAGGCAGTCGCTTAACCAACTGAGCCACCCAGGCGCCCTAGGAAATACATGATTATACTTGTTGTGGTTGAGGAAACTTAGTCTTTTGGGAGTTAATTTGCATAAAGTCTCTTTGCAGGTAAAAGGCAGGGCTGCACTTCTGCTCCAAGACAAGTTCAACTCCAGGTCTGGGGACCTTAGCCGCTGGGCAGTACTGCACCTCATTTTAGAGCCCAGTGTCTAGCTTCTTGGTGAATAGCTCTCACTGAATTGCTATTTTTAAAGTCATGCTGTCAACTTTTAGTAAAGGTGACTATAAAAAAATATCTAACCTTGTGACTGTTGCTTCTGCACGAGCTGCTTATCACTTAATACTCCTACACAACGTCCCCTGTGAGGAATTGCCAGCCCCGCCCCACCCCCCCCAGGACTGGCACCAGAAAAAAAGGAACTGTTCCCTTCAAAGAATTTAAAGATTATTATCTCAACATATGTATTAATCTATTTCCCTGTTAATCAGATTATTCCTATCACTTGTTACAGTTTTTTCTTACATAAACCCTTTCAAGTACCTTGGAATAAAACAAGAAATAAACAAATAGCAAGTTTAAGCTTTCCTCTTACCAGATATTGACAAGCCTGGTCAATATCCTAAGGAGTTCCCAGTAAATCTGAAACTGACAGGCTTGTAAAACAGTACTTAGAATTAGGGTGCGGAGATTAAATTTACCCTCCCTAGAATTCATCCACTCCAGAATCTTTCCCCAACTGCCCAAAAGTTCAAGTGTCATAAGAACAAGTATTTAACCCAGCTGTTCGATCTGCCATCAGGTAGAACCCAGGGATTTCTTGTATAATTCCGGACAGCCCAAAATATTTGCAAGGCTTCTGCATCTTTTCTTCCCAACACTCTTTCCTTCATTTATGTATATATTTGTTCAATTGATACAGATGTTCTTATTGAGCATCTTTTATGCGGCAGGCTTTGGACTATTGCCTGGCATTACAGAGGTGAAGGAAACACACCCCTACCCAGAGAAGTTCACAGTCTGATTGAATAGATAGACACATAAAAATCAAGTTACATTTAGAGGGGTCTACACTTCATATCTGATTGTTTATCCTTTGATTTAAAATTTTTTATTCCTGGGGCATCTGGGTGGCTCAGTCATTAAGCGTCTGCCTTCGGCTCAGGTCATGATCCCAGGGTTCTGGGATTGAACCCCACATCAGGCTCCCTGCTCGGCGGGAAGCCTGCTTCTCCCTCTCCCACTCCCCCTGCTTGTATTCCCTCTCTTGCTGTGTCTCTCTCTGTCAAATAAATAAATAAAATCTAAAAAAAAAATAAAAATAAAAATAAAATTTTTGATTCCTCAAGTGTGAAGCTGAATGGAGTTTCGAAACCTATCATCACAATGAACCCAAAGTAAACTCCACTGCAGCCTGGGTTTGTTTCATTTGTCAGGGCACTTGGATCCTTATCCACTGACTGTGAGCACAACTGGGGCAAATGGGACTTAACCTTAACAAACCGCAACTTCTGCGCAAAGATTAATAGCCTTGGGAAGTGGCTCAAAATATATGACATCATGAGTCCTCTTAGGCCTAAATTGACTTTGACACCTCATCTCATTTTGCTGCCGTCTCTCTGATTGCCTGATGTGCTGAAGCTTCCCCACATGTATCTGAGGTTCCCTCTCTAGCAGCTTCTTTTTCCTTGGGAAAAAAAAATGGCTGCAGGGGCGCCTGGGTGGCTCAGTCGGTTAAACGTCTGCCTTCAGTTCAGGTCATAATCTCAGGGTCCTGGGACTGAGCCCCGCATCAGGGTCCCTGCTCAGTGGGGAGTCTGCTTCCCCTTCTCCCTCTGCCTCCTCTGTCCCCCGCTCGTATGCATGCGTGCGCTCTCTCTCTCTTTGTCTCAAATAAATCAATAAAATCTTTTTTAAAAAATGATTGCAATGCTCTTGAAAGGAGCTACATTGGTTGCATAAAAGCTGAGTCATTAGAAATACAAGTCCTGTTGTGGCTGCTACAGGAAACAGGGAAGTACTGGATGAGCACACAGCGGGTCTTGTTCTGATTACAACCCTGGGGCCATCTTGGTTCTCCGTGGCTGAGAGTTCTCATGGAAGTCAGAACGTCTGTCGCTAGCAAGTTGCTACCAGACGAGCCCGGTCTAACAAGGTGTCATTCCTCAGGGAGCTGCCTGGCAATATCACATAAATGAGAGTACCAAGGTGATATCCCTGGAAAGGAAAAAGAGTCAAAAATGCAGCACTTAAAATATTTGCAAAGCAGCCACCAGCACCCAAAGGCTCTCGCCTGCTTGTTTTGGCTCTCTGCAGCATAATTTATTGGCTCTTCTCCGAAAAGGAAGTGTGCCCACACAATGCAGGCCCGTGAAACGACCCTCACCGTTAGTTGCTTCTACATCTGCCCTCTTGGCAGTTCACAGCCCTCATTGATCTTTTTTTCTTCATAGTATCTAATTTACCAATATGCAGAGCACAACAATGTCCTTGAGGAAGGAAAAGCAAACCCAAGAAAACTTCCTTGAAACAGTTTCTTAAAATACTCAGCTCTAATATCTGTTAGTTATTTCCATGAAAAGATAGTCCAGATGAGTGGGTGGTTCTAGATGCTATGTGCATTTATTTTAAAGAGGTACTCAAACTCAAAAATTAAGTGTCACTTGGTGTCACTGTTTGGGTCTAATTTGCCTGCACACCTCAGGAGGCCCTGGGGCTCCATGAATGGAGGAATTTCCAGGCCCCAAAGGAGGGCCTGGGTGTAGAATTGTGGAGCTCATGGTTTACACTCCACCCCAAACACACACCGCAATCCTAGGAGAGGACAGCTGAAGAACACCGCCTGCTTCCAATGACACAGCCAGGTAGGGAATAAAGAGAACTAAGCCTGAGTTTCCCTTCCCTTGTGCAATCTCTGAGGATATAAATAACCAAACCCCAAAGGGCAACTGTAAGATAGGGGACAAAGGAAAAACTATTTGCAAGACACGCATCTTACCAGCAGAGATGACCCGCGGGAGAGGTCACCAGTTGGCTTAGGCTAGTAGGTGGATACCTGGTAACCAAGGGGCTTGAGTGCCACCAAGAACCGGATTATGCTTGGGCCAGTGAAAGGAGCACTAGCAGTGCTCATGAGCTCGCAGATTGAGATTTAGGAGCTCAACGTCACTGGTTTCCCTGCTTTGAAAATTCTAGCTTATCTGTCATTCCATAAACACTTAAATGCCTATTTTATCTACCTGTCTTCTGGATGGACTATCCTTCCTTCAGCCTGTATCTAAATCCCCCCAGCCTTGTGCAGCCCAGCTTTCCCAGACCATTCTAGTCCACTGTGATCACTAACCCTCATTGGGGAACTTCATGATTGTCTTTTATTGCCTTTTTTTTTTTTTCATACTATATGTCTCATCTTCCAAAATGGCTTAGAAGCCCCCTGAAGAGCAAAGTCAGGGCTGGGTGCCTTATATCGTTCTCGTACTTATCTTCCATAGCACTCAGCACAGTGCATTGCATGTAATGCTCAATAAATGCAAGCCGAAGAGATGTGTGAATCAGCCAGAAAATTACTACGGACAGTTCTGATGTCATACTCCACACTTAAGCACACCCAGGACTACCTGGAAGACTTTCCTATGTATTACCACTTCTTTCTTGGCATGGAGGACCATCATGTTATTAAAACACAGATGGCTAAGCCCCAACCCCAAAGTTTCTGATTCGGTGCACCTAAGTGAGGCCAAGGATTTGCATTTTTTTCACAAGTTTCCAGATGATACCGATACTGTTGGTCTGGGGACAAGGACACTTTGAGAATCGCTCAATAATGAGACTTAAGAATTTGCCACAAGTATCTCCAGGTGGTCTGCTTGATTTAGAGCAAGACAGAAGTTGGATGTACAGGAGGCAAGGTGAGAGAATGTCAGTAGGAGCCAGGCAAGGTAGGCAGGTCACAACCGAGCAAGCTGGGTCCAGGACAGGACCACAGACCCAAAGAAACTTGAGTGCAATAGAAACCCAAGGCAAGAGCTTCTCTGGACCTGGCGTTCTGGGGTCAGAGTCATGGAGCAGGGAAGAAATAAGGCCATACCAGGTAGGGCTGTCAGCTAAGGCAGAGAGTGGCCATCTAGCCAAAGGGGAAAGTTATCAGAAGTGCAATAACAAAACGCCAGAATGAAACAATGACAACAGCAAGCGACAGTGGTCAACAAGAGCACCCAAACAGTGGGGATGCCAAATGGGAAAACTTGAGCGGTCAGGAAGTAAGAAAGAGATGAAGCAACAGGATAATGTGCCACAGAGAGATGTGAGGCTCAGATCAGAAGGTCAAAGATTCCAACTACAGTATGGGCATGGGGCAGCATGCATTTGCTGCGTCTTGCCTAAGTCTCAACATAATATGGTTCGGTTGAGGAACTAGCCGACACAGCAAGGGTCAAGGAGAACGGAGACAGATCAGTGAGCATATCCCTTGCCCAAAAGGCTGAAGGCAAATTAAATATGCAGCCTAATTCCCAAGGGTTGCCAGGCATTGGCTTGGCAAGGGGGCGGGACTAAGACTGAACATCAAGGACCCCCAGTGCCCACAAAGCAGAGTGGATACAGAAAGACAAGGAAGGAAACGCATTCAGAAGGGGATTCGTTTCTGCCTCCCAGGAGTTTATGAGTTATGCCTCGCCCAAGTTTCTCACTTGCTCTGCCTTATTGGCTCATCTGATTATGCCGGTAGTTCACAAATACGTGCTGGTAAATATCTCAACCAATAAAAATGTATCTCAGAGGGGCGCCTGGGTGGCTCAGTCGTTAAGCATTTGTCTTCGGCTCAGGTCATGATCCCAGGGTCCTGGGATCGAGCCCCACATCGGGCTCCCTGCTCAGCGGGAAGCCTGCTTCTCCCTCTCCCACTCCCGCCTGCTTGTGTTCCCTCTCTCACTGTCTCTTTCTCTCTGTGTCAAAACAAATAAATATAATCTTTAAAAAAAAAGGTATCTCAGAAAAATACTAAAATTTCCTTTTTCCTGGCTCATCCCAACCAGGTTTGTGTGTAAATAAATATTTAGATGAACATGTCGGTGCTTACGGGTTTTTTTCCCTAACAAAAATAGGATCATACTCTACATTGATCTGCAACTTGGGTTTTCGTTTGTTTGCCGGGTTTGCCTTTTTTTTTCCATGACTGTACATCTTGGACATGTTTCCATATCAACTCATATGGATTCTATCTTATTTTTCCTAATAGCTGCATAGTATTCCATAATATGAATATGCCTTTTTTTAAACCTTTCTCCTCTTAATGGAAATTTAGGTCCTTTCCACTTTTTCTCTATTATGAAGAAATGCTATACTGATTATTTGTGAAAGCCTGCTGGAATATTTCTTTGGAAAGTATTGTAAAAATAAGAATCAGAAAGTATGTGTATGTGCTAGATCTTTTGTTTGTTCCAAGATCCATTCTCCATCCTTTGAGTGCCCTGTTCCTTGTCCAAGGAGACGGACCTGTATGGACCGTAACCATGGCCTTCCTTGGTTGAGTTTTGGCTTCTCGTTGAGTTTTGCTACCACGAGATGTGGACATCTCGAAAGAAGGGAGGGGAGTGAGTTTGAGGTGTTTGGTTCTCTCAGAACTCTCCCTGTCAGCAAAACTTCTACCAAAACATGGCTGCATTCTTCTACCAAGGGCCCCAGCTCCTAGAGGCATGGCCTTCCAGACAGCTCCGAGTTCTGTCAACCACTCTCTCCTCTTGCCCCTCAGTCCTAGGGTGGCAATGGTTCCCCGCTCTGGCCAGCCACAGGTACTTTAGCTCCCCTTGTTGGTTTCCCTAGACCTTTACTGTATGTTCTCAATGCCCAGTTTGGAGGTGCCAACTGTTTCGTGCCAAGACCCTAACAGATACCCTGCGTTTTAAATTCTGATACATATTTCTAAATCATCTACCAAAAGCCTATCGTCATTTTTCCTCCTACCAACAGTGCGTGAGAGTGCCCAGTTAAGCCACTCCGTGCAAACTGCTAGAGGGAGTACTGTATAAACAAGAGCTTAACAAGTAGTTTGAAAGTCAATGATGCACACAGCGATGGTCAATTCATCATGATGGATAAAAGGTCAGAGCTGCTCAAGATTTCCCTATCCCTGTACCATGAAAGAACAATCCTTGAGCTGACCAAGGACCTTCAGGAAAGCTCTCCGTGTGACTTTTGCTCTCAATCGAAGGTTCCTTCTTTAAATTCCAGTGCATCATTCCTAGGACTATTGGCAGGCTTCGCCAACATGTGTTAAACAGAACTATTACTGAGCCAAAAGGAATATCTCTCTTGGCTTCAGTTGACAGTTTCATGTGTTGGCTTAATCACAAATTCCACAGGAATCTCAAGAAAGGCTCTGAACAACCAACATAACCAGCAGTGCCTGTTTTAGGGAGTATTCCTCAGAGAATCCTGGAAACTGTTATGGACCCACATACTGTTGAGTCTCAAAACTTTGAGGTACTTGGCCCTCTCTCCAACCATGCTTCCTACTTCTACCTCTCATCTTTATATTCTCCAAGTGCTTTGTCTCACGATAAATAATCAACAAGTCTTCACAGCTGGTAATTACAATGTAGACTATGGAGGTTAAAACAAAATTCAGGAGGAAACGTTCTCTCAAATCTCACTGGGGCTGTGGAAGGCATTTTTCTCAGCCACAGTTGAAACAAGAATGGCACCGAGAGCTCTCTCAGAGTCCCCTGTGTGTGCAGCCAGTTCATCTGGCTCTTCCCTTAGACCCCTCATTAATGCAGAATTCTTTCTCGTTCGCTACTTAGCTGGAGTCTGAAGTCCAGAATCCCTTCATCTTACGCTCCCTGCTCTGCTCACAGAATTCTGATTTTTCTTCATTTTATCTTCGCTGTTGGAACATGATCATCTTTTTCTCCAGTCTATTACAATTGCCTACTATCTATTCAGATGCAAGTGTTAATATTACATGAGGAATTTTTTGAATCAGGCATACTAGAAGAAAAGAATCTCCCTTCATGAAGAGTCTTAATTGGGGTATTGCTGGCCACACTTTTTCCTAGATTTAAAAAGCTATGGGAGGAGGGCAGTGTCTGGTCTTCAGTTTCCACCAGAAAAACATTGTCACTCAGCTGTAGAAATAGCTGCTTCAGCTCCATGCTGTCTTTGTGGCAAGGCCAGTGATGGATCAGGCAGAGAGGTTTGTTTACTTAAGGCAAAATGGCAGATCTTATCGCAATAATGTACTGGTCTGAGTTTCATTTATAAAGATGACACTATTGACCTACCACAGGGAGCGCATGTGCCATGAATTGTTTTTTCTCAAGTTGGGCTGAAACATCCACAGTCTCCTGGTCCATACTTCCTTATGGTCAAAAGCCAGCAAGATGGATGATTGGGGTCACGGAGGCAATGAAAAAAATTCCATTTGGTTGGACCTCACGGCTGACAAGTGCCACCCCATCCTACTCTCATGATAAGGACTGACATTATTGAAGCTTAACAATGTGCCAGGCACTCTGCTCTGCACTTTACAAGCACTGAACCCTTCAATCCTCATGTGACTCTGAGAGGTCAGCACTATCATTATCCACATTTTACTGGGGCACGCAAGAGATCTGTGACTTGCCCAAGGTCACACTGCTAATAGATGGCACAGCCAGAATTTGAATCCAACTGTCTTGGGTCAGGCTCACCAGAAGCAGATGCTGAGATGAGATTTAGGTGCAAATTACTTATTAAGCAAACAGTACCAGGAGAAATCAGGAAGAAAGTGGGAGGAAGCAAGATGTATCGGTTTTCTATTGCTACAGAAAAGGTACCTCAAAATTTAGTGGCTTAACATAACAGGAACATTTATTGTCACACCCGTTTTCTGAGGAGCAGGAATTCAGGAGCAGCTTAGTTGGGTGGTTCTGGCTTAGGATCCCTCATAAAACGCACTCAAGATATCAGCCGGGGCTGTAGCCATATGAAGGCTTGACTAGGGCTGGACGATTCACTTCCAGAATGACTCATCCATGTGAATGGCAAGTTTGTGCTGGCTATTGGTGAGAGGGCTCAGTTCCTTGTCACACAGACCTTTCTGTAGAGTTATCTGAGTGTCAGCCTCAAATGACAAATGGCTCCCCTTAAAAAAGACAACCCAAGAGAGAGCAAGGTGGAAGATACAATGGCTTTATGGGCTAGCCTTGGAAGTCAGTAACACACCATAATTTCCACAATATTCTAAATGTTATACAGGTTGACCCTATTCAGTGGGGGAGAGGACAATGCAAGGGCATACCAGTGAGGGTCATTGGGGGCCATTTTGGAGGCTGGCTACAACACAGCAAAGTCAAGCAAAAATAGGACTTCAACCAAAGTCCCAGCCTCAGCCTGATTCTGCAGTGAACTCTGGATTGTTAAGTACACCCCAACATTTGTTTCACCCCAAGAAAAGGGATCTAGGCTTTCATGGTCCCACAACAGGAAGATATTGGCATGGAATGTGAACTCATGGGCATTTCTGGCTCTTTATGCAAAGGAAACAGCTCCATTAACCCAGAGGGCAATAATGGGAAGAGGGTCACAGAGGTTAGCTGTTTCAAGCACACGGGAGCTGGAGAATGGGCTCAGAGAATTAGTACATGGAACAGAGGGAATAGAGGTGCGGCCTTAACAACGTCCTTCTATTTCAGGTATGCCTGCTCTAGAATTCTCACTCCTGAATGCTTCCTATCTTGCAACCTTTGGCTTTTGGCTTTGGCTTTGTCAAGATCCTCTGCTTTGCAACCATGACCAAGAAATGCATGCTTTTCACATACCTCTATAGAGAGAAATCTGACTTTTTCAAAGTCCCAGTTGATAGAATGCTGAGATATATATGTGTGTGTGTGTGTGTGTGTATAAAATTTTGTAGTCTGAGTTGAGCCTCAATTAAATAGTTCAATGGGCAAAATTTGCTTTTGGCAAACTCTGCTCTTCCTTTTTTCTCTCCTTTGGGCCCCTCATCCTGACCTCTCACCAATTATTTATTCTGTGACCACTTCTAGCTCTGAGTCAACTTAGAATTAATCCCAACCTATTACTTTCTGGGCCTGATAATGTTGTAACACATAAACCCCTTCCAAGGGCATTTACTTTCAAAGTAGGAACTCTTGAATATATATAGGGAGAGGCCACAACTATTCTAGAAGCTAGAATCACACATCTGTTGGTATTAGAGAAATTCAGTGCTAGCAAGTCCCAGCCTGAGTACGCCAAAACTGAAAAGCGATCTTTGACATTTCAGTGTACATACACACACACACACACGCTGGGGAAGCCAAGGAGTGAAATTAAGTGATGCTGAAGATAGGTGATGTAATTTAAGAAACCCCAACACTCTCAGCCTCAAACCGCATAGAGTCAAACACAGAGCTCTCCAAAATCAGGCTTCTGTTTTCCTTTGTCTCTTTTTGTATTCTCTTACATTAGTGCTTGTGGGAGGGACATAAAGACCAATTCCATAATGATTTTGCTTTGTCAAGGGTAATTTAAATTCATTAAGAGCAAATCACTTATTCATGTCTACAGTGCAAAAATTGACTTTTAAGACTTCAGTATATGCTTTTCTTACGCTTACTTCAGTGACTGAGCTCTGGCTCTCTTATAAGCCACAGTACCTTGTTATATTCGTTAAGCTGTTTTAATATAGTGTCGGCCATGCCTACAGCACTCACAATAATACTGCCAAGATGTCTCCAGATTTACCCCGAAATCAATTGAATTCAAATTGAAATAGTAATTAATGCTGAAGTTCTTACCTCTGTTTTCAGCAAGCTGGCGTCTGTTTCCATGGAAACAGGCTGTCGCTGCACCCTGCAATAAAAATGTCAGCCCTGGCTTATCAATTTCGGTGAGCTCAGCCTGGGACTTGCTAGGACTGAATATCTCTAACACCAACAGATAAGCGAGTCCAACTAATTTCTGGAATTAAGGATTTTTTTTTTCACAACAAGGAACAAAATGAAAAGCCAAGGACTAGTTATGTGATGTTCAGCGTATTAACTAATGATGACTGACCCAAACATTTAGCAGTAGCCTCTCCCTATAGGTGATTGCCCATTGCCTCCTTCCATAATTTTAAATTAACTTGTGTTATCAAAGTTACCTATTCGAATTTCCACCAGTCAGGGGGATAGAATGTTTCCAGGATTCTAGAATCATTTTAAAAGTCCCAGCAAACCTGAAGGAATTGAATGTTTCCAACATGCTTCATTTCCCGCATTTGTCATTTAAGCAAGCAGATGTAATTCAACAAATGTTTATTGAGTGATCTAAATTCTAGGCCAGGAATTTGCAAACCATAAAAGAATTCCCTGGTGATTTTATTTCAAATGCAGAATTCCAGGCCTTACTCCCTAGAGAGTTTGATCAGTGTATCTGGTGTGGGGCCCAGCACTCTGAATTTGAACAGGCTCTGTTCTTCTCTCTGTAGGTGATTTTGATCTCAGTGGTCCTCAGACCACAATCAGAAAAACACTCCCCTAGGCATGTTTGCTAGGAGTTGAGAATGCAAAAAGAAAGCTAAATAAATAATTATTAATCAATCAATCAACCAATCAAATCTGGGTCCTCAAAAAGTTAACAGTCTACCACATGAGGAAAATATACCAAAAGTACATTACAAGACGTAGTCCTAAAACGCGTGGTACTGCAGGGACATCCAGAGCCTCCATATTAAAAGAAGAACCCATAGCTCCTTGTATGTCTTTGCTCAAAATCATATCACAACTTTGTTATTACATAAGACTTTCAATTAACATGAACAAGGGAAATGGTTGAGACATATGTTCCTGGGAACTAACCATCATTCTTCACCCAGGCAAAGTGGGGAAAGAAAGGAGATCTTAAAGGTAAGAGATGAAAGAACACTTTTACTTTTTTTTAAAGATTTATTTATTTGTTTGTTTATTTGAGAGAGAGAGAGAGAGAGCAAGCACAAGGTGGGGGAGGGGCAGAGGGAGAGAGAGAATCTCAAGCAGACTCCCTGTTAAATCAAGAGTTGGCGGCTTCATTGACTGAGCCACCCAGGCACCCCAGAACATTTTTACTTTTAAGATCTTTTTCTCTCCAATTTGCCTACGCTGATGATGAGCCCTAATTCCTGGGAATGTATGTCTCAGCTATTCCCTTTGTTCATATTAATTGGAAGTCTTAAGTGCTAAATAGATCTGCCACTCAGGGGAGGGACATAACAATGAAAATGTTGTGTTAGGAGACTCAACTACAACATTAGAAGGAAAACTCATAGCCTTAAATATGTATAGCAGTAAGAACAAAACTTAGAAAACAAGTGAATTTAACAAAAAATTCAAAAGGTAAGGAAAAGAGAAATTAGAAAATGAATATGAAAATAAAGCCAAAGAAATCAGAAGGAAGGAAATTATAAATATGAAACCAGTTAATCATAAGTTAGAACTAAGAAAATGAACAGCACTAAAACGATAAAATATAAAATAAAGCCACAAGTAGTTAACCTAGTTAAGAGAAACAGGGCAGAAAGTATAAGTACATCAAATGTGATGACAATAACCATTGAAACCAATGAAATTATAAACTACCTTAAGAGATTACCTTGTATATTTCTATGCAAATAAATACATTTGAAAACCTACATAAAATAGGTAATTTTCTTAAAAAGTGTAATTCATTCAAACTGATGCCAGTAGAGTTTAAAAGTTTAAAAAGATCAGTTTTGGGACGCCTGGGTGGCTCAGATGGTTAAGCATCTGTCTTCGGTTCAGGTCATGATCCCAGCGTCCTGGGATCGAGCCCCACGTCGGGCTCTGTGCTCAGCAGGGAGTCTGCTTCTCCCTCTCCCTCTGTCTGCCTGTCTGCCTACTTCTGATCTCTCTCTCTCTCTCTGTCAAATAAATAAATAAATAATCTTTTAAAAAGATCAGTTTTCATAAAAGTAGTAGAGAAAATTATTAAAGAACTTTTCTCTAAAGATCAGCAGACCAAGTGGTTTCACAGGGAATTTCTACAAATCTTCAAAAGCCAGATCTCAATGTTACATAAATGGTTTTAGAACTTAGAAAAGTTCCAGAACTTAGAAAAATGTTTAACTCCAGAAGTGTACCCTCAACTCTATGGTCAACTAATCTTTGACAAATCAGGAAAAAATATCCAATGGAGAAAAGTCTCTTCAATAAGTGGTGCTGGAAAAATTGGACAGCTACATATAGAAGAATGAAACTGGACCATTTCCTTACACCATACACAAAGAAAAATGGATGAAAGACCTAAATGTGGGACAAGAATCTATCAAAATCCTAGAGGAGAACATAGGCAGTAAGCTATTCGACATCGGCCACAGTAACTTCTTTCAAGACACGTCTCTGAAGGCAAGGGAAACAAAAGCAGAAATGAACTTTTGGGACTTCATGAAGATAAAAAGCTTCTGCACAGCAAAGGAAACAGTCAACAAAACTAAGAGGCAACCCACGGAATGGGAGAAGATATTTGCAAATGACAATACAGATAAAGGGCTGATATCCAAGATCTATAAAGAACTTCTCAAACTCAACACTCAAAGAACAAATAACCCAGTCAAAAAATGGACAGAAGACATGAACAGACACTTCTCCAAAGAAGACATACAAATGGTTAACAGACACATGAAAAAATGCTCAACATCATTAGCCATCAGGGAAACTCAAATCAAAACCACAAAGAGATACCAAGTTACACCAGTTAGAATGGCAAAAGTTAACAAAACAGGAAATAACAAATGTTGGTGAGAATGTGGAGAAAGGGGAACCCTTTTACACTGTTGGTGGGAATGCAAGCTGGTTCAGCCACTCTGGAAAACAGTATAGAGCTTCCTCAAGATGTTAAAAATAGAGCTACCCTACGATCCAGGCATTGTACTACTAGGTATTCACCCCAAAGATACAGATGTAGTGAAAAGAAGAGGCAACTGCACCCCAATGTTCATAGCAGCAATGTCCACAATAACCAAACTGTGGAAGGAGCCAAGATGCCCTTCAACATATGAATGGATAAAGAAGATATGGCCCATATATACAATGGAATATTACTCAGCCATCAGAAAGGATGAACACCCACCATTTACATTGACATGGATGGAACTGGAGGGGATTATGCTAAGTGAAGTAAGTCAAGCAGAGAAAGACAATTATCATATGGTTTCATATGTGGAACATAAACAATAGCATGGAAGACCATAGGGAAAGGGAGGGAAATCTGAAGGGAGTGAAATCAGAGAGGGAGATGAACCATGAGAGACTATGGACCCTGGAAAATGAACTAAGGGTCTCAGAGGGGAAGGGGTAACAGGGTGATGGGTATTAAGGAGGGCACGTGTTGTGATGTGCACTGGGTGTAATACGTAACTAATGATTCATTGAACACTACATCAAAAACTAATGATGGACTATACAGTGACTGAACATAATAAAAAAAAAGAAAGAAAAATGTTTAAGTTCTGATTTTGAGATGAATATAATATTGACACCTGATGCTAATACCGATCTCTCCGATGCAAAAATCCTAGATAGGACATTAAGACATAGGGACACCTGGGTGGGTCAGTCGGTTAAGCGTCTGCCTTCCCCTCAGGTCATGATCCCGGGGTCCTGGGATTGAGCCCCCATCGAGCTCCCTGCTCAACGGGGAGCCTGCTTCTCCCTCTCCTGCTCCCCCGGCTTGTGCGCTGTCTCTCTCTCTCTCTGACAAACAAATAAAATCTTTAAAAAAAAAGAACATTAGGACATAGAATCCTATAAAATATTAAATATATTCTAATTCTATATTCTAATATTATTAATATATAATAATTAATACAGAATATTAAATATATATTCTATATTATGCATATTACATATAACACATTAAATATATATATTTTTTTAACAAATAGTTTTTCCAGGAATGCAAGGAAGTTTCAATATTTTTTAAAAATCCATTAATGTAATGCTCCGCCTTAATATATCTTTAAAATTATATTATCCACTTAGATGTTAACAGTGTTGACAACAGTCAAAACCCATTCTTATAAAAACATTTAATAGAATAAGAACTGATCCTTCTTTATGATAAAATAAAATTAAATAAAGCCGGCATCTTAATAGGGAATCGTTGGAGGCCTTCCGACTATGGTTAGAAACAGCGCAAGGATCCTTCTATTTCCACTACTCTTAATATTGCACTGTGAGTATTCGCCAAAGCTATTAGATAAAAGGAAACTTTGGGAGGCAAAAGAATTTTGGAAAGAAAAATGTGACATTGTCTCTGTAAACAGCATGAGAGTATAACTGGAATAAACAAGAGCATCAGCAACAACAAACTTTACTGGTGAGGCTGTGGACAATAAAGTGGGAAAATAAAATGCGCTCCTATGAAAAAGAATATGGGAATGTCACATAAAGTTACCAAATTATAGAATTTTTTTTTACAGCATTACTTTTTGACAAAACAATCCCACATCAGAGAATCTACGCTAAAGTCGTACCTTGCACCTCCATAAACACACATGCGTGCATGAGTGTGCGTGAGTGTACGTAAGCACACACATACACACAGGTTGGAATTGACCCAAATATCCTTATAGTGGCTGTATAATAAAACTATGCTACAGCCACAAAATGGAGTGTTATACAACTTGGAGGATGACGAGGAAGATTTCCAAGAGTTGAAGTGGAATAATCTCCAGGATATACTGGTAAGAGAAAAATGCAAGGTACGTAACAGTATATATAGTAGAATATCATATGGATAAGAAAGAAAGGGAAATAAAAATATATATACAAAAATGGGTGCTGGAAAGGTAAACCAGGAAACTAAAAAAGGTAGATTTCTCTGAGTACTTCTTTGTATGTGTTTTGATGCGAGAATTGTGTAAATGTTCTACTGTGTGTATTCAGGAAAACCCTAAAATGAAAAACAAGTAGAAGAAAATGATCCTAACTGTATGTCAGAATGGTTAAAGAAGAAAAAAGAGAGAGAAAATTATTGCAAGTGATTGTAGAACGAACATAGTGCTCTGATTGCACATCCTTATTGGGATATAGTAACAACAAAAAGAAATGCAAAGAAATGATGCAAATCTTTCTTTTGTTAGTAGTAATACTGGTATAGTACTTTTGACATCTTAAGTTAATGTTATTAGAAACCTTATTTTCCATGAGAGAAAAGAAGCAGAGGTAAGATCAAAGATATTAAGTAAAAATTCTGTATTGTTTAATTCTAATTGAAAATTTCAATGTGAACTTGTGAAGTAGGCCAGTAAAAGGGCCACGAAGTGATCACACATCCAGTAGCAATGGGCACTTTTAGCTCTCAGATCTTGGTTTCCCCCCTAAAATGAACCAGTGCTCCTGGGAGAAATGGTTAACATCAGGTCTGGGCCAGGGATATTTTAAGATTCGTCTGATTCATCCTGTGCCAGAAAGGAATGTGCCAAAAGGATGCAGGGCAATCAGGATTCAAAGAGTTCCCACTGGTCAATTCTGGGACTTTGAGCATCAAAACTAATGACAGGGGCGCCTGGATGGCTCAGTCGGTTAAGCGCCTAACTCTTGGTTTCAGCTCAGGTCATGATCTCAGGGTCATGGGATCGAGCCCTGTGTTGGTCTCTGCGTTCAGTTCAGAGTCTGCTTCAGATTCTCTCACCCTCTCCCTTCTGCTCGCTCTCTCTTTTTCTCTCTCTCTCTCAAATAAATAATAAAATATTTTTTAAAAATTTATTTTGTAAAGATTTTTATTTATTTATTTTGAGAGACAGAACAAGCAGGGGGAATGGCAGGCAGAGAGAGAGGGAGAGGGAGAAACAGACCCTCCGTTGAGCAAGGAGCCCGATGTGGGACTCAATCCCAGCACCTTGGGATCGTGACCCGAGACGAAGGCAGATGCTTAACAACTGAGCTAGCCAGGCGCCCTGTTAAAAAATTTAAAAAACCCCAAACTAGTGACTGTAAGTGATACCCCCTAGTCAGTGAACTTCAGCTACCAGTACCTCTGTCTCTTTGCCTGGGGGCTTCCTCTGGGTATTGAAGCCCTTTTAGCTGCTAATGCCAGGGAATTAACGCTCCCCTGGAGCAGTCTTCAAAGAATGACTGGCAAAAGTTGTGGATACACACCTCTCAAGTCAGGTGACTCTATGGCACATGTACTCCACTGGTCTCTGAGTTCTGTAGCAGGATCCCACTCCAGTTCATTGCAGGAAGAAATGGGTAAGCAGCACTCCCTGATTATCTTCCTTCTCTTCCCTGTCTCATTGCCCTGCCCTCCTACCTGGGTTTCTGAAATCACCTCTCAAATAACTACCTGTCTCAGGGTCTGTTACTGGGAAAATCCGTATCGAGATAGCCTATAATAATGCTCAAGATAAGAAAAAGGAGGAAAAATTAACTCATTTGCCATCAATGGAAATGATTTACTCTGAAAATTGCTAATTAAAGGGGAAGAATGAAGTAATCACCCTAGATGAGGAGCTGAAATTCATTGCCAGTTGATCAGTGAATGCTCTTCTTTACAGCAGAATGACAACTAATAAATGTAGAATAATTGACAGAATTAGAAAATTATGATTCTAGAACCACAAATGATATCATTGATTCAGGCATCAATGTACATCCCAACCATTAAGCAAAAGGGTAATGGATAAGAGGAAAACTTTCAGGTTTTGGGACACACATGTTAATAAAGGTAGATGTTAATAAAAACATGAGGAAAAAATTCTGAGAAGTCCAGATTATAAGATATACCACTAGTCAACCATCCTGATCACTTTAAAAACTCAATATCCTAAGAACAAATTGTACGGATGACTGCTCTAGAATATAAGAGTTTTTGGAAACCTAACCAAAATGTAAAGAGTGAAACTTGATTGGATCTTGTGTAGAAAAAAAAGAAGTTATAAAAGACTTTTTGGGGAAAATTGCCATTTTTATATGGACAGAGTACTACATTGAGGTAAGGGAACTATAGATTCTCCTAGACACAATAATGATACGAAGGTTATGTAGGAGAACACTTTAGTTTTAGGAGATGTATGGGGAAGTATTTAGGGGTGAAGCATCATGAATGATGCCTGCAACTTAACATAGGTTAAATGTTTCATGTATGTGTGTGTAGGGAAAGAGATGGTAGTAGAAGAAATGAGAGAGAGAGAGAATAATATGGCAAAATATTAACAATTGTTGGATCTCAGTACCAAGTATATGGGTGTTCTTTGAACTAGTGTTTTGACTTTCTATTCATTTGAAAATGTTCATCTTAAAAATTGAAAAAAAAATATATATATCTGAGGTCAATATGGCAAGCTATCAATATCTTTAAAACAGATGGTGGCGATATGCTTGTTTATTATGTTACTCTCTATATTTCTCTTTATGGTTGAAATGTTTCATAAGATAAGTTAATAAATACATAACCAAAACAAAACAAAGCACTAAAGAAATGAGCTGAAGTTGTATTTCAGGCAGAAGGAACGGAATGTACAAAGGCCTATGGCATATAAGAGCATGTGCTTTCCTCATCCAATATGACTTCCCTGATTATTGGGGAAGAGTGTGGAGACCATGAAGCTAGATTGGCTGGCAGGGGAACCATGTAGGGTCTTGAGGACAGGCAAAAGGGCACAGAATTTAAGATAAAGGGAACAAAGCACTACAAAAAAACTTTAAGCCAAGGAGAAACAAATCAGAAATGTGTAGACAAGAGTAAGAAGTAAGGAATCTGTGGTAACAGTCAAGGTGAGCAGTAACTCAGACTTAAGCCCTGCCTGGGCCAATGGGAATGAAGAGGGTTTTGAAGAAGGATAAAATTATTTTCAAGAATTGCCTATCCAACACACTATAGCTCATAATACTTGCTAATTAGAGGAATCTAGAGAAACTGGATCAACACTAATGAGTAACCTCATTAGAAAGTGATAGTATTCTAAATTCACTAAGGTGAATACACAACTTTATAGAACCTGTGTGGGAGATATTTTGTCAGATTAAATAAAAAAAGAATTTGAGCCAAGAGGAGATATTTTCAGTTGTGGTGATTTATTTATTGAGATTTCTCTTTTCCAAGAGCAGGCACATTCTAGCAAATGTTATCAAAATGGAAGGAACTGCCATAAAACTACACCACGATTACATTCTCTCAGATTTTCGTCACTTTCTGTCATCTGATAAAATGCACTTCTGTCCCTTGGCTTATCATTTTAACACCACTTTAGCCAGAACAAAAAGAAGAGTGAGATGGAAAAAAATGTCCCTGCTAACCTGTGCGAAACCTTTGTGTGCATTAGAGAAAAGGTTCTCCTTCTTCGACAATTTCTTAATAAATGAGTATATGGTAGCAGGCAGACATTAAGGTGGCTCCATGATCCCCAGTCTCCTAGAGTTCATACCTTTGTATGGTTCTGGCCTGTCACTTGCTCCTATCGAACAGAATATGGCAAAGGTAATGGGATGTCACTCTTGTAATTGCATTACATTATATAAGACTCTGTCTTGTTAGAAAACTTGCTATCATTCTCCCTTGTTCGCTTTGGAGAAGCAAGCTGCCATGTGGGGAGAGAGAATCTGGAGAAAGACACATGGCAAAGAATTGTGGAAAGCTTCTAGAAGAGAAGAGTGGCCTCCAGTCAATGGCCAGGACGAAGCCGGAGCCCTCGGTCTTACAGCCATTAGGAAGTGAATCCTGCCAATGACCACAAGAGCTTGGAAGCAGATCCATTGCCATAGAGCCTCCAGATAAGAACCCAGCTCCGGCCAACACCTGGATTACAGCCTGGCAGAGGGCCCAGCTAAGCCATGCCCAGACTCCTGACCCACAGAAACTGAGATAATAAATGTGTGCGGGTGTAAGCCACTAAGTCTCTGGTAGTTTGTTAGCCAACAGTAGAAAAATAACACACGTATTAATGTGCAATCTCAGCAATCATACACAACTAGCCATTGATCCCTCCAGGCACATTAGGTGACCCTATCTGTCTCAAAACTCCCTCTGCTTCTCTCTTAAGAGAATATCTGTGATCGCATTCAAGGCCCTCCAGGACAAGCCAAGATAAACTCCACATCTCAAGATCCTAAATCGAATCTTTTGCCATATAATATTCACAGGTTCTTGGGATTAGGAAGTGCATCTATCTTCGGGCGGGGACCATTTTTTCAGGCTACCACAGTGACCCTAGAAGTGCTTATGTGTAAAGGACAGGAGGGCCAGGAGAGGGAGAGAAGGAAGCAAGCTGTGGAACTCAATCGATAAGACTAAAGCAGTAGCATCCAGTGACTTTTTAAGTTAAACTATTTTGTAAGTTGTTGGCTAGACACAGGTATCCCACTAAAAATTGAACAAAGCCTGCTCAAATGCGCCCCATTTGAGTGTGAAGATCTTTCCTGAGCCTGAGGGCAGCAGTTGCTTGCCCATAGGCACCCACCCACCCTACATTACTGCACACTTACACCCTGCCCAGCACATAAGCTGAGAGGAATGCATATACTCCATCCCAAGATGAGATGACTGTGACAAGTTCAGAATAAGGGGACTGTTTCCTGAGTGAATCCAGACACTCAAAGCACAGTCAAGAGGAGGCACGACCCTGTGTATTCATGTGTGTCCAAGTAAACACGAGCGTGCAGGCTTTGTGGGGGGGTGTGGGCATAAGTGGGCAAGTAAGGGTTTATGGGGCTGAAGGCTCTCTCTTGCTGTCCCAGGACTCAGCTAAGAGTCCTGGAATGTCCACACTTATCTGCAGGGCTCTCGTACAAATCAGTTCTGTATATGTCCACAATGTGAATGATGCCCCCCCTTAACTGGTACACGATCTGAACTTTACACACAGACTGGGGGCAAAGTGTAATGAGGAGCAGTGACCATTCTAGAATCCTAAAATCCCATTGCAAAATCAAATCTCAAGAAGATTTGGGTTTAGTTGGCTGCCTCAAAGGAGATAAACATCTAAAAATAATAACCTTAATGCATGAATGCCTCTCCAATTTTAAAGCATCCCATAATTACTAGTAATGCTCAACATATGGCTATGCTCCCAACTTTTCAGTGGCGTGTGGCTGATCTTTCACTGCCTACCAAGGAGCAATGAGCTTCAGCACGCTTCATGTGTTTGTGAAAGGTAGGATAAATTCAAAGATCAGCGCTTCAGTATATGGAAGCCCCTTCAATATCTATTTCTAACTGGTGATATGAGTCAATCACCCACTTTGGCTAAGCTTAAAAAGTGCTTTGTTGTTTTGACACTGCATACAGTGGAAAGAACCTGTCCTGGTTAGCTGTGACCACTTAAGTCAGACTAAGAAGGAGGCAAAACTGATACCGTCCATGGAAACACCCTCAATTCACTTCACGATCTATATACACATTCCCAAGTAGAGTCATTCCGACTTTGACAAATCAGAATTTGTTTTATAATTTTCATGTACACACTGACTACCTCAATGACCCTTTACTTCCTATTACCCTCCCAGTAGATATCTAAGAAGAGCAGATGAATCTTCCTGTCTTTTGGAGGAGAATATGATTCTAATATAATTAAGGTTGCACTGATGTCTGTTGTAGATTTCATCTATCGCTTCCTTTGTATCGGCATGACCTGTCAGTCTATCACGCAGAGACCTTCATTCATTCTAACATGATCTCCCCTGCTGCTTTAAGTTGTCTGCTCATCGCGATTTTAAAATAAATTGTTTTATTATCATCCCAATTGTGGAAGCTAAGCTTACCAGGCTTAGGCACTTTCCATGTGTGCATGAGCTGGAAGCATGTTATTTTCTTTAAGATTAGGTGAGACACAAGACTGATCAGTCAGTCCCAGCTACCCAAACATATGTTGGTACCCTGGTGATTTCATCCTAACTAAAAACTAGCCCCAGAGAAAATGTCTTCCAAAATAGTATTCTTTCCATACCCCACCTTATTCTCAACCACAGTGAAATCCAAAGAAGATATTCCAGCAACCTAGGCCAGGGAGAGGGCACAAATCCAGGTTTTCATGAGGCCTCGGAAAGCCCCAGTAGATTAAAGAGAGGCTGAGCTCACGTGTCTTCTCCTCTTAGAGGTCAACTCAAATTGCCATTAACCATATTTTTCTATATTCCCCTAGATGCTCTATTTCACTTGCATAGAGCTAATTTCAGGAGACACAAAAGGGTAATAGGAAGATATATCAAAACAAGAACAAAATAGTCCTAGCCACACCCCGCCCAAAAAAGAATAGGGCCAAGAAAACTTGTAAAGTTCAGTTATTTCTATTTTCTATGTTGGTTCCAAGTCTTTGATGGAACATTAAGGCACAATGATGAATTGAAGTGGTGATGGCGGCCAACCTTGTCTTGTTCTCATCACAAAGTAAAAGCTTTCAGCAATTTATGATGAAGTAGAGTTTTGGTGTAGGTGTTTTTTTGTAGATAACTTCGTCAGTTTAAGAGTTTCCTTTTATTACTAATTTGCTCAGTGGAACTTTTACCTCCATAGATGGATAGAGAACCTTACGAAATTTGTTTCAGCCTCTATGGAAACAATCATATGATTTTTGTCCTTAATCTTGTTATTGTGGTGAAATACACGGCTTCGCGTTCTATTTTTAAACTGGACTTGCCTTTCTGGAATAAACCCAGCTTGATTCAGATATAGAATATTTTTATATATTGCTAAATTTGAATGACTATTAGATTGTTGGGATAGTGCATGTATGTTTTCCAGTGATACCGACCTGAAGTATTATGTCTTGTCATGTCCTTGTTAAATTTTTAGTATCGCTAGTTCTGCTGCTCTCATAAAACGAGTTAGATAATGTTTCATTTCTTTCTATATTTTAGATGAATTTTTGACAGATTGACATTGTTTTTTTCCTTAAGTGTTTGGTAGACTTTACTAATGAAGTCATTTGGGAATTTTCTTTGTAGAAAAACTTATAAATCCTGTTTTTTAAAATGTTGTGTTCTTCAGGCTCTCTGCTTATTCTGTGTCAGGCTTACAATGTTGTATCTTTCCCTAAATTTGTCCAGTTGATCTAAATTTTAAAAATTTTTTGGCGTAAGGTTGTACATAATAGCTCCTTAATATATTTTATATCTGTGGGAGGTACAGTGATTTTTGAGATTTTTTTGTAGATTTTACTTGATTGGAAGTACCAACTTTTGGGGCGCCTGGGTGGCTCAGTCCGTTAAGCCTCGGTTCAGGTCATGATCCCAGGGTCCTGGGATTGAGCCCCACATCGGGCTCCCTGCTCTGCGGGGAGTCTGCTTCTCCCTCTCTCTGCCTCTCCCTCACCCCACTCATGTGCACATGCTCTCTGTCAAGTAAATAAATAAAATGTTAAAAAAAAAAAAAGAATTCCCGGATGGTGGTGGTTTTCCTTCGACCTTTTCGAGATGCCCTTCCAAGGCATTTGGGCTTGTCTCCTTATGCATCTGGTTAATTTTTGCTCACCACATATTGTATTTACAAGTATTTATAGAAAGAATATGAGGCATAGGATTGTGTTAGCCTCCTCCAGAGTGGGGTTCTGTTTGCTTCTGCCAGGGTCTGGGGATATAGGCAATCCAAGATCACTTTAATCCACTCCAGTTTCAGAACAAGTTGAGCTGTGATATCTGAGGGTGTACCCTCTCTCCTCAGATATAGCACTCTTACGGTCCCAAGACCACAGAGTCCTCCGTGCCAAACCCTGTATCTGTATCCTTGTAAAGCTCTCAAAAGCATCATTCAAGGCTGCTAAGGCTCAAGCATTTTAGGATCTCAGTCTCCTGGGAAGGAATTGGCAAATGCCCCAGGAGGAAGGTGGCCCCAAACTCTGGTTTTCTCTTTGGGTATCTATCTTCTTTCTTTTTGTCCATGGCCCAGTAATTCCACACTCTGGTTTTAGCTATCTGACTTAGTACTTTCCAGAATATTTTTTTAATATACTGGGGTGTATGTGTGTTTTATGGACATAGATAGATGAGAGAGAGAGAGAGAGAGAGAGAGAGAGAGATCCCAGCTTCTTCTTTCAGTTGTCTTCAGCAGGAGGGTTGGTCTTAATTAACTGGCCCACCATTACCGGAAGAGGAAGTTCTGTACCCCAGATCACCCCAATCATCACCTCAATTCTTCTGTGACCTCCTTATTCCAGTTTCTCTGCTGTTCCCACTTACCCTGCATCATGACCCAGATGGTGTCCCTTCTACTCCATTCTCATTCCATTCCCCCATCTGCCAGAGCCCGTGTAAGATACAGGGATGCTGAGAGCATCATCCACAGCGCAGTTCATGCATTTATTTACCCTGAAGACTATCTCAATTCTAAACTCCAATGAAGAAAACCTTAATTTTCTCTTGACTGACTCCACATACAGATTTTATCAATTATCCAATTTAGCTAGCACTCAGAGACAGAATTTAGGCAGAACTAATCTAAGTTCTATTTTTATTTTTTTCCTCTGTGAAATGGCAGGCATATATCCAGCTCTCTGACAAGTGAGGAACTGGATGTAAAAATGTCTTTAAAACTGCAACGCTCTATACAGAAATGAGGTTGCATATGCAATTCTAGGCCCTTCATATTGACCACTTTTGTTTCTCCATCTCTATGTATATTCAAACAGTAGTAGGCAGCCTCTAGTCTTCCCTTCTCTCGATAGAAAATTCTTTCTAAAGGACCTAACCCTAACCAAATAGTTTAGCACATTTATCCCTCTCCAATCACCTCCCTAAATTCTCTTACTCCTTTAACTTTTACAAAATAGTATTTCTAATATTATAACCCTCATCTTTTCAGTATTATTTTAGCTATGTTGAGACATAGAAAAGTGGACCAAGCTCCAGGTAAGGAACTCATCCATCCACAAGCTAAAGCAAAGAACTATAATATAATAAGTTTGCCATTCATTATCAATAAGATGGATTTATATATAGTTCATATCATAAGCAAAAGAAGTTTTAAAGTCACTTAAGTGTGATTTTTGAATATTTTTTTAACAGCAGCCTATTTTTTTCTTCATGGGTATCTCTCCAGGTCAATAGGTATTGATCTAATTCATTTTTAATAATTGCATAATATGGGCATAGTACAATCTATTCAATAATTTCGCCAATCATGTATATTCAGATTGTTTGCAGGGTTTTTGTTTTTTTGCTTTTTTTTTTTTTTTGGTCACTACAATGACATAACAAGTAGTGTTGAATGTAAACCCACTTGTTCAAAGAGGGTCAATTCCCAGAGACTACAGGAATGTTCTTCAGTCAAAGGTATCAAAGTAGCTGCCCACTTGTGGTGAACTTCAAATACACTCTTAACACAAGTTGGAGTCAACTAGTTAGTCCTGTGCCACTCTAGTCAAAGTCAAAGTCATGTCAGCAAATTTATACAGTACATA
This sequence comes from Phoca vitulina, assembly GCF_004348235.1. Taxonomy (NCBI): domain Eukaryota; kingdom Metazoa; phylum Chordata; class Mammalia; order Carnivora; family Phocidae; genus Phoca; species Phoca vitulina. The sequence continues at coordinate 15,193,181 of NW_022589738.1, read as the reverse complement.
ACCCTGTTGCCCTTGCCTCTCAGAGATCCTGACGTTCATACAACATTGAAAACAATAACAAGGGGCACCTGGGTGGCTCAGTCGGTTAAGCATCCGACTCTTGATCTTAGCTCAGGTCTTAGTCTCAGGGTCATGAGTTCAAGCCCCCCACGTTGGGCTCCATTCTAGGCGTGGAGCCTACTTTAAAAAAAAGAAAGAAAGAAAGAAAAGAAAAGAACAACAAAACCCACGTTGTTTTTATTTATTTTTTTTTTAAGATTTTATTTATTTATTTGAGAGAGAGAGAGAGAGAGCACATGAGAGGGGGAGGGTCAGAGGGAGAAGCAGACTCCCTGCTGAGCAGGGAGCCCGATGCGGGACTCGATCCCAGGACTCTAGGATCATGACCTGAGCCGAAGGCAGTCGCTTAACCAACTGAGCCACCCAGGCGCCCCCCCCACGTTGTTTTTAATCAAAAACTTTTAAATGATTCCAACAGGATACCAGCTGCATAAACACGAATGTTCGTTTTCGCCCTCACCTCATTTTCAACTGGGGTAGAAAATTCAGACGGGATCATAGCAACTGCGGCCATGGCCTCTGCTTGCACTACCAAGGTTTAATTTATCCAGGCCTGCTGCTGATTTATTAGCACTGTTGATTCCCTAGGGATGTGATGCTTTCATAGGTTTCACATATCTAAGACCTGTTGGCTTTTCTTAAGCAGTGAGTGGATTCAGCCACAAACCAGCTCTCACCTGGCCCTGAGGCTCCGGTCTGGTGTTTTCCATCCTCTTTCTTCCCTTTTCCCCTGCCTTCAATTCCAATGCCTCTCGCTTATCACGGTAAAGTTCTAATTGGAAGGGTTGTCATTTTTTTTCTTCCGAAGAGTTGGTTCCCTGACCTATGCCATCAGCGAATGTCATTTGGCTTCTTTTTTCCACCACCATTAAATAGTGAAGAAACACTGAACTATTGGAGCAGTATGAGCATTATTACTGGGTATTACGTACCACCTTTGATCTGGGCCCTCAAATTATGTGACAAACCAATATTTCAGCGTTCATATCACGGAGAGTCCAAAATATGCCATAAAATTTTTTTGAGTGGAAGATATTTGAGTTTCTGAAATTCCTTATCTGCCTAAAAGCAGAGGCTCCCAAAAGAACTCAAAAGAATTCAGTTGTCATATATTCCCTCCCCAGGAGCAACTGGGGAAGATTGACTCATCACTGGACATAAGAAGTCTCCACAACACACCTAAACAGACATTGTCACAAAACTATCATATCTCTCTCTCCTGAGGGTTCACTTATCTTTCCAAAAAGTAATTTGTTTTCCCATAAGTGTTCATCATCTCCCTTTCCCCTATTAAGATATAGATAAGCCCCAAATTCTAATTGCCCCTTTGACTCACATGTCTTTGCGAACTCCCCTATGTCCATGGTTAAATCTGCCTTTTCTTTTGTTACTCTGTCTCTTGTCAGTTTAATTCACAATCCCCAAATACTGAACCTAAGAGGATAGAGGAAAATTTTTTTTCTGTCCGATATCACAAATGAAGGGGAAGATAAAGGTGAAACATGGAAGAAGCAATGGTTTCATAGCAGAGGAAATTAAAGCTAAAAGTAAATTTGCTAGATTCCTCCAATCTACTATTATATTTCTGAGATCCCTCTAAAACAAAAAAATTTAAATAAATCTGAGTAATGCAATTAGACAGGAAGAGAAACCAGAATGAATTATTGAAACTTCATAACTAAAAGATGTCACTTAAGAATACACATTTTTTTTTTTTTTTTCAGTTAAATGCAGGTAAAGGAGACTTAACCTGGCTGCTTGTGGTCCTCATGGAGGTGTACCATTTAGAGCTCCCTTCAAGAGACACTCCTTGGGGGAACACAGATCACTGACAGCCCCCCACTGCTGCATATTCCCTTTGGGATCTGCTGCAGCATTCCTGCTAAGGCCCCATTTTGCCCAGGCTGTTCCCACCCAATGACTGAGCACAACAGGGGCCTCAGAGCTGGGCCACTCTGCCTGGCACAGGACTTCTCGGACTGGTCGTCTTTGCTCTGGGGCTCCCCATCGGCCTGGCAGAGACTTTCTCAGAGCTGCACTGTGTCTGAGGCCCCTTCCCACCCTAACCTTCTTCCTTCCCTCTCTTTTCTCAAGGGTCAGACGTGAATCGCGGTCTGAAGGCTCACCCCTTCTACTCCTGCCCCTCCCCCCCATTATCCTTCATAGTTTCTCTCCTAGTTAAGTCTCCTTTGCATACCCCCATCTTCTAGGAGGACCTGCATGGACTCAGCCCATAACTCCTGCAAATCCTGAAGTACAGTGGTTCGTTCTTGAATAACATCAGGTACGGCATTGGCCAAACATATCCCTCTAGGGACTACAAACATTCCATGGAGTAATAACAGCGATCATTCATTCATTAATTTCCATGTGCCAGACACTGCACTCAATTCTCTTTGTAAATAAGTTTAGGTAAGCCTCACAGCAACCATATAAGTCATATTCCCTCGATTTTATAATGATACGCCCAAAGACACATTGCCACTCACATTTAAAAAAAAAATGACAAGCTGAGATTAAAATCCAGTTCTATCCAGTTTCAAAACCCATGTTTTTCCCTCCACTGTACTGCCTTCCAGCACTAAATGCAGGGACGCCTGGGTGGCTCAGTTGGTTAAGCGTCTGCCTTCGGCTCAGGTCATGATCCCAGGGTCCTGGGATCGAGTCCCACATCAGGCTCTCTGCTCAGCGGGGAGCCTGCTTCTCCCTCTCCCTCTGTTGCTCCCCCTGCTTGTGTGCATGTGCTCTCTCTCTGTCAAATGAATAAATTAAAATTTTTAAAAAAGTAATGCTAAGAACTATTCTAAATGTTAGCTGGTGTTATTGACCAGGCCCTTGGCTAAGAACTTTACACGTCTTCCCTCACGCAATCCTCCCAATGGCCTCACAAAGGAAGTATGATTACTATTTCCCATTGTACAGAGCAGAGAACAGAAGGTAACAAATAAATGACACATCACAGAGTAGCGTTTCCTGGGACAAACTAAAAGGGTTGTTCCACTATAATAAATTATATGATAGGTATAGATCGATAAGATTTTCCTGAACTGTGATTTGATTAATGGCAATGCCATTTAGATGCTTCCCCCCCCCAGATTCTGGCCTCGTTACTGGTATTCTAAGTGTTCCAATGCCCTCTCTTAGCTCTCTTAGGCTTTCTATGTTGAGCCTTCGACACTGTAGTCGAGAAGACTGATCCATTGCTTGGCCGGTGTTACTTGCTAACCCCTTCATAAACAATAGGTTAATCCTGAAAGCCATCCCCAGCAAAGGAATATGGTTTCCTAGAGAATACAGCTCTGAGTTTGTTAACACAGGGTCCGTCTACACAGAGTTGATTTTGCTTTTTGCATAGTTTGGAAGCTGTTCTATTATGTTCTTTCCTGAGCTGCATATTAACGATAAAGAATGCCCTACCATATAACGGTTAATACATATTTTTTTTCCTCAGAAACATGCTTGGATTTCTTTCTCTTCCCTCTGATGTGATCACCACCCACACCCACCCACCAGTAAGATTAAATATTCTTTAACAAGAAAATAATAAAAGCTGAATAAATGCCCTCCAGCATCAAACATTGCAGCAGAGGCAGGAGGAAAAAAAAAATGCTCTCTGAGTTCAGCTTTTGTGATTGCGTTTAAGACGCGGAGGGAGGGCTGCTCTTATTCCTGCAAGAGGCTTCTGGATGCTTTCTGTAAACCTAGCTCTCTGCCTTGCCCAAAGAGTGGCCGTGGGTGGATAAGCATGGAAGGGATGGAAAAAAGGAACAAAAGTATATGTCCAAACTGAGTGGGGGAGGGGGGTCTAGCCAGTGATTCCTGAGTCTCTGTTCGTGCCTGAGCTGCCATATTCCTGCTAGCTACAGGGCAGCTCACATTTTGCATGACTCAACACGTCTCAACACTGTCTACACCAGTCTCAGGCAAGAATTTCATGGACATCCTAGGAGGTGATCCAAGGTAGCCAACTGGCAGACTCACGAGCTATCTAAATGGTCATTAAGCTACATCATATTTTATTTTGGGCAGGGAGTGGTCGTTCCTGAGCAATAAGTCACTGACAGGCAGATAAGACGAGATGGGAGACTGGGCCAACCTTCCAGGTTGAGGAAAGTTGAAAACTCTGGAATTGCAAAATAGTCTTGTGTCCAATGAGACTGCCCGAGAGGCACTATCCCTCAAGTCCACCCAGTTTTAAGTGAGTTTTTTTGGCAAATTATGTCACATAGCTTCAAACCAATTAACCCAGAGGTGTTCAGGGCTTTTTGGTTTTTTTTTTTGACTGTTCAGAAAGATGATACCATTCTAAGAAAATTTGGTTCGGGCATGATTTCTTTCTTTTCTGATGTTTAAATCTCAAACTAATGTATATCTGAAGATATTAATATATTTCATCTTCAATATGTACTAACTACCTTTTTTATTAATAGTTTCTTAGAGACAACAGGGCACATGATGGGAGGACAGGCACCTAACCAGATGGGAGGGCAATAAAGACTATACATGATTTGTTAAAATATGAGTGCCCATGGCTTTTCACCCCCACTCAAAAAGCGCTGCTTACATCCATCCCAAATTCATCATGCTGCAATTTAATCTGATTTCCTTTTATGCTTTCCTCACTGGAAATCAGAAGGTTTAAGCTCCTTTGCTGTGTTTTTAAAGACATTTTAAAATTTCCCCTTGATCTTTCCTTTGGTTGACAAAAAAGCTCAGACTCCCCCAGCGTGTTATTGTGTTTAATGTATAACCTTTAAATCACCCTCTGGCTTTCTGTGAACTTTCTCCAAGTTCTTCTTGCCTCTCCTTACGGTTGTATATAGCTGCCTAACGAACCACCCCAAAAATAATGGCATTCAAACAGCAACAATCATTTGTTAATTATTTCTCATGGGCCTGGGGGTTGACTGGGCTCAGCTAGCTGGTTTATCCCTCGAGGTTCTCCTATGTGGTTGCAGTTAGACAGTGGCTGGGGAGTCATCACAAAGTCTTCTTTTCTCCCGTGTCTGGGGAGTGATGCTGGCTATCAGCCAGGACATTCACCGGTGGCCTGTCCCTGGGGCCTGGGTTGGGTTCTAGAAGTGAGGGTCCCAAGAGAGACAGAGAGTCAAACCAAGCTGTCCGCCCTTCATGGTGGAGCCTTGGTAGTCGTAAGGCATCACTTTCATTATGTTTTATTTGTTAGAAGCAAATCACTATGGGGCCAGCCCGCATTCAAAGGGAGGGGAATTTAGACTCCACCTCTCCAAGGGAGGGGTAACAAAAAGTTGGCAACCACGTGTGAAGACCGTGACACATCTCTTTAGTTGGGAAATCCATTGTGCTCTCAGGGGAGAGGAAGCTAGTGGGGCTGGCCACAAGGGGCTAGATTCAGAACTCAGGGGGACTGTCAAGGATTTGAGGATCACTGGTGGCCATGACCAGAGAAAAGGTAAAAAGGAGCCCATAGAAGAGTAGGGAAGGTTGGCACCAGTCGCTGCAGCAGAACGGGGACCCCAAAAGAAACTCCGACCTGAGGGTAGAGGCTGTTCAATGTGAACTGGACCCATACATGGCAGGGAGAAGGAGCCCAGAAAGGCGGAGGTCAAAGTCAAAGAGCACCCAGAGAGCCTCCCCAGGGGTGCGAGGGCGAGTGTCGCTTTCAGGATTACGACTGTGCAATCACCCAGACCCGGCTCAGGACTTTTCCTAGGAGCAGACCTGGACCAAGGACACAGAAGCCTTCCTGTCCCAGTGTGCGCCTCCAATCACCACCCACGTCTCAGTGATGAACAAACACCGCTCTCTGAGAGAAAGTAGGAAACCACCCAGAAGGAAATGAGGGGGCTGTGAGCAGGCTGAGTTTCTGAGAAGTTGTCCGAGGCAGTGGTGGGGTTCCTGAGTACAAGGGGCCCGGCTTTCCCCAGGACCAAAGGGTTCTACTGAGATCTTTCTGCGTATCTATCCAAAGAGACTCTGAGGTCGGCAGGAGGTAGAAGCAGTGAGTCAGAACCTGAGATGCAGGGACATCGACCAGCCCCAGGGGTGCTTGGGGCTGGGACCTCGACATCTAAAGGTCCGCCAACCAGTGAATGCTTGCTAAATCAAACAGAAGTGAGATCGCCCAGACCCAGGCAATGCAGTGGCCAGCCCCATTGTGTACAGCGAGAAGGGCAAAGCAGGGGGATTTTAAAAGCTACAATGCGTCCTGCTCCTCTAAACTTCATGCTCCTCCTAATGACAGAAAGGACTCTTCACTGCGAGTTCATATTTAGATTGTGATCTCATGTCCAAACCCACACTCACAACTACACACGTACAACCACCCACAAACATACGCGCAACCACGCACACGCACCAGCACACACACACACACACACAACCATATACACCCATCGTGCATGCACATGCACGCGCGCACACAATCACTCTGCCAATTCTTTCGCCTTCAACAGCAGCTCCCTCTGTGAAGTCTCTGCAGCCCCTGTGAGAACTGGTGCCGTGGTTACCTCCATGTGTGAATGAGTTGTCACACTGATTGAACATGGTGACTCCATCCCCTTATTGTTCATTCAGACAGTGTTTATGAACCACAGGCCAGCCAGGGCACTAGATAGAGTGGAGTTGGCAAAGATGCATAAGGTAGAGTCCTATCCCCCAGGAGTGACAATTGAGCAACAGGACTTGAAAAATCATTCACGCCACAACCTGCAAGTGTAGAGGAAATTTAGCTTCTTTGATTGTGTCTGTAACGAATCTGACACCCTCCCGTGAGTGAGCAAGAGAGCCAATTCGTTCAGGGCCCAATCTGGTTCAAATGGAACCCTATTCACCAGCGCCTCGTCCTGCCGCCCGCTCCGCACCCCAAGATCCTGCAACAGTACGGTGTCAGTGGTAGGACACTAGCCAAACAAGGATCTTTTGAGCAAAGAAGGGGAATGCTGCGATCATTACACTGTAACAGCTGGGATAGCTTGGGACTGCCTGGGGGCAAACCAGGACAGAAAGGATTCTACCCAGCAGGAAACCACACACAAAAGGGATTTGTTTAAGTAAGGGGCTGTTTTCAAAGGTGTCAACAAAGGTAAGAGAAGCCAAGGAGGGATGGGGAAGCACCGAAGGCTCGCAGCAGGAGGGGGCTGCCACCCCTAAATCTAAAAGGGTAAAAAGAGGAAGAGGTGCTAAGCCCTATAGTGAGACCTATAGAAGTGGGAGAGGGTTGTCTTCTGACCTTCTGCATTGGAATGCAATCACTTGCAACCCACTGCCAGGTAGGAGGGAGCAGGAAACCAATAACCCCTATCTCTCTTTACATCCGCACTCTGGCCTCTGGAGGGAGGGTGCCTTCCATTGGCAAAAGGCATCCAGAAGCTGGAGGGCAAGGGAGCCCCGTCTATGAAAGTCAGCCTCCTTTTGTGCAGAGCAAGGTGGAAAAGGGTGGAGATGGATTTTGTGTTGGGGTGGGATATGAAGGAGAATCACTATTACATTATGGTTTAATGGGGGAAAAGAACAGATGGATCATCATGATGATAGGAAAGGCTTGAGGTCCTCAGGCACAGTGGCCTCTGCCTCCAAGGCACCAAGGGGAACACCTCCGTTCCCCTTTGGACTGCCCTGCCTGCACCATCCACTGAGGGCTGTGGGTGGTATAACCCCAGGCTGCTAACCACCCTTGGCTTCTTTAAAGCTCAGTGGTGACTTGGCCTCACCTCAACCCTCACTGGTTACTGACTGGTCTCTGGGTCTCTGCCAAGTGCTCCATCCCGTCTGCTCGCCCAGTTGTCCACCCCAAGACTCAGCTGAAGGATCCCTCATCCTGCCATGCCAGGCCCCATTTATTCTTGGCATTACCCTAATTTCTCTAAACCACCTCCCCATCTCCTCACTGGGGCCTAGAGAGAAAAGAATCAGGGACTCACAGCTGCTAGGTTTGTTCTCCCATTTCTTTCTTGATCTTTCTCTTTGCCACTTTCCTCCGGGAAGGAAAGGGGTTCGGCTGTCTCTTCCTTCCCCCAGGTCGCATTCTACTTCTAGCGCTGAGCAGCAAGACTCATGGCTTTGCTGCGTGGACTTGGCATGTTTCTGTTCTACTCTGGGGCCCTGGGGCTGGCTATGCGACAATGCAAAAGGGGAATGAGACAGAAAGGTCTGCCCTAAAAATTGAACAAATCCTTTCTGAAGGCCACAGCCGAGTTTATGAGGCTGTTGTCCTGCTGCACAATATTTTGTGAACATGATCATGGTTTTTCCATACTCCTTCTTTAACATTTTTATTGTGCGCACTTGCGCGCACGCACACACACACACACACACAGACACAAAACCTCAAAAAAATTTCTAGAAAGTTCAGTATCCTGGGTCAACTAGGCTAAGATCGCATGCTCAGGAAGGCAGAACAGAATATTACATCAATATTTTTAAAATATTAATCCCCCTTAAAATTTTAATTTCCTGTTCCCAGCTACATTCTGGAAGCCTGAGCTTTAAAGTGAAGGGCACCCAGGCCTGGGCTAGGGCAGCAGTAGATGAAAGCGGTGTGTGAACCTGGATGGGACCCTTGTCTCTGCCCCTTATTAGCCATGGAAACTTGAGCAAGCCACTTCACCTCTCCCAGCTTCACTTTCCTGTTGTGTGAAATGAGGATGCTAATGCCTGCCTATTGGTGTCGTTGTGAGGGTTAAATGAATTGGCAGAAAGCCTGGCTCATTGAAGGTGTTTACCTGACATTCCTTTCCTGACTTTGGAGCCAGCCCTGAATAAGAGCCAAAGTACACCCCCGCCCCCCACAGTGTCATTTGCAAACATAGGAGCTAGAATTCTGGACCTGAGATTCTTGGTCTCACGGAACTGAGCAAGGTAAGACAAGAACTGGAATCGATTGTCTCCTACGGGAAAGACACAGTAGTAGAACTCTGTTAGCCCTTATAAACCATCTCATCTCCAATGTACAGGAGAAAATGAGGCCCAGAGAGTAATTTGCCTGAGTTGTTTGCCTCTTGTTGGTAGACTTTGAAGTGCTTTTCACTAAAAATGTATCATCCTGAAACAAGTTGTCTCCATTCAGTGGATTCTGTGGTGCTCCATCCAGGTCCTCTTGTCAGAGCTGGTGCTCCCAGCCCCAGCTGCTAGGACTATCAGCTGCAGACACAGCTGTGTCCCTTAGTGGGAGCTGCCCTTGACTACAGGAAGCAGCCTTGCCCAAATTTGCACCCCTCCAGCAAGTTCAGCCTCAGTGTTTGACTTGGAGATGCAAAGGCCCAGCCTCCTCAACCTCAATCTGGGACAACTCTGGAGGCCCTTTCCAGCTCCAGTGCTCCCTGTAGGATCAGCTGAGGCCTATGTCCAGTCCTGCCCCGCCTTACTTCCTCAGGGGTATATCCCCCCGGGAGCACTCCCCAATAAACCTGCGCACACAACCCTGTCTCACAATTTCCAGGGAATTCCACCTAAGGCATAGACTTAAACTTGAGTGTTAGGGAAAACAAACAAACACCCACCAGGCCTCAAAATCCAAGTCTACCTGAACTGTGTTGATTAAATGATGGCATGAAAATTGACTGGAGGAAGTGGGATGGGAGTGGGCAACTCCTGGGGAGGAGGCAGAACCAGGAGAAGGAATGCTATGGGGGTCAGAGCCCCAGGAATAAGAGGAAAAAGGAGGCCCAAACATGCTCTCTGTTCCAATGCTATGCTCAAGACTTTTTTTTTTTTTTTAAGATTTTATTTATTTGGCAGAGAGAAAGCACAATCAGGGGGAGTGGCAGAGGGACAGGGAGAAGCAGGCTCCCCACTGAGCAGCGAGCCCAACATGGGGCTGAATCCCAGGACCCTGAGATCATGACCTGAGCCGAAGGCAGATGCTTAACCGACTGAGCCACCTTAAGATTTTTTAAATTAATAAATGGCCTCCTGGTTTATGGCAGGTTCTGTCCGGTGTCCACACATAAAGGATTTAATTCTAGGTAGGGGTCTTAGCTATAAGGTAATAAGGAAATAAAACTTACAGTAACCAAAGGCAATATTAACAGTAACAATAATACTCAACATTTATATAGAACTTTCTATGGTTGCAGGCATTGTTCTCAGTTCTCTATACACATTAACTCATTTGACCTTAAAAAAAAAAATCCTATGAAGTGGTCGCTACTATTATCACCTTGATGAACAAACTGAGGCATAGAAAGGCCTAGTAATTTGTCGAAGGTCATGTAGCTAGTGAGCTGCGCTTTTACCCAGATAATTTGGCTCCGTGATTGTTGCTCATAATCAGTATGCCCTAAGGGAAAAAGTCCACTGCCGTCATTTAGACGGCGGACCATCCCAAAAGTTGAGTCCTGGTACCTCGTCTAGAAGCCACCATTCCCAGGAACCACAATGGTAGCCATCAATCCTCATTTCCCAGGCCCACTGACTACTAACTACTTAGCTACTAAGAGAGAAGAGCCTCTCTTCACTATAAACCCTGTACCATTCTAGCTAGAGATTTGTTTATTTGGGGTGTAAAAATCTTGCTTCACATACAGCATAATGCCATTTTTTAGATGTATTTTTAAATTTTATTTAAATTCGATTAATTAACAGATAGTGTATTATTAGTTTCAGAGGCCCTTTTAAAGACACGGTCAGGGTTCCAAGCCCCAGGTCACTGAGGGGACACAGAAGTAAATGGACACCTCAGTGCCACTGTAGAGAACATCACTTTACATAAAATAAATAAAAAGAAAGTTTTCATTATGGTTTAGGGATTCACCCATAATTGGCAATCATCTCCAGAAAGTCCTGAGAAGAGTCATCATTGATCATAGAACTAACATTCCAATAGAGAGTGGTTGGCCCATTTGTCACTTACGTCAGTTAATTTGACCAAAGTTTTCTCCATTAACCTCTGCTGAGAAGCCCAGAAGGAGTACTACTCAACCAACATTTGATCCACTTAATGGCATAGTCTCCTTGCTGCTGTTGTTCCTGTTATAAATTTGGAGTAAGCATTGACTTGTCAAAGGTCTGGAGCTAATTTTACACATAGTAGAATATTCTAGTGGATGAAAGTTCTGAGACACTGTGAAGGAACAAGAGGTGTATCAGTTATCTGTTGCCATGTAACAAACCGCCCCAAAGCCTGGTAGCTTAAAACAACAATAATCATTGGTTTTGCTCTTGAATCTGCAATTTCCAAAGGTCTAGGCAGGGACAGCTCTTCTCTGCTGTATGCAGCATTGGCTGAGCCAACTCAAGTGGAAGCTAGAGGATTCACTTTCACAATGGCTCACTCATGTGGCTGATAACTTGGGGCTGGCTGTCAGCTGAGACCTTAGCTGGGGCTGGGTACCAGGGAGCTCAGTTTCTTTCCATGATGAGCCTCTCCATGGGATGCGTAGGCCTCCTTATGGAATGGTGGCTGGGTTTCAAGGGTGAATATCCTAAGAGGCAGGAAGTGGAAGCTGTCAATTTCTCAGTCTGGGCCTGGAAACTGGCACAGCATCCCTTCTGCTCTATTTTATTGAATAATCAGTCGCAGAGCCCATATTGAAGAGGAGGGAACAGAGACCCCGCCACTCAGTGGGAGGATAGTCAAAGAATGTTTGGGTTATATTTTAAAATCACCACAGAATGGTAGTCACAGAATGTCAAACACGCAACATCTTTTATTCCACGTTCTTTTTTTTTTTTTTTTTTTGACATATGAGGAAAACAGTTCAGAGAAGTGAAGTTATTTCCCAAGAGCACACAGCAAGATAGTTACAGAGCCAAACCTAGAACAAGGGTTTTGATTCCTGGCTTTGTTCATCTCACTGAAAAAGAGAGCACTTTACTCAAATCGCTCTGACGAAGCAGTGCATAGAAGTTCTGGAGATAACTCTTTAAAAATTACAGCTAGCTACAAATGGCTAAATCCCTCAAAGGTACACAGACATTCAACACTATTATAGGGCACTGACATGGTAATATATTGTAACAATATAATCATAGGATGGCCATAAAAATATAATGATACATTAATCAACTTTCCTCAGCCATTCCAGTGATGCAGGGGATATAGCAGTGAGCTAGAAACAGGCCTTGTCCTCCCAGAGCATATAGGCCAATAGAAGCTACAGACAGTTACACAAGAAAGCACAATACCGTTGGTGCTGAGATGAGGGAAGTTTATATTGTGGATGAAAGTGCATAGAAGGGGAAATTAAAACTTGATCTAGAGGTCTGGAAATTCTTCTCAAATGATGGGATGTCAAAACCAAAACAAGAAGGGTAAGTAGTGGTTATTCAGGGCAGAGATTAGAATATTTTAGGTGGAGGGAACAGCGCATATGAAAATGAGCATATGAGCGCATGTTGAGAATAAGACTCCAAGATTGCTTGAGGGACTGAACAGACTCAAATTCTCACAGTTGTCTGGCATCTAGTAGACTCTCAATAAATAGCAGTCAAGTTTAAAAAAAAAAATACAAGTGACTCCCCAAGTATCTCTAGTCACTAAGGAAGAATTGATCATTCTTGTTTGACCTGACTTAGGACTAAAGATTGTTGGTAAAGAAAAGGAACAGGAAGACACGGTCAGTGCACCCACATGGCAACCCCACCATATCACAGGCTGTTGCCCGACGCTCATGGATTGGGGACAGCCTAAGAAAGCCCATTTTTCTTGCAGCTTCCAACCGGTGCTAAGGCTATTTGTTTCTGTTTGTAAATGCTTAACAAATCCTGGCAAGGGTATGGACAAACACTCTTGGTGCAATTATGCAATCTTTGTTGTCAGAATGGAATGAATGTTTCTCCTTTCGGCAGTAACTGCTAATTATAAACTAGCTGATATAGTTCTCCGATGGCTTTAATTTTCTCTAACAACCTCCGTCTTTTCTGAACCCAGCAAGAGTGGTTCTCAGGAGTCTCAGCTGACATTCCAGAAGTTTGCCATGCTCACTACCCAGGACTTCCCACTTTCTCCAACCCACTCACCCATACAGTTCACTTCTCATCTCGGCTCTTCAGTTGATCTAAATACATACATAAATACAATAAATACCAATATTTAAATCAGTGGTATGCAAGACACTAAGCTAGGCACTTTAAGAGTCCTAAGAATGAACAAGACACAGATTGTAAACTCCTTGAAGGCAAGTACCCTTGAGAAAGGAAATATGTATGAAATTGTACATTATAACACGTAGCAGAGTGTGATGCATGCTCTTAGAAGAAAAATGGCATACCACGGTGGAAAGAGTTCATTTTGCAGCCAGAAAAGTCCAGGAAGACTAAGTCTCCGAATTGAGACTTAAAGGATAAGTAAATAGGATTACATAAACAGTTTTCCAGTGAATGGATAATCATATAATTAGATACTCATTATCTCTTCATGTTTTTCTGGACAGTTCAGGGAAATAAGCACTCAGCTAGATCAACCCTGTGGTCAGCCGCTATTCTCCACCAATATTTGTTGCTCATCCATATGGAATGATTATACTTCTCCATCCTGTTGAATCTATGTGTGGCCAAGTCACTTGCATTGGCCAATGAATGAGCAGAAGTATCAATTCTGGGTAGAGACTTTATTTTTTTTTAAGATTTTATTTATTTATTTATTTATTTGACACAGACAGAGAGAGAGTATAGGCAGAGGGAAGTGAGGGAGAAGCAGGCTCATTGCCGAGCAGGGAGCCCAATGCCGGGCTCAATCCCAGGACTCTGGGATCATGACCTGAGCCAAAGGCAGATGCTTAACCGACTGAGCCACCCAGGCTCCCCTTGGGTAGAGACTTTAAAGGCTAGCAACTTCTTCACCATGTTCTCTTTCCCATCTGCCACAAATACAGGCAATGTTCCAGATAGAAGCTGCTCAGCCACCTGATACTTGTCCCAGTCAGCTCAATGCTGAAAAGTAATATGAGGCTCAAAAATGGGGTAGCAAAGTATTATTTGACTGTTCACCACTGTTCGGGGCATTGTATAAGGTATTTGATTCTCACAACTTCACAATATATCAAACATCACTCCCTTTATACAACTGTAGAAACTCAGGGAGGGTTAAGAAACTTGCCCAAGGGGATGCCTGGGTGGCTCAGTCGGTTAAGCGTCTGCCTTCGGCTCAGGTCGTGATCCCAGGGTCCTGGGATCGAGTCCCGCATCGGGCTCCCTGCTCCGCGGGGAGCCTGCTTCTCCCTCTGCCTCTGTCTCTCATGAATAAATAAATAAAATCTTTAAAAAAAAAAAAGAAACTTGCCCAAGGTCATGGCAGGTAAGGATCATTGCTAGGATTCCGATCTCATGTTGTGTAACAGGGAGTCTGCTCCTTTTGTAGCATTATACTACCTACCAAATCACAAAGATATCACACCCTTAACTTCCCTAGCAAACTGTGCCCCTTATTCTGAACTTGATGATCATGTTACTTAAGCCTGACTTGGAAACAACTGGATGAGAACCTTGATACCTATTCCATTATTTGATATATGTTGGAAACGTGGACCCCTGACCAATAAGAAATCATTTCACTTAAATCAAGGAAAAGAGATTAACCTCAGAATTTATTTAAATCCATCATGCCCTATCAAACCTGAGTGCCCTCTTTTGGGTTGTAGACTTCACATGGTGAAAAGAGACTTATATAGCTTCAGACTTATAAATCTGAAGATGGTGGACTGCAGACTTACATAATATCTTCACATGGTGGAAAGAGAAGGTGACAGAGCTCCCTGGGATCCCTTTTACATGCGTACTAATCCCCTCTTGAGGGCTCGCCTCATGACCTAATCATCTCCCAAAGGTCCCACTTCCTAATACCATCACAGGGAGGGTTAGGATTTGAACATATGAATCCTGGGGGGACATAAGCATTCAGTCCATTACAAAGACCTTAAGAATAAAGGTAAAAAATTCATCCAAAATGCCTTTCTTTGGCTGTGGAAGCAGTGGTTAGTTTAGTGGATTCAAAAACCACCACAATTTTTATTATGTTAAACTATCTAGAGAAGCTGCAAAGACGTCTCTTCCTATGCTTCCAGGAAGGAAAGAAAGAAGAAAGAAAGGGAGGGAGGGAGGGAGAGAAAGAAACAGGGGGAAAGGAAGGACCTTAATCTAAAAATGTCTACACCCTACATCTGGGTTTTAGTTTTGATGAGACTGTTCTCATCAGAATTCAATACCCCCAATATCTTACACCTCAAAGGCAAAATCATGAGTCTCTGGCCAAGAGCAGGCAAGTCGATTGTGAGGGCTGGGTGTAAATATCAATGGAGACTGAACTGTCACTATTTTTAGTAGGATTGTTATGGTTTTTGTTAGTAGTCTAGTTAGAAATTTACATTTGTTTTCAGTGGTCTGCCCCAACTACATTTTTCCCATAAGGCAGTTACTTGGAGTGGGATTTTGCAGCATGAGAGGTTTTCCAAAAATGCATATTTTGTATATATGAAAGTTCAGTCCTATGTAATCATCAAAACTCAAAACTTGATTTAAAGTTAAATTTCCCACCCAGCTGGGGCCTTTGCAGGCAGATGGTAAGACCATTCTAGGAACAGTGCATCATCCTTCTACTTTCACTCTCTACCTAATGCCTCCAACGCCCTGCCCCCTGGCTTTCCTCCCCACTTTTCTGATTCTGGCAGGGTCAGAGAAGAGGAAGGGAAAGATGTCCTCACACTCCCTGGGTCCAGCAGATGCTTGAAGCTGACTTCCTTATGTTTTACAGAGGCTTCCCCCTGAGGCATTTATATGAGCCAGCAAATGCTGAACCCTTCCTCTGACTGGTTGGCTTCCTCTTGGCACTTGTCTCTTTCTGCCCACTCCATATGGACCACTCTCTTTTGTCATTCCTTTGCCTCTGCTGGTGGTTCTCGAGGACAGAGTTGTATAAAGCTCTAGGATGGCTCTCTCTTCTGCACATGGTTCCAGCTCATCCACAGAACCACTTCTGCATCCTTAGCCCCAGCAAACTCTAGAAGAGCCCAGTCTCGGCACAAGAGCGCCCACAACCTTTCTCCGCCATCAAAGCAGATCTTTGATTCCTCACAGACCCTCCAGATTTCCTGGAAGGGGACAAATGCCAGTTCACTGAGCCCCACCAACTGTGGGAACTATGCACCAACCTCTCACAGACAACTCCTCCTCTTGGACTTGAGGGGAAGAGAGAATACTCAACCCTCCTGCCTTAGAAGGGGTTAGAAGTGAGAACAGCCAGCACTTACCAAAGAAATTTTCTTCACAAATCCTCCTCCGAGCCTCCACTCCTATCTCTATCCTCTGTCAAAGAGAGGGCTTAAAAGCTCCATAAACAATTCTCATATTTTGACTTTGGGATGTCTGCACAGAGGTACCTTTGGAGTACAGGGTTAATTGTCTTCACGCTTCAACCAAAACTGAGATAAGAAGAGTCCCATTTTAGAGTAGGACGCACATACACTGAATCACACATACACAAGCACAGTCACACAGAAATATTTGTAGTTTCCTCTGATAAATGGTATACTTGTCCATCCCTGCACCAACACTATACTGTCTTAATTAATGTAGTTTTGCAATATATATATCTGGTAGGGCACGTTCTTCTATTTTGCTTTTATTTTTTTTTTTTTCAAAATGGTCTTGGTGTTTTTAGCTTTTTGCCATCCTATTTAAATTATAAGATCATCTTATCCACACACACAGTCACATACATGCGTGCATGCTCATATGCACACACGAAATTGTTGGGATTTTTATTGAAATAACATATAGTGCTCTCCACCTGGTTTTTCTCCATTAAGTTGTATGTATTTTTGATTAGATTTATTCATCAGTAAGGTTCGTTGCTCTTGCGAATAGGATTCTTAAAATGACATTTTCTAATTGGTTGTTGCTGATGTATCGGGACATTGTTGATTTCTTAAATCTTATTTTTATCCACTAACCTTGTTGAAATTTCTTATTAGTTCTAATAGCTTGTTGAGTCTCTTGAATTTTCGATGTAAACAATTAGGTTGCTGAAAATAATGACAATTTAACTTCTTCCTTTGGATTCTTAAAACCATTATTCTTCTTCCTCATTTGTTGCTTTGCTTACAACCTCTAATAATCCAGTGAAAACAGGCCTTCCTATCTCGTTAGTAAATTTTAAAGGAACACAGGCATCACTATTTAGGATGGTATTTGCAGTAGATTTTTAAAGTTGCATTCAGTGACTGCCTTTCTTCCAGATTAGTCATCGCGAATGGCCTTCAAGATGGATCCTCAGGGGCGCCTGGGTGGCTCAGTCGTTAAGCATCTGCCTTCAGCTCAGGTCATGATCCCAGGGTCCTGGGATCGAGCCCCACATCGGGCTCTGCTCAGCGGGGAGCCTGCTTCTCCCTCTCCCACTCCCCCTGCTTGTGTTCCTGCTCTCGCTATCTCTCTCTGTGTCAAATAGATAAATAAAATCTTAAAAAAAAAAAAAAAAAAAAGATGGATCCTCAGAGGCGCTAATCAGCAGTACAACTGCCCCTGGGGCACGGAGCTCTAGGAAACAGATAGAGGGATATAAGAGACCTCCTTGAGGTGTCCTGGCAAGTCTCTGGCAGAGGCAGCATTGGGTCATTCTTTTACTGTGCTTAACTTAATTCCCTACGACTGAAATGCATTCTTTATTCAGTTGCCTCGCTTTTTGCACCGTTTTGGAATTTTAACTCAGTGCCTGTCCTTTGTCTTTCCAGGTAGATTGTTAAGAGCTTGGAGGATAAGGGCTCAATAGTCCCTTTCTTTTATCTCATATAAACTCTTTAGAATATAAGCTCTATGAGGGAAGGGGCTTTGCCTATTCTGTTACTGCCGTTGTCCCAGTGCCTCGTGCAGTGTCGAGCACTGCAGGCTCTAAACCATTTTTGAATGAATGAGCCAGCCTAACGTTCCTCCAGCCCCTCACTGACTTCAGCTCAGGTCTGGCACGTTGCCGTGTGCACTGAATGCGTTCCAAAAACGTTGGTGGAATGAATGAGCCATTCGAGCCCCTAGTCTTTTCTTTTGATTCCACCATTCTTTCACCTGGACATCTCTATTTCTAAATAGCTTGAGTAAAGCTGGATGTTGATGTTTTTGTCAATGCCAGGAAGAAGAAAAAAAAAAAGTTTGACAAGTGTGCAATCTAACTTCATGAATTTCACAACAGATGACACCCATTTTGATAAATGCATATGATTCTGCAGCTGATGAAAAAGAAAAATGAAAATGGGGCCAAATTACAGTTTGGTACCCAAGACAATAATCAATCTTTCATCATGCTAATGGTCTGTCATGAGACTGTAAAGCCACATGAAGGCAGCAAGCAGGGAAGTCCTCACACCAGCTTTCCAAGGGAGTCAACATAATTTGGTTAACAAGACACACTTATCTGTGAATGAATTATAGCTAAGTGTGAACCTGGCAGTTCAATTATAAAATATGTCAAAGCTTTCCGGAAGCGATTACCACCATAACACTGAATAAGGTTACCACGGGCAGAACAGACTAATTGGTAGAGTTAGGTCTATTTTTAAATGTCAAACAACATCTTGCTCTTCTTACAGTGCTGCTCGCTGCCCCTTCACTGGGAATACTAACTACCTTACGGGTTTCTCATTCCCACCATAATGGTCTCTCCATATTTGTTTTTTAAATCACACAGCTGGGGAGAGATACATGGAAATCTGAAACCGAGTCCTAGCCCTGCCGTCTATGGAGTGGTGGTACCGTAGGGTGGGGGAGGGGAGAGCTCTTGTTCCCACGCCTTCATGTGGCATCCTCAACTTTAAGCTCAGATCCTGCCCAGCAAATGCTCCCTCTCAACCCCATGAACTCAGTTATCTGTCCACCTGCCCCTTTACTTAAGGGCAGAAAGCCTTTTCCCTGATGCCATCAGGAGCCCTCAGGAACAGCTGTCCGATCTGACTCAGCAAGGTCACTCACCATCCTCCCATCATCCCTTTCCTGATTCAGCTGTCATCTTCCCTCCTGAAACATACTTGTATGGACAGAGAATCTAGATTCCCAGCTGCCCTACTTTGGATTCCCCCAGACGCAGACTCTGAATCAAGGATTTCAGTGCAAGTAGTTTTTTGGGAAGTGATCTCAGAAAATACCAGAAAGGGAGTGGGGAAGTGACATAGGAAAGGAAAGGAAGCCAATGGAAGGGGAGGCGTTATCATGAAGTTGCCACTGGGGGCAATATGGGCTCAATCCTGCTGGGAAATAAGGGAAATACGGTAGAACACACACCTCAGAATGGACTCAAGTAGTCTGAGAAAGCCCTCGGACGCAATTTCTGGCATTTAAAGTTGGGTTGGCAGGAAATGAAATAGTTAAGGCTGAGGAGATATGGGTGGGGCCTTGACAGCATCTGGGTAATTTGGTAACCCTGTGTATCTATGTAAAAGCCCTTCAGCAGCCTTTACAAAAGAAAAGAAACACACACAAGTCCTCATGCAAAGTACTAACAATTCCAACTACACCCATCATTCCATGCCAAAGCATTAAATGCTAATACTCGTTCCACTATACTGGACTCCTTATCTTCACACTGACAACCTTTGTAGTTTGCAGTAGGGGTTAAGTCCAGGGTGAAAGTGTTCAGCATTCAAGTATTTCTTTTTTCAGAAAAAAAGTCTATATAGATAATATTTTCTTAGAGCTAGGCAAATAGTTTCGCGTCGGCAAATGTTCTTATTTTAGGAATAGGAGAACTATAAATCCTAAGGCAATTATCTTTAGGAAAGCAGCAAAGTAATAGAAGAAGGAGTATTATCTTACCTTTAATGACTTTTTGTAATATCAAAATAAATCATCACTGACTGAGCTGAGAGGTGATTTCAATATTATAAACAAATCAGTATAACAATTAAGTTATCAGGAAAGAAATCAAACTGAACATAAAAACTATTCTCCAGTAACTCAAGATGGCTTTGCCCCTTCAGCAGTAGACTAATGAGTTCTAACTATCAAAGTTTCAAAAGACTCTTAAATGTTATCTCTGGAGTCTTGGGTGCCATTTTGCCCCAAGTGTTTATGGCCCAGGACAGGGGAATGGAGATTACCACCTAGAAGAGACTAAAAAGAAAT
Organism: Phoca vitulina; assembly: GCF_004348235.1. NCBI lineage: Eukaryota > Metazoa > Chordata > Mammalia > Carnivora > Phocidae > Phoca > Phoca vitulina. Next base: position 15,173,102 of record NW_022589738.1, on the reverse strand, counting down.
AGTGCATAGTGAGTGGATTCTAAGCAGTGATGGAAGAGTGATTCAACTGAAGTCTTCAGCAAAGCACTGAGAGAAAGAAATGATGCCAAAATGGCAAAACCAACAATCCAGAAGAAAGAACCTTTGTTGATATTGGGTTGAGTTCCCCTTCTAAGAGGAAAAGTCTCTCATACTTACTTTGACCTGAATTCTTTTCAAAGTGCTTGTCCATAAATGGGACACCTGGGTGGCTCAGTCGGTTAAACGTCTGCCTTCGGCTCAGGTCATGATCCCGGGGTCCTGGGATCGAGCCCCACATCACGCTCCCTGCTTGGCGGGGAGCCTGCTCCTCCCTCTGCCTGCCACTCCCCCTGCTTATGCTCTCTCTCTCTGTTTCTCTCTCTCTCTGAAAAATAAATAAAATCTTTAAAAAAATAAATAAAATAAAATAAATTTTTTAAAGAAAGTGCTTGTCCATAAAGATCTTGTGAGTCTCTGAAAAGTTCTGTAGGATAAAACCAAAGACATTATTACCGTCTTATAGAGGAAAACTGAGGCCTGGAAAGGTTCTAGTGCCTTCAGTGAGATAGCACTATAGCAACTATATGAAGTGCCTCCTGGAAAAAAAGATGAAACTTAGAACTAAAACTCAGGCACAGAAGTACTTGATAAATCAACAACAGGCTGGCAACTTTCAGAATATAAACTCAAGACAGTGACTCTTCGATGATGAGGAGGGCTTAAATAAGGACAGCAGAGATAGGAAGCACACAAAAACTGCCAAAAACGATCTTCAGTGAATGCTAGATCCAGGGTTGCCCAAATATATTCAGGCTGTTTAATATTAGTCCTTGACAATTTCCTTTAGCTTTCGTGATTGCTGGAAATAAATATATGCTATCCCTAAAGCTTAACCCTCCAAGGAAATACCTAGTGCTGATAAACAAGTTCTATAATTTCATGTGCTCCCTGAAAAGTAGTGACTCTCAGAAACTTTAGAACATTCCAAGAGCAAGTTAAGGAAATGGCAATTTATTTAGTATGCTAACAAAACATGGAGATGCCTGAAGCAAGCAAGTATAACATGGTGGGAAATTTTCACTAGATAACACCCATTTGCACTTGTCATCTGATCTGCATAGAACTGAGGACAATACCAGATTTGCCATTGATTCCATTGGGTGAGCTGTTTTTCCACTTTGGAGACCCTGCTTGGAATACTTATAAATTAGTTTTCTTCCCAATATCTATTGCAGTTAATGTTAACAATCTTCATTTATTAGGTCGGTTTGAAAGAATCTCAAAGCCATTGTTCAATGATGCACCGCTTTATGGATGGCTATAGATACACAAGAATGTCTGTTCATCTATTTGATAACATTTGTTGAATGCTTACCCATGTGCAGACACTGCTTCTGACATTTGATCTGAAAGACAAGAGCTATTTTTTTTAAAGATTTTATTTATTTGACAGAGAGACAGCGAGAGAAGGAACATAAGCAGGAGTGGGAAAAGGAGAAGCAGGCCTCCCGCCAAGCAGGGAGCCCGATGCAGGGCTTGATCCCAGGACCCCGGGACCATGACCCGAGCCGAAGGCAGACGCCCAACCGACTGAGCCACCCAGGTGCCCCAAGACAAGAGCTATTTTAACTGCTACATTGTAACAATGGAATGTGTTAGCATGAGTGTTAAAGAAAATGTGAACTAAATGATATTGGGTGAAGAAGCAATCCAACTTGGAATATGACCAAAATCAACCATGTACCAAAAATAATAACTTTAATTTTAAAAATGTATAGCCTCTACTTTTTTAAACACCAGGCATTCTTAATTTATATTAGGAAAAGCTAATGATTGCTTTTCCAATAATAAAGCATCCCTTAGCTAACTTGTATATCCCTAATTCTTTGTTTCTTTGTTTACTTACTTCCCCCTTCTTTGCCAAACCCCTACACTACATTAATCCCACAACTCACTTTTCCTCTTCTGCACCGAGTTTACCAGTAAAATTAATCAAAACAAGGAAATAGGTGGGGCTCTTGGGTGGCTCAGTCAGTTAAGCATCCGACTCTTGGTTTCAGCTCAGGTCATGATCTCATGGATTGTGCGATCAAGCCCCTAATCAGGTGGGGAGTCAGCTTGACGATTCTCTCCCTCTGTCCCTCTGCCCTTTGGCGTGTGCGCGTGTGCACACTCTTTCTCTCTCTCTCTCAAGTAAGCAAGTAAGTCTTAAAAAAATACAAAACAAAGCAAGGCAATAGGAACCATTTCAACCAATGGTCTTTGGCCCCCAGGCAGTTCTTCAATGCAGGTATGCATTACTTATACCTGTTGCTTTTTAGCCGCCATTGACAAAATTCACCAGTATTCTCCATCATGCCATCTAAGTCACATTATTGGTAGGACACAACCTTGCCTCTTGCACCACAACTCTCCACCCTCCAATGTGGAATTTTGTCTAACACCCCTCCCCTCACTCTGGCTTCATTACTTCTGATCTCAGGGAAAGAGGTATCTCTTCTCATGGTCAAAGCTTATCTTGTGACCTCTTCCACTCTGCCAAGCCCATTTATTCTTTAACCCACTATTTTCCATCTCTGCTGTTGGTTTTCCCGAAACACCTCTGGACCTTTCTTGGTAGAGTCTTCATGTATTACTACCTATATTATATATGATCCAATAAATGGCATTTAAAACTCTTGAGCCTTCCTTAACTTCGCATTTCTCTTTTTTTCATTTCCAGAAGGCACCATCTCCTGACCTACCACTCTGCCACCCACTCTCAGTCACTGTTACCGACTTTCCCTCAGGGTTTTTCTGCTCATAAAAATTAACACATGCAGATTGCAGAAAACTTTGAAAAGACGTCCAAAGAGAGTAAAATAAAATTTTCTAAATATAAATAATCTGAGCATTGTGGAGTAGTTCTTGCGAGGCCATATGTTTTCATAATCAAATTCCAATTGTGCTATGTTCATTATCTTGATTGTGGCGATGATTTTACAGGCATATACATATGTCAAAATGTATCAAATTGCACACTTTAATACATGCAGTTTGTTGTGTGTCAATTATACCTCCATTAAGCTGTTTTTAAAATGTAAACAATATAAAGGAAAATACATATTATTTAGAAATATAATTAAGGAAATCGAAATTGAGTATTTGAATCCACTATAATTTAAAAAAAACTTTGGCACCAAATGCATTGACAAAGGCAAATGAAGGTAGGAATGATCGCCATAACTGAAATGTAGAAATGAATTCCTTGTTTCCTTTTTGGGCTGAAACTTTCCTACTTCGGGAAGGTAGTCTCTTTCTGTGTGTCCGGAAAAAAAAGTACAACCTAACAGGCATGAACACTAAAGCTATCAGAGCCATGTTTGTGAGATTAAAAAAAAAAAAAATTCAGTCATGCTATAAATAGCTTTGTATTCAGCTTTTGTCACTTAAGCACTTTGCCATATCAATTAAAATTCCCCAACACATGGAATATTTGGACTATCTCACAGATGCTAAAATCATCCAATGAAGAGAATTCATTTATTTACCTGAGCACCCAATAATAGGATAATGGCTTACTTCTAATTTTTGATGAAAAATATATGATTAATATTCTTGTGCATAAATTGTTTTGTGCATCCAGAGGGTCCCTTGAGATAGGTTCCTAGGAGTGAAACAGCTGAGTAGAAGAGAACCAGCAGTCTTAAGGCTCTTTTTACATTATTTGCAATTGTTTTCCTGAAAGGTTAGGTCAATTCATTCTCTCATCAGCTGTGGCTAGAAATGATCAGCTCACTGTACTTGTCAACATCTTTGTACATTTTTAAAATCTCTTGCTATTTTATAGGTGAAAAGATATCCTGTTGTTTGGGTTTGCATTCTCTATTGCTAGGGAAGTCAGATAGGTTTCTGATAGAATTTGGGGCCATGAGTACATTTTTCTTCTCTGTTTGTGTGTTGGCCCATTTGTCGATAGAGACATTAACGCTTTGGTTGCTGATTGGTAGTATATTTATGTATTAAATATACTAACCTTCTGCCTATTATACCAGAATGTACTCAACATATCTCACTTGCCTCTTTTAATGGAGTTTTCAGCATACCTATAAAATATTTGCATGTTGAGGTACCTGAGTGGCTCAGTTGGCTAGGCTTTGGACTGTTGGTTTCAGACTCTTGGTTTCAGCTCAGGTCTTGATCTTATGGGTCATGAGATCAAGCCGAGGGAGTCTACTTGAGATTCTCTCCCAATGCCCCTCCCACTTGCACTCATGTGTACGTTCTCTCTATCAAATAAATAAATACATCTTTAAAAATAGTTGAAAATAGAGCTACCATATGATCCAGCAATTGCACTACTGGGTATTTACCCCAAAGATACAAAAGTAGGGACCCGAAAGGCTACGTGCACCCCAATGTTTATAGCAGCAATGTCCACAATAGCCAAACTGTGGAAAGAGCCAAGATGTCCATCAACAGATGAATGGATAAAGAAGATGTGGTATATATATACAATGGAATATTATGCAGCCATCAAAAGGAATAAGATCTTGCCATTTGCAACGACGTGGATGGAACTGGAGGGTATTATGCTGAGCGAAATAAGTCAAACAGAGAAAGACATGTATCATATGACCTCACTGATATGAGGAATTCTTAATCTCAGGAAACAAACTGAGGGTTGCTAGAGTGGGGGGTGGGGTGGGAGGGATGGGGTGACTGGGTGATGGACACTGGGGAGGGTATGTGTTCTGGTAAGCGCTGTGAATTGTGCAAGACTGTTGAATCTCAGATTTGTACCTCTGAAACAAATAATGCAATATATGTTAAGAAAGAAAAAAAAGAAGGAGAAGAATGTAGCAGGAGGGGAAGAATGAAGGGGGGGAATCGGAGGGGGAGAAGAACCACGAGAGACAATGGACTCTGAAAAACAAACTGAGGGTTCTAGAGGGGTGGGGGTTGGGAGGATGGGTTAGCCTGGTGATGGGTATTGAGGAGGGCACATTCTGCATGGAGCACTGGGTGTTATGCACAAACAATGAATCATGGAACACTATATCTAAAACTAATGATGTAATGTATGGGGATTAACATAACAATAAAAAAATTAAAAAAAAAAAAGAAATATAAATACATCTTTAAAAAAATATTTGCATTGTTTGTTTATTTAACCCAAAGCAATTAATCATTTTTCCTTTGTGTTTCTTCCAATACTTTTAGGCTTAGAAATATTTTCCTCAATTCAAGATCAGTTCTAATACTACCTATTTTATCTTCTAGGGTTTTTTTTTTTTTAATTATAGTTGACATACAATGTTATATTGGTTTCAGGTGCACAACATAGTGATTCTATGATTCTACACATTACTCAATGCTCACCATGATAAATGCTCTTCTAGAGACTTTCTGGTTGTATTTCTAACTTTAAATCCATCTGAAACTTATTTCCATGTATGATATAAGATGAGAATGTAACATGGTATTTTTTTCCCCAGATAATTTTCTCAACACTTTTGTTGAGTAGGTCATCCTTCGCCATTAGTCTGTGATATTTATTTTAGCATACACTAAGTCCTTCCATATGTTAGGATCTGCCTGAGGGCTATCTGTTCTCTCGGGTTGATCATTCCTTATTTCTGGTCATAATGATGCTGTGGTTTTATAATATGTTTGATATCTAGTAAAACAAGTCATTTTCACATTTCATAACGTGATTCATCAGGGCCTTCCTCACAAAGAACTTCCTATAATATTCCAAGGAAACCACTCCACAGAGACTTAAAAAATTACCTTCTCCCCAATTCATAAGAGGGGACAGGGAGAGGAGAAAGAAAGGCATTGCTGGAGTCCTAGGCCACTGGAGAAGTGAGAAGGTCTGTAGAATTCCCTTCCCTTCCATTCCCTCCCCTCTCCCACATAACCCAAATCTTGCCCGCCACCAAAGCTGAACAAAACACAACGATAGTCAAGCCAGGGCAGAGGCTCCAAGGGAATGGCCAGTAGAGACTTGGAGGGGCCCCGGAAAGGGTGGGGATTTGCACCAGGTCCTGTCTTAACATCCAGTTTGGGAGAGGACTTGCTGATCTTTCCCTGCGGCCCTTCTGAGCAAGGGGGAAGGGCAGCAGAGGAGACAGCAGGGCTGACCACGCAGAGGTTTGCATGGCCCAGGTTTGGCATTAAGGCCTGTGTTTCACAAGGGTCACGTGAAAGGCTTGGAGGGAACCAAACTCGAGCAAGCTTGCAGGTGCCCCCACCCGAGGGGGCAGGGCTGGTGAGGAGGTAGGGTTTGAAAGGGATCAAACAAGAGTCAGATGGCAAATATCTCACTGCCCTGAGTGAGAGCAGGTGTTTAGACCATCACACAGCGGGCAGAGGGCACCTGTCGGAGAAGTAGCTGCCACTGACAGCAGATTGCGAGGGAGCCCGGCTAAGTCATTTGCCCTTTCCCCCAATCCCTCCTCCTTCCCCCCAATCCCTCCTCCTTCCCCTACCACACAACAGAGGAGTGGCAAGAAACATGAGGCGCAGAGGAGGGGCCTCCCGAAGAACCGGAGAATGGAGCAGACGACCACCCACCACGCTCACTCTGGGCCTCTCGAGCCACAAACCTGACAGGCCCTGGGGAAAGAGAAAAATCTCGGAAGGGTAAATGAAATGGACAGATTTTTTAATAGCATCCGAAAACGAAGTCAAAGAATCATCCCCAAATGTCCTTAAGGGGTCTGTGACCCAGCAGGGGAGGGACTTTTCATATGGCACTGTTGTGGGAGTGATGGCTAGAAATGGCGCAAAATAAAACCATTTCCTCTCTGTATCCCACAGAGATGAGACAGTTCAATAAAATACTTATTATGAATAAGCAAAGAGGAGAAAATAAAAATCATCTGTTATCCCACAAGGCAGCTATAACTAATATTAACCGATGTTTGCTAGAGATTTGTATGTGAATTTCTTTTCAAAAATGCAATTACAATGTATTCACTGTTTTTTGACCTATCTTTTATTCTCAAGAATATGTTCTGAACATTTGTGCTTTAAAAAAGTGTATAACAGAATTTGTAATAGCTTAGAATATTTGATCCTATGGGTTAATGATCATTAACTCAAGCAATGCCGTAACTTTTTATGTTTGGATTTGCTTCCAGTGCTTTACCATCATATATAATCCTGCACTGGCCTTCCCGAACTGAATTTTTGTACCTCTCTTAATTATTTCCTTTCAGTAAATCCTAGTAGTGGAGTCACTTTATCAAAAGGTATATACATGCAAAGCTTTTCCTCTAGGCTATGAATTCCCCTTCAGTCTACACACCCACCAAGAGCCCGAGAGAGTCTGTTTTTCTGCATTTTGGCCCACGCTAAGTATGTTCCCTCTTTTGGGTTGCCTAATATTTATTTGTGATATTTTTTAAAAGATGTATTTAAAAAAAATACTAGTGAGAGCTGACATTTTTCTCTGGTTTGTTGGCTACGTGTTTATCTGTGCTGTGCACTGCCTGTTTCTGTCTTCTGCCCATTTTTCCACTACTGTACAACTTTTCCTATTGTTTAGAAAAGCTGTTTTATAGACCTATCCTATATATCGCAAATACGCTTCCCAGTTCTTGATTGTTTATGATGTTATTTTCCATGCCAGGGTTCTAACTTTTTAAGATTTGACCATGTAAAATTATTTTATGATCTATGCCAGGGGTGAGCAAATGTTTGCTGTAAAGGGCCAGAGAATAAATATTTTAGGCTTTGCCAGCCAAACGGTCTTGTTCCAACTCTGTCTTTGCAGAGCAAAAGTGGCCATAGAGGCCGCCTCGCTGGATGTGCGTGTCTTCATTCTAAATTTGGCCATGAATGGGCAGTAGTTTGTTCACCTTGACGTTAAGCTCTCAGTGCCAAGCTTTGAAAGTGGTTCTCCACCACAATGATATATTATTCTATAGTCTATTCTAGTCTATATTCTATTCTTACTTTCATGGCTTCACTTCTTAAATTTCCAGTTTTAATACATTTATAATTAATTTTGTTGATTAAATTTTTTCTCAAATGGGCTAGCCATCTGGCCTAAAATCATTTATTGAATAATCTCTACTTTCCCAACTGAAATGAGTTGCAAGCTTTTCTAAAGTAAAAAATTATGGACACCTGCACACATACTTGGATTTTTAAAATGCTATTGCTACTCTGGGGCTAACATCATGCTTTTAATCATTAGAGTTTTTTAGTACATTTTGATATCTTGTATAGTAATTTCTCACTACTCATACTGTTTCAGTATTTGTTGTTTATTTTTTCTTCTTTTCCGGAATGTTCTTTAGGCTCATTTTGTCAAGTTCTGATAAAAATTGAATTATATTTTGCTTGGAATTGCGTTAATCTGTAGATTAACTGTCAGATAAACTGACAGTCCAAGATAGTGGTCTACACACAGTGGAGGCTACTTTCTCATTACCTTTGGTCACATTAATTGACTTCATACTCAACAGATGCAACTAAAAATAAAAGTATAGCTTTGCAATTTGGGATGATTTTATTTGAAAATGAGATTCGAGGCCTTGAAATTTTGAGAGCTACCAGTTTAACCTACTGACATTTATCGTTATGACTATTTTGGCTTCTGTCATCTTACCTTCTACTTAATATTTTTAATTCTTCCTTCTGGTTTCCTTTGTTTTCCGTTCCTTGACAATAACTGACTTTAATTCTGCCTGCGTTTATTTAGAACTTATTTTTTATCAACAAGTTTACAGTCTATCTAATCTGGACGAATGAGGAATGAAATAGCATTTGAGTCTCCTTTGTTTGAGACAAAGGGCATAATACAATCTTCCGTTCCTCACCCTCACCACTTGGCCCCAGAAACCTCGGTTTTTATTAATAACATAATAAAGAATTTTAGATCCACCATCTTTTTAAATAATCATGTGTCTTCTCATTTGGGAATGATTTCTGACATTTTTATTTGATTTTGTAATCAGATTTTTTTTAATAATATACTATCCTTCCATTCCATTTCTATTTCATGAGGACCGTGTCTTCCCGTGCTCTGTTGTAAACGTCAGGTATTGTCTTGAAGTTTTCCTCTAGATTCACTGGTAGATGATTATCAGACATTTGCTATTCTTCTGAGTCTTCTAGATAAATCTCTTTCTCCTTGTTCCCAAGTATTGTTCACAGGTCTTGTTGTTACTTTCCTCTTTGTTCATCTGAGTCCTTGGTCCCGCACCCTGTCCCCTGCTAGGGGTAGAATACCCTTCTCCTACTTACCAGAAAATGATAGGCTGATGTGCAATTATTAACGAAACTTAATTTTGTGCACCTTTGCACCACGTGAGGGGGTGTCTTCTTCCTACCCGCACCCCCATCTAGTTCTCGGGACTGATGTGCTACATGAAAAAAACTACAATTCCCAGCATGCACTGCTACCTGGGTTCTTCCTACAATGGCCTCGTGTGAATAATGCTGGATCACTCTTTGTTCTGCGTTTGTACTGCTCCTTCACATACCCAGGAGAAAAGAAAGAAAGGTGCCCAGGTTTTTGGCTGGTTCAAATCCTAATCTCTGGGTGAATCTCTAGTGACTGAAGCACGAAATGTTGTTCTACCTTTTATGAAGCTGTTTTTGCGTTCCAGTCCAACTCCTCGTCCCGAAATTAGTTCCAGTTTCTTCAACGTTCTGCTGTTATATTACCTATCAGTCTTATTTTCCATGTTGGGAGCTAGATTTTTTCCCCCTAGGCCTTCATTAGTGGTTTTTGTTAGATGTTGAGAAAGGCTTCCCTGGGGACTGTTAGCCAGATGCCACTTTGAATAACAACAGCAGCGGCAGCTAACATTTATTGAGCACTTACCAAGTACCATCCATCCATTTTCTCACTTGATCACCACAACAACCCTCATTTAACCTCTCTAAGACTCATTTGCCCAAGGACACTCTCTGCTAAGGGCACACACCGCCATGCACACGTATTTAAAATCATTTGCAAACTCTCAGGCTGTCTGGGATTCAAACAAATATAGTATACCATCTTTCTTATACTTCTCTAAATTTCTTAATTTTTCTGACCCTGACTTAACCCCTCAAATGCCAGTATTTCCTTCTTCCTTTGCATATTGTTATGATACATAACATCGTTAGCTAACTGTGATTAATCTCTCCCTTGATAGATCTCATGGCATTCATGCCTCATTAATGAGCATTTAGTAATCAAGGATCCTTTAAAATTCCTTTAATTGGAGAAATTATATGTTCCAGGTACTTGAGTGAATGTCTTACTTCTCTGTGTCATTTTTTTCAACTTTGTAGAAGAAAGCTTTTGTCACCAATACATGGGTCATATACCCTTTCAGACAGATACAGGACATAAAGTGTTCACAACACTTTACATGAGCAACAGATTCTCAATGCTAAGAAGGCTAAACACCTACACATGATGGTTCTAAGTTGGATTTTCTGGAAAGCAGGATGATGTGGAGTTTAATGTGCACAATGGTTTTTAGGGAGTGATCGTGGGATTGACAACAGTGGGAAAAAGGAAAAAGCAGCAGGATTGAATAGAGGGAGAAATTGAGTAGCAAATGCAGGACCAATGACTTCTGCCTCAGCTAACCCCCTCACAGAGGTCAGAGCCTTCAGAGTCTCCCAAGTTGGGCCAACATAGTCAAATTGTACTCCGTCATCAATCAGGGACTAGAAGTGGGCCACCTGGGAAGGGGGTGGCCTTGGAGGGATGGCACTGCAGCCTGAAGCAGTCTCTGAAAGGCTAACTTTGAAGTCTGACCATCCTTCATTGAAGGGGGGATCTAGGTGGGGAGTATCACGGGGTCTACTGCAGTGATCCTCTCTAAAGTCTATCACACCAGAGATGGCCACACAGCCTCAGTACATTTCCAATTACTTTAAGGCTTGCTGTCATTTTTTTAGTACTTTAAAAATTCTAATAAAACGAAGCTGCTAAGTGAATCACTACTTTTGATGGGACTTGGCTAGGAATCACTAAACACAAGAACATTTGGGAAGGAAAGAAAACTGCCACATTGAGCATTCTCTGGCTCAGACCTTTCACATACATAATTCCATTTCACCAGCTTGAGGTTACAGATGAGAAAATGGAGACAGAGAATTTATCCACAGCTGCTCTGTTGTACACTTAGAACAAGATCGCCACAAAACTCTTGATCCGCCATGATGGCTCATCCTGACAAAGTGGCTGTGATGTCACAGACATCTCAACAGCTGGCTTTTGGAGAGTTTTGGCAAATGGTGGCAGAGTCTATGGCCAGGGAGCCTGGGCCAGAGCAGATGGTCTGGATGGTGCCCAGCACTACCCCAGGAGAGAACAAAGGGATCTATTTAAAAGAGGATCTATTAAATGTGTCCCCTCACAAGGGTCTTCAGTGATCCCAGCATGTTGATGGGTCTTTCATGCCTTGAGGGAGCCTAAGTGACAGAACCCATCAATCAATGAATATAGTCTGAGAGCATCTGCCACGTGCTTAGGCAGCAGAAGAGACAAAAAGCAATTTAAGAACAGCATGTCATAGTCAAAAAAGCACTGGCTTCCCATTTCACTTAGAATAGAATTCAAATTCTTTGCCATGGCTTATAATTCTGACCCTTATATTCCCCCTGTCGATTTCTCAGGTATTCTCCTCCCCCTTGTTCACTTTGTTTTTTTCCCCACTAGCTAGTCCACCTGCCCAGAAAAATCTTTCTCAAATCTCTGTGTAATTGACTTATTCCCTTCCTCCAGATTTCAGCTCAAATTTTTGTTTCAGAGAGGTTTTCTCTGATTCCCATAGCTCAAGTCATCCTCTAGTTAACACGGCTTTATTTTCTTCATGGTACTCTTCACTTTCTGAAGTTGTCTTCTTTGCTCATTCACTTGTCCATCATCTGTCTCCCCAAAGCATGTAAGCAGGGACCTTCTTTGTCCCCATGACTTAGAACAGTGCTTGACACATAACAGGGACTCAGACATTCACTGAATGAACAAAGCAAGTGGGAGACCTCGATTCCATTCCTACTTCTGCAAGTTGTATGAAATTGGAAGGATCATTTAACCACTTTGTGGGGTTTTTTGTTTGTGTGTTTTAATTTTTTTTTTGTTATTAAGTCATCTCTACACCCAATGCAGGGCTCGAACTCACAACCCCGAGATCAAGAGTTGCATGCTCTACCAACTGAGCCAGCCGGGCGCCCCCATTTAACCACTTTGAACAGAAGCATATTCATGTAGAATAAGAGCTGGCACACATGGCTCACAGACCAAATATAGCTGGTTGCCTAATTTTGTAAATAATGTTTTATTGGAATGCAGCCATGCTCGTTCATTTATGAATCGTCTGTGGCTGTTTTCATGCTCTAAGGGCAGAGTTGAGTAATTGAGACAGACACGGTATGGCTCATGAGGCTTAAAATATATACCATCTGACTCTTTAAGGAAAAAGTTTGCTGACCCTTAGCGATCACAATATCTGTTCTACATTCACTGCAGCATTTTTGTAAGGAACAAAGGAGAAGATGCACATGAAAGATCTTTGTGGAGTGAAAACATGCTACTTCTGAAAGGGGTTAACTTTCTTAGTGAGGAAGATGATCGTCATGAAGCCACTGCAATCACTTAGTCAATGATTGTGTATAATAAAGGCACTGACTGACTTCTATGATTCAGATAGTTTCAGGAGGACTCCGGGGAAGTGCAAAATCATCCTTCTGGGCATAGGCTAGCCACCCCTACCTGAATATCAGCCCAGCCTTCAGGTAACAGCCACCTAACAGAAGTGGATGTAAAAAGGAGACCTACAGGGGTGCCTGAGTGGCTCAGTCGGTTAAGTGTTTGCCTTCAGCTCAGGTCATGATCCTGGAATCCTGGGATCGAGCCCCACATTGGGCTCTCTGCTCAGCGGGGAGTCTCCTTCTCCACCTGCTCCTCGCCCTGATTGTGCTCTCTCTCGCTCTCTCAAATAAATAAATATTTTTTAAAAAAGAGAGATGGGGGCACAGCAAGATGGCGGAGGAGTAGGAGACCTGGATTTCGTCTGGTCCCAGGAATTCAGCTGGATAGGGATCAAACCATTCTGAACACCTACGAACTCAACAGGAGATTGAAGAAAAGAATAGCACAACTCTCTGAACAGAAAAGCGACCACTTTCTGGAAGGTAGGACGTGTGGAGAAGTGAATCCGGGCGATATTCGGGAGGATAGACGGTGGGGGAGGGGGCCTCCGTCGGCCGCTTCTGGCAAGTGATCGAGCCGCAGAGCACAAAATCAGAACTTTTAGAAGTCGGCTCCGCTGAGGGACGTCGCTCCAGTGGCTAAGCGGGGGGTGGAACCCTCATGGGACAGTGTGGTCTCAGGACCCTCGAGGTCACAGGAAGACCGGGGGTGCCTGAGTGCGGCAGAGCTCCCAGGTATCGGAGTGGGGAAGCCGGCTGCAGAGACGGAGCCGAGGTGCAGGCTCTCAGCTCAGGGTTGCCATAAACCATGATCCACAGGCCAGTCGGTCCCCTGCTCCTCCAGCAGGGACCCAACAAGCGGCAGATCCAGGGAGACTCCCCTTCCTCCCCCCAGAGGAGCAGCGCAGGAGCGCACCGCAGGGATCTGCTGGGTTTGGAGACTCCACACGGGGTCGGGTGCCAGAGATAGAGATGTGCGGTCACAGGCCGGGTGAGCACGGAGTGCGGCCGGAGACCGGGGAGATGGCAGTGACTGACTGCTTTTTTCTGGGGATGCACTGAGGAGCAGGGCCCCGAGTTCTCAGCTCCTCCGAGGCGGAGATTGGGAGGCTGCCATTTTCACTCTCCGCCTCCAAAGCTGTACGGAAAGCTTGCAGGGAACAAAAGCTCTGGAGAGCAAACCCGAGCAGATTACTTAGCCCAGACCGGCAAGGGCGGGGTAATTCCGCCTCCGGCAAAGACATTTGGGAACCACGGCAACAGGCCCCTCCCCCAGAAGATCAGCAAGAACAGCCAGCCAAACCAAGTTTACCGATCAATGAAAACGGCAGAACTCCAGCGCTAGGGGAATACTGCACATAGAATCCATGGCTTTTTTCCCATGATTCTTTAGTCTTTCAAAGTTAATTTTTATTTTTGGAATTTTTCTTTTTCCCTTTTTCAACCAACATCTTATCAATCCCTTTATTAAAAAACTTTTTTATTTTTAATTTTAAAGTCATATTCTATCCCTTCATAGTACTTACCCTTATTTTGGTATATATATATATAAGTTGTTCTCTCTTTAAAATTTTGAGATACAGTTTCTTCTAACAGATCAAAATATACCCTAAATCTCTAGTGTATGGCTTTGTTCTAGTCTCCTGCCTGATCACATTCTCCCTTTTTTTTTAAATCTTCTTCTTTCTTTTTTCAACCAACCTCTTATCTTATCAAATCCTTTTATAAAATCTTTTATAATTTTCATCTTTACAGTCATATTCCATCCCTTCATTGTATTAACCCTTATTTTTGTTCATATATGTTTTTCTTTCTTTAAAATTTTGGGAGGCACTTTCTTCTAACAGACCAAAATACGCCCAAAATCTACTGTGTGGCACTGATCTATGCACCAGCCTGATCATATTTGATCATATTCTGTTTTGTTTTGTTTTTGCTTGTTTTTATCTTTTTCTTTTTCTTTTTTCTTTCTTTCCCTTTCTTTTCCACCGGTTTCAGGTCTTTTCTGATTTGTTTAGTGTATATTTTCTGGGGACATTGTTACCCTGTTAGCATTTTGTTCTCTCATTCATCTATTCTCCTCTGGACAAAATGACAAGATGGAAAAAATCACCTCAACAAAAAGAACAAGAGGCAGTACCGACTGCCAGGGACCTACTCAATACAGACATTAGTAAGATGTCAGAACTAGAGTTCAGAATGATGACTTTAAAGATACTAGCTGGGCTTGAAAAAAGCATGGAAGTTATTAGAGAAACCCTTTCTGGAGAAATAAAAGAACTAAAATCTAACCAAGTCGAAATCAAAAAAGCTATTAATGAGGTGCAATCAAAAATGGAGGCTCTAACTGCTAGGATAAATGAGGCAGAAGAGAGAATCAGTGATATAGAAGACCAAATGATAGAAAATAAAGAAGCTGGAAAAAGAGAGATAAACAACTCCTGGATTACGAGAGCAGAATTCAAGAGATAAGTGATACCATAAGACGAAACAACATTGGAATAATTCGGATTCCAGAAGAAGAAAGAGAGAGAGGGGCAGCAGGTATATTGGAGCAAATTATAGCAGAGAACTTCCCTAATTTGGAGAAGGAAACAGGCATCAAAATCCAGAAGGCATAGAGAACCCCTCTCAAAATCAATAAAAATAGGTCAACACCCCAACATCTAATAGTAAAACTTACGAGTCTCAGAGACAAAGAGAAAATCCTGAAAGCAGCTTGGGAGAAGAGATATGTAACCTACAATGGGAGAAATATTAGATTGGCAACAGACCTATCCA
Organism: Phoca vitulina; assembly: GCF_004348235.1. Classification (NCBI taxonomy): domain Eukaryota; kingdom Metazoa; phylum Chordata; class Mammalia; order Carnivora; family Phocidae; genus Phoca; species Phoca vitulina. The sequence continues at coordinate 15,157,670 of NW_022589738.1, read as the reverse complement.
CAGAGACCTGGCAGGCCAGAAAGGACTGGCATGATATCTTCAGAGCACTAAAGAAGAAAAATATGCAGCCAAGAATACTATATCCAGCTAGGCTGTCATTGAAAATAGAAGGAGAGATAAAAAGCTTCCAGGACAAACAAAAACTAAAGGAATTTGCAAACACAAAACCAGCCCTACGAGAAATCTTGAAAGGGGTCCTCTAAGCAAAGAGAGAGCCTAAAAGCAACATAGACCAGAAAGGAACACAGACAATATACAGTAACATTCACCTTACAGGCAATACAATGGCACTGAATTCCTATCTTTCAATAGTTACCCTGAATGTAAATGGGCTAAATGCCCCAATCAAAAGACACAGGCTATCAGATTAGATAAAAAAACAAGACCCATCGATATGCTGTCTGCAAGAGACTCATTTTAGACCCAAAGACACCCCCAGATTGAAAGTGAAGGGGTGGAAAACCATTTACCATGCTCATGGACACCAAAAGAAAGCTGGGGTGGCAATCCTTATATCAGACAAATTAGATTTTAAACCAAAGATTGTAATAAGAGATGAGGAAGGACACTATATCATACATAAAGGGTCTATCCAACAAGAAGATCTAACAATTGTAAATATCTATTCCCCTAACATGGGAGCAGCCAATTATATAGGCCAATTAATAACAAAAGCAAAGAAACACATCAACAACAATACAATAATAGTGGGGGACTTTAACACCCCCCTCACTGAAATGGACAGATCATCTAAGCAAAAGATCAACAAGGAAATAAAGACTTTAAATGACACACTGGACCAAATGGGCTTCACAGATATATTCAGAACATTCCATCCCAAAGCAACAGAATACACATTCTTCTCTAGTGCTCATGGAACATTCTCCAGAATAGATCACATCCTAGGTCATAAATCAGATCTCAACCGGTACCAAAAGATTGGGATCATTCCCTGCATATTTTCAGACCACAATGCTTTGAAACTAGAACTCAATCACAAGAGGAAAGTCGGAAAGAACTCAAATACATGGAGGCTAAAGAGCATCGTACTAAAGAACGAATGGGTCAACCAGGAAATGAAAGAAGAATTTAAAAAGTTCATGGAAACAAATGAAAATGAAAACACAACTGTTCAAAATCTTTGGGATACAGCAAAGGCAGTCCTAAGAGGAAAGTATATAGCAATACAAGCCTTTCTCAAGAAACAAAAGAGGTCTCAAATATACAACCTAACCCTACACCTAAAGGACCTGGAGAAAGAACAGCAAATAAAGCCTAAACCCAGCAGGAGAGGAGAAATAATAAAGATCAGAGCAGAAATCAATGAAATAGAAACCAAAAGAACAGTAGAACAGATCAACGACACTAGGAGCTGGTTCTTTGAAAGAGTTAACAAAATTGATAAACCCCTGGCCAGACTTATCAAAAAGAAAAGAGAAATGACCCAAATCAACAAAATCATGAATGAAAGAGGAGAGATCACAACCAACCCCAAAGAAATACAAACAATTATAAGAACATATTATGAGCAACTATATGCCAGCAAATTAGATAATCTGCAAGAAATGGATGCATTCCTAGAGATGTATCAACTACCAAAACTGAATCAGGAAGAAATAGAAAACCTGAACAGACCTATAACCACTAAGGAAATTGAAGCAGTCATCAAAAATCTCCCAGCAAACAAAAGCCCAGGGCCAGATGGCTTCCCAGAGGAATTCTACCAAACATTTAAAGAAGAATTAATACCTATTCTTCCGAAACTGTTCCAAAAACTAGAAATGGAAGGAAAACTTCCAAACTCGTTTTATGAGGCCACCATTACCTTGATCCCAAACCAGACAAAGACCCCATCAAAAAGGAGAATTACAGACCAATATCCTTGATGAACATGGATGCAAAAATTCTCACCAAAATACTAGCCAATGGGATGCAACAGTACATTAAAAGGATTATTCACCACGACCAAGTTGGATTTATCCCTGGGCTGCAAGGTTGGTTCAACATCCGCAAATCAATCAACGTGATACAATACATTAACAAAAGAAAGAACAAGAATCATATGATCCTCTCAATAGATGCAGAAAAAGCATTTGACAAAGTACAGCATCCTTTTTTGATCAAAACTCTTCAGAGTATAGGGATAGAGGGTACATATCTCAATATCATAAAAGCCATCTATGAAAAACCCACAGCAAATATCATTCTCAATGGGGAAAAACTGAGAGCTTTCCCCCTAAGGTCAGGAATGCGGCAGGGATGTCCACTATCACCACTGCTATTCAACATAGTATTAGAAGTCCTAGCCACAGCAATCAGACAACAAAAAGAAATCAAAAGCATCCAAATCAGCAAAGAAGAAGTCAAACTCTCACTGTTTGCAGATGATATGATACTTTATGTGGAAAACCCAAAAGACTCCACCCCAAAACTGCTAGAACTCATACAAGAATTCAGTAAAGTGGCAGGATATAAAATCAATGCCCAGAAATCAGTGGCATTCCTATACACCAACAACAAGACAGAAGAAAGAGAAATTAAGGAGTCGATCCCATTACAATTGCACCCAAAACCATAAGATACCTAGGAATAAATCTAACCAAAGAGGCAAAGGATCTGTACTCAGAAAACTATAAAATACTCATGAAAGAAATTGAGGAAGACACAAAGAAATGGAAAAACGTTCCATGCTCATGGATTGGAAGAACAAATATTGTGAAGATGTCAATGCTGCCTAGAGCAATCTACACATTCAATGCAATCCCCATCAAAATACCATCCACTTTTTTCAAAGAAATGGAACAAATAATCCTAAAATTTGTATGGAACCAGAAAAGACCCCGAATAGCCAGAGGAATGTTGAAAAAGAAAAGCAAAGCTGGTGGCATCACAATTCCGGACTTCCAGCTCTATTACAAAGCTGTCATCATCAAGACAGTATGGTACTGGCACAAAAACAGACACATAGATCAATGCAACAGAATAGAGAGCCCAGAAATGGACTCTCAACTCTATGGTCAACTAATCTTCAACAAAGCAGGAAAGAATGTCCAATGGAAAAAAGACAGTCTCTTCAACAAATGGTGTTGGGAAAATTGGACAGCCACCTGCAGAAGAATGAAACTGGACCATGTCCTTACACCACACACAAAAATAGACTCCAAATGGTTGAAAGACCTCAATGTGAGACAGGAGTCCATCAAAATCCTAAAGGAGAACACAGGCGGCAACGTCTTCGACCTCAGCAGCAGCAACTTCTTCCTAGAAACATCGCCAAAGGCAAGGGAAGCAAGGGCAAAAATGAACTATTGGGACTTCATCAAGATAAAAAGCTTTTGCACAGCAAAAGAAACAGTCAACAAAACGAAAAGACAACCGACAGAATGGGAGAAGATATTTGCAAATGACATATCAGATAAAGGGCTAGTATCCAAAATCTATAAAGAACTTCTTAAACTCAACACCCAAAGAACAAATAATTCAATCAAGAAATGGGCAGAAGACATGAACAGACATTTTTCCAAAGAAGACATCCAAATGGCCAAGAGACACATGAAAAAGTGCTCAACATCGCTCGGCATCAGGGAAATCCAAATCAAAACCTCAATGAGATATCACCTCACACCAGTCAGAGGGCTAAAATTAACAAGTCAGGAAATGACAGATGTTGGCAGGGATGTGGAGAAAGGGGAACCCTCCCACACTGCTGGTGGGAATGCAAGCTGGTGCAGCCACTCTGGAAAACAGTTGGAGGTTCCTCAGAAAGTTGAAAGTACAGCTACCCTATGACCCAGCAATTGCACTACTGGGTATTTACCCCAAAGATACAAAGGTAGGGATCCGAAGGGGTACGTGCACCCCAATGTTTATAGCAGCAATGTCCACAATAGCCAAACTGTGGAAAGAGCCAAGATATCCATCGACAGATGAATGGATAAAGAAGAAGTGGTATATATACACAATGGAATATTATGCAGCCATCAAAAGGAATGAGCTCTTGCCATTTGCAACGACGTGGATGGAACAGGAGGGTCTTATGCTGAGTGAAATAAGTCAATCAGTGAAAGACATGTATCATATGACCTCACTGATATGAGGAATTCTTAATCCCAGGAAACAAACTGAGGGTTGCTGGAGTGGTGGGGGGTGGGAGGGATGGGGTGGCTGGGTGATAGACATTGGGGAGGGTATGTGCTTTGGTGAGTGCTGTGAATTGTGCAAGACTGTTGAATCACAGACCTGTACCTCTGAAACAAATAATACATTATATGTTAAAAAAAAAAAAAGAAGAAGAAGAAGATAGAAGGAGGAGAGAATGAAAGGGGGGGAATAGCAGGGGGAGATGAACCATGAGAGACGATGGACTCTGAAAAACAAACTGAGGGTTCTAGAGGGGAGGGGGGTGGGAGGATGGGTTAGCCTGGTGATGGGTATTAAAGAGAGCATGTTCTGCATGGAGTACTGGATGTTATATTGCAAACAATGAATCATGGAACACTACATCAAAAACTAATGATGTAATGTATGGTGATTAACATAACATAATAATAAAAAAAATAGAAATAAAAAAAGAGAGACATACATACCTGGAATCAAATTTCTACTCTACCACTTATCAGCTGTGTGCCTTTGGAGCCTCACAAACTCTGTCAGGTTCTTCATCTATAAAATTAGGAGAGGAAATGTACCTGTTCCATAGGATTGTTGTGAGGATCAAATGAGATAATTAATGCATGGAAGGAGACAGTGTTGGGCTAATTGTCAACATCAATGGTGATTGTCAACCTCATCGTCACCCACATTCTTTTTTTTAATTTTATTTTATTATGTTATGTTAGTCACCATACAATACATCATTAGTTTTTGATGTAGTGATCCACGATTCATTGTTTTCGTATAACACCCGGTGCTCCGTGCAGTAAGTGCCCTCCTGAATACCCATCACCCGGCTAACCCGTCCCCCCACCCCACCCCTCCTCTAAAACCCTCAGTTTGTTTCTGAGAGTCCATAGTCTCTCATGGTTCATCTCTCCCTCCGATTTCCCCCCCTTCATTTTTCCCTCCCTTCTCCTAATGGCCTCCATGCTATTCCTTATGTCCCACAAATAAGTGAAACCATATGATAATTGACTTTCTCTGCTTGACTTATTTCACTTAGCATAATCTCATCCAGTCCCATCCATGTTGATGTAAAAGTTGGGTATTCATCCTCTCTGATGGCTGAGTAATATTCCATTGTATATATGGACCACATCTTCTTTATCCATTCATCTGTTGAAGGGCATCTCGGCTCTTTCCACAGTTTGGCTATTGCGGACTTTGCTGCTATGAACATTGGGGTGCATATGGCCCTTCTTTTCACTACATCTGTGTTTTTGGGGTAAATACCCAAGAGTGCAATTGCTGGATCATAGGGTAGCTCTATTTTTAATTTTTTGAGGCACCTCCGCACTGTTTTCCAAAGTGGCTGTACCAACTTGCATTCCCACCAACAGTGTAAGAGGGTTCCCCTTTCTCCACAACCTCTCCAACATTTGTTGTTTCTTGCCTTGTCAATTTTTGCCAGTATAACTGGTGTAAGGTGGTATTTCAATGTAGTTTTGATTTGAATTTCCCTGATGGCTAATGATGATGAACATTTTTTCATGTGTTTGTTAACCATTTGTATGTCTTCTTTGGAGAAGTGTCTGTTCATGTCTTCTGTCTATTTTTTGACTGGGTTATTTGTTCTTTGAGTGTTGAGTTTGAGAAGTTCTTTATAGATCTTGGATACCAGCCCTTTATCTGTAGTGTCATTTGCAAATATCTTCTCCCATTCTGTGGGTTGCCTCTTTGTTTTGTTGACTGTTTCCTTTGCTGTGCAGAAGCTTTTTATCTTGATGAAGTCCCAAAAGTTCATTTTTGCTTTTGTTTCACTAGCCTTTGGAGATGTATCTTGAAAGAAGTTGCTGTGGCCGATGTCAAAGAAGTCACTGCCTATGTTCTCCTCGTCAACCACATTCTGCACTAATTCTGTGGCTAAGGAAGCAAATTTGTGTGCCTGTCCTGTTACAGCCTGAGGAGGTCGGCACAGAATACCAGGGCACTCATCTTCCTCCATGCTTTTCCTGTGTTCCTCCACTCTCCAGGGCGGCACTACTTTCTTCCCAGATGACCTCTGAACCTTGGTTTCATCCTAGCCTCTCCTCTCCCTTGCTCCCTACATCAAATAGAAGGCTAATTTTTGCCTCCCAAAACGAATCTCTAGTATCTGTGCTCTAGGCTCCACTCATACTGCCAAGGTCTTATTTTATAGGCTCACCAGCTCCTGGTTCAACTCCCATCACCGCCTTCCTGGTGGGCACCTGACTCTAGGCAACTCCAGCTCAAGCCCAGCCTCCACACAGCGTCAGTGTTATCTATGTTCTAGTATAAAATCATGCCACTTCTTTGCTTTAAAAACTCTGGGATTCCCCATTGTTGGCTTGTTGCATGAGGCCCTTCTAAACCTGCCACTTGCCTACCCATGGAAACTCATCTTCCTCTGTTTCTTGCTGGTCCCCTCTTTGTGTCTGCATTTCAATCACATGCACCTACTTGCTGCTCCCCTAGCCAACCTACAGACCCAAGAATGAGAAAAAAAATGCTTGATGTTGCAAACGATTGAAATTTGGGGAGTTGTTTTTTTATGCAGCATTATCTCAACAGAAATTGGACTAAATGTGGCAGAAATTGTAATTGAATAACCAGATATTGAGCTGCAGTGGTTTTTCTCTCTAATATAACAGCTATAGTACAATTTCACTCCAAAATAGTCATGGATTGAAAAACTCACAAATAAATACACATGAAGATGGTAATCATGTATGCTGTCTCTGGGAAACATTTGCTAAATGTGTGTCTTATCTACCCATAACCTCATCTCCATTAGTGGGGGCAATTTTCTTTTATAAAATACCATAGTCAAGTTTTAAAGAATAAAAATTATGACTGAAGAAAAACCAAAGAGGCAGAAAAAAAATGCAGACGAAATGGCATTCAATAAAAACTTGAGAAGAAGTAACACAAAATGGAGACAGTTAAGGTTGATTGAATGATTCGGGGTGCAGGAAAGGAAGCTCAGCAAGACGAAAAGCTAACCACGTGGGTATACAAATAAGAGGTCTCCAAAGGGGCAGGAAGACTGAGAAGAGTGAAAATCTGAGCAGAGCCGTGGATATGGACCCGAGCCTGATGCATCACCAAGGCGAGGCTAGCACGGTGGCTGTGTAAGAAGGTCCAGGTCATGGGAGAGCAGTGGGCCCAAATAGAGGTGGCTATTGAATTAATTCCCTTGGGCATTTATCTGAGAGCCTTAATGGATGCTTGAAGATCATTTTGTCCACATTAGCTACTAAGGAGACTTGACCCTCAATGAGGGGCACCATTGGGTACATTAATCGCCCTGCTAATGGCCTGACCTCTTCAATAATGTCACATATACAGTTCTTTTCCCGGATTGGTTTTGGAGTGCCCCTGCCCCTGCAATAATTCCATATTGTTTCTCTCACCTTTTGCTAGGAAGGAAGGAAAGGAGCAATGGTGGGAGAAAGGAGAGAGGAGGGGCAAAGGACAAGCTATAATTCACTCCTGGTGATTCCTGGAGCCCATGTATAAGGCAGAGTTGATACCCTGGGAATTACCCAGCAAGGTAAAGATGTCCTGTTTAGTTCCTGGGGCCATGTGTGCATACTCTGAATTACTTTGATCTTCAGTCTGAATGAGGCGACTCGAAATGATCCAGGAGTTGGAACCCATATCTAATTTATAGCAAAAACTCCTTGCTGGAAAAATATAGGGAGCAGGGTAGAACCCACCAGTTATCATTAGCAATTAAAGGAAAAAAAAATGTTTTATCCAGCCTTTCTATGTAATTAACACGACATCATCTAAGAGCCTGTGGCGTGAAATGGGTACTAAGTACTATGGAGAATTGATCTCAGCTCTTTCAGTGCTTCATTTCAACATAAACTTTGATAAAGAGAACAGAAAGCAAATAGGGTATTTTTGTTATTTAAATATCTTAATATTTTCCATCTTGGAAATTATTTTTGAGAGTTAATAAGATACCATTGTCTTCTGAGCAGATCTAACTTCAGTGATTTTCAAGTTTCCATGGGCCATGAACTGTTAAATCCTTTGGGGACAGCTTTGTAGATCAGGTTTGAAAAAGGCTTTGTGTCCAGAACATGTACTAAATAAACAAATAAACAGACAAATAAGTAAATCTACCATATCAACAGGCAGTGCCCTGGGTGATTTTGGAAATGGGTCTTCTTTAATGGCGGTATCCAACTCTAGAACACAGACTTCATATAAGTTCAATTAGTACAGAATATGCTATAGCCTGCAGTGGCCCGTTTTAGAAAAGAGATTCTTTATTATTTTTACTAGAAAAGAAGTTAATTATAAAAATATAGTAATTAAGAATTTTGAAGGAAAAAAATGCCCTAGTATTCCAACAATTCCTAACAGAGTAAGTAAGTAAAATAAATTTGGGAAGGGAGTGAATCATTTTCTTCTACAGGCTTTAGGTTCCTATATTTAATGTAAAATGTAGGGACCAGAAAATTTCTAAGTTCCTTCCTGGTGGCAAAGGACCAAGATCTCCAAGTCTGTGGGTGAACATAAATTAAAGGTAGGCCCTCATACCTGCAACCAAAGCTCCTCTGAATCTGGCCTCCCACCCCTACTGCTACCTCACTCCATTTTGCCGCAACTCACACAACTCACCAGAAACCCATCCACTTTACCAGAACCACTCTTCTCAGTGGGACATCCTTGGAAAGACCAGGCTCCAACCTTTTTCTCACCTTGGACAGGCTGCTCCCCTCATTTGGAATGGTATCCCTAGATTCCCCAAATCCCACTTTTTCTTCAAGACACAGCTCACTGTTTGCTTCTTCTGTGAAGCTTTCCCTGACTAGATCAGCTGTGGCTCTTTCATTTCTCTGAGCTCTTTCATTTCTCTAATCATGTTGTTTGTATGATTTACAGTGTGACTACATACAGTCCAATATGTACTGTGGATGTTTCATTTAGTTTAAGAGCTTGGGCTGTAGAACCAAGCTGCCCAGATTCAAATTCCATTTATACCACTTACTTACTCTATGACCTTGAGTAGTTAGTGAACCTCAATTAATCTGTCTCTGCCTCAGTTTTATAAATTGAGAATAATGTGATAGGTACTTCAGAAGTTGTGTGTTGGAACCATTTCTGGCCAAATCATTTTAAGTGAATTTATTGAGAGGGTCTCAAGAAATGTGTTCAGCAGTCTACAACATCAGTATTATGTAATATTTTTTGGTAGTCTACTTAAAAATGTGTATTATTTTGGGGCGCCTGGGTGGCTCAGTCGTTGAGCGTCTGCCTTCGGCTCAGGTCATGATCCCAGGGTCCTGGGATCGAGCCCCGCATCGGGCTCCCTGCTCGGCGGGAAGCCTGCTTCTCCCTCTCCCACTCCCCCTGCTTGTGTTCCCTCTCTCGCTGTGTCTCTGTCAAAATAAATAAATAAAAATCTTTAAAAAAAAATGTGTATTATTTTAATATAGTCATGTTCGTATAAAATACATAAGGGGCGCCTTGGTGGCTCAGTTGGTTAAGCATCCAACTCTTGATTTCCGTTCAGGTCATGATCTCGGGGTTGTGGGATCGAGCCCCATGTGGGGCTCCACTCTCAGCGGAGCTGAGGAGCTCATGTGCACTCTAAATAAATAAATAAATAAATAAATAAATAAATAAATAAAATCTTTTTTAAAAAGTTAAAAATACAGAAAAATGAAGAATTCATAATCCCACCACCCAGAAATAGTCATTGCTAAAAATGGTGCATTTGGGAATATCTTACAGATATTTTCCCACAAATTGTGGTAGTTTTAAAATATGTCCAAACAAGTCTTTGACACTCCTTCCTTCAAAAGGTGGAGCTTAATTCCATTCCCACTGAGAGTGGGTCAAACTTAATGACTCAGTTCTAGCTATTCAAATGTGGCAGATACGATGGTATGGGATTTCTAAAACTGTCTCTCTGTGTCTCTGCCTCTCCCTCTCCCTCCCGCCCTCCTTCCCTCCCTCCCTTTCTCTTTGTCTCAGCACTCTCTCTGGAGGAGCCAGTTGCCATATGGGGACATTCAAGCAGCACAATGGAGTGGCACATATGGTGAAGAACTGAAGCCTCCTGCCAACAGCCACATGAGTGAGCCATCTTGGAAGGAGATCCTCCAGCTCTAGTCAAGTCTTCAGAGATTACAGCCCCAGCCAACATTCTGACTCCAAAGACATGAGCTACCCTGAGCTGAAATCACCCAGCCAAGCCATTCCCAAATTCCAGACACACAGAAACTATGAGATAATAAACGTTTCTTGTTTTAAGCCACTAAGTTTTGAAGTAATTTGTTAATCAGTAATAAATAGTTAATACATATACATACAACACTACACACATACACAATATACACTATATATATTCCCCCCCAAAATGGGAAAACATTTCACCTGTCTTTTTGTAACCCTCTTCATTTTTTATTTTTTAATTTATTTTTTAATTTATTTAAATTCAATTAATTAACATATAGTGTATTATTAATTTCAGAGGTAGAGTGCAATGATTCATCAGTCTTATATAACACCCCATGCTCATTATATCACAGGCCCTCCTTAAAGTCCAACACCCAGTTACCCCATCTCTCCACCCCTCCCCATTTTTTATTAATAATAACATATTAACTTCTTTCCATATGTATCCTCGGTGATGATTTTTAAGAGTCAGGAATTACATGCAGCCCCAGTCAAAACAAATTTTTTTTATTACTCCATATATCTTGTAGGGGAAGAAAAAACTTTTCCTTCTACCCTGTTAGGTTCAGCTTCTGGGCAAAATAAACTGACAAAAAACTGATTAACAAGAAAAAGGGCACACAACTTTATTTGATGTTAATATTATATTTACATGTACTTGGGGGTCTAACAGAAAAAGGAGTGAAACCCAAGTTGGTAGGCCTGAGAGCTTATATACCACTTTAACAAACAGTGATAAATTTGTTGAAAAGTGACAAGACAAAAAAAAGCAGTTTGGGCCTCTAGAGGTGGTAAATTGTGGGTGATGAATATATAGGAAAAACCAATAAAAGATAAAGGTTATTTCAGTGAGGTTTATTACTCAGATTCAATCTCATGCAGTCTCTGGGGTGATAAGAGCGTCTCTGGTCATTTTCCTCTTGCTGGTATGGGAGTGGGGAGAAGGGACATCTTCACAAAGGGAAATTTATACCTTGCCTTTAGGCAGAAAGAGGAGGGTAGAGAACTTTTCCCACATCTGCTGTTTCTCAATTGCCTTCAGCTCAAAATAATCCCTACACCAGAGTGGCATATTTTGAGGTGGCGTATTCTGATCTCCTTCTGTGTAGTGGGGTTAAGATTCCCCTAATAAAGGATAAAATCTATAGTCTACAATTTGAGATGAGACTTAAAATGCAACCATTGGCAGCATCGCTAGAAGGAGAAGAGAAATTCTAAGTGAGGTGTTAATAATGGCTGGTATATATAGTAATACATATAATAATATGCTCTCCCAAATGGTGGGTTTTGCAGCAGGAGGAGGACTATGATAGGACTAAAGTAGATATGAAGACAGAGAATGGGATGTGTATGTATATAGTTTGAGGTGTTGTGGAGATTTTAATGAAGGAAGAGTTAGACTAGAGGTGTAGAGACTTTGAGGATTAATGAACTCTCCCAGAGGGAGAAGAAAATTCAAGGATCCTGGGCTGAGCCTTGGGTGAGTTGCACACACAGATGGAGGGAAGAGAAAGAGATCAAAAAAAAAAAAAGAAGGAAAGAAAAGAAAGCACAAAAAGAGACATCAGCAAGGATAAGGAAAAGCAGGAGCAGATGAGACCACAATAGCCGGGACGATTAGCGTGTCAAAAAAGTGAAGGGAAAATAGGCATGGTCAAAAGTCTCAGATGCCATTAAAAGAAAAAAAAAAAAACTAAAAAGGATCATTGGACTCTATAAGAAGGTCATTTAATGGTCTTTCAAAATACCACCTGGGGTGAGCAAGGGAGACAATAACCATATTAATGTTTGTTTTTGGTTTGGTTTGGTTTTCCCCCAGCTCTTTTTCAGTCGGCTTCTAGGGATTAGTTCACTGGGCATCCCCAGGCAGTTTCCTCTGCCCTTCTAGGCTTGGCGAGGTGCCACATTCCTATGAGTTCCCTCAGGGCCCTGTGCTCTCCTGCCACATAGCATTTAATCACACGCTGTAGACACTAATCCTCTACTTACCCATCTTTCCACCTCTAGACTAGCAGCTGCTTGAGAGAAGGGAATGTTTAGTCCTCAGCTGTGTCTTCAGGAGCTAGCACACTGCCTGTACACTGTACAAGCTCAGAGAACTTTTGATGAATGAACGAGAGAGGGAGTAGCATAGAAATAGAAGGAAAAGGGGAAGACCTTAGTGGAGAGGTGTGGCCTCAAAAGAAGGGAAGTGGTAGAACCATAGTGAGGGAAAGCATTAAAGTCAAGTGAAGAGATAACCTTTTAAAGGAAGGCTGGTTTGAACATGGTCCTCAAACCATCTAAGCTGGAACCTAAGGATGGACCCAACAGTAGGCTCTGGACTCAGTATAAAGACAAAATCTGCATCTGTCTTGGCCCTTGGAAGGCCAAAAAAGCCTAAACACCTATATCATTTCTGATATCCTTATACTTGTGCACAAAGATCACGTGCTAATGTAGATCACCATCCTATTTGGTCAACATAATGTTTGTGAAATGAACAAGACACAGAATTCTTATTTATTGTTATTATCAGAGTATTAGTATTGAAATTCTAGATGTAATTTGGAGGTAGGCATTCTGGATATAACTTGGAGTAAAAAAATCTCCTCATGTGCCTCATATATTGAAATTTTTTCAAACCATTTAAGTATAAATGCATATTGATCTTTGCAAAAGTTAAACACTACTACAGTTAATGATGATGTGAAAGCTATTAATTTCATATTCCAAAATGATTATTAGGAACTTTCAAATATTTCAATAAGTAGAGATTTAGACTGACAGTTTATACCAGATTAACAGATTATTAGTTGATAAGTTTAAGAAGAACATTAATTCCTTTCTGAACTGACAAGTGTTTTACAAACACTTAAATTCAGAAATAATACAAGTCCAAATGACAGAGATTAAACTATATCATAAGCCTATCTCTTGAGAGATTGTTTTCAGTACTATCATTTATACTATTAAACAAGATAACATAGGAGACTGTTTCTGAACATTTAAAAAAACATATTTCTCAAGCAACTCACAGAGCTTCATGCAGGGGGAGATTGCTTCCATTAGTCCCTCACCTTGACCAAAGTTCAAGTCCAACAGATAAGAAAGAAACCTCCTTAGCCTTAGTTGGTTGCTAGTAGAAAGGAAGGTTGGCTTAACAATCTGGTGGTAGCCTTCCCCCAGCAGAATCCCATATTAATAGAACAAACCTCAAAACATCTTGCTTATCCCCCAACCTCATTTGAAAGTGAGCATCCATTCGGTGTCACAAATGTACATTATAGTGATCACACAATCAAGCAAGCGGCTCACAGTATCTGAGAAAATATTATCTCTAATCTACAATGTCAGTCTTGTAAAAGTTGAATATTAGATTTTTAATAATAAGTATTTTGGTACACTTTCAGATTTAACCTTATGACCTAGAAGTTCATTTTATGATGGTGATTTTCACCTTTGGCTTTAGCTTTGACCAAATATGATTTTTAACACTGGCCTTTTAGCATTTGGCCACTACGTGTATTTAGTGTACAGTAATAAATCTATGAATCCTGATGGGAAATAGATAATCCCTGCCACGTTTGGAAGAGGTCTGTGGCTCCAAATTCAAACGAAGGGAAATATTGAGAGAGTGGTTTTTTGTTTTTTGGGGTTTTTTTTGGTCCCAGAGGAGGGCTGGGATTGATGGAAAGATGGACCTACCTTTACCCTCATTAAAGGAATAAAGGAAGAGAGGAGAGGCCTCCCTGACAGATGACAGGAGGGCGGGGGGTAGGGAAGGGGCATCATGATGTGGAGGCACATTTTGTATCTTTAACAGGCCAAGCAGGTGGTGAGAAGAGGCACAAAAAAGAACCTTCTCACACTACAGTAACAAAATTAAACCTTCTTAGATAGGGCTCCAAGCTGGTCCTCCTCATTGCAGATTTCTCTTTAGAGAAAATGCTATTAGCGTGAGGATTGGAGATGCCTGGGTGTCTGCTGACAGATGCAGGAATTAATTAAGCACAGTAGTGAAGGTGCTGTGGAGCTGCAGGGATCAGAATCCCGGGGTCACCAAGTCGCCAGATAGCGCTGGCACTGGGCACCCAGGCCCCGCCCTCACAGCCACTCGCCAGCCTGTCTTGCTCAGCGTGGAGCTCAGCTGTCCAGACCCCTAATTGCTTCCCAGCTGCTTAAGCCTCCCCATTGTTCACAGAGATGTTTGAAGCAGAATAAAATTTACCTTCCAATTACATAGCAAGCACAAATTGTTCCCCACAATCCCTGGTTTATCTGGTCATTTATTGAGCACCTAGCAGGAAAAAAAAATGATATCCAAAAGATTCTTTGACATTACCATACAACAAGGTAGTTAAGAGTATGAAATATAAATTATGACAGGGCTTGAAATCCTGACTCTTTAAGCTCTTTGACCTTGGGCAAGTTATTCAAAAACCCCTGAGTCTTAGTTTTTCTCATCTGTAAAATGAAATGAAAACCCTGACAGGCCCAACGAACTTCATCTACCCATTTTTTTCAGCTGGAGCTTTAAAGTCTCCTCAACCTTCTGACTATTCATTTGGCCTCACCCACTTTGCAGTCTTTGAATTGTTCTCCTGGTAGAAAAGATTCAAGTTTGAGCAGGGCTGTCAATTTGGGCATAAGCTCTGTTCATCTTGGCTTCAGCATTCGGGCAAATCAGGAAGTCTACTGGGGTCTGTTTGAGGGCAGGTCAAGGAGCTAACGGGAAAAGCCAGCTCCTAAGGGAAAACAAAGTTCAACCAGTTTGACTCAAGACCAAGGGGCCAGTAGACATATACAATCACCAAAAATATGGCCACAAATATTTTAGTCACATTTTAGTGTATTCGGTGATAGAAAGCGTACACTATCATAGTATTTGCAAATTTGGAGATTTGAGAGGGTTTAGGGAGGTATCCTTGCCAAATGTCAAAGGCTTAATGTATTATCTTATAGATCCTCTCTGTTCTTTTAAACAATATTTAAGATGGTCCCCAAACTTCGGGATAGCAGGAGGCTCGTATAAGCTACTAAAGGCAACTGAAATCCATAGCAAATAACGAGTTATTTGCTTGGATTTTCTGAGCAGGGGATGTTTCCATCAGGTCATGTTAGATAGCATCTACCCGAGCAGGGAAATGTATTGATGTGTTTACTGAGGGCTCCCTATGAGTATAAGTACTAAATGAAGTGTTCGTAGACAAGGCATCACAAATGCAGCATGACAGAAACCTGCTTTCAGGTTATTTTTATATCAGTTCGACTAAAAATAATAATAATTTATATTTTCATGACATTTTACAATTTTTTAAAAGATTTTATTTATTTGAGAGAGAGAGCGCGCACATGAGTGGGGGGGAGGGGCAGAGGCAGAGGGAGAAGCAGACTCCCCGCTGAGCAGGGAGCCTGAGGTGGGGCTCGATCCCAGGACGCTGAGATCAGGAGACCTGAGCCGAAGGCAGACAATTAACCGACTGTGCCACCCAGGTGCCCCCATTTTATAATTTTTGAAGACTTACAATACCTATTCTCATTTCATCCTCAAAGATTCCCATAAGACAAGTACAATTAATTCCATTTTAAAGATGAGGAGGCTGGAGGTCCAAGAAGTGAAGACATTTTTCTAAAGCCATGAAGTTAGTATATAATCACAATGCAAGCCCAGGATTTCTTCTGACTGTAGGTTTAATGTTCTCACTTACCATAGCTACATTTTGTAAAAGAAACTTTCTGCCTTTGCTAAATCAAGGTGGAATGGAAGGAGCAGAACATGCTTTTGATTGATTTTTCCCAATCAGTCAAGGCCCTATAATTCATCTGGCCCTGGCAAAAATGTCATGGAGGAATGAGTGGAAGAAGATTTGTTTCCTATGGTCCAAAGGCTTTCAAATTAACTGGATGCTAAGAAGCAAGTGGGGAAAAAATAGGAAGTGATAAGAAGATTTGCACTTATGGAATTTATATATCCCAGTGCCTGCCACAGAGTCCAGGAGACAGTAGGTATAGATACGTAATAGAGATTTATTGCATCAATAAAAGATCAGTGGGAACAAATAGATAACCATGAAACATACCTTTGTATGTATTTTAATTTCAAAGGCAACAAAGAGGGAATCACAAAAAAATAGGAATTAGATGTTTATTTAACAGAAGGGGTTTGGAAAATTAACTAGGAGGAAATCAAGTTAGAACCCTATTTCATAATATAATCTTAGAATGTCAAGTAAATTCTAGATGAATCAAGGAGTCAAATGTTAAGAACAAAATTATTTTTAAAAAAGGCAGAAGCTAACTATAAATTATAATTTTATTAATTTCTGACTCATAAGGGATTTCTATGTATAAATACAATGTAAGACACCATACTGTGAACAGCTAATAACATGATTACATAAAAAAATAATTTGGTTCTTGGCTTAAAATTTTTGAATTTCTGTATGTCCAAGGACACCATGAATGTCATATGATGAACTAGGAAATGTATTAACAATACATAAGAAAAACAAAGATTAATCACTTAACATATTAAAAAATATAAAAAGGCTATAAAAATCACTGAACATATAAAAAGCTAGCAACCCGGGGCACCTGGGTGGCTCAGTTGTTAAGCGTCTGCCTTCGGCTCAGGTCATGATCCCAGGGTCCTGGGATCGAGCCCCGCATCGGGCTCCCTGCTCGACGGGAAGCCTGCTTCTCCCTCTCCCACTCCCCCTGCTTGTGTTCCCTCTCTCTCTGTCTCTCTCTGTCAAATAAATAAAATCTTTAAAAAAAAAAAAAAAAGCTAGCAACCCAATGAGAAAAACATAAATACACTAAGGAAAATAGTCAAAGGATATAAAAAAATTAATTCATAGAAGAAATTAAAATGGAAAATAGTTTTTAAAACATTCAACCTCACTGTTAATCAAAGAAAAATAAAAACACTGAACTAGTTTTTCCTTAATACATTTGTAAAAATTAAAATCATAATGCTCAATACTGCCAAAAGCATGATGAAATGGCTTTCCCAAAAATGGATGGTAGCAATTAAAATGGTAAAACTTCCAGGGGCGCCTGGGTGGCTCAGTCGGTTATGCCTTAGACTCTTGGTTTCAGCTCAGATCATGATCTCAGGGTGGTGAGATCAAGCCCTGTGTTGGGCTCCACGTGGATCCTGCTTAAGATTCTCTTTCTCCCTCTCCCTTTACCCCTTCCCACCCCCCAAAAGTAAAACTAAATGGTAAAACTTCTAGAAAGGCAATTTGACAAACGCTATCACACATTGTTTAATGTGCATAGGCTTTGAATCAGTAACTCTGCTTCTAGAAAATCATCGTAAGGAAATAATCAGAGATGCAAAAATATATATATATATAGTGAACCTCTTCATAGGCTTCTTGATAATAATGAAAAAATGTGAACTAAATACTCAATGCCAGGGGATTGTTAAGCAAATGATTCATAAGATGGAATGGTACAGAGTCATTAAACATCGGGTTTTAAAAAGATACAAATAAAAATAGAAATCAGGCTTTAGATGAATATTTACTGAAACACGCAATACTTGATATGTCCAAAAGAGGTAAAAAAAAAAAAAAAAGACTACAAAAGAGTATTATAACTTGATATTATTATTTTGAGAGAGAAGAAGGAAAAGAAAGAAGGAAGAAAAGAGAGAGAAGGGGAAAAAAGCTAACAAAATAGTAACCTCTCATAGAAACAGAGTTATCTCAGAACGGTGACATCATAAGGGATTTCTTATTTGCTGCTTCATTTTGCTTTTCTATGTTTTAAAAAATTTTCCACAGTTTTGTAATTGGTTATTTATTTATTTATTTATTTATTTTTGATGGCAAAGAATACCCAGAAATCTCTGGGCAATAAGATTACAAATATTCTTCACTTTTGTCTTGATGCTTCTCTGTGGTTTTTCCATATTTTTAACAGAGAGCATGAATTATTTTTATTGAAAGGGAAAAAGTTCCTTTTTACACAAAGAAGACAGGGCTATCTCTTGTGTGTGACATTTTATTTCAACATTGTATTTTTACAGTACTGTGAAATATATTTTTAATAATAAAGATCTGGTCTGAATAATCTCAAAGAGATGAAGGGTTCCAAATGGATACAAATTTGGCAGTGAGTCCCAGGTATCAAATATCCTTTCGAATCTTTCCACAAGAAAACTGTGACAGAAATGAAGACTTATTTCCCTCATTTTATGTTCAGCTTTCATGGGAGCCTGTGGGATAGAGAAGACTTAGTTGCAGGCATGTCTCTGTGTGTTCAGAATTTGAGAGAATGAGGAATAATAGTTGGGATGTGGCTGAGTGGAGAGGTTTAAATAGCATATTTTATATGGTCTGTACACCTTTTTTCAGGATCTTACAATTTTTAAAAAATCTGTAAATAATCTGTTTATTTCACCTCTGTGTGAAGCTGAAATAATGTTGAGTGGCTTTTCAATAAATGAAATTTACAAATAACAATGGCTGACATTTATTGAGTACTTGTTCTATGCCAAGCACTGCATTACATTTTGGTCATATATTTTTTCTTTTAATCTGAACAACAGCCCTATGAGGCAGGGACTATTTGAATCCCCATCTGACAGATTTTTTTTTAGAGAGAGAGAGAGAGGAGGGGCAGAGGGAGAGGGAGAGAGAGAATCTTAAGCAGGCTCCATACCCAGCATGGAGCCCAATGGGGGGCTCGATCTCACAACCCTGAGATCTTGACCTGAGCCAAAATCAAGAGTCGGACCCTTAACTGCCTGAGCCACCCAGGGACCCCAATCTGACAGATTTTAAAAAGTGAGCTCAGAGAGGTTAAGTAACTTGCCCAAGTTTCTAGTAAGTAGTCAAGTTGAAATTTAAAACCAGGTTTATCTGAATTTAAGCTCCAAGTACTTTATACTTCACTGCCTCATGTATCTACTATAGCCAAACAACATCCAACAAAAATGCATTCACATAGTCATCAAAAGACACATAGTAACTAGAAAGTTAAATAGCAGCACTGTTCTTAAAAGCCCCCAACTAGAAAGCACCCAAATCCACATCAGCAGTTGAACACATTGAAGTACATTTACTCAGTGGAAGGCCGCAGAGCAGTGAGAAGGAATTATCTACAACTACACATAACAAATGGATGACTATCACAGACATAAGGCTGAGCAAAAGCAGTCAGGCCCAAAAGAGCACATAATGTATGACTCAATTTACTTATTTAAAACATGCAAAAAACAATGGAAATGAATCCATGGTTTTTAAAACCAGGGTACTGATTACTCTTTGAGGTTGGGAGGTGGTGGTGGAGGGTGAAGCCTGGACGGTGGCACAGAGGGTTTCTGGGGTGCTGGTAATGTTCTGTTTCTTAATCTAGGTCCTGGTTACAAGAATATGTTCACCTTGTGAAAATGAATTGAAATGCACATCTGCCATACGTGTACATTTCTCTATGGCTAGAGACTCCAGAGGAAGAAAGTAGTGGGTAACAGACACCTAGTTTAGTTTCTACTATAGGGAAACCTAAGACAGTCCCACTCCACTCACAGGAAAAGAGTACAAACTGATAAAGGAGGATCGTGGAAATACTGATCTGATAACAATCAGCTTTCTGAGATATCAACAATTAGCCCTGGGGAGTGACAGGTAATACGCCACAACAAGCTCACTTGGTTACCTTTCCATCAGAATTCAGGACCACAGCGTGTCTGTTTGGACAGCAGGAAAGTGTTTCCTTTAATATCACCACCTGCAGAATGAAATTCAACCAATTAAGTTAGGAAATTGCCATTTGCAGATAATTATTATTTAGCTGGTTTCTAACTTCATAGCTCTGCAGCCATTTGAGGACAAGGTCTCAGAACTGCCACAGGGTGTGGTATCAGAGTTGGTCTATTTTAACTTAATGATCTGGAAGAGGAAATAACCAGTATGGTAATGACATTGCGAACGATGCTAAATTGAGAGTGTTGCAAATGCTAATAAAGGCAGAGGAACAAAATGAGAAGACTTTGCTGATAAAATCTGGGCTTTAGTGAATAATACCAGTGTATTGAATTTCCAATTCTCTGCCTTAGCAATAGATTCTTGAGCACACTCCTTTGTGCTCAAAAATAAAGGTCTCATACCTCCAAAAATTGAATACTCTGTATCAACATTGCAATTTTAAATAAACTTTTAAAATTTTACAATAGTATTGAACTTAGAGAAAAGTTACAAAAACAGTACAGGGAGTACCCAAATACCCCACACCCAGTTTTCCTATTATTAATATGTTACATTAGTATGGTACATTTCCTCACAATAATGAACCAGTATTGATACCTTAATACTTATGAAAGTCCATACTTTCTGCAGGTTTCCTTAGTTTCTACCTAATATCCCTTTTCTGTTCCAAGATCCCATTCAGGATACCAAATTCCATGTAGTCATCATGTCTCCTTAGGTTCCCGCTGCTGCAACAGTTTCTCAGACTTTAGTTTTAAAGACCTGGACAGTATTGAAGAGTACTGGTTAGATATTTGGTAGAATGTCCCTCAATTGGAATTTCTCTGATGTTTTTCTCCTGATTAGACAGGGCTTATAAATTCAGGGGAAGAAGACCACAGAGACAAAGCACCAAGGTCATATCATATTCAGAGTGTGATATCAACTACCAATATGACTTCTACTATTGATGTTGACCTTGACCACCTTGCTGAGATAGTCTTTGTCAGGTTTCTCTACTCTACTTACTCTCTTCCTCCCCTCTTTCCATCAGTGAACTCTTTGGAAGGAAGTCACTATGTGCAGCCCACACTTAGAGAAGGGGGGATTATGCCAATCAGAGGGCAGAGTATCTACATAAAGTATTTGAAACATATTTATTTTGTACTTTGGCTTATAATCCAATACTACTTTATTTTGTTCCTCAAATCACTACAGTTTTAGCCATCACAGAGCTCTTTCAGTTGGTTCCTGGGTCTCTTTGACATATCACCATCATTGTGCATCTTCTTGACCACTTCTTCATTTTCTAGCAGTAAAAGATCCTCCAAGATCATCTGTATTTCCTACCCCAGGCCTAGAATCAGCCATTTCTCAAGGAGCTCTGGTTCTTTTTACTGGAGAATGGTACCACAGACCAAGACCTGGGTTCTGGGTATAATGACTACAACTGGGGTATTTTGGCTTCTAGGCCTTCTCAGCAGACAGTGCAAGGAAATACATGTGTGTATACTAACTTATGTGTGTGCACATCTCTATGAATATTTTTATGTGTCACCATTTGTATCTATATTAGGCTAAACATGAGTTCATACTGATGTTTCCAACTCCAGTCCATTACATGGACTATTCTAGTTTCTTCTCCTTACTTTTTTTTTAAATTTTTTTATTGTTATGTTAATCCCCATACATTACATCATTAGTTTTTGATCTAGCGTTCCATGATTCATTGTTTGCGTATAACACCCAGTGCTCCATGCAGAACGTGCCCTCCTTAATACCCATCACTAGGCTAACCCATCCCCCCACCCCCCTCCCCTCTAGAACCCTCAGTTTGTTTTTCAGAGTCCATAGTCTCTCATGGTTCGTCTCCCCCTCCGATTTCCCCCCCTTCACTCTTCCCCTCCTGCTATCTTCTTCTTTTTTTTTTTTTAACATATAATGTATTATTTCTCTATAACTTTTTCACTTCAACAGTGAGAAACCTAGCTCCCACCATCTACCATCCATTTACTTAATTGTTTAATCCCAGTATACGTGTATAGTGGTTTCAGAATTGTTCACCAATATCCCAATGGGAAGCAATTTTATCAGCTCTAGTGCTTATATATAGTTCCTTTTGTCTTTAGTCTTATAGACTCTATTCATTAGCTTAGTACATCCCCCCACCCTCTTTGGTTATGCTGTTTAATACATTTATAATATTTAGATTCTTTTGTCACATTCTGCATTCCACCCTGAGATTTACTGACCTCCTAAATGACTTTTTAAAATTTGCACATATCAAGGTTCACTCTTTGGGCCTCAGTTCTATGGGTTTTGATAAACGCATAATATCATTTAACTGCCATTATATAGTCTTATACAGAATAGTTTCACTGCTCTAAAAAATTCCCCTGTGCTTCTCCTATTCAACTTTCCCCCAACCCCACACAGTACTCCCACCAAAACTTTGGCAACTACTGACCTATTTACTGTCTCCAGAGTTTTGGCTTTTCCAGAATGTCATATAAAGGGAATCATACAGAAGGTAACCTTGCAGAATGGCTTCTTTAAGCGATGTGCATTTAAGACTCATCCATGTCTTTGCATGGTTTGATAGCTCATTCCTTTTTATTGCTAAATAATATTATATTATATGATAAACCACAGTTTATTCCTTTACCTATTAAAGGTCATCTTGTTTGCTTCTAGTTTTTGATGATTATGCATAAATAAAGCAGCTATAAACATTCACATGCAGGCTTTTATGTGGGCATAATTTTCAACTCATTAGGGTAAATACCTAGGAGCACAATTGCTGGATTATATGTTAAGACTACGCTTAGCTTTGTGAGACACTGTCAAACTGTCCTCAAAAATGGCTGTCCCAGGGCACCTGGCTGGCTCAATCAGTAGAGCATGAGACTCTTGATCTCAGAGTCATGAGTTCAAGCCCCACATTGAGACTAGAACTTAGGTATTCCCACCAGCAATGAATGAGAGTTCTTGCTGTTCTCTTCTACATCCTCACCAGCAGTCAGGTTTTGTTTTGTTTTGTTTTTTTTTTCAGATTTTATTTATTTATTTGAGAGAAAGCAAAAGCAAGAGAGATCACAAAGGGAGAAGGAGAAGCAGACTCACTGCTGAGTGGAGAGCCCGATGTCAGGCTCAATGTGGGG
This sequence comes from Phoca vitulina, assembly GCF_004348235.1. Classification (NCBI taxonomy): domain Eukaryota; kingdom Metazoa; phylum Chordata; class Mammalia; order Carnivora; family Phocidae; genus Phoca; species Phoca vitulina. The sequence goes on along the minus strand of NW_022589738.1, from coordinate 15,134,515 downwards.
CTCGATCCCAGGACCCTGAGATCATGACCTGAGCTGAAGGCAGACACTTAACTGACTGAGCCACCCAGGTGCCCCAACAAGCAGTCAGTTTTGTCAGAGTTTGGATTTAACCTTTCTAATAGTTCTGTCGTACTATCATATTGCTGGTTTAATTTGTATTGCCCTAATGACCAATGATAGCAAGTATCTTTTCATCTCATTTTTTCAGCTATATATCTTCTTCGGTAAGGTATCTGTTTAAATCTTTCACCCATTTTAAAATTAGGTTGTTTGTTTCTTTTTAAATTTTAAGAGTTCTTTGTATATTTTGGATACAAGTCCTTTATCAGATATATATTTTGCAAATATTTTCTCCCAGTCTGTGGGTTTGTCTTTTTAGTCTCTTAACAGTGGCTTTTGGAGTGTAGAAGGTTTTTACTTTAATAAAGTCAAATTGATCAATTTCTTTCTTTTATGGATCATGTTTTGGCATTATCTAAAAACACATTACCAAACCCACCATCACCTAGATTCTCTCCTGTTTTCTTCTAGATGTTCTATAGATTTTCATTATAAATTTAAGTCAATGGTCCAATTCATTTTGAGTAAATTTTTTGTGAAAAGTGTAAGGTTTGAGTGGAGGTTCATTTTTTGCCTGTGGATGTTCCAATTGTTCTAGCACTATTTGTTGAAAAGATTATTCTTTCTGTGTTGAATTCCCTTTGTTCCTTTGTCAAAGATCAGTTGACCATTTTTGTGTAGAACCAGTTCTGTGCTCTCTGTTCTGTTCCATTGATGTGTGTGTCTGTCTTGTGGCCAATACCACCCTATCTTGATAACTTTAGCTTTATAGTAAGTCTTGAAATCAAGTAGTGTGAGTCTTCCAACTTTGTTCTTCTTCAGTACTGTGTTGACTGTTCTAGATCTTTTGCATTTCCATATATAAACTTTAGAACCAGTTTTTGATATCTCTAAAATAACTTGCTGGGATGTGCTTGGGATTTCACTGAATCTATAGATTAAATTGGGAAGAACTGACATTTTAACAATGTTGAGACTCAATCCGTGAACACAGAATATTGCTCCAATTATTTAGATTTTTTCTTTCTTTTTTTTTTAAAGATTTTTATTTATTTATTGAGAGAGAGAGAGAGAGCATGAGAGGGAGGAGGGTCAGAGAGAGAAGCAGACCCCCTGCTGAGCAGGGAGCCTGATGCGGGACTTGATCCTGGGACTCCAGGATCATGACCTGAGCCGAAGGCAGTCGCTTAACCAACTGAGCCACCCAGGCGCCCTAGATTTTTTATTTCTTTCAACAGAGTTTTATAGTTTTTTCATATAGATCTTATACATATTTTATTATATTTGTACCTTAGTATTTCATTTTGTGGGGTGCTAATGTCAATAGTATTTCACTTGTACAATGCTGATATACAGGAAAACAATTAGCTTTTGTATATCAACCTTGTGCCCTACAACCTCTACATTATTTCTAGGAGGTTACTTGTAGATTCTTTGGGATCTCATATGTAGATAATCATGTCATCTGCAAATAAAGACAGTTTTATTTATTCTTTTCCAATCTGTATACTTTTTATTTCTTCATCTTGTTTTATTTCACTAACTAGATCTTCCAATATGATACTGGAGTGGTGAGAGAAGACATCCTTGCATTGTTCCTGGAGAAGTCTTAGGGGAGAAGTCTCCTTACCATCAGATATGATTTTAGCTGTAGATTTTTTGGTAAACGTTCATTATCAATTTGAGAAAGTTCACCTCTATTTCTAGTTTGCAGAAGGTTTTTTATCATGTTAAATTCTTGTCCTGCATCAATTGATAAAATTATATGATTTTTCTTCTTTAGTCTGTTGATATGATGGATTGCATTAACTGATTTTCAAATGTTGAATCAGTCTTACATAACTGGACTAAATCCCACTTGGCTATGGTGCATGATTCTTTTTATACATTGATGGATTCACGTTGCTAGTATTTTGTTGAACATTTTTGCATTTCTGTTCATGAGAGATATCAATCTGTTGTTTTTCTTTCTTGTAGTGTCTTTATCTGGTTTTGGTATTAGGGCAATTCTAGCCTCAGAATGCATTAGGAAGTATTCCCTCCACTTCTATTTTCTGGAAGAGATTGTAGATAATTGGTATCATTTAATGTCAAATGTTTTTTCTTGCATCACTTGGTAAAATCATATGATTTTTCTTCTTTAGTCTGTTAATATGATGGATACATTAACTGATTTTCAAATGTTGAATGAGCTTTGCATAACAAGAATAAATCCCACTTGGCTATGGTATGTGATTCTTTTTACACATTGATGGATTAAAATTGCTAGTATTTTGTTGAGGATTTTTGCATGTCTGTTCATGAAAGATATCAGTCTGTAATTTTTATTTCCTGTAATGTCTTTATCTGGTTTTAGTATGAGGGCAATGCTGGCCTGATAGAATGAATTAAGAAGTATTCCTTCCTTTTCTCTCTCCCGGACAGATTGTATAGATTGGTATCATTTTTCCCTTACATACTCGGTAGAATTCACCAGTAAAATAATCTGGGCCTGGTGCTTTCTTTTCAAAGGTTGCTATTTGTTGGTTTAATATCTTTCATAAGTATAGGGCTATTTAGATTACTTATTCCTCCTTCTGTGAGTTTTGGTAGTTTGGGTCTTTTAAGGAATTGGTCCATTTCATCTGAGTTAAGGAATGGGTGGGCATAGAGCTGTTTGTAGTATCTCTTTATTATTCTTCTGATGTCCATGAGATCAGACCAGTAGTGAGTCCCTCTTTCATTTCTGATATTGGTGATTTGTGCCTTCTCTATTATTTTTTTTCTTGGTTAGAGCATGGCTACGGTTTCATCAATGTCATTGATCTTTATAAAGAACTAGCTTTAAGAGTGGTACAAGTACCTGAAGCTGGAGTATTTCCAATTCTTTCCTCCTATTTTGGTAACATTTCTGTCATTCATTCATTTCACTTCAGATTTCATGTCATTTATTCATGTGTTATGATCACTCAATACATTGTTATTGTTATTACTTCAATTATCTTTTAAATCAATGAAGAATAAAAATGAAAGATTTTATTGTAGGTTCAGTTATTTATTCTCCATTGCTCTTCCTTTCTTTATGTACATCCAAGTTTCTTACCTGTACCATTTTCCTTCTGCCTGAAGAACTTCTTTTAACATTCCTCGTGTGGCAAGTTAGCTGGCAATGAATTCTCTCAGTTTTTGTCTGAGGAAGTTTTTATTTCTTCTTCACATTTGAAAGATAATTTCTTTGGATACAGAGTTCGAGATCAGTGATTTTTTTACCTTCAATACTTTAAATATTTCACTCCACTCTCTTCTTGCTTGCAAGGTTTCTGAGGAGAAGGCCATGGTAATTCTTATCCTTGTTTCTGTTTAGGTAAAGGGTTTCCACTCCTCCCATCCCAACTTTTCTGACTTTTTTAAAGATTCTCTGTTTGTTTTTGTTTTTCTGCAGTTTGAATATGATATGCCTAGGTATGGGTTTGTTTTTGGTTTTGGTTTTTGCTTGATGGGTTGGTATTTTTCCTGCTGATATTTTCTCAGTTTTCTTGATCTGTGGTTTGCTGTCTGTCGTTAGTTTTGGAAAGTTCTCAGCCATTATTACTTCAAATTGTTCTTCCACTCCAGTCTTTTCTCTTGGTATTCCAATTACATGTATGTTACACTTTTTAACATTGTCCTGTAATTCTTTTCTGTTTTTTCCCCATTCTTTATTCTCTTTGTGTTTCCATCTGAGAAGGTTCTATTAACCTATTTTCAACCTCATTGAATCTCTCCTCTGCCATGTCAGATCTACCGATGAGTCCATCAAAGATATTCCTTATTTCTGTTATAATGCTTTTTATTGTTATCATTTCCTTTTGATTCTTTCTAGAGTTTCCATATCTATACTTAACATTACCCATCTGTTCTTGTATGTTGCCCACTTTTCCCGTTAAAGTCCTTACATATTAATCATTGTTACTTTAAATTCCCTGTCTAATAATCCTGACAACTGTGTCATATCTGAGCCTGGTTCTGGAGATCGCTTTATTTCTTCAGACTGTGTTTTATCTGGCCCTCAGGCATGCCTTGTAATTTGTTGTTGAACACCAGACGTTATATTGGATAACGGTAATTGAGGTAAAGAGATCTTCAGTGTGAGGACTAATGTTAATCTGGCTACAAGTTGGGCTCTATGTGCCAGAGACTTCAAAATCCTCTAGTGTCCTTCCCAAGGACAAAAAACAAGGACACTTCCCAAAGTATTCCTTCTCAGAGTAAGTCTATCTTGCCCCTCTTTCAGCTATAATCCACCATTATCATACTGGAGCCTTGTTGGTGTGGTGGTAAGTATGTGGGAGGTAAGTTACCTAATCTTCTGCCTAAATCTCAGTGTGATAGTCGTCCTGTGTCTCAGATCTATAACCTTCACAAGTATCTCTCCAGTGGCATAGAGGTTTTTTCACTGCCCCCTACTCCTTTACGGGCTGAAGCATTCACAATCTATATCCTTGAAGCCCTGACCCTTGTTGACTATGGTCTCCCCCACAAACTAGGTGACCCAGAAGGACTAGAGGGGCCTGGTGATGTGGGAGGAATGGTCTTCCCCAGAGGAGATGAGGCTCAGGAAATGTCTCTTCCCCTGGAGTGTGGGTCTTTGTTATGGAGAAAACCCTGAAAGTATTTTGCAATGATTACCCTTCCTCTCCCCGTGCCTGAACCAAGAGGGGGATCTTTCTCCTATCTTCACCAGGAGAATCTAGTGGAATCCTGGAGGTAAACCCCACAAAACTGTGGGGCCTTTTAAGACTGTAGCCTCAGGATTTTCTTATTCTCTTGCTAGTCCACACTCAAGCTTCCAGCAACTCATCAAAATTACCATCTAAATGTTCCTAAACAGTTTATATCTCCAGAGGCTTCTGCTCCAGGTTAACAGATCTCAGTTGTAACTATCTGGATGCACCTGTCTGTGCAGATTTCAGAGTGATGATGGTTTGCCCAGGAAACTCAGCTCTCTAGTGGGGCCAAGAAAAGTTGTTGATTTTCAGTTTGTCTAGATTTTTTTTTCATAAGGATAAGAGTAAGGACTTCCAAGCTCTTCACATGTCAGAGCTGAAACCAGGGCCTGTCCAGCACTGCATTTTAATTAAATAATATGATTAAAAGATGCCAAGTATTATGTTTCTAAGAGAGACACTGGGAAGTGACATTTGTTGAGTGCCAAAAAATTTATATAGCTTGTTAATTTGATCAACAAATAATTGTCGAGTGCCTGCTATGTGTCAGATATTATTCTAGGGGATGTGGCCACCTCAGGGAACAAAACAAAGTCCGTGCCTTCATGAAATTTCCATTCTAGTCAGTGAGAGGCAGGAAAAGATGATAAGTGCTAGAAAGTAAAAATAAAAGTGGGTAAGGGTGATAGAGAGTCGTGGGATGGAGGTTGGGGAATGCTATTTTAAAGAAGATGGACAGATGGACAGATTTGGCCCCGGGTTTGATTCCTGGCATATCCACTATACCTTCATAAAAACAATGCCCTCCCCCCACCAAAAATGGAAAAGGTTCTCTGATAAGATAAAATCTGAAAAGATACCCAAAGGAAGAAAAGTAGTGTCCCCATAGGATATCTGAAGAAATATTTTGGGAACGTCAAGAAGGCAGTGTGGCTGGAGTGAGGTGATGAGAGATAGCCACAGGAGAGGAAGCAGTGGGAGGCTTCATCACGTGCAGCCTCATCAGTCTTGGTAGTGATTTGAACTTGCACGCCGAGTAAGATTGGAAACCACTGGAAAATTTTCAAACAGAAGAAGGACATGAATTCACATATGTCAAAAGATCACTCTGGCGGCTGCATTGAAAACAGACTGTTGGGGGTGGGAAAAACAAGACAGAAGCTACAGAGACTATTAAGGATGCCACTGGAATAATCCAAGCAAGAGGTGATGGTAGCTTTGAGGTAGTGAAATGTCATCAGATTCTGGAATTATTTTGAAGGTAGACCCAATAGGATTGCTGGTGGATTGGTTACATTATTTATCCTTTTTTTTTAAAAAAAGATTTTATTTATTTATTTGAGAGAGAGAATGAGATAGAGAGAGAGAGCATGAGAGGGGGGAGGGTCAGAGGGAGAAGCAGACTCCCCTCTGAGCAGGGAGCCCGATGCGGAACTCGATCCCGGGACTCCAGGATCATGACCTGAGCCGAAGGCAGTCGCTTAACCAACTGAGCCACCCAGGCGCCCATTATTTATCCTTTCTAACAAACAACCCTTAATAAAATAAAGGTAAAACAACTTATGAGAGATTAGGAAACTGACCCTCAAGGAGATCTTACCTAGGTCCCTGAGCTAATGAGTAACAAATCAAAATTTAAAGCCAAATCTGTCAGACTCCAAACCCCTAACTCTGACCCTCCCTTTCCCAACCTGTTAGTTACAAAGGATCTTCACTTTATTCCACAGAAGAAGAAACCAAAAAGGTTAAGAGACATTCTTTAGGTGCTACAATTTCCTAGGGCCAAAACTGAGACAAAAGGTGTCTGCTGACGCCTGAATGGGTCACTTTCTGCTGGGTCATGCTGCCCTTTCATCTAATAAATGGGAATAAACAGCCAAAGGTGGCAAGTAATTGCCAATTAAACCTAAGTTCATAATAAGATAGCTCTCTTACAAGATCCATGGCATATGGGTCATCTTTGAGGAGCCATCACAAGATGGGAGTGATATTTATCACACTGCACCCTGAACGCTGCCTGTATTTTTCATCATTAACAAAATGATGCAATGACCACAGGAAGCCTTTTTTAAAAACCAAAGGAAAAAAAAGGAAACAAACAAAATCCATGGAATCAATCAGTCCTAGCAGCCTAAGAAACATGCCGGGACTGGTAAAATGATTGATGTCCATGTGTTTTCATAGGATTCTTCAGGGACTTCTGTGGTGGTGGTAACAGTACTTACTGTCTGGCATTGCCTAGTGTAAGCAGCAGCATCGTTCTGTTCATCTTGGCTGTTTTCCCCTAGAAAAGATACTCTTTGGGGGGAAAAAAGACAATCCCTGGCAACAAATGGGGGGCTTTTGCATTTGTAAAATACTTTTTTTCAGGGGCTCTTGGGTGGCGCAGTCTGTTAAGTGTCCAATTCTTGGTTTCGGCTCAGGTCGTGATCTCAGGGTCATGAGATCGAGCCCCATGTCAGGCTCGTGCTCAGTGCGGAGTCTGTTTAAGACTCTCTCTCTCCCTTTCCCTCTGCCCCTTCCACCCCCTCTCTCTCTCTAAAATAAATAATCTTTTTAAAAATGCTTTTTTTCATCTAGTAATGACTATTAGTCCTTCAAATTCAACTCGATCTGCTGTTTATTAAGCCCTTACTACATGCCAGAAACGGGGATAAGGGATTTATGCATTGTTTATTTAAATCTTCAAAACAACTTTAAGAGGCAGGTATTATTATATCCATTTTACAAAAGAAGTGATGAAAGATACTAAGTTGTATGCCTTCTTTTGGCTCACAGAGAACCCAAGGTTTACCTCTACACCTTCGCTTCCACAAGTCAGTCAAGGATTACAGTGCTATGTGATGCCTTTGGTCCATTAGGCGTTGAATGCCTTGAGGGCAGAAACCCTTCTTTCTCTCTTCTTCAGTACTTCAACATACCCTGAGAAGTAACACAGATCTTTTCCCCAAGTATTTAACTTAATTCCATTTATTCATCATAATAGCCCAATGAGATACTGTTTTAATAGCCTCCCATCCACCCCGTTGGTGAGGGAAGGATTCCCACACTAGGGTAATGGAGATGGCTGAGCACATGACACCCAACACTGCACAGAGGAGATTGACAACAGTCTACCTGTCACAGATACTCACACCGCAGAGGAAGAAGGCACAGTACCTTGCAGGGCCACATGGGGGTTGCATTTGAGAACACAGTGAGCCATCAGGTGTTACAGGAGGCAGGCTTTGTGGTATCAGGAGGGTGGGATACCACCTGGTTCTCACAGCAGAATGTGATTGGCTTGTTTGCATAATATCATGGGCTGGCAAGGAACTGAAATCCCCTCCTCAGGGATAAGCAAGGACTGTGCCTGGTCCCTATGATACGTTTGCCTAGGGGACCTTATCCACCAGAGCAGAGTTGGGAGGGAATTTGTGGTTAGGCCATCCAAAGCCCTCCCAACTTTACCAGATATCAAGGCAGCACATAATATTGAGCCTTAATTGTAGGCCTTACACCACACATATGCATCACTATCTCCATTTTATAAATTTATAATTTAAATGAAATTTATAAATGGGGAAATGGAGTTTAGGATGCCAATAGCATGGACAAAGTCCCACAGCCACTGAGAGGTTGAGGTCAAACTCTGGTCTCTCTGATCTCAAAGTCTTATTTCACTTACACATGGTTAATAGAACATTTTCCATTTCTAATCAACATCTCAATGTGACCTTTGGGAAGGATGAGAGTGGAAAGGAAAGAATATACCATTTTCTGGCTTAAATCAATGTACAACAGAACATTTCTCCCCCACATGCCTGAGTCACCAGCATTTGCTTGAAAGAAATCACCACAAATGCTTTGCATCAGGAGGTGGAGATAGCCATTGTTGGCTCGTGCCAAGGCACCTGCCTGCTTGCCTATTTAACCCACTTAGCTGTGATTTGGCCCAGGCTAGCTCAGTCTCAGAAAAAAATACAGGAACAGCTTAGATAAATTAACAAGAAGATCTTAATATGCATATTGGTGTTCTTGAATGTTTGGTCTGTCACTTATCCATAATAATTTTTCCTTTTTGCTTTAAATATTATAGTTGTCATTCTTCTTATATTTTTATTTTCTTACATGTCAAGTTCTCCCAGCCTGTTTTAAGCTTAAACATGTTTCACTATCAATAATGAGTCTAATTTCTAAAATATACAGTAGAGAGGCACCTGGGTGGTGCAGTCAGTTAAGCGTCCAATTCTTGGTTTCAGCTCAGGTCATGATCTTAAGGTCATGGGATCGAGCCCCATGTCAGGCTCCATGCTCAGTGAGGAGTCTGCTTGAGATTCTCTTTCTCCCTCTCCCTCTGCACTGCCCGCTCGCATGCACACTCTCAAATAAATAAGCAAATCCTAAAAAAAAATTTAAAAATTAAAATTTAAAAAATAAAATAAATAAAATATACAGTAGAATACCTTCTTTTTCCCCTAAATTTGCTGAACACTCAGTCTCAATCAGGAACTTTGAGGCAGAATAACTGTTGTTCTTGCAAATTTTCTGAGAGTAATTATCTTAATTGTGATAACATTGGAATGAGGGTGGTTGTGGATAGGGGTCCCACAGGGCAGTCATTTGTGAATTTTGAAGTATTAAACACCAATTTTTAGGCATAAAGTATTTAGGAAATTTCTAACCAAATGGATAACATATGTGATTTAACAATGCCAACAAACTGCATTGTAAGTTAGTTGGCTTTTTCTCTGTGTATTGTCTTCAGAATCTGGTAACCATGAAGAACAAAGACCTCAAGACTTTGAAACTAGTCATCTATCCCAGTGAAAAAAGTCACAGGGGGGAGAAGGAAAGCTGCTGACAAGCAAAGCAGTAAATTACCAATTGACATCATTCCCCATAAAACTTCATGAAAGTTGAGATAAAGGCAAAATATATCATCAAAGTATTGGAATCTCCTGATGATAAAGCAAAATTAAAAATGCAATAATTGACCCGGCAATCCCACCTCTAGGAACCTATACCAAAAATACACTGACAAAAATATATTATTGGTAACAGCCAATAACTAGAAACAACACAAATATTCATCATCAGAAGAAAGACTGAATAAGATATGGCACGTCCACCCAACGGAGTCCTATTCAGCTATAAAAAGGAATAGGAATATTTCGATATACCGCCAGATGGAGAAAAGTGTGCATGTAGTGTGTGCTAAGAAACAGAGGAAGAACTATCACAGAAGAGATTTCAGAAACATAGCATCCAAATACAATGTGTGACCCTTTTTTGAATTGTGATTTTATATACCATATAAGACACTTTTTTCTTTTTTTTTTTTTAGATTTTATTTATTTATTCATGAGAGACAGAGCGGGAGAGAAAGGCAGAGGGAGAAGCAGGCTCCCAAGGAGCAGGGAGCCTGATGTGGGACTCGATCCCAGGACCCTGAGATCATGACCTGAGCCAAAGGCAGACGCTTAACCATCTGAGCCACCCAGGCACCCCCATATAAGACACTTTTTGAGACAACTAGGGAAAATTAAATGTCAGATAATTTTTTTAAAGATTTTATTCATTTATTTGTCAGAGAGAGAGTGCACAAGCAGAGGGAGCAGCAGGGAGAGGGAGAAGCAGGCTCCCTGCTGAGCAAGGAGCCCAATGCGGGACTTGATCCAGGACCCTGGGATCATGACCTGAGCCGAAGGCAGACGCTTAACAGACTGAGCCACCCAGACGTCCCTAAATGTCAGATAATTAAGAATTATTATTAACTTTATGGGTGTGATGGTAAGATTTTGGTCATGTTTTCTTAAAACAGGAGATAAATACTGACATGTATTTTTTGAAATACACTACCTGAAGTCTGATTTTTGCATCCAAAATACTCCAGGAAACAAAAAAACTGGGGGCTAGAGAAGAGTTGAAACTAATACAGCAGAGTGCTGAGAATTGTTGAAGTTGGATGGGGGATACCATGTTTTCTACTTTTGGGTATGCTTGAAAAATTCCTTAATAAGTTAAAACAAATATACCATATACATAAATATGCCATATAGAGAGATGTAGAAATAGACATAGATGATAGAAAGAAAGATGACAGATAGATAAATGATAGGCTTTAGTCCCACCCAAGAGATCCTGACTCAGTGAGTCTGGGGCAGAACTTGGGTATCTGAATTTTATTAAAGGTCCAAAGTTCTTTGGCCCTCTCATTAATCAAGCAATAGGAGATGGCATTTGGGGGTTAAAAATTCTCAAAGATTTTTGACTATTATAAATCCATACTGACTATTGAAGCCACAATGAATACAACACAAGTTTTCTCAGCTAATTCAAAAAACCCTTCGGGGTCCTTATGTGACTTTGGGTTACATGAATACCATGGATTTTTACCTCAGCCTTTTTTTGATGTTCAGATCAGCTGATTAATGGAGAGTCCTGGTTGACAGAATGCCAGATACAGACCTAATAAGCTTAAGTCAACATAAGGGTAGGGGCCGGCATCATCTCTGTCTCTTATAAATGTTCACAGTCTCTGCCACTTCAAAAGATTATAGAGAGCATAACAAGCCTATCAGTGTAAGTCTTTCAGAGTCCTCAAAGGAAGGCCTTCGATGAAATCCAACATGTTAGTGGTGGTAATAAGGAATGCCACTCACCCGGGGGGCTCGCTTTTGCCACCCACCGAGGAAGAAGAGCCCAGATTGGTGAGTGGCATAGTCAGTCTCCACCCAGCATCAGGGAGAATGAAAGGTGCAGAGGAAGACCAGGGAAGGAAGGGGAGACTCGTGGGGCCTAAAGAGCCCAGTTACCTCCTTCACGTTGGAAAGAAGAAGGACCTAGAGCCTAGCAATATCCCACCCCACAGCTTGCTTTCATAGACAAAGGACAGGGCTTGACCCTGGGGAGCTTAATCCTACCAACAAACATAAAGATGTCCTTCATGCTAACCCCTGAAGGAAAGGAAAAGTACATACATTTATTTTCATTTTTATTTTGTCATGACTTTTCAAATTTACTTAAAATTAGTTTTTGAGTGATGTCAAGCCAACAGCAAAGTTTCTCTAAAGCATATTATCAGATTGCTTGTTTTCAATACAAACCTAGAGAAAGTAGACTCTTCGGTTTAGGAGATCTTTTCTTGAGGAAAGCTATCTTGGGTAAAATTCAGAATGCAGTTGGTGCTCACAAGGCGCTTTCATGATCTCTCCACAGCCCAGCGTGTTCCTCAGCAAACCCAGACTTCCCAGGTTCTTCGAGATGACTCTATGCAGGATGCTGCCTCCAACTGACAAAGTTCATTAGGGATTGATGTGTAAATTCAGAGTGCAGATTTAATCTGCAATGAGAAATGAAATTTCTAGGTGGATTGACTAGTCGTATTGGTAGAACCAACACTGGTTCAACAAATATTTATTAAGCGCCGTAGTAGCCTGAATAATGGCACCCAAAGAGAACAGGCTGCAATCCCTGGAACCTGTAAATGTTACTTTATTTGGTAAAAGGGTCTTTACAGATGTAGTTAAAGAACTTGAGATGGGGACACCACCCAGGTGGGCTATAAATGCAATCACAAGTCTCCCCATAAGAGAGAGCCAGAGGGAGAGTTGACTATATACACAGAGGAGAACGCCATGTAAGGATGGAGCAGAGGGGGATTTGAAGATGGTGGATTCTCCCCGGAAGGAATGCAGACCTGATCTCATGCACACCTTGACTTTGGCCCCAGATACCAATTTCAGACTTCTGGCCTCCAGAACTCTGAGTAAATCAGTTTCTGCTCTTTTAAGACACCAAGGTTGCAAGAATTTGTTACAGCAGTTATAGGAAACTAATACAAGCCACAAAGCACAAACCGACTGTGTCCATGTGAGGAATATAACAGCAACCAAAACTACATGGTTTCCATCTTCATGAAGCATCAGAACAGCTGGTGGGAAGGTATACGCTTGGCATCAGGCCTCAAGAACCTTTTGTATCCCTGCCACAGGAAACATAGAACCTCTAGGCAGACTGATGTCCCTGTCAGCCAGAAGGGCATTTTTTTCCTTCCTCTTTCATCTTCACCAACTGCTTTATATATTTATATTATATTATATTTTAATATAACATAAGAGATATTATATTTTTTCAATTTAGCTACATCATTCACATGGTCTTTAAGATTATAATGTTTGCAAGGAACAAAATCACAGATGTTAAGCATTTGAACAGGAATGCTTTGACCATTTCTGACACCTTGGGCTGAGACCTTCCATTTGGCAAAGGGACTGTGACCTGGACAAATGGCTTGGACATTCTGCAAGTAATTGCTTATGGCATCCCTTTGCCCATATCACAAACTATTAGGTATGGCGTGCTCCCTTGTGAATTACCATAAACTTCTGTACTCTGATTTTCAAGGTGCCTTGTGAGTTATCATATCTAGGATGGACTGACTATATTATGGTTAACAAGTAGAATGTTTGGCTTGTGATATAGATCAACTGATAAAGCCGTGGTGCCCAGGTCTAAGAAATGCCACCCTCCTTTGCCTCTGACTGGCTTCAAGAATTTGGTTCAGATCAGACCATCTCCCCCAACGTGGGCCCAAGGTGATTTGTCATTCAGCCTCACAAACAGAAAATATCACCGAATGTTTGTCCTCCATTGTCACTATCCAACTTAGGAGCTTCAGGGACAGAAGAAAACAAGCAGCTATTCCAACAGTGTTTCCTCCAAGCCCACTGAGAGCCCAATTCCCTGTGAGCCTGGGAAAGGAACAAATACCATATTCCTCTCAACTGGCTTCCTGCCTCCAGCATTTCCTGTCTTCTACCACTGGTCCACACTTGCTACTCAGAAATGAGGTTAATTCACTCACCTCTTTAACTCCCTCTAGGATTTGTGAGGTTTTCCATGGGCTTCAAATCCTTCTGTTGGAGTTAGTAGGCCTGGAGAGAGAAAATTGGCTTGCATGCCAAGGCAACAAGAAAGGAGTTTGCCTGTTTGGCTTTTCTGCTTTCATGGGCTTGGAAAAGCATGGACTGAGGATGGCGGGATCCTCTCTGGATCACAAATTCATAAAAATTTTAAATACATGGGCACCTGGGTGGCTCAGTCGGTTAAGCAAGCATCTGCCTTCGGCTCAGGTCATGATCTCCAGGTCCTGGGATCAAGCCCCACGACGGTCTTCCTGCTCAGTAGGGAGCCAGGTTCTCTCTCTCTCTCCCCCCTCCCTCTGCCCCTCCCCCGCTCTTTCTCTCTTTCTCTGTCTCTCAAATAAATAAATAAAATCTTTAAATTTTTTTTTAAGATTTTATTTATTTGCGAGAGAGAGAATGAGAGACAGAGAGCATGAGAGGGAGGAGGGTCAGAGGGAGAAGCAGACTCCCTGCTGAGCAGGGAGCCTGATGTGGGACTCGATTCCGGGACTCCAGGATCATGACCTGAGACGAAGGCAGTCGCTTAACCAACTGAGCCACCCAGGCACCCAAATAAATAAAATCTTTAAAAAAATTTTTACATACATTTTCTGATTACAAGGCAATAACGTAATCATTGCATACAACTTAGAATCTAAATTAAAGAAAGTATAGTGAAGAAAAGAAGACCACCTGAAAAACCTATCACTCCAAAATAACCGGTATTGGCATTGAATATGGATATGTTTCTTAATGAAATTATGACCATCCTCTGCACACAGTTGAGCATCCTTTTTATCACTTTACATGAAATCACATTTTTCCATGTCATTATATATTCATCATAAACATGACTTTTCAGGGTTGCAAATATTCTTCCGTAATATATTTGACTATTTTACTATCATCTGACATTTCCATAATTTCCAGTTTCTCACTGTTCAAAGTAACACTTTGAAGGAAAAGCCTTGCATATAAATTCTTCGTGAACAGCTATAATTATTTCAACAGGATAAAACACTAGTTGTGAAATGGCGAGGTGAAAGAGTATGCAGACTTTAGTTTTATTAAAGTATAACCAACGTCCAGAAAAGTTCACAAATCCTATGTGGGTTCCCTGATGAATTTTTATCAAGTGAACACACCGATAGAACCAATACTCAGATCAGAAAAATATTACCAGCACCCCAGAAGCCACCCTTCCAGTTTCTAAACACCCCAAAGGTGACCACTACACTGACTTTTAACACAATAAATGAGTGTTGCCAGGTTTTTTTTTTAACATCATATAAAAAGAATCATTCATATAGTATGTATTCTTTTTTATCTGGCCCTGTCCCTCAACAGGATGTCACTGGTACACTTCATCTATGTCGCTAGGTATAGTCATCACTTCTTCATTCTCATTGCTGGATGGTATTCCATTGTGGGAATATGCCGCCACTCACTACCCATGCTACTTTTGATGGGCATTTGAGTACTTTTTGATTTAGGGCTCTTACGAACAGTGCTGCTATGAATGTTCTAGTGCATGTCTTTTGGTGAACATATGCACACATTTCCGTTGGATATGTACCTAGGAATGAAATTGCTAGATCATAAAAGATGGCATATGTTCAGTTTCAGTAGATACTGTCAAACAGTCTTTCCAAAGAAGTTGTAGAATATGCACATTTTAAGTCTCTTGATGAAAACTGCCTTTCACAAAGTTTCTCTGCCCTTATAGTCTCTCAGTGGCATCTGAGACTCCATGTGGAATCTTTCCCAACAGTAGGGGGTATTACACAGCTTTGAAAAACCTTTGCCACTTAGGTAGGTCAGAGAGTGGTTTCTTGCTATTGTTTTAATTTGTATGTCTTCGATTGCTCTTGATAGTTGACAGACATTCTACAAAAGAAGAAAAACAAATCACCAGTAAACATATGTAAAAAAAAAATATTCTCCTCATTCCCAAATTATCTATTGGAGTGTTTGTCTGTTTCTTGTTGTTTTGAAAGTCTGCTTCATAGTGACAAAATAACAAAAGATTTTTAAATGGTAACTTCGCATCCACACACGTACTCAAGTGAACACAAGAGTACAGACTCTGCCCTCACGTGGCTTAGAGTCCCTTGGCTGCACAGAACCCCCAAGTGGGTATCGGCAACATAGAGCAGCAAGCTATGCAAATCACATGGACAATAAGAAAGGAACCGGCCTAGGATCTTCTTCGCTAGTTGAAGCTGAAGGGGAAGCACAGGCTGAGCTGGCCCTAAGGACAGAAGGAGGCCCAGGGCCACATTTCAGGCCACAAGTGTGTATAAAACAAGAGGAGAAATCACGAAGCCTCGGTTGATTCTTATCTGGAGAATGGTGAGCTCAAAAGAAGACGGGATGGCTGCTTCAAGTCAGGGAGTGAGGTTGGGGTCGGCGGGGTGGAGTAGCGTGGTAAGCCATGGTAAGCCGCATGCGCACAAAGCTAGGAAACCATTGTTGTTGAGAGAGGTAAGCAAGTAAACTGGAAAGGCACATTTATAATGCTGGAGGCAGAGTGAGGCAGTCTCGAATGTCCTCATACTCGAAAGGTGAAGAAAAATAAAGCAAGGGCAAACCAAATGGAATTGTGGCTCTGATGAGGGGACATCCCAAGGAAAGTTTATTTTGAATTGCTTTCTGTAACTGGGAGAAAAACAACTGGGGTTGGATGTGAGAGGCAGAGAGACAGCCCCTGAGGATGGCCACGGGAACTTGTAAGTATGGCAGTCCTCCCTTATATGCCGTTTCAGCTACCCGTGGTCAGTGGCAGTTGGGAAGTGGATGATCCTTCTGAGGAACCATCAAAAGGTCAATAGTAGTCTAATGTTACTTCACAATGCTTGTGACATTCCCCTAGCTTCATGTCATCACATAGGCATTTTTATCATCTCCCATCATCACAAGAAGGGTGAATACGGTACAATGAGATATTTTGAGAGAGAGACCACATTCTAATAACATTTATTACAATATTGTTATAATTGTTCTATTTTATTATTGTTGTTGTTAATCTCTTACTGTGCCTCATTTATAAGTTAAACTTTATCACAGGTGTGTATGTGTAGGAAAAAACATAATATATATAGTTTGGTTCTATCCACAGTTTCAGGCATCTCCCGGGGATCGTGGAACCTATCTCCCCACAGAGAAGAAGGGACTACTGTATACTGGCAAAAAAACAACAAGATTTTGATTATGCTTTAATTTATCTTAGGAGTATTAGGGAATGCTCAAGGCTTTCCTTCCACTTAGCATATATGTAAACCCTATGTATACTGTGTAGCCAAATCTGTTGTCTTGTGCTTTCCTCATTCCACCCAATGCCTACCCTCCTTCTCCTGCAACCTGCTCAACACACACACACACACGCACATGCACAGGCACACAATGGAAGTGCTCCCTCAGAGCCAGGAAAAGTCCATAAACCTGTTCCCTGGCTTAGAGCCCAGCAAAAGAAAATGAGGGGCTAGTTGTGAACAAGAATCACTGGGTTGTGTTTCACACATTTATTTCCCTAATGTTATTCAAGGACCATAAGCAGAGTAGCAAAAAACCTTGTAAAAGAGCGGGCGTAACTTTTCTTCCTGAAATTGGGGGTACCACGGGTGGGGTAGTGGGAATGGTCAGTCCTAGGTGCAGGCGATAAGGGGGTGCATTGTGTGTGGATTATTTTAAAACAATAATAACACCAGCTACTGGGTCTGCTTTGTTTTCACCATGCAATGGACGTTCTAAACAAGTCAGTGGTAAAATACGCCTCCTCCAAAAAAAATCTCTCGGTGCTGCTGTTACTTTTAAGTTTTAATACTATAATATATATGTAAACTTCACTGCGGCACTTTTTAGTGGTTATTCTTCAATCAACATAGTATTCTACAAGGAAGTGAATTGAGAGAAGCCAGCCCTGACACATGCAGACCAAGCTCCACGGGTTCATTTCTGGAGAAAATTCAGTCCCAAATCTCTTAGGTTCACTTTGAAGGCAGTTCCCATCACCATCCCCCGTGGTACTGCACACCTCCACAATTAAAAAAAGAGATACAAAATAAACAATGAGAACAAAAAGACTGTAAAGATTTTTTTTTTTAATTTGTAAGTAATCTCTACACCCAACGTGGGGCTCAAACCCACACCCCCGAGATCAAGAGTCGTATGCTCCACCGACTGAGCCAGCAGGCGCCCTGAGAACCAAAGGATTGTAAAGACAAAGAACAAAAATCGAGTTACTTTAATTCTGTCATTCCATGGATGAAATCTCTCAACCTGGTGGTGGTCACCCTTTAGAAGCATTTCTTCACTGTGCTTTTTTTGTTGTTCTTTGTTTGTTGTTTTTCAAACATGACAGTAATGTTATTTAAAGGTATTAATCTGGTACCTTTGCCTTTTTTTGTACTGTAAATTTATTTTACTATTTATTTTTTTGTTGGCATATGTTAGCCAACATTTAATCAAAGGAAATATTCTCTGTCTACATTTCTCTTCTAGCTACTATTATTCATTTTATTTCATGGTTATTCCTGAAGGTTTTGTCAAGAAATGGTCTGCTCGGGGCACCTGGGTGGCTCAGTCGATTATGTGTCTGCCTTCAGCTTGGGTCGTGATCTCAGGGTCCTGGGATCAAGCCCCACAGTGGGCTCCCTGCTCAGCGGGGAACCTGCTTCTGCCTCCCCCTCTGCCTCCCTCCCTCTCTCTCTGTCTCTCATGAATAAATAAAGAAATTCTTTAAAAAGTAAAAAAAAGAAATGGTCTGCTCTGGTTGTTAATACACCCAGGTATAGTGCTGATGGAGACCAACAGTTTCCCACCAGGCGTTCCACTGGAGCTGGGGCTCTAAAAATCCAAGAGGTACTTGAGCCATAACAGGTCTTAATAACCCATCTGGGAAGATACATCTCAAAGAAAAGGGGGCAAAGCCTAGAGCTCCATTAGACACACTGAAGGTATGGTCCCAGCTCCTTAAACCACGAAGAGTTAAAGAGGGCAACTTCCAGACTAGAAATTAGTCCAAAAGGAGATCAGTTCAGCATGTAAGACAGAAGCTTTCAAGCTTTTTCAATAGTAACCAACACTAAAATAAGTAAAATCTATATTTCACATGCAACCAGAACACACATACAAATATCTACACACACATATTATTTAAATAACGCTTAAACTTTACTATGGGTGATGAAGTCTCCCTATTCTATTCTACTTCACTTTTTAAAACTGTTAGTTGTGACCCAGTACATTGATTTCACGACCCACTATTGAGTAATAACTTGCACTTTGAAAAAAATACAGCATCCGGAATACAGTCAATAATATTGTAATAACTTTGTATGGTGACAGATGGTAACTAGGCTCATCATGAGGATCACTTTATCATGTACAAAAATATCAAATCACTATGATGTACACCTAAAACTAATAAAATATTGTATGTCAATTATACTTCAACTAAAAAAAAATACTGATATAAGGGAAGGGAATCTTGACCTTTCAGCATTTGAATAATAATCTGAGGTTTATTGGTCTTTTACTTTAGAGCAAGCTTTGAAGAACCAGATGTTCCTTCTTATCCTGTTTCCTGGAGCAACCTGAGCTCAGCTTTCATTAAGAAACAGAGACAAGGATGAGTCAGGGCCTGAACAAAATTAAAACAGGCCCCAAAAACATGTTAAAGTAAGAAAAAAAAGAGCTGGGAAGTTTCTGACATTTTAACTGACAAAGTAAGCACTCTTCAACTAAGAATATCTCCATAAGTTGAGGGCCTACTTTGTTAGTGCAATATAAAAGCAATTAGAAGTTTCAAGAAATAGCTTTGGAGAAAGGAGATGTCATGGTATACTCCTTTGCCAACAGTGAATAATATGTATATAGCCACAATAATGTAAACGTTTCTGATTTCCCACTTGTAGAACCAACCCATAGAAAAAGCAAGGCTTTATTTATTTGAATTTTGTATTTGTAGTTGTTGTCAACCTTCAAAGGCAAGAGTAAATGTGAATAAATATATGGTGGCAAGTCAGGAGGTGGGCATTGGAGAAGGAGTTGTGGAAGGGTAGCATCACTAAGATCTTCATCTTAAAAAGTGAAGAGTCAAGGATATTTACTTCTTCTCTAGTTGATAAAAGAGAAATTAAAATACATTACTTAAAGCCACAGAGGTAACTAGTAATGGAACCAAAAGAGAGATATGAATTTATTGGTTGGCTGAGGAGAGAAGAAACACCCGAATGAGTGCAATTCTCATTTCCCATAGCAGGGAGTCAATATATAAGGTATACAATTGATAAATCAAGAAAGAGTAAAATATATATTGTCTTTAGCAATGTGAAGGTAGCTACAATAAAAAGGGGGGCAAAGTCATTTAAAAGTAGATGCAATTGGGAAGGGGTGATATCATTACTGATCCCTTTTTATTACACACACTTTTCTGCACAAATTGAGTTTTTCAATTATTTTCACAAACTACTCTGACTTAAAATAATAATAATAAAATTAATAATAACAGTGATGATAGGGGCCCCTGGGTGACTCAGTCGGTTAAGCATCCAAGTCTTGATTTCGGCTCAGGTTATTATCTCATGGGTTGAGAGATGGAGCTCCTCATCAGGCTTCAGGCTCAGCAGGGAGTCTGCTTGAGATTCTCTCCCTCTGCCCCCCGCAACTCACGCTCGCTCTCTCTCTCTCTCTCTAAAAAAAAATAAATCAATCTTTAAAAAAACAAAAACAAAAACAAAACAGTGATGATAATAATTAGTGTAACCTGGAAATCTGTAAGTTTTACTCTCTTGAAACTTCTAGAATTGTGACTCCAGGATTGAGATAAAAATGATCATGGTGTATTCTCTTCCTCCTGGCCCAGTCTGCCAGATTCTAAAAATGATTCATATACCATTCATTCACAAATAACGCTTAAATATAAGTCAAATAGAAACATTCCCCCAAAATTAATCAACTTCCATGGGACAGAGAAGATTCTATAGTATTTTAATCATATTTTATGTCCCTTATTCGGTCCATAGTCTTCTTAATGCTAGCAAGGTTATCCTGCCTAAAAGAAAAGCCATTTTCCTTTCTGTTAAGTTGTAACTTAACGCTTCCAGGACCTCCAGAGAGAGCTCGTGTTTATGAGCTACATTAGCAGTGTCAGATGAGATGTAGCTGGGATTCCTATCAGTTTGGTCAGGTATAAGATGAAAAGTTAGAGATGAAATGGAACTCAGAGACGGTCTATCTCCTTGATCCTCAAAGTGGGGTCCCAGGACCAGCAGCTGGAATACCACCCAGAGCTTGCTGGGCACGTACAACCCAGAGCTGCTGAATCAGCATCTGCATTTTAACAAGATCCCCAGCTGATTTGTTGATTCATGTGTGCATTAAATTTTGAGGAGCACTGGTCATTTGAATCCAATCTCCCCCCAGTGGGGGAATCCCTCTCCCCAAGCATCTCTGGAAGGTGGTCTCCCAGCCTCAGCCATGGTGAGGATGGTGGATGTTATTTTGTAAAAGGGATTTATCTGCATGGGTTTGAGGGAGGCTAATTTCATGATGTGCTAGAAATTGCCTGGTAGACTGAGGCAGGGGGAAGGTAAGTGGTATTGGGACTGGTGGAAATGAGGGTGAGGACTGTGGAGCCAGTCTGATGGGACAAGGCACTAAAGTCCAACTGGAGGGAAAGGCTGGGTCTGAGATGGGTGAGTTCAGCCCAGGGCAGAGCTGCTATGAGCAGCCTAGGAAAGTGGCTGATAGAAGCTCAGAGAAGAATGGAAGATGGTCTGTGTGTGGTAGAGTGCCCTTTGTAAATATTGCGCCAGGCTGGCGACATAGCGACATGCTTTTCCCTTGAGGAGGTTCCAGTTAGTCTTCATGAGCCTTTTTTTTCTTAAAATTTTTATTAAGATATAACTTACACACAAGTCACTCATCTAAAGCGTACAATCCAATGGCTTTTGGTGAATTCACATAGTTGTCACTCTACCACCACAGTTTTAGAACATTTTTTCACCCCCAAAACAAACATGCACCCCTCGGCCATTACTCCCATGCCCCCCCACACACCCCACCACACCCAACTCTGCCCCTGGCAACCACTAGTCTGTTTTTTATCTCTGTGGATTTGCCTATTCTGGACACTTCATGTAAATGAAATCAAACAGTATGTGGCCCCTGGTGACCTGCTTCTTTCACTTGGCATATTTTCATGGTTCATCTGTGGTGTAGCATGTATGAGCTTTCTTTTTAAAAGATTTTATTTATTTATTTATTTGAGAGAGAGAGCAAGAGCACCCGAGCAGGGGGAGGGGGAGATGGAGAGGGAGAGAGAATCTCAAGCAGATTCTGAGTGTGGAGCCCAACGCGGGGCTCGATCTTATAGCCCTGAGATCATGACCTGAGCCGAAATCAAGAGTCTGACACTTCACTGACTGAGCCACCCAGCTGCCCCAGCATGTATGAGCTTTTAAAAAGAAACCACATTATACTAATAATAGTCTTTCCCTATCCCCTTTGAGACATCTCTCTCCCAGACAAACGATTAAACTCTCCAACCTATCATGGTATCTTGCTGTGTTGTGTAGTGTTGTGTGTATACATGTATGTGTGTATATTTTAAGAAAACCTCCCTCCCTCAGTTCTCCATCCTCCTGCACCATCTGACAAGGTTGGTCCCCAGGGCATGGTGAGAGGTGTGACGCATAGCTGTCATCCTGGGATCTCCCTTCCGTGTTCTCCTGGGTGTCACCATTTCCTGGATCCCACATCTTTCCTTGGCTACACCCTTGCTTTGCCACAATACATCCTCAAGGAATACCCTGAGATAAGATGTGTGGAAGATAAGTTTTCCGAAATTTCTGAAAGTGTCTTTATTTTACTGTCATATTTGGGGGTAGATTGAGTCTGACTGGGTGAAAAATTTCATGTTGAAAATTACTATCTCTTGTACCTTAGAAGGCAATGCACCATATCCTCTGGCATCTGGTATTGACAGTGAAAAGTCTGATACCGATAAGATTCTTATCTCTTGCAGGGAGTGATTTTTTTACTCTCTGAAAATTTTTCAGAATTTAAATTTATCCTTGGTGATTTCTTCAGATTGGGGTTCTGTTTGCTTCTTTGTCTGTATATTCCTTATGCTGGACACACAGCGGGCATTTTCATAGTGAATACTCATGCTCTGGATCTGCAGTTTGGGAATTGGTTTTACTTTCCACGTTGTTGGTTTGGTAACTTCCCTCTCTCATTTTCTCCATCTTCTCTTTCTGAAACTCTTAATCGGTCAGATGTTGGACCTCCTGAATGGCTCTTCTTTTTTTGTTGTTTTTGTGGTTTCCATCTGTGATGGTCAAATATTTTTTGTTAGGATTTAAATTTTTTAATTTAAATTTTACTTAGTTAACATTGAGTGCAATATTGGTTTCTGGAGTATAATTCAGTGCTTCATCACTCACATTGTGATAGTCAGTTTTTCTGTACCAACTTGGCTAAGCTACAGCACTCAGTTATTTAATCAAATGCTAACCTGGGTGTTGCTGTGAAGGTATTTTGTTGATGTGGTTAACATTTATAATCAGTTGACTTTAAGTAAAAGAACAGATCCACCACAATGTGGGTGGGCCAGGTGTAATCAGTTGAAAGGCCTTAAGAGCAGAACTGGGGTTTCCCTGAGGAAGAAGAAATCCTACCTGTGGATCGTCAGCTCCTATCTAAGAGTTCTGGTCTGCCATTCCTCATGACTTCAGACATGCCTTCACAAAAGCCAATTCATGTATATATATATATATATATATATATATATATATATATAAATTTTGCTTTCTCTGGTAGAACCCTGACAGACATACCACCTTTTTGTCTTTGAAATTTGACTTTTTAAAAAAGATTTCATTTATTTATTTGACAGAGAAAGAGAGAGAGTACAAGCAGGGAGAGTGGCAGGCAGAGGGAGAGGGAGAAGCAGGCGTGATGCAGGGTGCTATCCCAGGATCCTGAGATCATGACCTGAGCCAAAAGCAGATGCCTAACCTACTGAGCCACTCAGGCGCCCCTAAATTCAACTTTTTGAAAGATTTTCCTTTACCTCATCTTCTAATTCTTTTCCACGTATTTTAGCAATAATATTTTCAATTTCTAAGTATACTTTCTTGTTCTCAGATTTTCCCCTTTTCATAGTATCCTATACTTGTTTCATTAATACAATATTTACTTTACTCCTTCTGGATTTTTTTTTTAAAGATTTTATTTATTTATTTGAGAGAGAGAGAATGAGAGAGAGAAAGCACATGAGAGGGGGGAGGGTCAGAGGGAGAAGCAGACTCCCCGCTGAGCAGGGAGCCCGATGTGGGACTCGATCCAGGGACTCCAGGATCATGACCTGAGCCGAAGGCAGTTGCTTAACCAACTGAGCCACCCAGGCGCCCCCTCCTTCTGGATTTTAAACTCTCTTTTCTTCCTCCAATTATCTCTCGCCTCTGCAATGGCTTTTTTTTCTATTTGTTTATCTAAATCTCTTTTTCATATTGGAGTTTTTCCTCAAATGCCTGCTAGAGGCTGAGGGAGGGGATAAAGGATGGGAGTCCTGCATATTTGATATTGTTGACCTGTAACCTCTGCCATTATACTGTGTGGCTGTTAAATGCCAGAATGGAGAAAGTGTTTATCTGGGGACCTTCAATTTATTTTGAGAAGTCTCCTATTTTTTGCTTGAGTGATAGACATGATACATGTGCTACGATCAAGATGGATGGGTGACTTTTCTGTTGCATATTCAGACTGCCAATGAACCTTCAGTGTCTCCCCCTGATCACCCTCCATTATGTCTGTAGTTCTGCAGGACAGGCTATGGCTTCCTTAACTGTAGCCCCTCCATGCATGCTGTGAGCCAAATGGCATCCTACACCTGCTTCATTAGTGCGAGCCCTTGCGTGTATTTTCCGCCTTCCAAGAATGTTTTGAACTATCTCACTTGCTCCCAGTCCTCTCTATCATTCTCTTAATTGCCATGAGTTTACAGGTTTTTATTCCATTTCGATCATTTTGGTGTTGGGAGGAAGAGGAAGTACAGGCATGTGGTCAAGTCATCAAATTTAACAGGGAATTTGACTCTTGTTTTTTATATATGTATTTGAGTATTAAATATAAGCTGAAGGTGGTGAGAGTGATGGCAACTGGAAAACACAAATCCTGTAAAGCAAGATAAAGATACCTACATTTGTAAAATCCCACTTTGTGTCCTCTCTTTAAGAGCCCTGGATGGTTCTTTCACTGATCATCAGATCAAAGCCAGATGGAGCCCTCAAGATCCCCTCTTAACTGGTCCCACCTTACCTTTAGACCCTTCTCTTTCCTTGGTCACCAGCTCAGAACATGTCCTCCTACAAACCTTTCTCCCTTTCTACCCTGAAAGTCCAGCTTCTCTACCTTTACCCCTACAGCTTCCTCCACCTAGGCTATATATTTCACTAATATTTCACTCCCACCTATGCCCATCTCAAAACCCAGGAAGCCTTCCTAAATCCACCCCAACTATATGTTCTTTTCCTCCCGTGCAGCTCTTATATGCTTACACTCCCCTATCACCGCAGTGCATTTGTCCATGTCATTCTTGCTGCAAACATGTAATGAGCACCAGCTACATACCAGACACTGTGCTAAGCATTAGTGATGGAGAGATGAATAAATCAGAGGTGGCCTCTAATTTTTCAGCAGCATGTTCTTATTCCTTGTCACACTTGCTCAACCCTTCTGCCCAGACTGCCTCAGGTACTCTCTGATACTGGCTTTGAAGCGGTTACTAACATAGTAGGTGCCTGCCCGCATTATTGTGTTAGACTTCTACGTCCATCCCCTTGCCCTTTAATATTTTTAGAAGTGGTTCTTGCTTCCATTTAGGAGCCCTTCATCTTCTCAAATAAGCCAGAGGTTTGATAGGCATTTCCCAGTGCCATCCGCCAAAGACATCAGAATGCATGTGCAGTGCTCGAAACTGACAAACACACCAGCCAGAAAAGCACACGCAGCATCCACTTAGCCATCGGGCTTTTGGAGTCTCTCTGCTTGCAAACAGCTACAGAGAGTGCTGCAGCAAAGTGCTAGATTCATGCCCATTCCTACCTCCAGCTCTATCAGCCAACTGTCACTCCACTGCGGAGAGGAAAGCATTAACAATGTACACACGCAGCCTCAAGCCCACTCGTGAGCATAGTGCAGGTGTTCACCAAGCGCACACAGGAACAAAGAACACTTTGCTCACCGATCTCTGTGCCTAGTTTGCTTTACACAGTCCCCTGGCCTTTTATGTAAGAGGCTCATGACAATGATAGTAGTTTCTCATGTTCCACTCCCAGCTACTTCTGAGTTCAGCCTATGTTCTGGAGGCTTAATGTCACAGCCTGGGTTTCTGGAAAGCAAACTTTGAGATGGAGATTAGCATGCCAAGACACTTACTAGGAGCATTTGGTGGTGGTGGGGGGGGTTCTTCCCTGTGAAAGGGAAGGAGAAGGAAGCTAGAGCAAGAAGAAGTTGGGCTGTGCTGCGGGTCCACCAGAGGTTCCGTCAATCCCCCAGGGATCTACGGGGCCAGGATGGCCTTCAGCATTGTCTCAAGTCAGGATAAGGGCTTGCGCCTTCCTATCTGTGCGCTGGTCCGTCAGTCATTGGATACAGATCACCCCGGAAGGAGGCAAGATCTTGGGCCAAGCAGTTTTCTTCAGGGGAGGCCATCTCCCAAACACTACCAGCTGCTGGGGGAGCAAGTACTTGCTGCTGAAGACATTCACTGCCGTTGACTTTCCCGAAAGCCTGCGCTCTAGAGAATGGCGTGTTACTGAAGGAGGTGTGGGCACACCAAAATCAATTCAAATGCTTCCTGCACTAAAGTGGTATTTTCTCATTCAGCTCCCCACCCACCCCTCCTCCCCCCATGGCCTTAGGGGAATGTTACCGGTGAGGAGGCTCCCACCACTCTCCACTCAGCACATGTTCTAAGAACTTCTTTGCCCAGAAATAACAAGGGGATTAGGAGGATCATCACACGCTGTCAAGTTACCGGTATATCCTTTCAGATCAATGAAGAAAAAGAATCAGCCCAAGACAAAGGAAGGGAGAAGCAAGAGTCTGTTCTCACCCTTTCCCTTGTAATACCATCTGTCCCTTTATTCTTCTTGGCCTTGTGCCCAAGGGTAATCTCTCATGCACAGTAGGTGCTCAATACACATTTATTTAAAGAGTGAACAAATAAGCCTCCTAAAAACCACTCTCCTACTCAATCACAGGGAAGACAAAAGTAGTGCTGGAGAGGCGCCTGGGTGGCTCAGTTCGTTAAGCGACTGCCTTCGGCTCAGGTCATGATCCTGGAGTCCCTGGATCGAGTCCCACATCGGGCTCCCTGCTCGGCAGGGAATCTGCTTCTCCCTCTGACCCTAACCCCTCTCATGTGCTCTCTCTCATTCTCTCTCAAATAAATAAATAAAATCTTTAAAAAAAAAAAAAAAAAGTAGTGCTGGAGAATTCGTGTGGAAAGTATATTTCATTACATTCTTGTTTCTCATGGCTTATTATCTTAAATGTTCTAGGTGGTGACTTTTTTTTTTGCTTGACCACTAAGAAGATGTATGTGGTTCAACTCACTAAGCAGTAATCACACCTACTCGTACATTTTATGGCATCCATTTCAGTCTGTGTTCCAGAAAGGATAAATTAAAATCCTGCTTTGGATTGAGCCCTTGCTCTCTCTACTGTCTGCTTTCCCTGTGGGTTGCCAGGAACCAGTGGTGAAGGTCAAGGCATATGTCTCTGACATCGATGATATTTTCAAATCTTGTTATTTCAACAATGAAAACAAATAAGGAAAGGCAGGAACTAAAATGTCCATTGAATGCGCAAGTACCTAAATGCTGTCGGTGTTATGTGTTAGACAGCAGATGAGTCCCGTGCGCGAGAAACTTCT
This sequence comes from Phoca vitulina, assembly GCF_004348235.1. Taxonomy (NCBI): domain Eukaryota; kingdom Metazoa; phylum Chordata; class Mammalia; order Carnivora; family Phocidae; genus Phoca; species Phoca vitulina. The sequence goes on along the minus strand of NW_022589738.1, from coordinate 15,106,937 downwards.
CAACTGAAAGGTTCCCCGTGGAGAGCTTGCAGCAGTTTCTTTGTCTCTGTCCAAAATGTTGAGTCGGCCTGCCCCTAATATCCAGTTGACCACTGTAAGGTAACGGAGCCACCTTGTCCTCGGCAAGGTTTCCAAAGCCTCATGATTTGGCCCCAATCTCCTCTCCTAGTTTCAGCTTCGGCCACTCTTAACCCACAGTCACAGCAATTACTTCTCACTTCCCCAGACCCTATCCATTATCAGCCTTGTCCATGCTTTAATTATTTCAGGGATCACACACACACACACACACACACACACAAAATGCCTCCGGAGACCAAGCAGGGAATGTAAGCTTGTGGTAGTTGCTGGATGGGGCTGAGCTGACTGGAATGAGATTCGAGAGGCAAGGAGAGAGGCCGGGGGTTGGGGTTGGAGATAGGATGGAGCAGAGATGAAGGAGGTGGAGTATGAGGTGTTACGACCGCTGTTGGTTCCCCATCCATATTCCTGTGACCCACCTGCTGTCAGTGGACAGTTTCCTGAGCGTCACTGCACACCTCCAGGACCTTTTCTACAGCAAGCACCTGTGACTTTGCCTGCGGGCTTTCTCTGGCTACAAGACAATGCTCAGCCCACCTGCAGCACAGGCCGGAAGTGCCAAGGAATTAGTGCCCCTGGAAGCAGCCATTGACCAAAGAGAGATGGAAGTTGGTAGATAAAGACCCCCATTTCTTGCCACTCAATTCTGAGGTGCTTTCCACGGTCTCTTAGAAGCTCCTCAGTGGGAACTGGCCCCAGCTGCCCACAAAGGTAAGCTGCTCTTTTACGCCTTGTTTATTGGCATCCCCTCCACCTCTTTGTCTCACTTCCTCTCTCTCTCCCTCACAGTGTTTCCTGGGGTCCCCTCCCAAAGAAGCTGCCCCCAAATCCCCATCTCAGGGTCCACTTTGGGGAGTGTAGAGGTTGATCCAAACCAAGACAGTAGGCTAGACATGCATCAGTATCTGGCAAGAAGGAGGAGAAGTCTGAAGTAGGAAACATCTCATAATATAAAGACATTGCAGGGTCCACACAGCCCCATTTACCAGAGTCTAAGGACCAGGGGAGAGGGCCTACCCACCTTCCTTAGGGTATGTTTGGCCAAGTTGGCGCCAAAACCTCAACAGAGGGCATACAGAGATGATCTGACCAAAATATTTGCCCTGCCCAAACTTTAATTCATTTATACTTCTGCCTTAGCAAATTTCCATGCCATTGAGATTTAACTTGGAGAAATTTATGTTAAACAGACCCAAAACTTACCTTGATAAAGCTGAGCCAGAAAAGTATTGTTCTTGCAAATAAACAGCAACTTTTTCTTTCCCGTTGGAAGTCAGATGGAGAGAAAATAAATTAGGAGGTGGTGAGGGCTCTGCATCCCAACCATTGTTTATGGCTCTCTTTACTTAGCCACTCTAAATCATGCATTGCCTCTAAGGGTCATAAAGATATCACTTTATCCACTCAGCAAGAGAAATGAGAGGTGAGGAAGAAGAATTTTATTTCACAAGAAGGGAAACAGAGCTCTGGAGATTTATCTGGGCCTGCATCAGAGTAACTGGCTGACCAAGGAGTTTGCATTCGGAGCATCAGAACTTGAGGCCTTGGCTTCATCTACAAGGTCCAGAAATGGATGAGATGCCGGGCCTTCTGCAAATTCAGTCACAGCCAGAGCACTCGTATCTTCCAATTAAGTGATATTACCCAGCTCTCCCCTACCGAGAAATTTTTAGATATGTAATTGCTAGCAATTTCCAACCAACAGTTTTCTGAGAGACTGGTATTAACAAGAATTCAGGTAAAGGCACGGACACGTTGAACTGGCATCTGCTATGTGTGGGCGTTGTGATACCTTAGAGTGTGGGACATCCATGGGGGCCCAGGTAGTTAATGAAGGCAACCAGCTTCTGGGGGAGGGGAGAAGGGGGGTTGCTTACCTCTGCTGCTCACTTGGCACCAAGATCTTAGCAGCAATTGCCATCTCGGAGCTTTCTGCCTGAATTAGCTATATGTAGTGCGACCGAGAGGGATTTGTTAACAGAGAACTATATGAAGAAAACCCAAAGGCTCATTGAAAATAACTGAATCCAACTTTATTTTTTTTTAAGATTTTATTTATTTATTTGACAGAGAGAGATAGAGATAGTAAGAAAGAGAGCACAAGCAGGGGGAGCTGCAGGCAGAGGGAGAGGGAGAAGTAGGCTCCCTGCCGAGCAAGAAGTCCGATATGGGCCTCGATCCCAGGACCCCAGGATCACGACCTGAGCCGAAGCAGCCGCTTAACCGACCAAGCCACCCAGGCGCCCCCTGAATCCAACTTTAGTAGCAATTAAAATATATGTTCCTTTATATATATTCGTGTGATAATATCATTAAAATCCTAGCAGGGCGCATGCCGTAGATTGATGTACCTCTACAACACTGAGAAGCACCATGCCTGGTCACTTTGTATGAGCCAGGTACAGAGCCAAGTGTTTTCTACTCATGAACTCATTTGATGTTAATGAAGCCCTATGCAGTGGCTATTATTACCTTCATTTTGAAAATGAGGACAAGGATGCTCGGAGACATAAATCAACTTGCCCAATGACACACAGCTAAGAAGTGGTGGGGATGGGAGGGAACCCAGGACCAGTGATTCAAAAGTCCAGGCTCTTAACTGCTACATATGAAAAAAAAAAAATTAATTTCTAAGCTTTCCTCACTCTATTGAACTAGATGCACAGACTTGGGATTCGAGATTTACTTAATCTTTGGGATGAGATTATGAGGCCCTCAAGAGAAGATATCCATTCTTTCTTTTCCTAATTAATTAACAGACATTATCAAACTTTTGTTACATATGGAGAACGGCATACCAGGTACTTGAGAAACAAAGGTAATAGGACAGAAAACCTTCCTTACGCTGAATTTTCTTTCTCTCTCTCTCTAGCTATACTTGCATGTGCACCTGTCTTTATACCTATGTTATTTTGTGTTTTTTTTTTAAGATTTTACTTACTTATTTGACAGAGAGAGACACAGTGAGAGAGGGAACACAAGCAGGGGGAGTGGGAGAGGGAGAAGCAGGCTTCCTGCCAAGCAGGGAGCCCGATGTGGGGCTCGATCCCAGGACCCCGGGATCATGACCTGAGCTGAAAGCAGACGCTTAACGACTAAGCCATCCAGGCGCCCCTATACCTATGTTTTTAACCAGAGGAACTGGTGTAACTCACATAAAGTGGGCATGAAATGGTCAAGTAACAAAATCCAGGTTCTCAAGGCCAAGGAGAATGCTTAATGCTTTCTCTTAATGCTTTCTCATTTGTTAATGCTTTTCTGAGAAAAGCATTATATATATATACAATATAAAGGGGACAATTTCTGGGTAGTATGGAAGTGTTTTGATATTGTACCATAGAGAAAAAAAGAGAGCATATGTGTTAAATAGTAGACAAGTGACTTAACACATCTGTATTCATTTCCTAGGGCTGCCGTAAGAAATTACCACAGATCAGGTGACTTAAAATGACAGAAGTGTCTTCTCTCATAGTTCAGGAGACCAGAAGTCCTCAAGCAAGACATCCACAAGGTAGGTTCCTTCTGGAGGCTCTGAGGAAGAAATCAGTCCCATGTCTCTTTTCTGGCTTCTAGCAGTGGTTGCTGGATTACTCCAATCCTTGTCACTGTCTTCACATGAGTTCTTTCTATATCACCATGTGCTCTTTCCTCTTCCTACAGTGACAGCCATCATCGGATTAGGGGCCCAACCTACTCTTATAGGACCTCATCTTAACTAATTACATCTGCAAAGACCGCATTCCCAAATGAACTCCTATTCTGAAGTCCTGGGTAGATGTGGATTTTGGGGTGCAGGGACACTATTCAACCAACTACGCCCTCTAAGCCTCAGTTTCCTCACCTGTAAAATGTGGATAATAGGGGCACCTGAGTGGCTCAGTCAGTTAAGTGTCTGCCTTCGGCTCCTGTCCTGATCTCAGGGTCGTGGGATCGAGCCCTGCATTGAGCTCCCTGCTCAGAGGGGAGTCTGCTTCTCCCTCTCCCTCTGCCCCTCTCCCCACCTGCTCATGCTCTCTCTCTCACTCTTTCTATCTCAAAGAAATAAATTTTTAAAAATCTTTTAAAAATGTGGATAATAGTATTTCCCTTCTGAAATTACTGTAAAAATTAAATGAAAGAATACACAGGGGCGCCTGGGTGGCTCAGTCAGTTGAGCGTCTGACTCTTGCTTTCGGCTCAGGTCATGATCTCAGGGTCCTGGGATGGAGCCCTGTGTCAGACTCCATGCTCAGCAGGGAGTCTGCTTGAGATTCTTTCTCTCTCTCTCTCTCTCTCCCTCTGCTCCTCCCCCTACATATGCACACATTCTCTCTCTCAAATAAATAAATCTTAAAAAAAGAAAGAATACACGTATAGTTGCAGTACATAATAAGAAGTCAATAAATGTTAGCAATAAATAACAGCAGTAACCATAATAACCAGCCTGAGCTATCTCCCTACCATAAGGCAGAACAGGTTCCATGGCCACTCAGAGCAGAGCAGAAGCCTAAGGCAGACAGATAGAGGAATTTGGGTTGACAGGTAGCTGGAGCATGCTCTGAGATCTACTTTGCTTAGCATGCTCTAAGAAGAGTTTCTGCATCACATGAGGTGAGGGATAAGATCAGCTATTTAAGAACAGGAATAACAGAGCAACATGAGTAAGGCATTGGTGCACTGTAAACCAAGTGTGGGGACTGAACTGCAAATAGACCAGCCAAATTCTTACAATCAATATGATAGCTCTTCTAGGCAAGAGGCCAGTTTGGTATTTGAAAATGCCAATTCATCACATCCCCTTTCCCACCTCTTCTGCCACTTTTTTGCATCAGAGCCATCACACTTAGAGAATCCTCACACTTTTTCCCTAATCTCTCAAGGAAGCCACTTTGGTTTGAATATGGATTACCCGAAAGCTCTAGGTTCCTAACTGGCTACTGCACAGGTTTGTGCAATGCTGGAACTTCCCATTTATAAGCTACAAAGCCACTGGTTGTCCTTGTATCACTGACCCATCAAGCTTTTCTTTTTTTTTTAAGACTTTATTTATTTATTTGTCAGAGAGAGAGAGAGGGAGAGAGCATGCACAAGCAGGGAGAGTGGCAAGCAGAGGGAGAAGCAAGGAGCAGGCTCCTTGCTGAGCATGGAGCCCAATGTGGAACTTGATCCCAGGACCCTAGGATCATGACCTGAGCCTAAGGCAGATGCCTAACTGACTGAGCCACCCAGGCGTCCCACCCATCAAACTTTTCAAAGTTAGCCAAGCCATGGCAGCATGTGCCAGCCTAAAAACAAGCTTCGAACAACTGTGACTATTCCAAGAAATTGCCCCCAATTTCTCCTCTTTTTCCTCCTTATGTTCATTTTCCCATCTTCCTGGTTTCTGGATTGCTGGCTCTGTGCTTCTTACCGGGGCTTGCCTTAAGCCTAGCTTACCCCTCTCACCTCCACCGCCTTGGGCAAGAAAATCCCTGCTTCACCCCCAGTCTAGAGGGACTCCTGGTGATGTGCGGCGAATAGAGTTCCACTGCTGTCTCATTTGCTGGGGTTCTCATTCATTCTCTCTCTCTCTCTCTCTCCCCCATCCACTCACCTTCTGCGACCTATATTCATGCATCCTGCAGGGAGAGGTGGTGGTTCGCTGTGTCTCTCTGGTTTGGAGCAGGAAGAGAACAGCTTCCAGACTGCATAAATCCTGAGCCCATGCCCCCCACCACCACACACAGACACACACACACACACACACACACACACACACCTTTCCCAAAGGACAAACAGCACATTCATGCACACCACAAAAAGAACAAGAGATCCAAACAGCCTCCTCTCTCCTCCTCCCCCACCTTCAGCATCCAAGTGAGAACAGTCCAGAGCTTTGTTCTTTAGTCTTTTGAGTTTCAAGACTGCTCTGTGGGGGCTACATTTGCACTGAATGTAAATATTCATTAATGTATTTAATTCCCATCCTGAATATCTTTCTGTTTCATTATTGTCTGTCTAGTGGGCTGAGACTGAGGCTGACTTTTTCTGTATATCTTCCCGGTCCAGCATCACATATAAATGGGCACTTAATAAGTGATTTTGGTCATGATGGCATAATTAAATCTTTTTGTATTGGAAATTACACATGACTTGACTCAGGGGCTGGTCTAGTCTAATTGTGTTTGTGTTCTTTTTCTTGCTTTTTCCTTTATCTTGCCTAATCCTGTCTTAGCAAAGTGGGTTTTAAATTCCAAGGAGGCTCACATGGGACTTCAGTCCCAATTCCCTTATGTTGGTTGACCAAGGGCAAGGAATTAAAAATACGTATATATATGATCCTCCTGGAGTGGGCATAGAGTGATCCGGCCTTTAATGTATTCAAACCACTAATGCTGTCATTCCTAGGCAGAATGTCTTGTCTTCAAGGAAAGCTTTTATTCTTTGGAAAGATTCCAGCTTCTCGCTCCTACTGAAAGAATGGATCTGGCTTTAGGAGGCAATGCCTATTGTCTGGAGGAGAAAACAGCACTACGTTTTAGTCTGATCTGGAGGCTGAAGAAGAGGACAAGAGAACTTTACCCTTAACACCAAATCTTACACGTTCCCCAAAGATGCATTGAGTAACATCGCACCCACTCAAACTCACGGACAGACATGACCACCCAGAAAACCAGCTATTTAAATGGGGGACTCCACGGTACCAGGCTTCTCTTTGGTGTTAAAGATAAATATTGCTAATTATTGCATGTTATCATTTTCCAGGGTTTGCTTCTATACTGCAGCTAAAACGGTAGCCACGGGCCACATGTGGCTGTTGAAATGTAAATGAATTAAAATTAGATAAAATTTAAAACCCATTTCCCCAATCAAACTAGCCACATTTCAAGTGCTCAATAACACGTGGCTAGTGGCTATGTATTGGACAGCACAGACATAGAACATTTCCACCATCACAGAAAGTTTGATCAAATGGTGCTCGTCTACCTTAAAGCACATTGAAATAAATCTGTTTATTAGAGACTGGAATTTGGTGGGGTTTGTACCTTGCCTAGTACCCCAGAGCATAAATTATGAGTTGGGTGGTTACCTGTCAAGGTGCCACAGGCATAGAGAGACTCTAGGACAAGCCACTGTAGCCTGGAAAATTCTGGCAAGAGGCCAACTCTGACTGAATCCCTTTGAGGTGGAGCCTTCTGTTGCCATTCAATTCAGACCACACACAATAGTAAAACCTGCAGTTTCTGAGGACGCCTTCAGCCAAGCGTGGGGCTGGTTGGGGTGAGGGCATTGGTAAGCTCACATATCTCTGCCATTCGGTCTTGTAACCTGCCTTTGTCATTTCTTCACATTTTTCTATAATGATATTTTACATTTTGCATTCCACACATTCAAGGAATGTGATGAACAGTTCAATAGAAATTCGGAGAGATCGTGTTTTTCGAGCTCACAACAAATGGATCCGTGACAAAACTTGGCTTTGACCTAATTGCGTTTACCATGCCCCCATGATAAATTATTTCTTCAAGTTTAGACCCCCTTTTAAATACCAATAATCTATCTGTACAGAGAAACACAACGAGTGTCCAATCCTGAATAATACATCGGCGTAGCTTAATGCATCAGATCTCCGTAGAAGAGCAAGACCCGGGGAGAATTAGGCAGGGAACACATAAAGCTTAATGATGAAGCAACAGAAAAAGGTCTGTGTTCTTTATGGGTAACTCTTCTAGAAGAAGACTTGTGGTTCTATCCTTTCTTTCCCCTTTGGTTCCCTTAACTTAACAGCTGCTGCGTAAAAGCACAAATTATTCCCCAAGACTCTGAATTAATAGTCTCCTTTCTATTCACTTGTATCCTCCTCAACTGCCCTTTTTTGCAGCTTCCCCCACTGGAGTTGGCGAGGAGGACAGGCAGCTCCTTTTGCTCAGGCTGGCCCCTTTCCAATGCCAGCCTTTGTACCCAGTGTTAGCTGCGGCTCTTTATCTCGAATTTCCCTCACCAGGCTTTCACTTCCTGGCACCTTTCCTTCACTCCTCCCTGTACAGCAGGTGGAATCCTCATTTAAAAAAAATATATAGGGATTCTTTAAGTAACAATTTCAGAAATCAAATTATTTGCTATGAAATCGGCAGACTCTGTTTGCCAGGGTTCCCCATTACGCAGAATCTGTCCCGTCAAGATTTATTATTCTCCCTGCCGGCAAACAATAACAACTTTCTACTGTTACTCAGAAGAAGAAAGGGTCTTCTCGAAAGTGACGCTAAGGGGCTGTGGGTGTTGGCTCCTAAGTGTGCGTCTTTGCACGTGCCATACATTTGGATAAAAGGGGAGGTGACTGCAGAGGAGATCCTTCCAGTGGGGAGGACACAATCCATTTCCTGCGCCTTGGCAAGCATTCGGTTGGAAGCTCAAACCCCGTCTTTTTCCTTTAGGGCCCTCCCTGCCTGGTAGAGCCCTGGGATACCGCTCTCCGCCAGCCAGGAGAGGAAAATGAAACACCAGTCCACGGTGGCCGAGTTGGCTGGCAGCCATGCCCCTGAGAGCAAGATTTGGAATGCAGTCTACCCCAGGTGCTATTAGCACCTCTCTCCCCTTTCCCGAGGCAAGGAGCTCCTCCAGGCCAAAGAGGGTGGCGAGGGAGAATAGGGGTGAAAAGTGGAGGTTCACATCCCACTTCTCATTTCTGCTCTGCAGTGCCTTGTTTCCACACTAGGGAAATAGCAGGTTAACCCAGGGGGCAGGGATTTTGGCCAGCGTGCTCCAAACAAAATGGCTTTCCTTTGCATTGCATTGCTTAAGTAACATTTTCTGAGCCCTGGCTAAAGATAAACAGTGTAGCTCACTATATGCCCAATGACTCAACAGAGACAATCACGGATGCTAATAAAATCAGTATTTGAAAGAAGGCTTAAGGGGTTTTACGGAATACATCCATACTCAGACGTGCAGCTGTTACATTGTAATAAATAACTTGGAGGCTGGTGGCTTGTCCGTATTAACACAAGAAAGCCACTTTGTAATGGTCAGTAACTGCCCGGAAAATGATTTTTTTTTTTCCTTAGCCCCAATCCTATTACTTTTGATTCTTTTGCTTTTAGTTTTAAAGGCTAACAAAGAGCATTACATATCAACTTATCAAACGTGTGCTTAAGGGTACCAAATCCACCACAAAGGTCTTGACAATGTGACGCGCCTTCCGCCCCTCCTTGCTGCCCAGCAGAGCCCTGTAGCCCCACATGCAGCCAGACCCGCCAGTGCCCACCGGAAGCATTCCCAACCTTCCCAGCCCGGAAGGCAGGGGCATCACGCTCACGGCTGGATTCATAATCGTTTTCCTCCTTTTTTAGTATAACGTGAAGCCTCTTCTCTCTACTATAAAGAGCAAAATAAGTGCTCCTTTACCGATGTCTCCTTTTCACAACAGAGGACTCTGAATGTCACACCGAAATTAAGCAGGATTGTAACTTGAAGCCAATTGTACCTCTTGTCAATATGTCCGCCTTCCCCAACAGACTGGGTCTTAGTGTGGGTTCCCCAGAAGACCCTGAGATAGGGGTCAGAGTGCAAGTGGTTGCTTTAGGAGATGATCTCTGGAAACACCCGGAGAGGAGTGGGGAAGTGAGACAGAAAACAAGGCAGCCCATAAAAGGTCCATTATGAAGGAAGCTACACTAAGCTTAATTCAGGGGGGACCTACAAGAGCTAGGGTAGAGGGGGATGGATGCGAGCTGTTTACACACCCGCTCCTGTCAGTCATGACTGAGGGCTGCTCATGGGGAGCATTCATTCCCAGGATGCCTTGTACACAGGCTAGTAAGCTGTGACAGCCAGAGAAAGATCTCGGGCGACAAAACACACAGGCCAGCAATGGTAAGCGGGACCTGTGTGCACTGGAGTAGTAAAGTCAAGGTACAGGGTGGGCTCACATAAACAGCAAGCCCCCTTGCTCTCCTGTGCATCCTCAGTGCGCTGCGTGCTGTCATAGTCACTCAAAAAATACTTGTTGTCTAGCCAACCAGGCACCCTGCATTACCACATCCTACACTCCACCATAACTAGTATTTTTCCCCCTCTGTGAAAAGGGAATGCATTAAAATCCTCACCAAAATACTAGCCAGTAGGATCCAACAGTACATTAAAAGGATTATTCACCACGACCAAGTGGGATTTATCCCTGGGCTGCAAGGTTGGTTCAACATCCACAAATCAATCAACGTGATACAATACATTAACAAAAGAAAGAACAAGAATCATATGATCCTCTCAATAGATGCAGAAAAAGCATTTGACAAAGTACAGCATCCTTTTTTGATCAAAACTCTTCAGAGTATAGGGATAGAGGGTACATACCTCAATATCATAAAAGCCATCTATGAAAAACCCACAGCAAATATCGTTCTCAATGGGGAAAGACTGAGAGCTTTCCCCCTAAGGTCAGGAACGCGGCAGGGATGTCCACTATCACCACTGCTATTCAACATAGTATTAGAAGTCCTAGCCACAGCAATCAGACAACAAAAAGAAATCAAAGGCATCCAAATCGGCAAAGAAGAAGTCAAACTCTCACTGTTTGCAGATGATATGATACTTTATGTGGAAAACCCAAAAGACTCCACCCCAAAACTGCTAGAACTCATACAGGAATTCAGTCAAGTGGCAGGATATAAAATCAATGCCCAGAAATCAGTGGCATTCCTATACACCAACAACAAGACAGAAGAAAGAGAAATTAAGGAGTCGATCCCATTTACAATCGCACCCAAAACCATAAGATACCTAGGAATAAATCTAACCAAAGAGGCAAAGGATCTGTACTCAGAAAACTATAAAATACTCATGAAAGAAATTGAGGAAGACACAAAGAAATGGAAAAACGTTCCATGCTCATGGATTGGAAGAACAAATATTGTGAAGATGTCAATGCTACCTAGAGCAGTCTACACATTCAATGCAATCCCCATCAAAATACCATCCACTTTTTTGAAAAAAATGGAACAAATAATCCTAAAATTTGTATGGAACCAGAAAAGACCCCGAATAGCCAGAGGAATGTTGAAAAAGAAAAGCAAAGCTGGCGGCATCACAATTCCGGACTTCCAGCTCTATTACAAAGCTGTCATCATCAAGACAGTATGGTACTGGCACAAAAACAGACACATAGATCAATGCAACAGAATAGAGAGCCCAGAAATGGACTCTCAACTCTATGGTCAACTAATCTTCAACAAAGCAGGAAAGAATGTCCAATGGAAAAAAGACAGTCTCTTCAACAAATGGTGTTGGGAAAATTGGACAGCCACCTGCAGAAGAATGAAACTGGACCATGTCCTTACACCACACACAAAAATAGACTCCAAATGGTTGAAAGACCTCAATGTGAGACAGGAGTCCATCAAAATCCTAAAGGAGAACACAGGCAGCAACCTCTTCGACCTCAGCCGCAGCAACTTCTTCCTAGAAACATCGCCAAAGGCAAGGGAAGCAAGGGCAAAAATGAACTATTGGGACTTCATCAGATAAAAAGCTTTTGCACAGCAAAAGAAACAGTCAACAAAACCAAAAGACAACCGACAGAATGGGAGAAGATATTTGCAAATGACATATCAGATAAAGGGTTAGTATCCAAAATCTATAAAGAACTTATCAAACTCAACACCCAAAGAACAAATAATCGAATCAAGAAATGGGCAGAAGACATGAGCAGACATTTTTCCAAAGAAGACATCCAAATGGCCAACAGACACATGAAAAAGTGCTCAACATCGCTCGGCATCAGGGAAATCCAAATCAAAACCTCAATGAGACACCACCTCACACCAATCAGAATGGCTAAAATTAACAAGTCAGGAAACGACAGATGTTGGCAGGGATGCGGAGAAAGGGGAACCCTCCCACACTGCTGGTGGGAATACAAGCTGGTGCAACCACTCTGGAAAACAGTATGGAGGTTCCTCAAAAAGTTGAAAATAGAGCTACCCTACGATCCAGCACTTGCACTACTGGGTATTTACCCCAAAGATACAAATGTAGGGATCTGAAGGGGTACGAGCACCCCAATGTTTATAGCAGCAATGTCCACAATAGCCAAACTGTGGAAAGAGCCAAGATGTCCATCGACAGATGAATGGATAAAGAAGATGTGGTATATATATACAATGGAATATTATGCAGCCATCAAAAGGAATGAGATCTTGCCATTTGCAATGACGTGGATGGAACTGGAGGGTGTTATGCTGAGCGAAATAAGTCAATCAGAGAAAGACATGTATCATATGACCTCACTGATATGAGGAATTTTTAATCTCAGGAAACAAACTGAGGGTTGCTGGAGTGGGGGGTGGGGTGGGAGGGATGGGGTGACTGGGTGATAGACATTGGGGAGGGTATGTGCTATGGTGAGCGCTGTGAATTGTGCAAGACTGTTGAATCACAGATCTGTACCTCTGAAACAAGTAATGCAATATATGTTAAGAAATAAAAAAAGATAGTAGAAGGGGAAGAATGAAGGGGGGGAAATCGGAGGGGGAGACGAACCATGAGCGATGATGGACTCTGAAAAACAAACTGAGGGTTCTAGCGGGGAGGGGGGTGGGAGGATAGGTTAGCCTGGTGATGGGTATTAAAGAGGGCACATTCTGCATGGAGCACTGGGTGTTATGCACAAACAATGAATCATGGAACACTACATCAAAAACTAATGATGTAATGTATGGTGATTAACATAACAATAAAAAAGTCAAAAAAGAAAAGGAATGCATTTTACCAACCAGTTTTCCACTCTCAATACCTATGTACCAAAGAAGAAAGTAAGAAATCCCTACTGGGGTTGGGGTGGGGGCGGGAGGGGGAAGGGAGCAATGCTAGAACCCTTCATTTGAACACCACTATTTACGGCCACCATTTTCTATTCATTACAGATAAGGTCTCTAAGATTTTCGCTGTTTGTACCTTACTGTAAATGTTTTCCAGGAGTAATTACCTCCTACGCTACCATCAGGACTGAAACAGTGGTAGAAGCAATAACTGTGTCTTGCCTTCCTCCTCGGGCCCTTACTAACAAGCAGCATTGGCAAGAGAAATGCTTTTCAATAGCCTGGAAAAATTGAAGTCCCAGGTAGAACAAGTTAATATGAAGGTGAAGGAAGGTGTAAGTTAGGGCCAGCTCCACGTTGAATCCACAGCCCCAGCGGGCACGGTGGGGCACAGCGAAATACTATAGTTTCACTACAAAGACAGCCACTCCTTTATTGTTCCCAAACAGAGGCCCAATGGCCAGGGTTCACCCCACTGTCCCCGGGGCACCGTCACCTTACAATGCCAGCAGCTGTGACTATCATCTCTGCCGGAACACCGACCTCCCTCCTCTGGGACATACCGTGTCCTTCAGGTAATCCTTCCCCTCAAGAGTGCCTGTTTCAGCTAATCCTTGGCATCTGTAGAAAACAACCCAAGAAGGTCAAATCCCCTGTGGTTCTGGTTTACATTCCCTTCTGTTACAAGGAAGTGTAGTGTTAAAGAACACCGAACAGAAGAGACAGACAAAGCAAGACTGGGAGAGATGGTTTACAGGAAGAGAGAGAGAGAGAAAACAGTTCTCCGAACTCCTCCACGGTAGAAGGATGACATCGCTTCACAGGCAATACATAGACCACTTGAATTCTGTTTCCCTGGAAGGTCAAAGCACCGTGGGATCTCTTTCACCTGACATTTCACTGACGAAAGTTCACTTCTAATGAAATTGTACATCTACTGTTTTCGGGTAACAGACACATTCAGGTGCTCAGGTGGTGGAGTCTCTGATGTGGCACCCCGATCCCCCTTCAGAAGGAAAGAAAGATTATACCCCTAGCCGTTGGTAGTGCCATTGGAAGGTGGCCCTCCGCCATCATCCTTCTCCAAGGATAGCTTGTGCTAAAGCAAATGACCTCGCCCATGGTCATGCTTCCTTTCAGGGGTAACCTGCATCAGCTATTTGGTAAATCACAGATTCAAAGGCTGGATCCCTTCGCTTCAATTCAAGACAATCCTGAAGGGCCATCCAAGGCTCAGCGCTCCTCCAGGAGATGGGCTGTTTCGCTAGAGGCTGCATTACAGATCGACTCCCTCCCCTGTTCATTCCTGCTTCCTTCCCCTTCTTGCCCCGGTGTTAATCCCAAGGGCTCTCCCTCATAAACTTCCTGCATGTTAATTTCCATCTCATAATCTGCTTTGTGGGGAAGCCAGTCTATAACAGGTACTTAGGCCCTCCTAATGCATCAAAGAGCAGATTATATACAATGAAAAAAAAATTCATGGTTTGCATATTTTATTGTGCAACGTTACTTTGGAAATTGCTAATCAATATATGTCCATGATCTCTTAACCAGAATATTTGATTAATTAAAGGGTCTTAATTCTCAACCGTGTCGGTATAACAAGCAGGCCGGAGGTCAGGGCTAGTGGGCAAATGTAAACAGGTAATAAATTAAACCACACTTTTTTTTTCACACCTTTTTCCCCATATTAACAGAAAATCATAGTAACAATGGCAAACAAGATGTATTAAGGGCTTACTACGCTACAGACATTGTTCTTAACACTTTGAATTATTTCATTTCAATTTCACAGCAACTCCGTGAAATACATACAGCTATTGTCCTCCACTATAGAGAGGAGAAAGCTATGGCACAGAGAAAGCACACAACTCTCATAAGTGATGCAGCCTGGATTTGTAATCCAGGCAGTTGTATTTGAGAACCCAAACTCTTACCGCCTACAGTATATCTGCCTCCCTAATTAAAAAAAAAAAAAAACTTTATCAATGCCTAATCATGTCTGATATGGTTGAAGTCAATGATTATTGATAGGAAGCTTTGCCTTACTCAAGAAATGTTGGGTAGGCTGAAGACTGTGACACCCCTAAACCACAACCAGCCTCTGGGGCTGTTGAGTCCTGCTAGGGAAATGACCTCAGCAGCACAGACTAGTTATTTACATCAGGGGGGCTCTCATCGCCCACCAGAAACAACTGTGTCTGAGCCCAAGCAGCTGTCTCTGCCATTCCCCGTATCTGTAGCCTGGAACTTTCACCATTAATCCCGCATCTCCAACCTCACAGCTTCTCCCTTTGTTAGGAGTTCGTTGGACAGTTAGGTAGTCAGGGCCAGGGTCCCCAGCAAGAAAATACGGAGTCAGGACAGCTAAAATAAAACCAGACTGACATCCTGTTTTGCAGCTTGGATGGGACCGCACTAACATTCTGCTTTGCAGCCTTTGCAGAAATGGCTTCTGCAAAACGTCCTAAAATAAGGCAATTAACCACAAAGCATTTGTCAATATCATGGGCAAGGGGGCAGTTAAGACATAAGCCCCCAGATGTCAGCCAAAAATAAAGACCATCAGCACATGGACATTAACCTAATAGGTAGACAGATATGTGATCAAAGCTCTGATTGGCATGACTCAGCACACACTGATTGCTTAAGATAGTTCTGCAAAAGAGCTCATCAAAACCCCTAAACTTAGAAACTCCAAGGGCGACCTTCTCGGGGCCCTCCTCCCTCTCCGGGAGCTTTATACTTTTGCTCAATAAACTTTGCTTTGCTGCCTACCCCCCTTCGTCTTGTCTACCTCTTCATTCTTCAAAGTGGTGTGACCAAGAACCACGGGCACTAAGGGGACACGAATCCCATTACAACTTCACTCTCAGTGATGGCCTTGTCTCCACTTCACAGCAAAAATGAGCCAACAATTAAGAACCACCTCACTGTTTCCTTCCCCATCTACAACTTGTCTTTGTACGTTTGGCCTTATCTTCTCTCCAGTCTCCTAGGAAAAGGCCCTCTGTCCCCAGCCTGATCTCATCACATGTTTGAACCCCATCTCCACCTCCATCCTATTCAAGAACTTACTCCATCAACATATTCTAGCCGCTGCTCAGAAATACCATTAACTTTGGTATATATTCTTCCAGTTTATATATACATAGACACCATATTGATTTTTAAAACAAAAATAGTATATTTTCTTACTGTCTTCCAAACTTTTTCACCTATAAATGTTCTTTCAGACATTGTATGTAATGGCTACCTCCTTGTGGTGGATATGGTGGATATGACATTCTTTCCACCCTCCCTCTTTCGCATCTTGCTGAAATCAGCCACCGGAAAGCTAAAAACTACATTTCCCAGACTCCCCTGCAACTAAGATTTTGGCTACGGTTAAGGTTCTACTAATCAGATGCACTCACATGAGGTCTGAAAGATGGGAGTGAGGGAGAGACTTTGCCCCTGAGCCCCCTGCTGTTTGGGCAGGCAAGTTCAGGCATGGAGACATTTGAGGGTTTTTTTTTTTTTTCTCCAGTATCTGTAGCAGAAAGCCCAGTGTCTGATCACAACCTGAAGAGCTAGGGCAGCCTTCAAGGTGCAGGGAGGAGGAGAGCTATTCCAGTCAGGGTGGTCAACAAAGGTTTCTCTGAGGCAGCAGCAGTTGCTCAAAGACCTGAATGAGAGGAGTAAATAAGACATGCAAAGATCTTGAGGAAAACATTTCAGGCAGGCAGAACTGCAAATGCAAAGCCCTGAGGTAAGAATCAGTGTGGATAGAGCAGAACTAAGGATGGGGAGAGTAGTAGAAGCTCAGAGCAGAGAAACAGAAGGGGCTAAATCACTTCTAACCATGTAAACCGTCATAAGGCATATGGATTTTATTCAGAGTGGGGTGGGAAGCTGTTGGAAGGTTCTTCCATATGTAGGGACATGGAAACTGAGTAACATGACTGCTCTGCCTAAGTAAGTATGTAGGATTAAAGAAGTAGTATCTGGGCATGAGAATTTATGCACTCAAAGATGTAGAAACAGGAAGCTGGGGAAGTTGCAAGGTCAGGAACAGTTAGTTATTCACATGGAGGGCACCAAATGTTATTGAAAGGGCAATCCAGAAATCCATCATCCAAAAGCCTGTTCTTTTCCATTCAATAAAGTGTGGAGCACTTATTATATGCCAACTATTCCTTTGTTCAAACATTCAACAAGTACTTGCTGATGTTTACTAGTTCGCTGGATGCTGACAAAACAAAAAAACTACAAAGATGAGTAAGACTTGAACTTGCCTTTGAGAGTTTTCATTGTCTGCAAGCAAGAGATCACCTCCCAAGAGCTGTAATGGTAATTTGCCCTAGAATGGTAACTAGGGTGACCAAAGAAAATAGGGGACTTCCAGTTAAATTCGAATTTAGATCAACAATGAATACTTTGTAGTGTATATATGTCCCAAATATTGCAATGTCATAATTAGTTCATGGGACATACTTCTACTACTTAAGTATTTGTTCTTTTTATGGAAGCAAACATAACTGGGGGTCCCGTACTTTCGTTTGCTAAATCTGGCAACCGTAGGTAGCAGGTACAAGGGTCTTCAAACTGGTACATACCTTGGGAGCACATGGAAACTTTCCATAATGTGGACACGGTGGGATTTTAATGGGCCCCATGTCAGATCTCGATTTTTTTCCAAGTGTGACCTGCCCGGGAACAGGCTTATGATTGATGTTATGACCCTCTTGACCTCATTTTTTCACAGTAGCCAATCTCTTGCTTTGTAGAAGAAAGGGGTACCTCTCCCTTCCTGAGTATGACTCTGGTGCATTCTGCTTGGGTATGAAAATCTCCAAAATGCCAAAAGTACAATTCAATATAACGGGGGTTGACATAAAAAAAAAAAAAAAAAAATGAAGGAGTCTTAAGATTAGGTCACAAAACTTTTGCCAGTCAAGTGGTTCCAGCTTTTATCAGATTATTGAGTTGTCAGCTGATAGATCATTGAAGATTATTTTTGAAAATAGATTTCCATGTGATTTTTTGCTATATAACTTGGAAGGAGTTCAAACAACTGAGTAAAATTGCTGTAACAAACCCCTTCCTTTCAACTTATTTATGGCTCACATTATTTAAAAAAAAATAAGAATAAACTCATGCTCAGCCCTATTTCATTCTGGCAATAAAAAATATTCATCCATAAATACATGAAATATTGTTTTGAAGATCCCCGTTTTCTGTATTAGGAAATGTATTTTTGACAAAATTTTACATTTTATGTTTAATGATCACCAAAATTTGTAGTATGTTTATATTATTTTAATCAGTTGGGAACAACTAATTTTTGTAGCAATGACTCAATCCAGAAGACGTTTTTAAACACTGAGAGCCTTGTAATCATAGGAAATAAAAGTAACAATAATGTTAATTTATATATATTTTATTGTAGAGAGCATAATATGGTGGTTAATAAAATTCTTTCAAACACAAAAATATATTACATTAGAATAAAATCCTGCAAGGGAAGCAGAATGGAACCAGGAGCTCAAACGAGATAAAGGAAAGAGGTCAAATCTCTGTCGGTTAAAGAAGAGCTTGTTTGTGTATTTTTTTTAAAGGGGGGATGGTGGGTATCAAATCACCATGATATTTAGATTCCACTGGATAATTCTGCTATAGACTGAATATTCTCCCAGCCCCACCCACCCCCACCCCTTGTTGAAACCCAATCCCCAACGTGATGGTGTTTGGACGGAGCCTTTGAGAGGTGATTAGCTCAGGAGGGCAGAATGCTCATGAAGGGGATCAGTGGCCTAATAAAAGAGACCCCAGAGTGCTCCCTCCTGTCATGTGAGGACATAGCAAAAAGGTGGTCAGCTGTGAACCAGGAAGTGGGCTCTTACCAGACATCTAATCTGCCAGTGCCTTGATCTTGGACTTGTCAGCCTCCAAAACCACAAGAAATAAATTTCTGTTGTTTATAAGCCACTCAGCCTCTGGTGTTTTGTTAGACCAGCCCGAACAAACTAAGACGCATTCAAAAGAAGAATGTCGGAGTCTTCATTATAAATGTCAATTACTTAAAATATACCACAAATGACATTCTTTGCAGTATTCAGGTTTAAGATACAAAATTTTCCATGTCAACTTCAAAATGTCCTAGGGGTTACATCGCTTTTATTGAAATCGTTTTTATTTTAGGAGGTATGCAAAAATTTTAAAAGTTTGAAGGCCACTTGCCAGGTACAGAAACGTCTGGGCTGGGGGCAGGGAGTGGGCATCTCAGCCTCCTGGGGCTAATGCTCAGCCTGCTTCATGTCTCAGGTCCCTACCTTGGGACGCCTGGATGGCTCCGCTCCGTTGGTTAAGCGTCTGCCTTGGGCTGAGGTCATGATCCTGGAGTCCCGGGATCCAGTCCCGCATCGGGCTCCCCGCTCAGCTGGAAGCCTGCTTCTCCTTCTGCCTGCCGCTCCCCCTGCTTGTGTGTGCTCTCTCTCTCTCTGACAAATAAATAAATAAAATCTTTTAAAAAATTAAAATATAATAAAAATAAAAAATGCCCTGCCTTTATAGCATTTTCCTTTCAGAAGGGGATCTAAAAAAAGGTTCTGTTTTGAAGGGACTCTCGTAGAGGCTAAAGGTCTGGTTTAGGGGCAGTGGACTAGAATAGGTATGCAGCATTGCTGCGGGTAGGAAAGTGAACGCAGTCAGACACCCTAGAAATGAATGCTGAAAATCAGTTCACGTTCTGCTCAACAGGTCTTGGACCTCGGCACAGAGCTACTTCCACTTAGAGGAATGAGCATCGTTATTTTGGACAATGGCCCTGAATGGGCTAGCAGGAGCCCTAGTTAAGTCCCTGTCCACATGAGGGGTGTAACACACAGAAATTTCTTAAATCATGCAGATACCTGGTTGAATTCCTGAAGACACCGATCTGGCGTGGCTCTGCAAACAAGAGAAACTAGCAAAATGCTGGAACACCTCTGGAGGAGTGTATCAATTAAATGAGAAATTTTTCCTCTCTTTGTACCAAATGCAATGTGTCCCCAGCTGGGACATTGTGTGCAGCTCTGATCAGAGCACTCAACAAGTACACAAAGGTTCAGGAGGAGGTCCAAGAAAATAAAATGCTCCAGGTGAGGTGGTGAAACAGGATCCTGAATGAACAATTCCTCAAGGGAGATGAGCTCGACAGGCACTCCTTGGGCTGGTCAATTTTAACCACAACAATGGAGCAAAACTCTATTGGTGATTCTGTCTTTCAGAACGGGCAAGAGCTTGAATATTAGATATAACAGCAGGGCATAAATGTTGAGCAGGTTACTTTGACTTAAGACAGAACACTGAGTACATTTATATTTGGCTTGGACACATTTAAACACCTACAGCTTATAGCAGTTTCAAACAAGTTCCAGCTACTCGTCAAGCTCACAGAAGTGATCCTGAGGCTGAGTGTTTCCCAGGATTTTAGTAAAACAGCTCTAAGCAGTTTTGTTTTTTTCTTGTAAGCCTTCCATTCTCAAGACCAGCGGTGAGCCCAGTGCGGGCCAGTGCGGGCAAAGCCAGCCTTCGGATCACTCCCCATCTCATGGAAACTGCCTCTTCCCTCCAATGACTGTTTTCCTGCTGGGTCATCAACAGGAACATGGAAAGCTGTAAGGAAAAAGGCTGAGAGTTGGGAAGCCTGGGTGGCTCAGTCAGTTAAGCATCTGCCTTCAGCTCAGCTCATGATCCCACGGTTCTGGAACTGAGTCCCTCATCGGGCTCCCTGCTCAGCAGGGAGCCTGCTTGTCCCTCTGCCTGCCACCGCCGCCCCTGCCCCCCCCACTTGTGCTTTCTCCCTCTCTCTCTCTCTCTGACAAATAAATAAAATATTAAAAAAAGAAAGGGGGGCCAAGAGTTGCTTTCCGAAAACCCTGGGAATGGCTGCAAGAACACAGCTGTGGGATTCTTGAGCGGTTTTTATCCCCATGGTGAGTGGCCCCCCTCCTGCCTCTAGAGCTGGCTTGTGTAGGCTTAGCTGGTTGACATCATGTTGGCAGCTTGAAATTGGCCATGGTGGCAGTATTTATACCATGAAAACTGCCAAATGTTACAACTCAGGGCTTTCCTTTTTTATTTTTCTGAGAGCCAGTTGTTAAACATTTATCAGCACAGTGCAGATTCTCCCTAGGAGAAACCACCCCACACTCAACAACGGGGCCAAAGGTTCCAGGGCACCTGTAAGAGGCCGCAGGTGCCTCATCATTAACTGAGCAGCAACAATCGATGTGATGGCCAGGGCGGCAGAAGTAGCAGCCAAGGCGCCCAGCAGAGTAGATCTATAGTTAGTCAAAAGATGATCTCTTCTCCTCTCGGTGAGTCTCCGAAATTCCTATTGGCAGAGGGAAGTAGATGTTTTTGCAAGACCAGAAGGCCTTACCTCACACTGGGGCAGGGGTGGGAAGGGAGGCAGGAGAAAGTGAAATCTAGATTCATCTTATCGATGTAACGCAAGGCATTAAGAAAAAAAAAATATATCTAAACCTTGGTGATAAAATCCTTTCAATGCCATGTTGGAACAAGCTTCCCAAGGATTGTTTACTTCTCTATAGGAATGCACCTTTGTTTGACTTTGCTATTTACTCTTAATTACTGGCTCACGTCCTATGAAGTTACATGTTAACTTATAGATCTTTTCCAGGCATGATGCAAATAATGTCTATCCAGTTGAAAAGGAAATCCCAAAGGTTATGGTTTTTCATTGTCCTGGAGGATATAAACCCGTTTTGTGTCTGATAACAATTTATCTTAATATCCCTTTTAAGTGCCTCTAAATGCTCGGTCCCTCAAAAATGGCCTTTCAACCAGCTTTTACCACGTTACCCGTTCTCTCATTAATGGGTTAATAACTCTTCAACATGTGTTCATACTATATGCATATGAGTCGTGTTTTTAACTTTTTTGAAAATTAGACTCTGACAGCATAAGTAGGCTTTGATAAGGTAAAAGGAGTTCATCTCAGCTGATCCGAGGGATAAATATAATTTGGAGTCTTGTCATGGAGAGCTGCAATGGGCACAGTCCGACAAATTGATATAATTTCTGCTCTTTGTAATCCTATGTGGGGGGCCCAGCTCCCCAAGGAATACAGAAGACAGTGGCCAGCCTTGGTGGGATTATAGAGTTGCCATAAATCATTAGTACGGTAGACAGATTATCTCTCGCCAAACACAAGTATTGATGTCTTTAGTATCACAAAGCTGAAATCTGTAGGGGGGGGAAGAGTCATGTGTGTTTGAATTGTTAAGCTATCATTTAGTTTGTGTCTGGAAATGTCTTGAATGACAGTGTCTCACATAACCTCTAAAACCAATCACTCTTTATAAAAAGATTTGCTTGACTGCAGAAGCCTTGAGAACAACCTCCATTGTGCTTGGCTTTTTTTTTTTTTAATTTTAACCAACACGTCCCTGGGCAGGCAGCCGTTCTAAGCGCATGAAGTGCGTCTGTAGCTCTGCTATAATGTTTGTGAGCCTCAGAAATGGCAGACGGACGGATGGCTTTCGTTGTAATCTGCTAAAGCCTCCTCCATGTACAAGAGTGCCTAACCCTCCTGTGCAGTGTTTCCCTTCTTGACGAACATCCTGAGGAGTGACAAACGGTGACAGAATCCCTGAAAACATCCCATTCAGACCTGGGTGACAGTGAGTCGCAGCTCACCTGCTCTTGATATCCTACCTAACACAAAGCGTGGTATTTTGTGTGGAGTGCTGACAAGAAGCTTGCTTCACACGTGGCTTCAGCAACAACCCAGTCCGGTGGGAAAGGGTGACCTGTCCGTTCAGTTCCCTGTGGCACCCACCCCCCACACAGGAAGGTGGTCCCGTCTCCTTCTGTGCGAGAAGCTCGGACTTTCTCTTTGTAAATTTCTTCGCAAAAGTGTTGAAATCAAACTACTTCGGGCCAGGATACGTGGCTAGCAGGGATTTGTCACTGATCCCCCTTGTGCTGGTGACTCTAGGATGGTGCCCAGGAGCCCTGACTTTACATTTTGGCTAGGGGAGAGGCCAGATGAGCCCAGAGCTCCTGGTGAGTTGACCCAACGCAAAGAGTAGTATATATTCCTGATATCTCGACTACTGCGCTAGATGGCTAAATAAGACTTTGAGATTCTAAAACCTACAGTGGAAGCCTGAGAATCCCTGAGCTTTCTGAACTGGCTTTTGCTTACCACCCTGCCACACCAGACACTGCCCTTCACACACATACCAGCAGCACCCAGTGCCCACTCAGGAAATGCAAACAGCGCTTGGGTTCCTACTGAGTGAGCCTAAGCAACTGGATAGGCAGATCTGTGTAAGGACACCATCTCATGCAAGTCTACGAATTATGAGATTATCACTGATGCTAAGTCCTCACTTTTGCAAAGGATAACTGGGAAGAAACGTTATGTCCCTACACCCAAAATGACATCACAAATGTAAAAAGAAGCCATCCAAAACCCAAGGCGAAATCACAGCCAAGTCATTGGGAGAAGCACATCGATGGCAGATTAGCCCAGAAATGAAAAAGGGAAATCACGCAAAGTAGTTGCTTCTGCGGAAACTCAGAGGCTTCCCTTTTTATTTATGGGATGTCTGGACAGATTGCCGCGTAAGGTAATAACATATTTAAAAGTTGTTAATAAAGTACTTTGCACTGCTTTAAATTCAATTCACCACCTCAACTGAAAACTTATTTGCACCAGCATTTATGATAAAATCTAGATGATGAGATTTTTTTTTTTCCTCTCCGTCAAAGACTGACACAATGATGGAATCTCAACTTAGGTTTTTATCCTTGGTTTCTTAATGCCTGGATTTTGCACTTCGATACAAAATAGCTCAGTTTAATTTCTTTCTTATAGGATATTTGTCCCCAGCCTTTGCACTTTCCAACCATGTTGAAAATCACACGCAAATCCCCATGTCAGCAAATGGCCTCCTTTTGATAAAAATGACTGTTTCCTACGATGGAAACAAGGATAAAAGCATCCGGTTCACCGTGAACACAGACAATAAGACGGGGTTATTGAAACATTATCACATTTCTGTCCCACTCTGCAAATTTTTATTAAAGATTAAAGTTAATACACTGTCTAGTTATAGTAATATAAAATGTGCCTATATTTTACCAGCGAATGGTGTTTTGATAATAAATTAATAAATGGAAGCAAGAAGAATTATCTGCTTCATTCTGAAGATCTACAAAACCTCCAATAAAGATTTCTTGATTGAATGCAAGGACCCACAAAGTGTTTTGTTAAGAAATGAGTAATAAGAATTTACAGGAAAGCTGCTGCTTTTGGAAAGAGGGTAGTCATTTCTTGGTTGTATGACTTCAGCAGACTTTTCCACTGTCAGTTGTCTCTTTTCTTTTTCCAACCAACTGGAAACCTGTCATTATTTTCTGTATTTTCTTAGGGGGAAAAAATGTCACCAGTGTAGTCAGTACTTTTTTAAAAGGTCAAATTTAATACTTTTCTTTTATAGTGAGTGGACTGTGCAGTTATTTCCAGATAAATTTGAAATTAAAACACTTTTGGCTGCTAACTAAACTAAAAAGGTTTTATTTTTAAAATCCTTATATGTAAGTGATGAATCACCAAATTCTACTCCGAAACCAATATTACACTGTATGTTGACTAACTAGAATTTCAATAAAAGTTTGAACATAAAAAAGTACAATCCTGCTCTTGTGACCTTTTTGTTTATAAATTTGTTTACTTGACCTTCAGTCTGTCTCTTCAGTTTTTGAGAAGAGATAAAATCAAGAGCAATGAAGTCAGTGGCTTCAAAAACTTTTTACCAAATATTTGGAGAAGATTCACTTAACCATTTCAGACAAACATCAAACAAGTATTTTTAAATATGAAGACAGGCTTTGCACTCAGTGAAAATTATTATGAGAAAATAGTCACCTTTTCTCCACTTGGGAAGTTTTGGTTCGTTTGTTTAAATGAAAACAAAGGAAGAGTCTTTGGGAACCAAGAAGGGGAGGACATGCCAAATAAAAACAAATAATTGAAAGTCACAATAGAATATCTGGAAAATTAATTATAGTATTTTACTTATTATTAAGTCATAATTTTTTTTCAATTTTCACAAAAAAACAGTGTATGGAAGGAGTAACTAATTTAGATTCAGACAATTGAGGATAAGGAATTTTGAAAACTCTGAAAAAGAGCAGCTGATTGTTAACAGAGGGAAAAGCAGGTTTGCATAAAATAAAAATGGCCACTCACCATTCACTAACACTGACCCCAACCTCGAGGGCAAGGACATTATTAATCATTTATCCACATAAAGCATAGGCTGATGAACAGTTGCAAGTTGAAATATGATAAAACTACTTATGGCTATTAACTAGGTTAAAGTAAATTTTACATTGAACAGTGGTCTAGAAGACACTATCAATCAGAGATTTTCACTCAAAAGGAAAAACAAATGTTTTACTCATTTCCATAATATTCTCTAAAATAATTTTTATAATATGTATGGTAGGTTTCTGAGATATTATATCCAAATATGTATATCTTAAGTAAATCATTCATTTAACAAATATTTACTGAGCACCAATTATGTGCCAGGGAGCCATAATAATTTTTGTAGTGGAGAGAATAAAGGAATATGACATGATATATTAAATATCACAATTCAAATGCTACTTCAAATCCTTCTCAAAAGGAGGCTGTGGATAGATATGTATCTTGAGAGATCATTTTTAATGAGAGCAGGTTTCTGTTGGTACAAAAAAGATTAGAATCAGACAACTTCCGTAGAACAGCCCAGGAAAATGTCCAAGGCATCACATCACTGAGATGGTACATTCTCTAAGCTACTGGGACAATGTGTTATTTCCTTTATATTCATGTTTTACTTTGGGCTCCCCCCCACCCTGGAAGCAGACCCTGAGACAAACATTTAAGTAGAAGCAGTTTATTCAGGAGATGATACCAGCAACAACTGGTATGGGAGTAGACAGCTGAAACTGGGGAAGGGA
This sequence comes from Phoca vitulina, assembly GCF_004348235.1. Classification (NCBI taxonomy): domain Eukaryota; kingdom Metazoa; phylum Chordata; class Mammalia; order Carnivora; family Phocidae; genus Phoca; species Phoca vitulina. The sequence continues at coordinate 15,081,075 of NW_022589738.1, read as the reverse complement.
AGGAAGTCAGTACGGAGTTTGTCACACTCATTACCACTGTGTGGAGCTGGAGCCGAATTCTAGGAGCCAGGAGAGGTTACGTGCCTCGGGATCGCCCTAGCCAAGTTGACTTCATACACCAACTCCCATCAGTCCTTATAGGAGAGCTGCTGAATCAGGGGCATTCATTCCCCAGCACAACCCGCCTAACCTGCTCAACAAGTGGGCAGACCAGGTCTTGGCAGCAGAGGAAGGCTTTGGGTAAAGAAATACAGGTTCTGGCAGTTGGAAGTCTGGCTGGCCAGCACATACTAAGGTGGTGTATCAGTCTTCCAGAGCCGCCATAACAAATGACCACAAACTGGGGGCCTAAGCACAACAGAAATGGGTTCTTTCATGGTTCTGGAGACCAGAAGTCTGAAATCAAGGAGTCAATGGGGGCCCATACTTCTGCTGAAAGCTTCGGGGGAGGATCCTTCCTTGCCTCTTCCAGCTTCTGGAGGCTCCAGGCGTTCCCTGGCTTGTGACTACATCACCCCAGTTTCTTCTTCTGTCTTCACATCACCACCTCTTCCATGTCTCTGTGTCTTTTCCTCTTCTCAGCTAAGGATACTTGTCTTTGGATTTAGGGCCCATCCTCAATTCAAGATGATCTCATCTGAAGATCCTTCACTTAATTACATCTGCAAAGACTCTTTTTTTTTTTTTCCAAACAAGATCACACTTGCATATTCTGGAGGTTAGGACATGGACATATCTTTTGGGAGGCCACGATTCAACCCACTACAGGTGGTATGAGCGAGGGGATATGAGCAGGACCTCGACGGTGCCTGCTGCAATCTAGGAATTCTTCTTTTTAATCCCCTTCAGCCTGCTCTGTGCCTGGCCCACCAACCCAGATCATTCACCAAAGATCCGCTATCAGTTTGTAGTGTGCTGTGTTAACTGCCAACGTTGTTGCCCCTTCCTCTACATGCTTTTCATAGTGTGAATACTTGCCTTCTATGGAACTGTGCGTTTATTGGTTATTTCTCTGACATAAATTGATCTTTAAAAAGCAGCAACCACAACAAACAGGGATGGGATGTTCCTTCCACTTACAACAAACCTTTTTGTGAACAAAACATGGTTTCCTACTTATATAGGTATACACAGATAGTCACTGCATAAAGGCAGTGCCCTCACAGTCTTGCAATAGAAGGTAAGATTGTGGAATGAAAAAATTAGGCAGCATGTCACAAAATAATTTAATTGAAACCCCCAGAGTTTCACACTTATGATTGCAACAAGTCAGGCGGACCGTCAGGCGGCATGCAATGGGTGAAACATTAATTGGGGCCCGTGCCTTGCATATTAGAGTATGTTTCTCCAGGTCCACCACAGCCTGCAAAATTAAAACAATTCCCCCAGCAAGAGAAACAGCTAGTAAGCAAATCCACATCACCACCACTACTGTTCAAGAGCAGGTGTCTGTCGGTTTTTGCCCAGTGTCGGATTTACTTTTTCCAGATCAAGGGGGTTTGTTTCCTGATTATAGATCCTGCTCATCACTTATCTGGTAAGATTTTCAGAAAGGTTCCTTCGGAGGACAGTAGGGAAGGACCCGGAGTTGAGTAGCACTCTGGGAGGTAATAGAGATACTAAGCTGGGAAAAAAAAAAAAATCACGGACAATTCTGAGAAGTGGGTTGTAGAGTAAGGGATGGAATAAGGAGAAGCATGCCCATGGAGGGAGCCACAGGCAAGGGGCGCATTGATAGATCATCCCCAACTCTGTCCCAGCCTGGCAGCCATTCAGCAACTTCTGCAATTGGCACTTGTATGTCTTTCCATCCCAACACATTTGGTTAAAAGTGGAGAAACTGAAGGAAGGAGGCTCATAAGACAGGATGTACCCATTCATTCACTCAAAAGGGGGATTCCATCAATTCCAAATATAAGCACTTCACGTGCCTTCACTCATTCGCTCATGCAATAAATCTCTAGGGAGTACCTATTGATTGCCAGGCGATATGCTAGATACCTATGATTCATCCTTTTGAGTCCTTTTCCTTGTCTCTCTTCCCTCTGACTTTGGTGACACTCAGTCTCCTTTGTTTACTAAAAATAGGAACCTCTGTTTCCTTTCAAAAAAAAAGCCCCTCAGATTTAAGAAAACCATGATCACACTGTATCCAAGATCCTTATAATTACCCTATGTGGTGGTAAGTCCAGATGCAACATTAAGTAGATTACAAAACCCCGCCACGATTTCACAATAAAAAAGGAAATGAAAATTGCAGTCCAACATTTAATTGTTTTTTTAACATGTTTGTTGAAAGCAAGAGAAATGAAAGATTCAAAACAATATCTATTCTTTTAGGAAGCTGGGATTTCCACTTATCAAAAGATTATTTAAGAGCTGTGGAATACTTCACAGGTGAGAAGCTATACAGCAGAATGCCTTTAACCATGAATTTGAAGGATGAATTATAACCTCTTTTGGCTTAATCATTCTGCAATCGCCCTCCAGCCAGACACTTAAGGATGACTAAAACTTTTCAGTCTCTATCTAAAATACTAAGCTTATAGACGTCAATGCCAAAACGGCAATAAAATCTAGACTTCTGGAAGGTGAGGCAGGAGTTCAAAGTCTTACAGACTCTCCATTCCCCCACAAGAAACGTCTCTTTGTCTCTGAATTATCCGATAGTTTTTAACTTTGTGAGCATAGGAATTACTTGGGGAGCTGATTAGAAATCCGTATTCTTAGACCCCACCCATGCCATTTAGTAGTTCTGAGGTGGGAGCCAGGAAATCTGCTTTATTAACAATCAACCTCAGATAATTCTCGTGGAGGGAGTTTGCTGATCACATTCGGAGCAACAGTGACCCAGGGAAAATTCATCCTGCATTTGTTACTTCCATTGTCTCTAACGATGTGGTGATAGGAAAGATGATTTCTTGCCTTTTCAAATTTTTAGTGATGACTTAATGAACACTTATTTTATGCCAGGCATTCTATGTGTGTGCATATATATCAGTTTATATCTGTATCTACATCTATGTTGATATATACATCTGTATCTATACTTATATCTATCAGTGTATCTAATTCTCACAATGACCCTGTGAGATAATATCCCTATTTTACCACGAGAGAATGGAGACTCACCAAAGTTAAGCGAGTTGCTCGAAATCAACCCTAGGATATCTGACACCAAAACATTTGTTCCAAATTGTTGCACTGGCCTCCCAAAGAGTTCCATGAGCGCATTGTATATTTTTGATACTCACCCAGTTAACCTCATAGTGGTTGGTCAGTTACTATAATAATTCACATCGCTTTAAAACCATCACTCCCACAAACTCCTGCTGTGCCAAAATAGCTGCCATAGGTGGGCAGATGAGACAGGCAGGGAATAGCTGGTCACTGGAGACCAGTGGCCATGGTCAGGCAATCAAAGAGAACCCCAGCTGCTGTCCTAGAAAACGTACTCGTAGGCAATAAGAGTTTCATGTATTAACCACTGTAGGGATAGTTTACAATGTTAAAGAAGGAGCTTAGGACTTCTAATAATGGCGGGGGAACTGATATTAGACTAACCCTTCTGCAGATGGCAACTATAAACTCTGAACAACATATAAAATAGCCATTTGGAGACACTGGACAGTGACCAAAAGCAGGAATAAACTGGAGGAAATTTGGCCTCTGAAGCGGGAATCACACTAGCTGAGAGTCACATTTATATGTCTTTTTCTCTGTCGTTTTTAAGGGTATTCCTTGGTCCTCACAAATCTGCTGGATATGGCCACAGAGGAAATCTTGAGTTTTATTGACCTGAAGATTTAGAGGACAGAATTTAGACCTGGCAGAGCAACGGGGAATTGAGGAGGGAGAAATCCCAGAAAAGAGAGCTTAGAGAGGGAAATCACAAAATGTGCAGGCAAGCCTTCCTCGAATCTGTGACTGACTTCTGAATTGTAACGCGTGGGCTAAGACTCCAGGGAGCCTAGGGGAGAAACAGTAGCTGGAAAGCTGGAAACTGAATAGCAGTTTTAACAACTGTCCACTGGAGAGGAGAAAGAGTTTGGAATTTGGATAGTCTCAGGTTAGAAGGGCTTGGTAAACACCTCAGACTTCCCGCTGTAATTCCATCCATGTTGTATCTTTGTGATATATACCACATGCCGAGATTAAGGGCTTTATCCAAACACAAAAGACAAAACTTAGAGCTGCCTTAATGAAGCATAAAACCAAGCCTCCAAAAAATCAATCAAAACAAAACTCAACACTCTTTAGAGGAACATAAGAGAATCCAGACTGTCTATAATGTATTATGCAGTGTACAATAAAAAATCACTAGATATGTGAGGAGGAAAAAAACCCAAACAGGAATATTTGGAAGAAATCAGTCAATATAATATAAACAGACCCATAGATGATCCAGATGTTGTAATTAACAGACAAGGATTTTTTTTAATTTAAATTCAATTAACCAACATATAGTACATCATTAGTTTCAGATGTAGAGTTCAATAATTCATCAGTTGTATATAACACCCAGTGCTCACCACATCATGTGCCCTCCTTAATGCCTATCACCCATTTATCCCATCCCCCCACCCACCTCCCCTCCTGCAACCCTCAGTTTGTTTCTTATAGTTAAGAGTCTCTCATGGTTTTTCTCCCTCTGATGACTTCGCGTTCAGTTTTCCCTCCCTTCCCCTATGATCCTCTGTGCTGTTTCTCATATTCCACATATGAGTGAAACCATACAATAATTGTCCTTCTCTGATTGACTTATTTCGCTCAACATAATACCCTCCAGTTCCATCCACATCGATGTAAATTGTAAGTATTCATCCTTTCTGATGGCCATATTCCATTGTATATATATATATATACCACATCTTTATCCATTCATCTGAACAGACAAGGATTTTTAAATTATTATGATAAATTTGTTAAAGAATTTACAGGAAAAAAATGAGTAAATAGTAGAGGAATAGGAGGTTTCAGGAGAGATTCTTAAACTGTGAAAAAAAAAATCCAAATAACAGTTCTAGAACTCTGGCTCCTGCTCAGCAGGGAGCCTGCTTCTCCCTCCCCTGCTGCCCCTCCCCCAAGCTTGTGCGCGCGTGCTCTCTCTCTCTCTCTCAAATAAATAAATAAAATTAAAAAAAACAATTCTAGAACTAAAACAATACAACATCAACAATAAAAATTTTACCTAATGGGTGTAATAGTAGATTGGATGAAACAGAAGAAAGTATCAAAAAACTGAGGACAGGACAAACAAATTTTGAAAAAAGAATGAAATGAATCAAAGTGACATGTGGGATGGTATCAAGCAGTCTAACGTAAGTGTAATTGGACTCTCAGATGGAGGCAAGAGAGATAATGGTTTGTAAAAATTATTTGAAGAAATATCGACCAAATTTTTCCACATTTAATAAAAATCAACCACCCACATATTCAGGAAGCTATGACCCTACCATGCAGTGTAAATACAAAAGAAGCAAGAACATAGGCACATCATAGTCTAAATGCTAAAAAACAAAAATAAAGAGAAAATTTTTAAAGTAGCCACAGGAGAAAAGCACATTTACATACAAAGAAACAGAAAATAAAAATGATGTCTGTCTTCTCATTAAAAAAAAAAAAGAGAGTTGAGAAACCAATAGAAACAATGTTCCAAAATTCTGGGCCTTAAACTAAAAGGAATGAGGGGCAGCAGGAGAGGAAGAAGCAGGCTCCTCGCTGAGCAGGAGCCAGAGTTCTAGAACTGTTATTTGGATTTTTTTTTTTTTCACAGTTTAAGAATCTCTCCTGGGGCGCCTGGGTGGCTCAGTCGTTGAGCATCTGCCTTCGGCTCAGGTCATGATCCCGGGATCCTGGGATCGAGCCCCGCATCAGGCTCCCTGCTCTGCAGAAAGCCTGCTTCTCCCTCTCCACTCTCCCTGCTTGTGTTCCCTCTCTCTCTGTCTCTCTCTCTGTCAAATAAATAAATAAAATCTTGAAAAAAAAAAAAAAGAATCTCTCCTGAAACCTCCTATTCCTCTACTATTTACTCATTTTTTTCCTGTAAATTCTTTAACAAATTTATCATAATAATTTAAAAATCCTTGTATGTTCAGATGAATGGATAAAGAAGATGTGGTATATATATATATATACAATGGAATATCACTCGGCCATCAGCAAGGAATGAAGCTCTAAAAGGAATGGTCACGTTTCTTTTTTTTTTAAGATTTTATTTATTTATTTATTTATTTATTTGAGAGAGAGCAAGGGAGCATACGTGAGCAGGGGGAGGAGCAGAAGAGGAGGGAGAAGGAGGAGGAAAGAATCTCAAGCAGACTCCATGCTGAGCGTGGAGCGCAGTGCAGGGCTCGATCTCAGGATCCTGAGATCATCACCTGAGCCAAAACCAACAGTCGAATGCTTAACCGACAGGGCCACCCAGGCACCCCTCTGGTGGTCATATTTCTGGTAGGCTGGCATTCAGGATGGGACAAAGCATTCTTTGGTGGGAATCTGTTACGTGACTCTTTAAATTCTTTCGGAAAGCAATAGGTAGCCATTGTACTTTCCTGAGGAGGTGATGTGATAAAATGCAATCTGGCGGGGAGAAACCTTTGCAGTTAGGTACAGGATGGACTAGAAGGGAAAGAACCAAGATGCAGGAAAATAAGAAATTAGGAAAGTGATGTGTCAATCCAGGCAAGGGGTTCTTTTTTTGGTCAAAGATAAGCATTGGGCAACAGTGTCATCGAACAAGGCCAAGGCCTCAGGCAGCAGACCCAAGAACCTGATTTGTGTGGACATTGCTCCTGGCCCCCAGTCTGAGATGTATCCTCATACTCATCAAGCTCATGGAACCAAAATGGTAGACCCAACAAAATGCTGCTTCATCCATTTACCATGAGAGATACAAATGTCAAGAGTCACAGAAAAGTCACAGTGGCAGATCAGCACATTCCCTCTTGGTATGGGAGGCCAGAGGTCTTGATGACTATGGATTGATAGCCAGAGAATTTAGGTGAGCCTGAGAAATATTCTTCAGCTGAAGCAGCCTGAGCCTTCTCACCCAGCACAGGGAGAGTGTTGCTAAGGATCCTCTACCTGCCCTTCTACTCGGCCCAGATTCCCTATCTACTGGACTATGCTCAGATGGATCCTGATGGTGTGGGACTCCCTTTCCCATAACTACCAAGACTGTTCTGTTCTTCACAAATATTAACAGAGCAGGTCTGTTTGCAATCCAGTCTTGCTGGTCCAAAAGCCATGCTGCCTCTTTAAGCAATGAATTCTCCCTTCTGATCTATTGCATAGGTCCTTTAGACTTTCACTCTCAAACAGAAATCTCATTTCAACTTTTTAAGTTTCTGATTGGCACCTCCTTATGGCCTCCAGGAATGACAACAAGGGGAATCTAGGAACAATGGAGAAGAAGCAGCAAAAGAAGCTGTGAGCACAGAGTTAAAGGCAAAATGCAGGATCAGATCAGGGTTGATCAAGAGAAATGGGGCAGTAGGGGCGCCTGGGTGGCTCAGTCGGTTAAGCGGCTGCCTTCGGCTCAGGTCATGATCCCAGGGTCCTGGGATCGAGCCTCGCATCGGGCTCCCTGCTCTGCAGAGAGCCTGCTTCTCCCTCTCCCTCTGCCTGCCATTCTGCCCACTTGTGCCCTCACTCTATCTCTCTGTCAAATAAATAAATAAAATCTTTAAAAAAAAAGTTAAAATTAAAAAAAATAAAAAGAGAGAGAGAAATGGGGCAGTAAACAGATTTTAGGACCAAAAATTGCTTTTGCCAACACCAAAATCCTACTGGACACCAAAATGCCTTGCCTTCCAGAAACACTCAGAAAACATTTGTGGAATGGGAATGGAGTGGGAGCTGAAGCTCCACCAGCTCAGGTCTTACAAATCCTCTGCAAATTCCAGAAAGGACTCAAGTTGCTCACCATCCCCATGGCAGGAAGCACAGGGAGGGAAGCCCATAGATTCCGTTGGAGTAAAGAGAGTTGAGGTAAAGTCGGGATCTATGTAGATTAAAATCCCTTGGCTGCTCAGAGCTGTCTCCCAAGGGGACTTTTATCAAAGGGTTAGTTATTACCTAGGTTTCATTAGGTCAGTAGCAATGATTTTGCTATTCATTCTAAAGAGTTCTAAGAGCATGTATTTCCAGATTGCATATAGGGCTTTTATACCTCTTATCTATTTACATCCAATTCCGAAATAATTATCCCCATTTTACAGATAAGGAAATAGAGGCTCAGAGAGGTTAAGGAGCTTTCCCAAGTAACACAGTTAGTGGCCGAGCCAAGCACCCGAACCATGGCAATCTGGCTCCAGGGCTCGTGTTCCTATCCACTACGCTCTTTCTCTCTCACATTGTGCCAGGCCCAAGACCTTGGATCCATAAATATCAAGCCCACCAGAAGCAACAGAGTAAGTTCTAAGGAAATGCTAAGGCAGAGCAGATGTCAAGTTTGGTCTGAGGCCCTTTTGCTCTATGGGCCAAATGGCATCTGCCTCCAGAATTGACCCCAGGACCAGTAAATGTCCTCTCACCATGTGTCCTGTGCCTGGCATGGCCAGAGCTAGACTACTTGCAGGAGGAACGGAGGAAATACACAGCTTGTCTGTCTTTGATATTATGTTAGCTTGTGGGTCTGAGGTCCCTGAACCACCAAGATAAAGTTCTTTTTTCTTAGCACACCTAACTTGGCAGATGCTAGCATTATAGCTGAACAGATGTTTTCCCTGGAGAATCTCTTTCCAATACCTTATGATGAAGAATCACCTTCAGAGAATAAACAAATGTACATATGTGTAAGCTCCAGCAAGACAAAACCATCTATTTCAGATGAGAGACAACAAATGCTCTGTGCTTGGGGAAAATAGATATTAGACAGCCCGGAAGTCACTCAAGGATTTATTTTTAAGTGTCATTCCTATTTGAGGTTTTTCACTGTCCTTCCCTGCTTCCAGCAATTGCAATTTGGAACATTAATTCTGGAATTTATTGTTTATTTCTCCCAATGAAGTTTGCATCAAACTGACAAAAGGCAGTTTTATAAACTGGGTATGCTAAATGTGCTTATTTAACATATTTCTGTAGTGCTTGAGTTTAAACGGGAGAGAAAGTGGGTAACCTGTATAAACAATGTTTGTTTTTCTAAACACTTGGTAAGTTTTTCGATTGGTTCATTGTTTTGCTGTCTTTTTTAATGGCCAAATTATTCCCCGAGGTACCCAGATGCTCATGCAATTCTTTCCAATATTTATAAATGGTTATAACTGATCGAGCTGATCTGTTTCAGAAGCATATTGTGGAATTATTAACATCATTTTCTTGAATAATGACATTTCATTCTTCACTGACAATGTCCACTCGGTTCATATTTACATGGAAAATATCTTAGTGTCCTGAGGTCTATGAATGAGGAAAAGGCAAGTGGGATGTATATATTACAGTCAATCTTAAATTTAAATTAGTTACGTGTGGTAAGCTAAATAATGGTCCCAAAAGCTAGGTTCATATCTGAATCCCCAGAACCTGTAAATGTCACCCTCTATGGCAAAGACTTTGCAGCAGTTAAGTTATAGATCTTGAGATGGGGGGATTATTCCGAATTATCCTCAAGTATCCGTATAAGAGGGAGCCAGGGGGAAATTTGACACCCATGGAAAATAAGAAGCAATGTAACTGCAAAGGGCAGAGAATGGAGTGAGGAGGTCACAAGCCAAGGAAGGCTGGCAGCCACCAGAAGCTGGAAGAGGCAAGGAACGAATTCTTCCCCAGAGCCTCCAGAAAGCATGGTCCTGCCGACACCTTGATTTCAGACCAGTAAAACTGATTTTGAACTTCTGGCCTCCAGAAATGTGAAAGAATACATTTCTATTGTTTTAAGCCACCAAGTTTGTGATCATTTGTTACAGCAGCCCCAGGAAACAAATATACTGTTTCTACATGTTACATATAAGCCAATTATTTGAACCTTAGTGCATTTATTGACAAATACAATATTACATGCCCTAGTTATCACCATGTTAGACCAAAAAAGCCTTTTTTTTTTTTTTTAATCACATATACAGAATTATACTCTACAGTGGGGATTTGAAGGTCGTTTTTTTCCCCCTTTTCTTTTGCAAGAGAAAAGTCAAAAAAATAGCTGGATGCTAGAAGGGAATATGGGACTTAACTCAAGCAGTAAGAGCCCTCAGCAGAAAGAAAGGGCGCACATAGGTATTAGTCATGGTAAATCATCATCATCATCATCATCATCATCATCATCATCTCTTTCATAGTATTATGTCTTAAGCACTCTTCTAAGTACTTTACAGATACCTATTCATTTAAGTCTTACAAGATGCCTACAAAGTAAGTCCTAGTATTATTCCCATTCTACAGATGAAGAAACTGATCTAACAAGTGGTTAAATAATTCACACAGCTGGCAAATGTTTGCACATATATTTTATCCAATGCCCAACAAATGGCTGTTGAAGTACCACTACCCAGGGCTATGGATGAGAGTGGGGGTGTAGCTATACAGTTTAATTGAGAAAATCTTCTTATAAGGTCAAAGGAAAATTGAGTTTATTGACTATAGGGAAGCCTATGGTAAGCCACATTGTCTGAGCATTCCTCTTGTCGAACTGCTATTCAATCAACAAGTGTTTGGTTGTCTACTATGGGCAGACACTGTGAGGTGAACCTGAAGACATTGTATCCTGATCCAAGCTGATGACCATAATTGTCTAACTCTCTCTCTCTGAGTAATCACTATAATAGTCAATGACTAGCTGCAAAGCATAGGTTTTAAATAGTCTGGCTATCATTAAGAACAAGACTTGTGCATCCCCCCAAATCCTCATGGAAACTTTGACAATGTCCTCTGAGTCTTTCAAGCATTCATTTATTTGGTTCTTAAAATCAATTTTATAAAAACACGTAACTAATAAAAACTGAAGGCTAGTATGTATACAAACCTAGCAGGGATGGAGCTTATAACCTTAAGGGCATCAATTACTTTGGGATTTCTGAATTAATGATATTCCTTTTTTCTTGAATTCATATTGAAAAAAATCAAACTTTTAAGTAAACCAACAACAACAACAACAAAAATCATGCGGACAACAGAAATCAGATCAGATTCTAAGACCTCCAGAAGAGTTTTTTTGATTTTGTATTATGGAAAATGTCCAGTAAACAGACTAGTATAATAAATCTCATCTGGCCACTCTTGTTTTATTGTATACTTCTCTCTATTCCCCACTCAATTATTATTTATATACAGTTCTTTTTTTTAGATCTTATTTATTTATTTGACAGAGCAAGAAAGAGGACAAGCAGAGGGAGCGGCAGGCAGAGGGAGAGGGAGAAGCAGACTCTCCGCTGAGTGGGAAGCCCAATGGCACGGGGCTCCATCCCGGGACCCTGGGATCATGACCTGAGCCGAAGGCAGCCGCTTAACCAACTGAGCCACCCAGGCATCCCTATACAGTTCTTTATAAGGATAAAATCTGTGTTCATTGGGAAACAAAAATCTTAACTGTAATTTGGACAAATATATATGCCTAGGTAAGCCACATTCCTTATTTAGATATAGAACATGTTCATCATCTCAGGAAGTTCCCCTATGTCCATTCCCAGTCACTTTACACCCAACCTAAAGACAATGATTATTCTGCTTTTTTTCACACCACAGATTAGTTTGGCTTATTCTAGAACTTCATAAATAGAATCATGGAGTACATTCTGCTATTACTTCTTTGTGTCTGGGCTCTTTCACTCACAAACATTATGGTCAGCATAATGTCCATTATGATCCATATACCAGTAGTTCGTTCCTTTGTTTCTTTTTTTTTTAGCTGACTAGTATTTCATTGTATAAATATACCACAATTTATTTCTCTACTCTGTTAAAGTTGGACATTTGAGTAGTTTCAAGTTTTGGGGTAGTAAGTCTGCTATGAACATTTTCACAAACTTTTTGTGTGTGAACATGTGTTTTAATTTCTCTTGGGTAGATTACCTAAGAGCAGAATTTCTGGGTCAAAGGGTAAGTAGCAGACTATTTTATCATTTATAAATTAACTTTCTGGGATCCCCCAAGTGACTTGCAAACGTTTCTTTTGACAAAATCAAAACATCCTTTAAAATTCTTTTTTAGGACAGAGACAGTCCTTCAGGAATAAACCCTTGCAGTATTAGGTAGCGACATGACATATAAAGATACTACCTGCTAAGAATTATTTTTTTTTTGGCAAAATACTGAGGTGACCCTAATACTTACTGAGAATTGCGTTTTTGAGAAACAAGCCTTATATAAGATTTTTCATACCACTCCACAGCAGCCCCAATTTCCAATACACCTTCCATCTTTCTTGCTTTGAGTCTACTTTTCATAAGAATGGGCAACTACCATGGTTAAGATTTGAAAGATTTGGGGGTTAACACAGAAGGATAAGAAAAAAAAATGGTTTTAGGGATTTAGATCTAGAAAAAAAAAAGATCTCCCATATCACTCAATTTGGCTCACCAGGAGTTATGTTGGAATGATAGTAACAAAGAGTGTATGTTTGTTGGGCCTTGTTCTCTGGCCAAATGTCTCCCTTGGGAACTTGTTCTGGGAGGTGATGAAGGAGATGTTGAAGGAAGGAAGTTGTTTATAGTAGTAGAGAATTTAATGATTCCAGCTTATGAGTCCTCACCATTTCTGGATCCCAATACATCTTTTTTTTAAGACTTTATTTATTTATTTGAGAGAGAGAGAGAGAGAGTGAGTGAGAGGAAGAGCAGAGAGAGAGGGACAAGCAGGCTCCACACTGAGCGCAGAGCTCAACTAGAGCCTCCATCCCACAACCCTGAGATCATGACCTGAACCGAAATCAAGAGTCAGACACTTAATGGACTGAGCCTCCCAGGCACCCCTGGATCCCAATACATCTTAAAATCAATTTACACTAAGGCCTTTCCAGTTTACTCTCCACTACTAGCCTCCCATCCCCCAAACTGACTTTCAAGCACAGTACACACTCAGTCATCTAGAAGAGGATACCATTTTCCTGCTTAGCAAAAAATCTTTGGGATATAAGAAAGGCTACCACACACCGTTGCCCATAAATCCAGGGAGGATGTGTATGTGAGTAGGTGCCTCGTGGAATTGTGTGGTATACAATCTGCACAGCCATCTAATGTGGGAACAAACAAGTACAGAGTCCCATTAAATTAAACTAGATCGATATAGCTTATTAATCTTGGTCTTCCTTTATTTTGTAAGTGATTTCACAAGTAAGTCAGCCAATGCTGTTCTAGCCTCAATTCTTAGGCTACATTTAGTCTTTGGTTTACCAGTCTTTCTTTCTCATTTTTCCCTTATAGTCTCAGCCCAAACTGGAAAATTTCTCTTCTAGCTCCTTGTCTGTCTAGGACTCAGATCCATTCCTTCAATTTGGGTTCTCTTAGCCAAGTAACTCAGCTGGGCAATCTTCCCCAAATCTTCAATTCTGTGAATTTCTATAAACTTTTTTTTACTGCTTATTTTTCTCTGCTCATTGTCTATGAAGCTTTTCCTGGTGGAAAATGTTTATAAGAAATCAGATCCAACTGTCACAAGTAGCCATTTTGACTAATTTTTCCTATTCTATTACCCTGTGGTTTACACATGCAATGTTACACTAATGAGCTTGGCCCCTAATACAGTAGTAAAATATTCCTTATTAGCACAAAATATGACACACAGGGTAAAAAACATGGGTAATAAGGAATGAACTGGGTTGTGGACAAAGTACAATCTAGGCCTCAATTTTCACGCCTACAAATCAGATGAGAAACAGTAGGTTCATAACTTGACTGTTTCATCAGAATCTCCTGAGGATATTCCATAAATCTAGATTCTCAGTCCACTCCCAGATTTCTTATGTCTAGGGGTAAGGCCTGAGAATCTTCATGTTTAAAAAACATCCCCCACACACACACTGTTGGTGGGAATATAACTAGTGCAGCCACTCTGGAAAACAGTATGGAGGTTACTCAAAAAGTGAAAAATAGAACTACCCTATGACCCAGCAACTGCACTACTAGGTATTTACTCAAAGGATACAAAAATGCAGATTTGAAGGGCACATGCACCCTGATGTTTATAGCAACATTATCAACAATAGCCAGACTACGGAAAGAGCCCAAGTGTCGTCCATCAAATGATGAATGGATAAAGAAGATGTGGTACACACACACACACACACACAGGAACATTACTCAGCCATCAAAAAGAATGAAATCTTGCCTTTTGCAATGACATGGATGGAGGTAGAGTGTATTATGTTAAGCAAAATAAGTCAGAGAAAGACAAATACCATATGATTTCACTCATGTGTGGAATTTAGGAAAGAAAACAGATGAACATATGGGAAAGGGGGAAAAAAGAGGGAAGCAAACCAAGAGAGACTCTTAATGATAGAGAACAAACTGAGGGTTGATGGAGGGAGGTGCGTGGGGGATGGGTTAAATGGGTGATGGGCATTAAGGAGGGCACTTGTTGTGATGAGCACTGGGTGTCACATGTAACTGATGAATCAGTGAATTCTACTCCTGAAACCAATATTGAACTATATGTTAACTAATTAGAATTTAAATAAAAATTTGGAAAAAAAAAAACCACTCCCCCAATGAAACATTTTTCTTCTCATACTATAAATATCATGTGCTTGTAAAAGCAAAGCAGGTGAGTTTGGGTCTAGTAAAAATGGAGTGAATACATTCTATACTATCTCCCCAACAGATTATAACTAAGAACACTGCACAAAATGCTAAAAAAGAATAAGAGCAGCTGTGTGGCTGCACGGGCTTCCCATCCCTCACACCAGCGGCTCACTCCACATTTTACCATGCCTTTCACCTGAGACCCCTTCCAGTACCTTACGCTGGATAACGATGATACCTTCCTGGGAAAACTCCGGGCTTCCAAGAAACTGCCATATAAGAACCCAGCTCACCTTGCTCAGCAACAGGAACCCTGGAGTCGGCTCAGCTCAACTCCCACAATCACCTCCATGAGGCGGGATGTTTATTTTTTTGATCCTGAGATACCAAAGAATGACCTGGATTTCTGCTTAGCAGCCTTGTACAACCACCACACAGGGACATTCAAGAACAAAAGTGAGATACTCTTACACCAGGAGACCAACCAGGATACCCATGGAATCATCAAGACCCAATTCCCTGGAGAACTTTTACCCCCTCCTCTGCCACCTTCCATCACTTCCTGAGCTAACATCAGACACTGGATCAACCCTAAGAAGGAGTCTATCCACAGCATCCAGGGATCCATAGTGTCCCCTCACACTGCAGCCACCAATGGAGGCTACTCCCGAAAGAATGATGGTGGCTTCTTCTCTACCTAATGTTGGCGGGTCCCTGGACTAAATTAATCGTAGTGGAACATCCTGCTGCCCACCTCCATTAAATAGAACTGTGCTGGAAAAAAAAAAGAAGAAGAAGAGCAGGTGGATAGATATAGAATTCAATACTCAAAGGACAACCCAGCAATGAGTTGCCTGGGCTTTTTGTCCCCGTCTTTCACATCCTGGCTTAAGCTCTGTAGCAACCCCAAACCAAAACAACTAACAGGCACAGATAAAGTCAGATCCAATTGCTTTCTCTGGCCAGAGAAGCAGGAGTGGGGGACAAACCTCTCTTGACTCAACAACATGAGCAACAAAATAAGAGTCCCCTGCTCCTAGCAAGATGGAGATTGTCCCAAGCTGTTTTGAGTGCCAGCAAAGAAAAGGCAGCCCCTTCCTCCACTGGTATAACAGAGGCTGCTCCTGTGGAGTGGAAGACTCTTTTTTGTATTTTCCCTGCACTACACTGAACAAAAGTGGTGGTAATGGGAGCAGCAGTGGCAGCCCCACAGGCTCTCTTCTTTCACTGCTTTGCCCTAAGTTAGGCCCAGTCACAAGGAGTGCATGAAAATGTAGAGACATTAAAGCTCTGGCTTTCTAGCCAAACTACTAGAAGAAAAAAAAAAAAAAAAACCCTGGGAATCAGAGAGAACTATTGAGATGATGAAGCTATCAATAGGGATTTTTAAATCTCTATATGAAGTACTACCTCAGTCCCAAACTGTTCATGTGTGTGAAACCAGCTGTAATGAACACAACAAAGATGTACAAAAAAAATACAAACTGGAAGGGCACTGCAATGGCTCTGAAAACTGAAGTGACGTCAGAACTGTAGCCCACAGAAGCTGGTTTAGGACTTGCAGTCTGGATGGAATTGCATTGAATGCCTGCGGAAACAAAATTTTAAAAATAACATTCTTTGGAAGATTTTTATAGGAATCAGAGTCTCATGATATATAGTATTCAAAATGCCCAAATACAATCCAAAATTCCTCAACATACAAAGATTCAGACAAATTTGAATAACTGTCAAGGGAAAAGGCAATCAACAGATGCCAACCTTGAGATAACCAAATGTTGTAATTACCAGATGAGATTTTAGAGCAGCTATTATGATCATGCTATAAGAAGTAAGGGTGAACAATTTTGAAAGAAATGCAAAGATATGTGTTCATCTGAGAAATAGAATCTATAAAAATGAACCAAATGGCATCCTAAAACTGAAAGCTACAATAACAGAAATTTAAAAATTGAAAGGGCTTAATAGAATGGTGATGACAGAGGAAAGAATTAGTAAATTTGATGATACATCACTAGAAATAATGCAATCTGAAAAATTGAGCTTAAAAAAAAAAAAAACTAGAGCCTTCGAGGCCTATGGAACAATATCAAAAGGTCTAACATTCCTATCATGAAATTTTCAAAAGGAGAGGAGAAAAAAAATTGAATAAATAATGACTGAAACTCTCCAAGTTTTGTGGAAAACAAACTTTATAAATCTAAGAAGCTCAGTGAACCCCAAAGAGAATAAACTGAAAGAAAACCATGCCTATACACATCATAAACAAACTGCTGGAAATGAAAGATTAAGATAAAATCTGCAAAGCATCCACAGAAAAACAACATATTACATGTGGAGAACAAAGATCCAAATGAGTACAGATTTTTTCCATCAGAAACCATGGAGACCAAAAGAGTGGAACAATATTTTTAAAGTGCTAAAAGAAAAGACCTGCCTGTCAACCCAGAATACTATATCCTGTGAAAATATCCTTCAAGAATAAAGGGAAAATAAAGATGTTCTCAAAAAAAAAATCTAAGGGAATTCATCACTAATAGACTTGCTTTAAAGAAATTCTTCAAGTAGAAAGGAAATACTGACTAAAAGAAACCTGGAAAATCAATAACGATTGAATAGCAACAAAAATGGTAAATAACTGCCTAAATAAAATGGATCATTTTTTTTGTCTTTAACTTAGTGTAACAATATAATATTTGTCAGAAGCAAAAATCATAATGCTATCTGATGAAATTTTCAGTATAGATAGACATAATACATATGAAAACTTTATAAAGGGGAAAGACTAAAATTACTATATACTCACAAGTTTTCTTTATTTTTTGTGACATGGTAAGATATTAATGCTAATTAGATTGTGTAAAGTTGGGTGTATATATGGTATTCCCTTCAGCAATCACTGAAAAAAACAATTCAAAGAGATACAGTCAAAAACCCAGTAGAGAGATTTAAATGGAATTCTAAAAAGCATTTGAATAACTCAAAGAAGAGAAGTAAGGGAAAACAGAGGAATGAAACACATGGGGACGGGGAGAAACACATAAGAGAAAAGCAGAAACTAATAATAAAATGCTACAGCACAATACAACAATATCAGTAATTACATTAAATGTAAATCGTTTAAACAAACCAATTAAAAGTCAGCGATATTTAGATTGGATTTAAAAACAACACACACACACACACACACAAAGACACAACTATATGTTGTCTATAAGAAACCTACTTGAAACACAATGATACAAGTAGGTTAAAAATGAAAGGATAGAAAAGGATATAACATGCAAATACCAGTCAAAAGGAAAAAAGCTGGAGTGGGCATGTTAATATTAGACAAAATACACTTCAGAACAAGGAAAATAACCAGGGACAAAGAGGAACACTATATAATGATTCATCAAGAAGACATAAAAACTGAATGTGTATGCAACTGCCAACAGAGCTTCAAAATAAATGAAGCAAAAACTGACAGAACTGAAAAGAGAAACAAATTCACAACAATATCTGTGCATTTCAACATTCCTCTCTAAGCAATTGATAGAATGAGTAGCCATAAAATTAGCAAAGATATTAAAGGATAAACAACATCATCAACTAACTGAATCAAATTGACATTAATACAACCTTCCCCCCCCAAAAAAGAATACATACTCTTTTCAAGTGTTCATGGAAACATTTACCAAATTAAACCATATGCTAAGCCATACAGCAAACTTTGTTAAACTTAGAAGAATTAAGGTTACTAAAAATATGTTCTCTGACCATAACATGATTAAACTAGAAACTGATAACAGAAGGATATCTGGGCAATCTCTAAACATTTGGAAATTAAACAGTACACTAGTACATAATCCATGGTTCAAAGAGGAAGTCTCAAGAAAGTTAGAAAATATTTTGAACTGAATAAAAATAGAAATAAAGTATATTACAATATGTGAGATGTACCCAAAATAGTGCTTAGAGAAAATTTTATAGCATTGAGTGCTTATATTAGAAAAGAAAGGCCTTACATCATGTATAGAGAAGTTGAATCACTATGTTGTGTGTTAACTATACTCAAATAAAAAAATGTTTAAAAACAGAAAGAAAAGAAATGTCTCAAATCAATAACTTAAGCTTCCAAATTAAGAAATGAAAAAAAAAAAAAAAAGACAAGTAACCTAAAGCAAGCAAATGGAAGGATATAATAAAGAAAAGATAAAAAATTGATAAAATTGAAAACAGAGAAAACAACAGTAATAGTAAAACAATAGATAATATCTAAACAAAAAGCTGATACTATGAAAATATCAACAAAACTGGTAAACCTCTAGCTTGATGATCAAGTAAAAGAGAGAAGACACATATGATGAATATCAGGAATTAAAGAGGAGATATCATTACTGATTCACAGACATTAAAGGACAATGAAAGAATGCTAAAAACAATTCTATGCACATAAATGTAACAGTTTGGATAAACTAGACCAATTCCTTGAAAGGCAAAGCCTACCAAAACTCACCATAAGAAAAAATAAATAACTTGAATAGCCTTGTATCTATTAAAGAAATTGATTTCACAGTTAAAATTCTTCCAAAAAAGAAAATTCCAGACCCAGCTAATTTCACTGTAGAATTCTGCTATGCATTTAAGAAGATAAGGGGACACTTCTCAATTCATTTGATGAGCCACCATTACTCTGATATAAGAAACAAATAAAGAGAATACCAGAAGAGAGAACTGTAGACCACATCCCTCTTAAAATAGATACAAAAATCTTCAATAGAATCTTAGCTATTTCACCCAGCAATCTGGTAAATACATCACACCAAGTGGGGTTTATCTCCAGGAATGCAAGGATGGTTCAACACCAGAAAATCAGTCAATGCAATCCACTGTATTAACAGATTAAAGAAAAAATGATTATACCAAAAAAAAAAAAAGCAGAAAAATCATTTGACAAAATTCAACATCCATTCATGATAAAAACTCGCAGCAAGCAAGAAATATAAGGGAACTTCTCAACCTGATAAAAGACAGCTATAAAAACCCTATAGCTAACATCATACTTGATGGTGAAAGACTGAATGATTTCTCCCTATGACTAGGATCAAGGTAAGGATGCCCACTCTCATCACTCTTACTCAGTATCATACTGGAAGCACTAGCAAGTGCAATGAATCAAGAAAAAGAAATAAAAGTTATACATATTGGACAGGGGTAGATAAAACTATCCATATTCCCAGATGACATGATCGCCTACATAGAAAATCTCAAGTAATCTGCAAAAAAAGCACTTAAAGTTACTGAGTTTGGCAAGCTCACAGATACCAGATCAACATCCAAACACTTATATTTCCAGACATTAATAATGAACAAGTAGAAACCAAAATTTTAATAATACCATGTACAATAGCCCCCCCCCCCCCATGAAAGTTTTGCTATAAATCTAAGAAAATATGGTCAGGGTCTGAACATGGAACTAAATAAAAATAAAAATACAACTTACCAAATTTGTGGCATGTGGGCAAAACTAGTGTGTAGAGGTAAATTTGTTGCATTAAATATATTTTAAGAAAATAAAGATCTAAAATCTGTAACCTAAGAATCCACATTAGGAAACTAAGAAAGAGCAATTTAGGACTAAAGCAAGGAGAAGGAAAGAAGTAGTAATAAAAATTAGAGCAGAAACCAGTGAAATTGAAAACAGGAAATAGGGAAAAGCAACAAAACCACAAGTTGGTTCTTTGGAAAGACGAATAAAATTGAAAAACCTCTAGCCAGGGCAACCAAGGAAAAAAGAGAAGACATAAATTGCTAATATCAGAAATGAAAGATGGGCTGTCATTCCCAATCCCCTGGGTAATAAAGGAATACTATGAACAACTCTATGCCCACGTATTTGATAACTTAGACCAAGTCTTTCAAATATGCAAGCTACCAAAACTCACAAAAGGAGAAGTAGGTATGCTGAATAACCCTATTAAAAAACTAAATCAACAATTAGTAACCTTCTAAAAGAATGCATCAGGCCAGATAATTTCACGAGTGAATTCTCCCAAATTCTCCACAATATCTTTCAGAAAATGGAAGCAGAAGGAATACTTCCTAATTCATCTATGAGGCCAGATTTAACTTAATACCACAATCTGGTAAAGACCTTACAAGAAAGGAAAGCTATAGACAAGTATCTCTCATGAATATAAATGCAACAATCCTCAACAAAATATTAGCATTAAATCCAACAACGTATAAAAAAAAATTATACACCATGACCAAATGGTATTTATTCCAGGTATGCAAGGCTGGTTCAACATTCAAAAATCAATCAATATAATCTATCACATCAGCAGGCTAAAGAAGAAAAAATCATGATTATATCATTATATGCAGAAAAATCATTTGATAAATCCCCAGCACCCATTTTTTAAGATTTATTTCTTTATTTGAGAAAGAGAGAGGAAGAGAAGGGGGAGAGGGGGAGAATCTCGAGCAGACTTCCCGCTGACCGGGGAGCCCAACATGGGGCTCAATTGCACAACCCTGAGATCATGACCTGAGCCAAAATCAAGAGTTGGACGCTTAACCAACTGAGCCACCCAGGCAACTCCCCAGGACCCATTTCTGATAAAAACTCTCAGCAAACTAGGAAATAGAGAGGAACATTATCAACTTGGTAAAGAACATCTACAAAATATCTATAGCTACAATCATACTTGAAACTGTACTTCAGTATGGACAATTTCCCCCAAGATCAGAAACAAGACAAGGATGTCCTCTCTCACCACTCCTATTCAACATCCTACTGGAAGTCCTAGGTAGTGAAATGAGATAAGAGTAAGAAATAAGGGTACATAGTTTGGAAAGGAGGACTTTTTTTTGCATATGACATGATTATCTATGTATAAAATTTTAAAAATCTACAAAAAGTTTCCTAGAAGTAATAAGCAAGCATAACAAAGTCACAAGACAGAAAAAAATTGGAAAAGTAGACATCTCCCAAATTTAAAATTTTTGCTCTGTGAAGGACAGAGTAAATGAAAAGACAAGCCACAGACAGAGAAATTTTTGAAAGTCACATATCTGACAAGAGACATATCTCAAAAATCTGAAATAAACCAATTTTATTTTTGTTTTTTCAAAGATTTTATTTATTTATTTGAGAGACAGAGAGAGAACGAGCAGTAGGGAGGGGCAGAGGGAGAGAGGGAGAAGCAGACTCCCTACTGAGCAGGAAGCCCGATGCGGGGCTCGATCTCAGGACCCCGGGATCATGACCTGAGCCAAAGGCAGACGTTTTAACGACTGAGCCACCCTGGCGCCCCTGAGATAAACCAATTTTAAAAACTGGGCAAAAGATTTCAGTAGATATTTTACCAAAGAAGATGTATGGATAGCAAATAAACACATGAAAAGATGCTCAACATTCTTAATCATTAAGGATATGCAAATTAAAACTACAATGGGCTATCATTATACCCCTATTAGAATGGCTAAAATAAAAAAAATACTGATATTATCTAGTGCCAGTGAGTCTGCAAAGCAACTGCGATTCCCAGATGTTGCTGGTTGGAATGCAAAATGGCACAGCCACTCTGGAAAGCAGTTTGGCAATTTCCTATAAATTTAAACACACACTTATATATGACCCAGAAATCCCACTCCTAGGTATTCAGCCTATTGAAATGAAACTTACGTTCACACAAAAACCTGTACATGAACACTTATGGCAGCATAATTTGTAGTTGCAAAAATCTGGAAACAACCCAAACGTGCCCGATTCTGTGAATAGATAAACATAGTGTTGTAGTGAGCAATAAAAAGGAACAAGCTATTGACAGCTGCAACAACGTGAATGAATCTCAAACACATTGTGCTAATTAAAAGGCACCAGTCTCAAAAGGTTAAATACTGTATGATTCCATTAATATGGCATTGTTTAAAAGGCAAAAATTATAGGGACAGAGAACCCATCAGTGTGGTTGCCAGGGGTCATAGGTAGGACAAGTATTTGGCTGCAAAGAGGTAGCAGGAGGGAATTTGGGGGATTGCTGGAATTGTTCTATATCTTATTAGTGGCGTTACAAAAATCTATACATGTGCTAAAACTCAATAGTGAATTCTACTATAGGTAGCTTAAAATAGTAATGCAAAATAATAAACGATTCTGATATTTTAATAAATTCAATAAAAATAATTTAAAAAGAAACTCAAGCAAAGCAGGAAAAAAGGCATCAAGAGAGTATATGTCAATATAGGTTGTCCCAGCTGCCTCTTAAAGAGAAAGGGTCTGTTTCCTTTTGTTTGACACATCTTTCTTTTTTTCAAGTAATAATAATTATAAAGTTCTAACACTGCTGGTACTGATTGGGAGTGTTCATAAAAAGAAGGCTACGGTCTTGTTAAAATAATCTCTAAAAACTGAATCAACTCAAGTGAATTAAATCTATTGCATAGTATAATTAATTGTGTAGAAACCCATCATTAAGATAACCCTAAAACCCTTGAGTCAAAAAATGACCAGTTCAGAGGCCACGTATAGACATGACCTAGGATTAACGAAAAATTGTTCTGCCAGATAGCATCTCGATTTTTTTTTCATATTTGTAAAGGGTAATATTTTTTGTTCTTGTCATCTTGACTACAATTTCTGAAAGTAACCAAACATTGCAATTTTTAAAAAGGGTTTCCAAGCAGCTATGTGAATTCTTCCCAATCCAGAGGAGGAAAATATTTGTAGTGAATCCGGTTTGAATAACATGGTGGTCTTGTTTTTGCACTTAGCCAAGATGGTTTCATCAATCACAGGAAATGACACTTCCCACAGAAAGAAAATAAGATGTAAATTAGCTAGAGGAGAGAACAGAGCAGGGACTATTCCATTTGGAATAAGAAAGACTCAGAAAAGCAAACTGTCATGCAGGAGTTATGATCCTATTGCATTTTCATCACCTAATTTCCAAATGACTTGCAGCCTTCCTTCCATTTATGAAATCTGCATTATTTGACTTGCTAGACCTGGCCTAGAGGGAAGAGAATCATCTGGCAAAGGTTGAAAGACAGCAACCATTCAGGAACCTGGTGCTTCTCCCTATAGAAGCACTGTCCAATGGAAACACGTTAGCCACATATGTAATTGTAAATGTTCCTGTAGTCACACTAGAAAAAGAAAAGGAAAGAAATGGGATTCATTTTAATAATGTTTGTATTTAGGGGCGCCTGGGTGGCTCAGTTAGTTAAGCGGCTGCCTTCGGCTCAGGTCATGATCCCAGGGTCCTGGGACCGAGCCCTGCATCGGGCTCCCTGCTCAGCAGGAAGCCTGCTTCTCCCTCTGCCTGCCACTTCCCCTGCTTGTGCTCTCTCTCTCTCTGTGTCAAATAAATAAATAAAATATTTAAATAATAATAATAATAATAATTGTATTTAATCCATTATATCCAAAATAATATTTCAACATGTAATAAATATGAAAATTATTAATGAAATTTTACATTTTTTTCATACTAAGCCTTCAAAACCCAGTATCTATTTTATACTTATGGTATATCTTAATTAAAAGTAACCACATTTCAAGTACTCATGGGGCGCCTGGGTGGCTCAGTCATTAAGCGTCTGCCTTCAGCTCAGGTCATGATCCCAGGGTCCTGAGATGGAGCCCCGCATCAGGCTCCCTGCTCAGCAGGAAACCTGCTTCTCCTTCTCCACTCCCCCTGCTTGTGTTCCTGCTCTCGCTATCTCTCTCTCTCTGTCAAATAAATAAATAAAATCTTAAAAAAAAAAAAAAAGTAACCACATTTCAAGTACTCAATAGCCCCATATAGCTAATGGCTACTGTATTGAAGAGTGCAGCTCTAAAGAGTTTATATCCATGAAAAATGTAAGACAGGATCATTTGCTTCAATCAGTCTTTGGAACTAAGAATAAGTATTTGGAAGAGAAGACAGACTGGAAGAAAATTGAGCAAACTGACTTCCCTGGAAAAGATGATAAAATATAAGATTGAGCTTTAGTACAACCAATATTATTGTTTACCCTTATTAAGGGTCACAACAGATAACAGGCCCTGTGTTGTGTTTCCTTTGAGAATAAGCTAAAAACTCGTTTGTACCTTGAAGCTTTTCTTGATGAGACCCATCTTTTTATTCACCAATTGGTCACCTGACTTTTGTCTCTTTACCTCTTCATTTTCTGCCCTGTCCCATCCATGACAGGTAATGAGGTATAGTGGAGAGTACATAGGCTCTGAAAGAAAAAGATTAAGAATTACCCCCCCCCCAGGCTCTGGCTCTGCTTAATGTCTCTTACCCTCATTATCCTTATCCTTGCCACTAAAAGTGCCCACCAAGGAAGTCGGTCAATGGAAAGGCGGCAGGATATATAACAGGAGTCTCGGCATCTTCACCCATGGGTGAAACCCAGAATTAACAGCACTGATGGGCATTTCCTTGGCCTCCTTGTTGGCCCAGTTCATGACTCTGAGCTTCTACCTGGAATTCTCTCTGAACATTCCAGAATAACTCAGTGTCTATGTCCACTGCTGTGATTTACCTGCTAGAGTAGCCTCTGCCTGATGCCAATGATTGCCTAAAGCATGCCCCAACTTGCTCTTCCTGTCAGTTTTTGGCATCAGCCTGCCCAGGTGTTCTTGCTGGGCCTATTCTCTGCAGCTGATTCATTTTGCCAAACTTCCGTTCTTCCTGTTGGAGGTCCCACCAATCAACCCCACAATTCCACGCCAGTCTTGAGCCTGCTAACAATATGAAAACTTGCCAGGTATATTACATTGAGCAAATAAACTAGCCTCAGTTTCCTCATTTGTGAAGTAAGAGTAAATAGTATTTACCTCACAAGGTTATTGTGAGGATCAATGAGATAATGCATGAGAAAATGCTTTGTAAACTAAGGAAGCGTTAGTTATTAAATTTGCTTAGTACTTACTATCCTCATGGTGTTGTCCTCATAAGTAACACTTTAACAACTACCAATATTGTAGATACAGTGCTTACATTCCTAAAATTTTTATATAACACTCCTTGAATGGGAGTGCAGGGTTTAATTTAACTAGTTATCATATAAGAAATTTTAAATAATCCAAAAGAGAGGCAAGAGAAAGATGGGAAAAAAATTATTGAAGTCAAGAGCACCATATATGCTTTTCATACTTTGGGATTTCTCACTGTGAAATGTTAGCCCTTCCATAACCTCCCTTGATCAAATTTATGTTCTGTAGTTAATACTTCAGATGGCAAGTCTAACTGAAAATGTGAAAATTATATTTTTATTCTTGGGAAAACTTTGGAGCAACCTGGGTTATAGTCAACATTGCAAAAAAAAAAAAAAATAGTTTCTTCAATAATTTCCAGAAAAAGAAATGCCAGCAAGCACAGATTATTTGTGTAGTGAGACAGGAAATTTGTAAGTCACCTCATCAAATAAAAACTGTAAAAAGCCAGATTTAGAGTTGATGTCATAGCATCCCCATCCCAACCAAAACCCTACAAATCTAGACAGAGACTCACTTGTACTTCTGATAGTATAAACTTGAAAGAAGAAACTATTTCAACTCTCTTTCAGAAGAAATTGATCTGGACACCAGCAGAGAAATTAAAACCAGCTTAACTCATGGAGATTTCCTAAACTCGTATTTTCCTAGAAAAGGGGATAAGGAGATTTACTGGCTTCCTGTATAATTTGTATAAAACTCAGTAGCCAAGCATGTTGGGACTTTAAGGATGGTTCAACAGTGGAAAGGGATAAGCTATTCCCTCCCTAAATGCAAAGCCCAGGCTGGGGACACTAACTCAACAGTGAAGACTATTGGGCTTCATCAGCCAACAGGTAAACCACCTTACCCATGGCAGTGCAGCAAACACTGGCTCAGTGTAAACTGGTGTCCCTTGCCAGTGGGTTCTGTTGTTCAGTGGGAGGCATGTAGTCATGTTGCAGAGTCAGATCCAGGCAGGAAAAATTCACCCCAGGTGGTTCAAATGAAAACGACTTTTATGAAGGTCTACTTACAAAATTGTGAAAATCAAGAAAACAAACAAGGGACATTGAGTCACCCAGAGACTAGCACTAGCAGGAACCCATTATCATCCTTAGACCTCCAGCTCAAGAGAACTGGAACCTTGGGGGAGCCTCCTGGTGGGAGCGATGGGCCAGGAGAGATGCTGCTGGGGCCTGATGGAATGCCAGAGCCTCCACCGGCCTAACCCACGGGTCAGCAAACATTTTCTACAAAGGGCCAGGTAGTGAATATTTTAGGCTTTTTGAGCCATACAGTCTGCATTACAACTGCTCAAGTCTGCAACTGTAGCATGGAAATAGCCATAGACAATATGTAAATGAGTGATCAACAAAACTGTGTTTCAATAAAACTTTATCTATGAATATAGACAGTGGATGGAATTTGGCCCATCGGCCAAAAATCTAACCCAAAGGGAGCTATTTAAAATACTTCCCACATTCCTCATACTCTTTACTCATTGTTGCTGATATCTGAACAAAAAATATTTAATCAATAAGAAATATTGTTTTGTAATACAAAGAACTGCAGCCAATAGGAGATATTCAAACTGAGAAATGCCAGCTAATATTATTGGGTAGTATTCAAATGACATTTGTTTCTCTCAGCAGGGTTAACAGTACTACATAAAATCACATGTCAAAATTGCCATGTTAAGGACTTATTTTGCTCCCAAAACTTATTTCTTGAACCACAACTCAAAGGATTTGCTTTAAGTATACTGTGCATATAAAATGACTAATGTTGATCTTATTTGCAAGCATGACTCACCACTGGCAACCAATAGGACCACAAACACACACTTATTAAGTGACAATGGCTACAAGAAGGGCTGAAGAGCTCATGATCATTTTTCGACATAGTTCTGCCCTGAAAATGTCGACCTAAACCTCCCACCCAGTGTGTCAGCATTACCTGCTCTTGCCTTCCATTTGATGACAGTGGATTCCTTCAGAACAGTGACATCTCTTTGTTGATCGCTAAACTGGACTTCTTACAGGGGAATTATATTATAATACATATTCTCACTTTCCTGATTTCTCCGCCACTGATTTTTCTGAGCCAGATTCGGAAACAACATGTTTCTTGGGTGATGTCAGGAAAGAAATCCCACATGGAAACTCTACCACATCCAGCATAGATTGGGCTGATGGTAACTGTACTTGTTTCTACCCTGTGTACCCATGGGACAGGGCTTTGTGAACTGCCATGCTGGACCTCCTAGGTGTAGGGTCTTGGTAACAGGTCTAAGATCCTTCTGTCCCTGTGGGGTGGAGCAGCTATGTAAGCACTTAAATCTGGTTCATTTCAGAGCTAGTCAGACTATGGGCATTAGACCTCTTTATCTATAGAAGCTCCTGAAAGGAGAATTGTCAAGTTTTCTGATAGTCACAATGTCATAAATTGGGACAAAACTTCCCATGAGGTGTAGTGCTAGGGATGAAGAATTCTGACTAGAATGTTTTGCCATAAGAATGGCTTACCAGCTCCCAAATATGTGTTCGGTTCAATGACATTAGGAAAATGGTGATTTTTTTT
Source organism: Phoca vitulina (assembly GCF_004348235.1). Taxonomy (NCBI): domain Eukaryota; kingdom Metazoa; phylum Chordata; class Mammalia; order Carnivora; family Phocidae; genus Phoca; species Phoca vitulina. The sequence goes on along the minus strand of NW_022589738.1, from coordinate 15,052,857 downwards.
TTGAGTAGCATGATTTGCATTTTTAATTCCTGAATGGAAAACATATGCTTTATTTTTTTAAAGATTTTATTTATTTATTTGTCAGAGAGAGAGAGCACAAGCAGGGAGAGCAGCAGGCAGAAGGAGAAGCAAGCTCCCCGCTGAGCAAGGAGCCCAATGTGGGACTCGATCCCAGGACCCTGGGATCAAGACCTGAGCTGAAGGCAGACACTTAACTGACTGAGCCACCCAGGTGTCCCAAAACATATGCTTTATTGTTGAAGAGCCAGCTCTGTGGTCCCATCTTTTCACCAATACCCTTCTCCCACCTCCTGATACTTCTCTCAGTAGGACCTCAGGGTCTTCAGGTTGCCTTTTCAATAGTACATTCATTTATTCATTCAGCAAATTGTTATGGAGTATTTATTATATACTAGGCACTCCCCTGGTCTCTGAAGATAAACTATACACAATCCTGCTGTCGTGGAGCTTATAGTATATATAATAGGGGAGATAAGCAATGCATGAATAATTACACAGAATAATTAGTCAAATAATCTAGTCCCCTAAATAGTACAAATTACAAACAATGAGACATGGTATGAGAAGTGACTAGGTGTAGGGGCACCTGGGTGGCTCAGTTGGTTAAGCGACTGCCTTCAGCTCAGGTCATGATCCTGGACTCCCTGGATCGAATCCTGCATTGGGCTCCCTGCTCAGCGAGGAGCCTGCTTCTCCCCCTGACCCTCCCCCCTCTCATGTACTCTCTCTCTCTCTCATTCTCGCTCTCTCAAATAAATAAATAAATAAATCTTAAAAAAAAAAAAAAGAAGTGACTAGGTGTATAATGGGGAGGGGGCATGTTTCAAGAACAGGGACAGCAGACCCAAAAGCAAGAGGCAGGAAACACTCTGTGAGTTTTTGAGGAATTGGCAAATTCAAGTATGGCTGGGGTATGGGTGTGGTAGGCATGGAGAGGGGCAACCCAGAACCACATCCAGGGAAGGACTTGCCCCAACTGTGAGCTCCTCCAGGATCTGCCAGGGCTGCAGAGACCCACTTTGCCAGAGTTCATGCTAGGGGTCACACCAAGGTCATGCTAGGTAGAATAGAAAGGCCAGAGGCTTGACAACTCTGATGAGCAAAATTCACTCTGGAGCTCCCACTGGGTTGACTGAGCCTTTGTTTGCTCTGCATCAAACTCTGACTTCTTCCTCTGCCCTATCCTACTTCCTCCTCCTTTCCTTTCCCAGATATTGGTGTATATTTGTAAACATGGGGTACCCCAAACTTTGTCTCAGTGTCTGCCCCTGAAAAACCCAGAAGGAGGGAGAAGCTGCAGAGGTCAGCCTGACAACCTTGAACATGCAGTAGAGGGCTGATCCTCCACAGTCAACTTTTTGGGTGGCCTTCATTGACACGTGGCTCCACCTGCAAATGGATCAATGTAAGTTCATATTCGGGCAGCACCTAATCTCCTGAATTTATGATGTCTTCAAAAAGGACCAGATTTTTTACTACCCATTGGTAATTTTTTTCTCCTTCTCAGTCTAACATTATGGGAAGATTCGTACTTCTGAAATTCTTTTTCTTTAAGATTTCTTTATTTTAGAGAAAGAGAGGGAGAGAGCACACGAGGGGTAGGGGCAGAGGGAGAGGGAGAATCTCAAGTAGACTCCGCACTGAGCACAGAACACAACACCGGCCTCGATCTCACAACCTTGGGGTCATGACCTGAGCTGAAACCAAGAGTCAGACACTTAAATGACTGCACCACTTAGGTGCCCCTTACTTCTGAAATTCTTAATAGGAGTGTCAAATCTCGTAGCCATGACTCCCAGAGTAACTTTTTGCTAACATGAAGCAGCAAGCCAGAGTTAGGAAAGCTATAGGCCTTCCCACCATTGAGCATATGGCGCCTCTCGCTCTCCGAGACAAAAGGACACACAGAACCAGATCTCCCAAGTAGCTTACACCAGGTCTTCTGTCTTCAATGACCCGCCCTGATTCTGTCAGACCTCCTAGGAATGTTTCCCTGCACCATCATGGCAGTCCAGTTGTGATTCCTGTGTTCTCTCCTTTTTGTTTTTGTTTTTAAATCAGAGCCATATTGGCTCTCCATTCTCAAACAAAAAAGAATTAAGAAAAATACCCATCAATTTTAGCATTTGTTTCTGAAATAACTTTGGGACGACTCATTTTTCTTGGGCAATACATTTCTTTACAATTGGGGCAATCGGTTTTACAGTCTTTTTTATTTGGTCTATGAGGTGATGAAAAAAGCCAAAAGAACTGCTTTTTCAGTTTGGTGTTTTCCATCTTATTGAAATCGCTTTTCTCTGAGATTTTAGGAAGGGAAATACAGTGGTGTGTTACTTAAAATGAATTACCTATACCCTTAACCACAACCAGGATAATTACCACATCTTTCAACTACTAAGAACTAGCTTTCTAATTTCATATTTTTTTTGTTTATAAGCTTCAGGGACACTCTAACTATAATACAGTGTTTGAACATAATTTTCCTTTGAATCTCATTTCCCAATCTACCTTATAAATTACCATTATTCCTGTTTTAGACTGTTCATAAATATTTTCCCTAGGGCTTAAAGTTCTTGTTTAGTCTTACCTTAAATTTGCACTTTGGGCAGTGTTATCTATGTTTGTTGTGGCACAATTATACTTAGGAGTGTAAGACAGGCTTGTGGCCCCTTAAAATAATTACGTTTATTTTTCCTTTTAGAAGGCCAAAATTAGTTTACAAATTGACAACTTCCCACCTAATTGGTTCTTAATAAATAGTGGGATTGTAGTGTTTGGGATTATTTTGGCAATAAACCCAATCCTTTAAAAAATGAAAAATAGTAAATATAGCAATGCAAAGAGTTATTGCATCTATCTGCATATTGTCTTCCTTTTGTTTCGATTTGCTTTAAAATTTTTACTACGGTGAAAGTCTCAGTGTTGTGTTTTATTTCTAGATGGCTCCCAGAAAAATCACCAAAGACTCAGAATCAGTCAGTCAGCACACACAGGGAATTCTTAGGTGACTCTATGGGACTGTGTTCCTCTCATCAAGACCATTCTTAATATGTATCATGGCGGAAAAAGTAATATAAATCTTCATGTCCATGGGATCACAAAATCACTTCCAAAGAGGAATCTTTTAAAAAAAATCTTCCATCTATTCATATTTCAGCTTCATCATCTTGGTGTACCAGAGGTAACACCATTAATAAAAGTTTGTTGAGATTAATGTTATCTAGGACTTTTTGTAACTTAAAATTAGAAAGAGGGAAATAAATGCTAAATGAAAATGGAACTTTCAGTACAAGTGGAAGGGCTGTCTGTACAATTTCAGTTACGAAGAAAAATTGCCTGTCTGTACATTTTCATCCTCTTTGAGATCAAGGAGAATTGAAGAAGTTGTCAGGAAGAGGCCTGATAGGAAACACATTCAATTTTCTTTTTCCCCCTCTGATTTATGGTCACCCTAACAAGGTCAAATGCAAAACAAGAGAAGCCTCTGAAGTAACATGTGCCCCATCAGGATCCACCAGGGTAAGTAAGTGGGCAAAGGGAGGTGATAATGAAGTATGACCATTAAAATCTTGATGGGAAAAATGGGGTTTTTTTCTACTTAGTTTTATAATAATAATAATAACTAGTCTTTTTAAATGGTTACTCTGTGTCAGGCACAGTTCTTAATGCTTTCACCTTACCAGCTCATCTAATCTTCAAGCACACTATGACGTATGTACCATTACTATCCCCATACCTCACAGTAAGGAAACTGAAGCACAGACAGATTAAATAATTTGCCCAAGGTCAGAGATGGTCAATGACACAGGCAGAATTTGAACTCAGGGAATCTGGATTCAGAGCCCTTGCATTTCCTTAATAATGCTCCATCTAAAGAATTAGGAACAAGAAGAGGATAATTATGTGTCAAGTATCTGAGCATGATCCCTTAGCCCCTTTTCCACTGACTTTGGCCATCCTTCTAGCTTAGATCTAAAAAGAAAGAGATGGGGCCCCTGGATGGCTCAGTCGGTTGAGTGTCTGACTCTCGATTTTGGCTCAGGTCATGATCTCAGGGTTGTGAGATTGGGCCCCTCATCGGGCTCCATGCTCAGCAAGGAGTCTGTTTTTCCCTCTCACTCTGCTCTTCCTCCCACTTGCATGCTCTCTCTCTCTCTAAAATACATACATACATACATAAAAAGAAAGAGATTACAAACGATTGTAGACAATTATCGAGGCCTGTTCATCTACTTTGCATGACTATTGGTGCATCATCTGGGATATATTTTTCTTTCTCTTACTTCTATTGAGACCCTTCACACACAGTTACACCATTCAGATGCAAAGTGTGAATAATAAAAAATGAAAACTGCCTTTCATATAAACAAATTACAACTAATCCCTGAGCATAAGGTTGTCTTTAGAATCAGATCAACCAACACCTCTGATTATGTCTGCCAGCCTGTCTTAACATACTGTTTTAACTTAGAGGCTAAAAGCCTAAGGTTAGAGGCACCTGGGTGGCTCAGTTGGTTAAGCATCTGACTCGGTTTCAGCTCAGGTCATGATCTCAGGGTCATTGAGATGGAGCCCCACATAGGGCTCCCCGCTCAGTGCAGACTCTGCTAGAGATTCTCTCCCTCTGCCCCTCCCCCAGAGCACTCTCTCTCTCAAATACATACATACATACATACATAAATAAATAAATAAAACCTTTTTTTAAAGATTTTATTTATTTATTTGACAGAGAGAAAGAGAGAGAGAGAGAGAGCACACGAATGCACAAGCAGGGGGAGCAGCAGAGGGAGAGAGAGAAACAGGCTCCCTACAGAGCAGGGAGCCTGATGTGGGGCTCGATCCCAGGACCCTGGGATCATGACCAGAGCTGAAGGCAGACGTTTAACCGACTGAGCCACCCAGACACCCCAAAATTAATCTTTTTAAAAAATAGGTGAATCAAAACCAAATTGTGAAGGGGTAATATCAGCAATAATGAAAGAGCAGGTAGCTCCAAGGGCCTGCCCCTCCACAGAAATACCTAAAAGATGAGCAAAAACTATCAGAATTAACACTGTAGGAACCCTGGAAAATAGTCAAAGGTTTATGACAACCAAGCAAATGCTGAATCAAGAAAAAGCAATTTTAGAATGGTTAGGAGAGCTTTGCAGTGTTTTTACTTGCCCTTGCCCCCACACACTACCTGGCTTGGTGAATCTTGAAGACACCAGCCCACATTCCCAGTATAGAACCCTGGGCCCTTATTACAGGGCAAAACAGCAGACTTTGTCTTCAAAGAACTCTTGTTTTGACCTGTACGGTGACCAGCTCAAGGACTGACACAAGATGCTTGCTTTTGTGTAGCTTAACTCAGTACCTTCTTAGGCTCCAAAGAGACTACACAGAGGGTATTCCTTAAAAACATCAAAAGGCAAATGAAGAACCCACTGCTGCCTGGGGCAAAAAATTACAGTTGAAGCAAACATTAGACACACTGAAAGCCTAGAAGGGAAGGCTGGAGAGTGAGATTCTTTTATTTTCTCTTTTTTAATTTCAGGTATTCAAGGAAACCTCTGTCAAAACATCAGTAATTAAAGGAGACTTGGGAAACAGTGCCTGTTAAACATCTTGCACTCCAGGAGAATGGTCATCCACATAGCCCTGCTCTCAAAGAAGGGTTCTTTTAATTTGATCTGTTAATAGCTCTTCCATTCAGTCCCAGATGCAGTGGAGATGTTGGGAAGTTGAGAATGGAGACCATTCAAGTTTCTCTGAACACACTACTTTGCTACTGGTATCTCCCAGCCTCTTGCAAACTCCACTGAGTTAGAACACCCAATCCCTACCAATGCAATGATAAACAATGGATTCCAGGATCCAAGGCTGAGCAACAATGCAGGGGAGCTAGTTTCTTCCTCCAGAATGACACAGGTTCCCCAGTCATTGAAAGAGACTCGAGAACAATCCTGCAAATTCTGGTTAATGTTTTCTCAACCTCCTCTGCATAGCCGCTGCCAATGCCAGCCTTACTACACTTTCCACATTAGACAATGCATACCCTCTGGATTCTTCTTACAAATGGCCTTTCCCTAACTGCATCAGGTGACATAATCTGTACCCTTCCAAACTATTTTCCAGGGTTTCCTAGGAAGATGGCCTAAGTAGCCCCACAGCTTCGTTTTGTTGAAAGAGGATAGGATGCTGAAGAGCGGAAGAAAGAAGTACAGAGGCTGCCATCAAGACCAGGGTGTAGTGGTTTCCTAATATATCCACGATTTTTTTGACAGTCCCCCTTCAAAGGATGGAGCCACATTGTCTTCCTCTTGAGGGTAGGCTATACTTAGGGACTCTAACAAACAGAATGTGGTAGAAATGAGAGTGTGCAACTTCTCAGGCTAGATCATAAAAGGCATTTTCACTTCATTCTTGCTCTATCCTTCTTGAATCACCTGCTCCAGGAGAAAGCAACTGTCACATCATGAGGACACTCAGGCAGCTCTATGAGAGGTTCACATGGCAAGGAACTGAGGCCTATTGCCAACATTCAGCAAGGAACCAAGGTTTCCTGCCAATAACCATGTGAGAGTGTCCATCTTGGAAGACGATCATTTAGCCTAGTCAAACCTTCAAACGACCAACACCTTGACTGCGGCGTCAGGGGAAACCTTGGGCTGGAGCCACCAAGCTATGCAACTCCTAAGTTCTCGACCCTCAGAAACTGCGTGAAATACTAGCTACTGATGCTTCCAAATTACTAAAATTTGGAGTAATTTGTTATGCAACAACAGATACCTATTACACTAGGCTAACGTCTCTTTTCGACCTACAAATGCCAAATAACAAGTTACTCCAAAATTTAATGCTGAAAAAAAACCAACAATATTTATTCTGCTCACAAATATTTAATTTGGGGAGGGTTTTGTAGAGACGGCTCATCTCTGTTCCACTCTATACTATAATGTCCGAGACCTCAGCTGGAAGACTCAAAAGCTGCAGGCTGGAAATTTCTAAAGCCTCACTCAGTCATGTGTCTGGTGGATAATGCTGGATATCAGTTGAGGACTTAAGCTCCTCTGCACATGGGTTTCTCCATATGGTCTCCCTGCATGGGCTAGTCTAGACTTCCTTATAAAATGGTGGCTGGGTTCCATGAGCAAGTGTCCTGAGAGTGTGAGAGAGAGAACCAGATGGAAATCATATTGCCTTTTATAATCTAGCCTTGTAAGTCACACAGTATCACTTCTGCTGCATTCTGTTGGGGAAGGAAATTACAAACTTTTCCCCAGTTTCAAGGGGAGGGAACACAGGCCTCATCTCTAAATAGAGGAGTAGCAATGTTGCATGGCTAAAAGAGTATGTGTAATGCGATAAATAATAGTGCAGACATCTTTGGAAAATATAATTTGCCACATTTGTCTAAGATTAATTCCCTGAAAATTGGCTTCTCAGGAAAGAAGTTAGCATTTACCAAAGCTCTATGAAAACCAGCTATGACCCAGTAATGAGCACAATCAACCCTGCTCAATTGCAGGTAAAGGACAAATGCTTCTCTAACCCGTAATACTGAAGTGGTGAATCTTAGCACTACTTTGCCATGTCAAAAGGGGGGGGGGGGGTGCAGTTTCAACTGTGTCAGTCAGAATTCGACCAGAAATGCAAAACAAGTAGGAGATAGAGAGATAGAGATAGAAATAGAGACATAAATTTGTTATAGAAGATTTGCCTACACGATTGTGGGAACTGGTTAAACAATCTTTGTAAGACTGTCTCCACGTCTGACGCTGGATCTTGAAGTCCACAGTGCAGGCAGTCAGGAAGAAAAGAACGTAAGCAAGCTGGAACCCCATAAGCACAAGATAGAAACTGACAAGAATGGACTAAAATTCATATTGATTCTTGTTGCCTCTGACACCAGGTCATCCTGGAGAAAGCAGGGCCCTTTGTCAAAGAACTAAAAACACACCTAGCCCAGCTGATGTTTCCTGCCAATGAGGTAAGTAAGCAGATCAGCAACAATGTCTGTATGCTACAAAATGGCGGCTGCCTCCCTTCCAGCCCTCCAAGTCTCTCCAGAATCTCCCTTGTGGCCCACTCTAACTGGAAATATACAAGAAAGAAATTCTGGGAAAGGTAGTTGAGCCTAGCCAAGCTGACACATTACCAAGCCTTCACACTTAATCATGAAGCCTAAAAGCCCCACAGCCGAGTCAGGACACCTTCCCTGGAATTGAATGTTTGGCTCTGTTAGATCACCATTCACTTCCCTAGAATGAATAAGCAAGAGAGGACCAGCACACTTGCTATGGATCCTGGCTCCATGAGATTTTCCCAATGATCCTCGATCCAGCAGGATTTAACACATGTGCTGTCTGGGCATCTGCTCTTATTTACATGACAACTACTTTATTTTTTTTTAAGATTTTATTTATTTATTTGAGAGAGAGAGTGTGTGTGAGAGAGAGACAGCACGAGCAGGGAGGAAGGGCAGAAGGAGAAGCAGACTCCCCGCTGAGCAGGGAGCCCAATGCGCCGCTGGATTCCAGGACCCCAAGATCATGACCTGAGCCAAAGGCAGATGCTTAACTGACTGAGCCACCCAGGCGCCCCCATGACGACTACTTTAATAAAGTTAATGTGAAGATTAAGTGAGAATAGATGTAAAGGGTAAACTATGAGCTTGGCACATAAAGTGTGCTCAACAAAAGTTAGATATATTATCATTTTTATCATTACTATGTCTACTCAGTTCTGCCAATATAGATTCTTAACCAAATTATATGGGTTTCAACTCCTCTGATTCTTGTAACAGATTGTGCTCATTTTCAAATAATAATTATGATTCTAGTAAGTTGGACATGAGGCATCTAACAGGTTAGGCATAAGGACTTCAAGTATCATAATTCCTGACAGTTACAATCCATGGTAAATTGGCATTTGGGGTTTTACGATCTCTTGAACTTGGGTTTTGTGGCATCTGAAGCTTATGCAATTTGGGGGACCATCTTTCAGGAAGAGAATATGAAATTAAGGATAAAAATTTACACAGATAGGTAAATATTTATTTAGAATGAGAAAAATCACAAAGTACATATTTTTAAAAGCTGGAAAATGGTATAAGTAAAACAAAATCCAAAAAAATTAATACGTTTTTACCAGCTGAAAGCCTGATCCACCTCTGTAATACTTTTTCCCCACATTTTTTGATACATATACTTTGCCTTTTCATGTGATAATTATTTTGTAGTATCATTTCAAAAGAGACAATAGAAAGATAATTCAGTTCCCTCCAAAGGCTGTTCAAAACTTTTTTATTATTAAGAGTTTTAAAAAGTTTTAGCTTATACTTTAATAATGTCATGTATTTTCATTTATTTACTTTTAGGATTGTCTGCTAGATTCAGAGAAAATCTCTTTCAAGAGGAAAACTTCCATCTATGATTAGGCATTGATAAGAATCCTCAGCTTCAATTTTACACATTTAATGATTAGAAGAATTTTCCACTGACCAAGAGAAGCAGCCTCTGGTCTGCTATGATGAATGTCACTCTTTGAGGATCCTTAGGAATCAGCCTGCTACCTGGCCAACCTTCCAGCCTTATCCTTCAAAGGAGTTTGCAGTTAATGCTTATTCTATAGCATCTTGTTTTACACAGTTTGCAAAGTGTCAGTACAAATGTTATTTGAGATGTAACATGATTGGCAAGATGAGAAACATCACACACAAAATCCTTCTCAATTTCTCTTGTCCAGACTTTGATCATTTAATGTCTGTATAGAAGAGTATCTTTGCCATATTCCTATTTCCTCCTTAGTTTCTTTCAAAGCTGCAGTAAACATTTTTGTTCATGTCTCCAGAGGAATTGCTGGATTCCTGGGGTATGTGCATTTTCACTAGATAGCCCCAAAGTTATCCAACTTCTGGACTTTTTCCCCAACACAGCCTTAACTTCAAGGAATCATAGTCTTCTGGAACTTTAATTGACAAAAGTCTAGCTTTTGCCTACCTACTCCAGTGTAGCCCTCTAATTCGTAAGTTCACATGACCAGGTTTTTGTAAATTTTGTCAACATAAGGCATTTTACCTATATTTGATCAAAACCATTATCCAATCCAATCCAAAGGTTTGGAGGAGTTAAAAGTTTTGTCCATGGTACCAGAGCTAATTGATGACAGAATCAAAATGGAGCCCCAGACCTAAGACTCCCCATGTTCCTTATTCACTCATTCTTCCTTATGTCTAAATCCCATCTTGCTATAATTTTAGCTACATCTTCCTCATATTTTAAATCTGAGAAGGCTCAAATCATTAGAACAATATCCTCCTTATAACAACTCAATCATCCCTTACCTTGCTCTTTTGAAATTATGAAGGATTTGGAAAAATTTCACAAATACAAAAAGTCTAGAAAACAATATAATGAATACTCATATACTCATGAGCTAGCCTAATTAAAATAGAGCAAGTAAAATTTACACCCTATACGTCACCTTTGCTTATTAAGTTTCCTTCTCTCTGCCACCTCCACCAGAAGAACCACTCTCCAGAGTTTGATTAGCATTCTCATGAGACCTTCATACTTTTGCTACAAATGTTGGTATCACTACACACTATATACTATTGATTTTCTAAAACTTCATATAAATGGTATTACCCTGCATCTATGTTTCTGAAATGTGCTTTTTTTCTTAACATATTTAAATGATTCATCCATTTTTTGACTGGATTATTTGTTTTTTGGGTGTTGAGTTTGAGAAGTTCTTTATAAATCTTGTTCACCAGCCCTTTATCTGTAGTGTCATTTGCAAATATCTTCTCCCATTCTGTGGGTTGCCTCTTTGTTTTGTTGACTGTTTCCTTTCCTGTGCAGAAGGCTTTTATCTTGATGAAGTCCCAAAAGTTCATTTTTGCTTTTGTTTCACTAGCCTTTGGAGATGTATCTTGAAAGAAGTTGCTGTGGTCGATGTCAAAGAGGTTACTGCCTATGTTCTCCTCTAAGATTTTGATGGATTCCTGTCTCACACTGAGGTCTTCTCAAACTCAACACCCAAAAAACAAATAATCAAGTCAAAAAACGGGCAGAAGACATGAACAGACACTTCTCCAAAGAAGACATACAAATGGCTAACAGACACATGAAAAAATGTTCATCATCATTAGCCATCAGGGAAATTCAAATCAAAACCACGCTGAGATACCACCTTACACCAGTTATACTGGCAAAAATTGACAAGGCAAGAAACAACAAATGTTGGAGAGGTTGTGGAGAAAGGGGATCCCTCTTACACTGTTGGTGGGAATGCAAGTTGGTACAGCCACTTTGGAAAACAGTGTGGAGGTGCCTCAAAAAATTAAAAATAAAGCTACCCTATGATCCAGCAATTGCACTCTTGGGTATTTACCCCAAAGACACAGATGTAGTGAAAAGAAGGGCCATATGCACCCCAATGTTCATAGCAGCAATGTCCACAATAGCCAAACTGTGGAAAGAGCCGAGATGCCCTTAAACAGATGAATGGATAAAGAAGATGTGGTCCATATATACAATGGAATATTACTCAGCCATCCAAAAGGATGAATACCCAACTTTTACATCAACATGGATGGGACTGGAGGAGATTATGCTAGGTGAAATAAGTCAAGCAGAGAAAGTCAATTATCATATGGTTTCACTTATTTGTGGAACATAAGGAATAGCATGGAGGACATTAGGAGAAGGAAGGGAAAAATGAAGGGGGGGGGTAATCGGAGGGAGAGATGAACCATGAGAGACTATGGACTCTGAGAAACAAACTGAGGGTTTTAGAGGAGGAGGGAGGGGGGATGGGTTAGCCCGGTGATGGGTATTAAGGAGGGCATGTACTGCATGGAGCACTGGGTGTTATATGAAAACAATGAATCGTGGATCACTACATCAAAAACTAATGATGTATTGTATGGCGACTAACATAATAAAATAAAATTAAAAAAAAATAAACGATTCATCCAGGTTGACATAGATACCACTAACTCATTTGTTTCAACTGTTGTAGAGTATTACATTGCTGGAATATACTACAAATTATTCATCCTCTTGCTAATGACCCAAAGCTGTAATGTACATATCTCCAGGGGAATTTCTGGGCTCTAAGTATATGCACTTTCAAGTTTACTAGACAGTGCCAATTTGCTCTGCAAAGTGGTTTTACCAACCTATACCTGAGTTGGTAATCTCAGGCTTTTCAACTCTTACAAGCCCAATATTTGTAAAATGGAATCTCATTTCTCCTTGGAATTTCATTTCTCAAATTAGTAATGAATTGGAACATCTTTTTGTAGGTTTATTGGCTATTTGGATTTCCTCTTCTCTGAACTGCCTGTTCCTACCTTTGCCCATTTTTATTTTTTTATTTTGTTTTGTTTTGTTTCCATTTTGTTTTTACATATTATCAATTACGTGCATTGAAAATATATTCTCCTAATATGACTTGTGTTTTTATTATTTATAGTAGCTTTGGTATATAGAAGTTTTAAATTTCTATGTAGTAGAATTTACCAATTTTTTTCCCATTATGCTTGTATTTTGAGGACCTTGTTTGAAAATTCATTTCCTACACAGATCATAAGAAAATTCTACATATTTTCTTCCAGATTTATTTTTTTTATTTACTTATTTGATACAGAGAGAGAGAGAGAGAGAGACCAAGTAAGCAGAGCATCAGGCAGTGGGAGAGGGAGAAGCAGGCTCCCCACCGATCAGAGAGCCCAATGCAGGGCTTGATCCCAGGACCCTTGATCATGACCTGAGCTGAAGGCAGACACTTAACCGACTGAGCCACCCAGGAGCCCCTATTTTCTTCCAAATTTAAAATTCACCTTTTCACATTTGGGTCTTTTAACCACATGGAGGTTTGGTTTGGATATGGTGTGACTTAGGAATACAAATTTTTTTTCTACATGGACACCAATTACCTTAGCAACATTTATTGAACTGTCTCTCTTTTACCCCCTGTAGTGGGTTAAACTGTGCCCCCCCCAAAAAAAATATATCCAAGTCTTAACCTCTGGTATGTGTGAATGTGACCTTATTTTGCAAAAGGTTCTTTGCAGATGCAATTAAGTGAAGGATCTGGAGATGAGATCATTCTAGATTGAACTGGTGGACCCTAAATCCAATGACAGGTGTTTTTACAAGGAGAGAAGAAGATACAGACACACAAGGAGAAGGCCATGTGAAGATGAAGGCAAAGGTTGATATTATGCTACCACAAGCCAAAGACAGGAGCCACCAGAAGCCAGAAGAAGCAAGGAAGGATTCTCCCTTAGAGCCTTTAGAGGGAGCACAGCCCTGCCCAACACCTCAATTTCAAACTGCTGGTCTCAAGAACTGTGAGATTTACCACAAACTTACCAAGTTTGAGGTAATTTTTTACAGGAGCCCTAGAAAACTAATACAGTGCCACTGGCCTGTGCTGCCATTTCTGTCATGTATCAAGTCCCTGTATGCAGGGAAGCTATTTCTGCACTTGTCAGTTTGTTTCACTGGTCTATGTGTATATTTCCAAGACAATACCATGTTATCTTAATTACTTTCATTTTTAATAAATCATGTTATTTGATAAAGCATGTCCTCCAACTATTTCTTCCTAACATTGTTTTGACTATTCTTGGCCTCTTTTTTTTAATTCTATATAAATTTGACAACTACATTGTAAATTTCCATGAGAATTCTCCATTCTATTTGTGGCGTCTGGGTAGCTCAGTTGGTTAAATGTCCAACTCTTGATTTCAGCTCAGATCATGACTTCAGGGTCCTGGGATAGAGCCCCACATGGGGGGGGGCGCGGGTTTGTGCTCAGCAGGGAGTCTGCTTGAGATTCTCTCTCTCCCTCTGCCCCTCCTCCTGCTCACTCTCTCTCTATATATAAAATAAATAAATAAAAATCTTTAAAATTAAAAAAAATTCTCCATTCTATTTGAACGGCATTGAATTTGGGGCACCTGGCTTGCTATAAATAAATAAAAATCTTTAAAATAAAAAAAAATCTCCATTCTATTTGAATGGCATTGAATTTGGGGCACCTGGCTTGCTCAGTAGGTAGAGCATCTGACTCTTCACCTCGGGGTGCTAAGTTTGAGCCCCACGTTGGATGTAGAGATAACTTAAAAAAAATGAACAGCATTGAATTTATCAAATATCTTGAAAATAATAAATATCTTTAAAATACCAAGTAGTATTATCTATAGCTCTCAATTTATTTTGGTCATATTAATCGCTTTTATTAAAGGTTTTGTAATTTTCTCCAAAAAAATTACATATTTTTGTTAGTTTTTTTTCCCCTAGATATTTTATGTTTGTCATCGCTATGTTGTAGGTTGTTTATTTTTGGTTTGTAAAAACTCAGTTTTTGCATGATGATCTATCTCATTTCAAGCCACATAGTTGAATTAGTCTTTGCATAATTTGTAGATTCTCTTGGGTTATTTATATAGAAAAATATACATTGTGCAATTTGTGTCTTTTATTTTTTCCAATCCATACGTATTAGTACAATGCCCAATAGAAGTACTGATGGCTATTTGTCTCTTTCTTGATTTCAAAGGAAATGCTTATGATGCTTCACCACTAAGTTTGATGTTCAACATAAGCCTTTTTTCTTTATCTGCTGAGATTATCAAATTGTCCTTCTTCTTTAGTCCACTAGTGTGGGGAATTATTAGGTCAAGTCATATGAAATTGCTGATATATGACTATTTCCTAATAATGAAAAGGGCAATTTTGGGGCACCTGTGTGGCTCAGTTGGTTGAGCATCTGCCTTCGGCTCAGGTCATGATCCCGGGGTCCCGGGATTGAGCCCCGCATTGGGCTCCCTGCTGAGTAGGGAGTCTGCTTCTCCCTCTCCCTCTGCCCCTCCTCACCACCCCCCACCTCCCCACCCTCACTCAGGCTCTATCTCTCTCACTCTCAGATAAATAAATAAAGTCTTTTTTAAAAAGGGCACGATAGCCCAACTGTGGAAGGAGCCAAGATGCCCTTCAACGGATGAATGGATAAAGAAGATGTGGTTCATATATACAATGGAATACTACTCAGTCATCACAAAGGATGAATACCCACCATTTGCATCGACATGGATGGAACTAGAGGGGATTATGCTAAGTGAAATAAGTCAAGCAGAGAAAAACAATTATCATATGGTTTCACTCGTATGTGGAACATAAGGAATAGCATGGAGGACCATAGGGGAAGGGAGGGAAAACCAAAGGGGGAGAAATCAGAGAAGGAGATGAACCATGAGAGACTATGGACCCTGGGAAAATATCTGAAGGTTTCAGAGGGGAAGGGGGGAAGGGGTTGGGGTAGTTGGGTGATGGGTATTAAGGAGAGCATGTGTTGTGATGAGCACTGGGTATTATATGCAACTAATGAATCATTGAACACTACATCAAAAACTAATGGTGTACTATACAGTGGCTAACTGAACATAATTTTAAAAAGGGGCAATTTCATATGGCTCAACCTAATACATTAATAGAGCTGCTAATGTTAAGCTCTCCTTTAATTCCATCATTTCATGAGGCTAACTTGGCCAAGTTGTGTTTGTTTAGCTTGGTTAAATTAATCTCATGAAAAAAATTGTGGACTATTTTCCTTCTTTTTCTATATCCTAGATCTATTTGTAGAAGATAAGGGTTATATGGTCTTTGAGTATTTTGTGGAAATTACTCTGTAAAATAATTTTGGTAGAATATTTTTGTGCATGGAGTAAAGGTAGACTTTTACTTACTGATTCAATTCCTTTAATTTTATAATCTCAATCAGGCTTTTAAATTTTGTATTGAATTAGTCTTGGTTAGATATTTTCTTAGAAATTTTCATGTCTAAGTTTTCAAAATCATTGGCATAAAGTTTTTCATAATATTCTTTTATATTTCAGTCTCTGCGTTACTCATGGATCTGCCCTTTATTTCATTCTTACAGTTACTTGCTTGTGTCTTCTTTTTTCTTGACCAGAGTCTTCTCTATTAGACCAGTTTTTTTAAAGAATCAGCTACTGGTTGATAATGCTTACTCTTGTGTCTTCATTTTCTATTTTTAAAAGTTTTATTCTCATTGCTTTTATTCCTTTACTTGTATTTTCTCTGGGCTTATACTGCTATTCTTATTAAAAACTTCTTGAGTTGGATACATGATTCATTAATCCTCAATCTTTCTTTTCTAACTTGAACAATTTTTTCTAATTTTTAATTTTTATTTCAATTTAATATTTTAATTTTTAAATTTTTATTTTATTTTTCCTTTGACTCATGAATTACTTAGGAAGAAGTTTTCTAATTTCCAATTATTTGATGTCTTATTAGTTGATTAATTCTATCTTATATATTGTACCTTAATCGTATAGTAGACCGCCTAGTCTGAAACCCCACAATAAGCACATTACTTCTTTGATAACATTTATCATGTTTTGTTACCTCTGCACAGGTATCTACCTGTCTCTTAAGTAGACGGTAAGCTCCTTAAGGATAGGGCCTGTGTCTTCTAGCTCTCTAATGCCAGGCCTATCACAATGTCAGTGCAAATATTAGGTGCTTAATATATTCATGTTGACTGGTAAAGTAGTAAGTGATTGTGTAAATTGTTCCCTAAAAAATTTTCACACAATTTTAGGTTCTCCAGCTTCTATTTTCTACCAAAAAGAAAACTATACATCCCATTAAATTGCTTTATAGTAACCTAAAAGAAATGTCAATCTTAAAAAATAGACAAATCTAGCATATTAAATTAATCAAGCTACAGTTAGTAAACAAGAATTCAGTACCTGGGGACAGATCATAGTGTTTTGCTTTGTTTTTTTAAGATTTTTTTTATTTACTTGAGAAAGAGAAAGGGAGAAGCAGACTCCCTGCTGAGCAAGGAGCCCGATGTGGGCCTTGATCCCAGGACTCTGAGATCATGAGCTGAGCCGAAGGCAGCTGTTAATCTACTGAGCCACCCAGGTGCCCCGATCATAGTGTTTCTTACAGATGCAGCATTTAAATTTTTGTCAAGTATTACCTGTATGGACAAGCAAAACATAGTTTGAGGTATCATATACTTCTGAAAATGATGAAAGTGCTTGTGGAAGAAATCTCAGATTATTAGATGACACCATTGAGAGGAATGATCCAATAGTGTTGAAACACAAAAAGAGAAGCTACCACATCCTTAGGATATTAAAAACAATTTTTTTCAATTAGTAGGTTGTTTTCCTATTCATGCATATTAGTTTATGAGTATATTCATACATATTATATAATACATTTTACATATTATATAAATAAGATATTCTAGCATCTAAATAAGAGTGCTCTAAATAGATAATAATTAAAGAACTACGGGATTATCTATTTAAATTTTATTACCATAAGATTTTATGTAATGAATTATTTATCTCAGGTATTCAGTAGAAGTAGGTAGAAAGGAAAGCACTATTTTATTCATCAGGTAAAGAAAAAGCATGATCTATCAAACAGAGATCAAACACTTTTCTACCTATAAACTTCAATCTAACATATACATGAAATTTCAAAAAGTTTTATTACATGCAATCATTTCCTTCTGTATTAAAAAATTCTTCGAGGCAACGGTTTCCCCTTTTACTAAGTGTCAAAGCCTTGTGAAGTTATTATGACACAAAACCATTCCTTTCTCCTGATGCAAACAATAAACAACTATGAGAACTGAATAAGCAATGTGAGTCCCTCTAATGATCTGCCTCAGTTCTAAAGCAAGAAAGATATTATGGCAGAGCTATTTGATCTTGTTTCTAATTTTAAATTATTTTTAGTAAAACGTTCATTTTTGAAAAGGGCTTAAATGAAACACTAATTATGAAAATGGGGGTGTTTGTTGGAGAGGGTGAGGTTTTGTGAGTGTCTGTGTGTGTATTGTGTGTGTGTGTGTGTGTGTGTGTATGGTCATGCATATGTGTACATGTTCTAACTCCCTTACCACTACCAGCAGAAATTCACAGGCAAATATTTTATTTTGGTATTTCATCAGATTCACTAAGATTATTTCCATTACAAACCGCATTTGAGCACAAATTATACAACCTATCAACAAATACTTTGATGAATAAATGTAATTTAAATTACTGTAATGTGAATTCATAATATACTCAGTTCACTGGACTACTCATTACCCTTTCATGTTCCTGCCCCATAGGGCCATACTCCGTAATGCCAGGAAACATAAAAAATAAGTACAGCAGTCATTAATACATTTATGAGTGTTGTAACAATATGAGTAAACTGGATAAATATTTTCAACAAGAATTTATTGAGTACTTGTGGTGTTCTCACCATGATGAGAAGATAAAGTCTCTTCTCTTAAAAAATTTATGATGCAGGTGCAGAAAAACTCTGCAATTGATGCCCCATGCTTCCTTGCATGTCATTCCCTTTGCCAGGAATATTTTGTCTGGAACATCCCTATTCATCCTCTAAAACAGAGATCAGATAGTAAATATTTCAGACTTTGTGGGTCAGACCATCTCTGTTACAAATACTCAACTCTGCCCTTATCACTTGAAAGCTGTCATAGATGATATTAAACATATGGACAGGACAGTGTTCCAATAAAACTTTATTTACATAAACATGCAGTAAATCATAAATGGCCTGAGGATCATGATTTACTGACTCATGGTTTAAAACCCTTTGGGTATATACAGAAGCAAGAGAATTAAATGGCTAAAACGTAGACTCTGGAGTCAGATAGCCTGGTTTCTAATTCTGGCTCTGCCACTTATAAGCTGTGTGACTTGAGCAAGTCATATAACACTCTGGGCCTATTACCTCATCTGTTAAATAGAGATTATAATACCCATGTATGTATATGGAGCTTTTGTGGGCTGTGAATGAGTTAATAGATCCTAATGAGTTTAAAAAAGTACATACATAGTAAGTGGTATATAATAAGTGCTATGTAAGGGTTATCTGTTATGACTACGTAGGATACTCTCTCTATATATATATTCTTTTTTTAAAAAAGATTTTACTTATTTATTTGACAGAGAGACAGAGAGAGAGCACAAGTAGGCAGAGCGGCAGGCAGAGGGAGAGGGAGAAACAGGCTCTCGCTGAGCAGGGAGCCCAACATGGGCCTTCATCCCAGGACCCTGGGATCATGACCTGAGCCAAAGGCAGCCGCTTAGCCAACTGAGCCACCCAGGTGCCCCTATATATATATTCTTATTCCAGAAGTTTTAATATATTGCTTCTCTGGGCCTGGGATGCAGGAATTAGACAATGGTCACAGCCCACAGAATTAACTTCAATAAAACTGTTGAAGGGTCCTGAAGAGAACACCAAGAGTAATCTAAATAAAGAAAAGGGTAATCCGCTAAGTGGAAAGAAGGGCATAGGAATATAACAATAAGTAACCAGATGTCTTCAGTGTGGGAAGTTATAAAAGGGAGATAAAGAAGAAAAGTGCAAAAATAAGAAAGAATGTAAAAAAAAAAAAAATAGCTAAAGTAAAGGAAGGGAAAAGAAGTAAACAACATTAGTGTAGAATGGAAGAGAGCAGGGAGTGTAAATTATAGCCCATCTCTTGAATTCCAGATCTCAGTGGCAAGCTGCCACTTGTTCTGGCTGCATGAAGATCCACCTGGTCTCATGGAATGAATGTTGGGTATAAACATCAAGACTGGCAGTCAGGTCCTGGAAACCAAGGTTGAAACTCCAGCAAGACAGAGACAGCTTCAGTTTCTAAGAGGAGTGCCTGGATAGACAGAGAACTCACAATTGGCTAGCACCAAGTCAAGATGACAAGTCTCTGCCCTGAGACCCTTATTTGAAGTGGGTAAGAAGGATTGCTTTTTGTATGATGTTAGGTAGTCCCTCTCATACAGTTTCTGTAACAGTTAGGCTAGGTTAGGTAAAGGTTCATTAACAAATAACCCCCAAATCGCAGTGGCTTAAAACAACAAAAGTCTGTTCCTCTCTCATGTTCACTCACGCTACATGGCCATTGTAGGTGTTCAGGTGGCTCTGTCCCATGTGGCTCTCACTCTGAGATCTAGACTGATAGAGGAGATACAACCTGGACTGTTATCAATCACTTTGACAGAGGAAAACAGAACTCTAGGAGGTCTCACATTGACAATTTAATGTTCCAGCCTGGAAGTGATACTTATCACTTACAACTCAGTTTATAAGCCAAAATGAATCATGTGACCTGACCCAACTACAAGAGGGACAAGAAAGCGACCCTACTAAGTGCTAAGAAATTGAAGAGCCAGAAATAATTTGATGAGCAGAAACTAATGACTCCCAGTTTCCAACCTAATATGTAGAGAAAAGGCTTTGAAAATATTTATAGAGCCAGCTTTGGGAGTCTACTGAACAAATTGTAAATACTACCAGGGAGAGAAGACTTCTTCCACCCAAGCAACCATGGCCAGTTGAGCAAGCACTGGGAACTGCTATGGATGTCACTACAGGGGGACAAGGCAACAGCACTGGTAGCAGACCTAGAATGAGCTAACTTGAAATTAGCAAACACTGCAGTGACCAAGAATCCACAAGGAAAAAGTAAGAATGGAGTAGAGTGCAGATGGGGAGCTTGAGGCCCCATTGTTTCTCTTTGTGGAAATCTGAAGCCACAGGCTGCCCAGATTACATCCATGTTCTTGAGGCTGCAGAGGCCCGGGGCAAGCAGGGCTTGTTAGTGCTGCCTCCTAGTGGGCACAGGGCTATTACGACTTGTTTAAAAAGGGCTTGTATTTGGCCTAGAATCTGGCAAAAGACTATAGAGCAAATATGAAGCCTGCATTTTTTCCTAAAAGTGAAGTGGAAGAGAATTCCAGTGCTGGCCAAGATGAAATAAGCCTATTGATTGTAACTGTAACTAAAAACTCCAGGTATAATACAAAAAGCAATTATCTGAGGCTTCTGAAAAGTAAACTAAAGCAGGCATATTGGGGAGAGGAATCAATGAAGTGACCAATAGACGGAGTGGGTTTCCCAAGGTTGTTTCTCTCTTTTCTCTCTTGGCTTTGACCCAAATATGGGCACTGGTTAGGAGTTATGGCAATGGCTGTGCAGGCAATAAAACCTTCAAGAGAAACACCATCTTTCTAGCTGAGGATCAAGAAAAGCAATCTCTGCAAGCTGATGGGAGAAGTGGGGTGAGGCAGAAGAATCCCAGAGAAAAAGGAGCTGGAGAAGATGATTCCTTAGCTCTGTGTATTAACTCACACAAAATACACACACGCACACACACACACACACACATCGTTTTCCAGATGAGTCTAAAAAGATTCAGAGTTTCACCACATAATATCAAAATGCCCAGGATATTTTCCAGAATTACTCAATATATAAATAGGTAGGAAGATGTGGCCCATTTCCAAGGAAAATGGCAACCAATAAAAGCCAACCCCAAGATGACTTAGATGTTGAAATTATCAAAGACTTTAAGGGAGCTATTTATAACTATGCTCCCTGATGAAAAGGTAAAACATATTTAATGTGAATGGAAATATAAAAGTTGACAACAGAGATATGGAAACTTTAGAACAGAAAATACAACGTCTGAAAAAATTCACTGATGGAGCACAATAACAGCATAAAGACAAATGAAGAAAAAGACAGAGAACTTGAAGATGAGTCAATAGAAATTATCCAATCTAAAGAACGGAAAGAAAAAGACTTTAAAAAGTGAACAGAGACTCAGAAACCTATGAGACAATATCAAAAGATCTAATATCTGTGTCAACGAGTCTCAGAAGAAGATAATAAAGAAATTGGTGCAGAAAAAATTGCAGAAATAATTTCCTAAAATGTTAAAAATTGGATAAAATATATAAATCTACAAAATCAAGAAGTTCATCAAACCTTAAACAGGATTAAAAAATACAAAGAATATCACACCAGAGACACAATAATGAAACTTTTGAAAACCAAAAACAAAGAAAAAAATCTTTAAAGCAGCCAGGAAAAAAAAAAAATGATTCATTGCATATAGGACAACAATGATTTGAATTACCACAGATTTCTCATCAGAAACACTAAGGCTCTAAGACAGTGGAACATTTTAAAGTGCTGAAAGAAAAGCATGTCAACCCAGAATTCTATACAAAGCAAATGGAACCTTCAAAATGAAGGCAAAATGAGGCTCAGATGAAGGAAAACAAAGATAATTCATTGTCAGCAGATCTGCTCTAAAAGAAATGTTAAAGGGAGTTCTTTTAGAAACGAAATATTATATGGGTAAAGCTTAGAACTTCAGTAATAAGGAAGAGCAACAGCAATCATAAATATCAAGGTAATTATAAGATACTATTTTTCTTTTCATACATTCTTTAAAGCGTATATGAGTGTAAAAGCAAAAATTACAACAATGTCTGGTAGAGTTTTCAGCACGTGTAGATGTAATCCATATGACAACTACAACATAAAAAAGAAGGCTAAGGAGACATATATGGCTGTAAGGCTTCTACATTCTACTTGAAGAAGTGAGATGTTAGCTAAGTTGAATGGTTCTATACCCTAGAACAACCAGAAAATTAATACAAACATATGTAGCCATAAAACACATAAATTAAAATAGAATACTAAGGGAATTCGAATAATGCAAAAGAAGGCAGACAAGGAAGGGGAAACAGAGGAATAAAAAACAGAAGGAACTAACAAAGGACCAGATATATTGTGCAAAAGAATCAAAAGAAAGTTGAAGTAATTATATTAATTTAAAAAAAAAGACCTCAAAACAAGGTCAATTACCAAGGGTCAAAAGGGACATTACCTTATTACAAGATAGTTCACCGAGATATAAAAGTCCTAAAAATGAATGCAGTATTAAGACAATTTCAGATACATGAAGCAAAAACAGATCAGAAAGGGGAAATAAACAAATTCACAGTTATAGTCAGAGGTTTCAACATTTCTCTCTTGGTAATGGATAGAATCATTAGAAAATTATCAAGGATGTTGCTAGGGCCTGAATTGTATACCCCCAAAATCTATATGTTGAAACCCTAATTCCCAAAGTGACTATATTTGGAGATAGAGCTTTCAGGAGGTAATTAAGGTTAAATGAGTTCATAAAGATGGAGTCCTACCACCACTGAAGGCCCTATAAAAAGGGAAAGAGAGAAACTTCTCTGTCTCTCTCCACATACACTAAGGAAAGGCCATGTGAGCACACAATGAGAAGGGGGACACCTACAAACCAGGAAGAGAGCCCTTCCTCATCAGGAACTGAATCACCTGGCATCTTGATTTTGGACTTCCCAGCCTCCAGAACTGTGAGAAATAAATTTCTGTTGTTTAAGCCACCTGGTCCATGATATTTAGTTACAGCAGCCTGGGGTGGCTACTACAGATATAGAAGACCTGAACAGAGCTATCATTCAACATGACCTAATTGACATTTATAGGACACTTCACCCAACAACAGTAAAATATACACTATTTTCAAGTGCACATGGAATATTCATCAACATAGACCACATCTTGGATCAAAAAACAAAGCTTAACAAAATATAATCAAGTGAAACTGTACAAAGTATGTTACCTGACCAAGATGGAATTGAACTAGAAGTGAATAACCTCATAAATGACACACTTGATAAATAATTCATGGGTAGAGAATATTTTGAATTGAAAGAAAATAAAATATGACATATCAGAATGTGTGGCACGCAGCTGAAGCAGTGTTTACAAGGAAATTTACAACATTAAAATGCTTATAAGGAGATGGGTCTCAAATTAATGATCCAAGCTTCAAGCTTAAGAAACAAGAAAAAGAATTAAATCCAAAGCAACAGAAGGAAGGAAACAATAAATTTAAGATCAGAAATCAGTGAAACTAAAAACAGAAGAACAACAGAGAAAAATCAATGAAACCCTTGCAAGAAATGTTAAAGAATTCTTTGGAAAGAAGGAATATTATATAGGTCAGAAACACTGCACAAAGAAAAGAACATTAGAAAAGAGATTAATGAAGGTAAAGATAAAAAGTAGTTGTCTATACGTGTGCAGGTTCATTTCCTGAATCACTATTCTGTTCCATTGATCCATTTGTCTATCTTGATATCAATATCACGTTGACTTGATAACTATAGTCTTATGATAAGTCTTGAAATTCAGTAGTGTTAGTATTCGGACTTTGATCTTTTTCAAAGCTGTTTTGACTATTCTAGGACCTCTACATTTCTATTTGAATTTTAGAACCAGCTTATCAACAACTACAAAAATCCTACTAGGATTTTAATTTGGATCACATTGAATCTATAAATCAATTTGGAAAGAATTGCTATCTTACCAACATTGAGCCTTCCAACCCATGAACATAGGATGTCTCTCCATTTATTTAATTCTTTCTAAATTTCTCACAGCAATGTTTTTGAAGATTTCATTGTACAGATTGTGGTTGGCAGAATTCTAAGATGGCCCCAAGATTAGCCCCCTATAGATCGTCCACATGCCCTATATAGATTCCTCCCTTTGAGTGTAGGATTTCACTCCTGTAATTAAATTACTAGTCAGTTGAGTTCATATTAGTAAAAAAGGAGATTATTTGGAGTAGGCCTGATGTAATTAAGGGAGTTCATAGAAGACAGAGGTGGAGGAGTAGGAGCACCACCACTAGAGAGGTAGTTTCTTACTAGACTCAAAGAAGATGAAAGCTTCTATGAATTCTACAGTTGCGAGGAGCTGTCTATAAGCTGAACGAGCTTGTAACAGGTTCCCAAACATCAGATGAGGTCAAAATTCCATTTGGCACCTACTGTGTCTGAGCCCAGTATTCAACTAAGCTGTGTCCAAACTCCACAAGAACTGTGAGATAATAAATGGGTGTATTCCCAAACTAAAAAAAAAAAAAAAAAAATCAACAAAACCAAAAGCTGATTCTTTAGGAAGTAGAGTTCAAGCCTATATACTGCTTTTTTTTGTGGGGGTAGAAGTGGGGAGGGAGATGTAGGAAGAGCATTCCTTGACTCTGGGTTCTGTTCCTAGCTTTGGTAAGTCTTCCGACATCCTTGGATCAAAATTTCTTAATTTCTCAAATATTTGCTTTGCCCACCTTTTAAAATGAGATAACATCAATGTAGACGGTTTGAATATGGCAATGCTTTACAAATCCAAGGCATTATTAATGTCTATTATTGATGTGCTTGCACATAACAAAGAAGTCTGAAGAATAAGATTATCAAAATTAATTCAGTTAATCTCTGTTTGGAGGGCGGCACAGATTTATCTATTAATTGCACAAATTATCACATTGAATTCAAAACCATCTAACTCCCAAGTAAGCTTTGGTGATTTTTACTCATCCATTTAATAAAATTCTAAAAATAAGTCAGACACAACTTACCATAAAATCATACTTCAATTAGACACGATTGAAATCAATTCAGAAGCCGCCCTGAAATAAGAATGAAAGGTAGAAACCACTGTGACAATGAAGGTAAAAGGTTTCAATGAGGCCCTCCTTTCCTGTCTTCCAGAGTTTAAAATATCTGTATCTCCAAGGAGTTCAAAGGAAAGAGTTTTATTTTTCTTCCTTTTTAGTAGTGGTTGGTGATATCTGAAACTGTAAACAGTTCCCCCAGGTGACCTGCAGTCATAGGCAAAGAAAGGCAAACACAAAGAATATTTCCTGGGACTGAGGTCATCAAGTGCTAGGCTTTGTCAAGAGAGAAGCACTTCAGAAGAAGTAAGGGGATTGGTAGATTCTCTTTGAGATGACAGTAAGGCAGTCAAGGAAAAGATTGCTGATGGGGACAAAGGTCCCAGGAAAGTCAGGGATAAAAGAGTAGACTTGTGTGCCATCTGTAGAGAAAAGTTTTGCTTAGTAAAAGATGACAAATGAGCAGTGTTTGTGCTAACACCCAGCAAGACTTACCAAGAAATAAAACACACAGTCTGCAGCAGCTAGACTTACCTAAAGCCTAGACTGCTATCAACCGTGTGCTCTAACATTAGAGATGATGTGTGCATAAGTATTGCAATCAGAAATGTCACCTTTTCTAGCAAGCCCATACATTTAGGATTGTTTAAATGTAAAGGTAAAATTCAAATTCAAATTTTTTATGGAAGTTCTCAGCTATAATTGATTATTCTAATAGAGCCAAAGAAATGAAATAAACAGTATTTTTGACATTAGAAGAGAGTCTTAGAATCCTTAATGATTACTCATAAACTTTGAAGCAGATTGGTAAACTCTGAAGAAATGCAGCCATTGTTTTTCTCCTCTGGGTTCTAGTCTTTATATTTGTTTAACAGAATTAAGCCTGCTTATCATGATTCCGTGGTGCCTGTAGTCATCACATCACCAACCTTCAACTAATAAGCCATGGTCTATCTTGTTGCATCCCCTGCCTCACTCACCATCCTCTCCATTTCATGATATTCTTTTATGTTGAAAGAAATCCAAGATTTTTAAAAAATATTTATTTATTTATTTATTTATTTATTTATTTATTTTTGAGAGAGAGAGTGCATGTGAGTGGGGGGAGGGGCAGAGGAAGAGGAAGAGAGAATCTCAAGCAGACTCCCCGCTGAGCCCAGAGCCTGATGTGGGGTTCCATCTCATGACCCTGAGATCATTACCTGAGCTGAAACCAAGAATCAGACGCTTAACCGACTGAGCCCCCAAGATTTTTTTTATCGTGCCATCTACAAATATCTCAGTGTTTACCTGAAAAAAAGATAATGCCAATATCATGTGTAAAAATTAACAATAATTTCTTGTTATCCTCAGACAGTCAATATTCAAATTTCTCTGGTTATCTCATATTTGTATTTTTGCAGTGCATTCGTGGAACCATAATCCAAATGAGATCTATATGAAGCAATTAGTTTACTTCTTTCAAATCTCTTTTAATTCTCCAATCTTTCTTTCTTGCAATTTTTTTGTTGAATTACTAAGTCATGGGTCCCATGTTATTTTCCACAGTCTAGATTTTGCTCATTTTATCTCATGATGTTGTTTACCTGTCCCCGATATTTCCTGCAAATGTTCCTCTGTCCCCTGTATTTCCTGTAAATTGGTGATTAAAGCTGAAGTCTTGATGATATTCAGTTTCAATTCTTTGGCAATAGTCCTTAATAGATGGTGTTATGATCATCCATTAGAAGGCCAAAAAAGGCTGGTGTTCTCTCTTTTTGTGTTCTTAGTAGTCATTAATGATCACTGTCAATATTTCATTAGAGGTTGCAAAATTGTAGTCTTATAATTCTATCGTTCCTCCTTCAATTACTAGCTAATGTGCTTCTCTAAGGAGGAACTTGCCCATATTGATTATTTGATTATCATGATGTGCCTTCCATGTAGTGAAGACAAGACAAAAGCAAGATTTTTTCCCATTACGTTGTGGTTTTCAAAATATCTGTTGCTTCTCTAATATATCCAAAAGAGATCCAAGGTGACCAATGACCTTTATTTTTTTTAAATCAGAGTGAGCACATGGATTAAACATATATAAATGCTTCGATCTATTGCAATTGTAATTCTTATTGATGATCAAATTGTCCCTCTTCGAATGGCTTTTATATCCTTTTAAGAAGCCCACAATGGTCATTGAAAGTTTCCTTGATTCCTAGTATCACAGGGCATACTGGGTTTCTCTTGTACATTTTCTGCCCCAGTTCTGGTATCAGCGATTTTCCCAAGGAACCCTGGTTTCTTTTAATGGAAATTGGTACTTAAAGACCATAACCTGGACCTCAAGGATGTTCATCGCTACTGGGCTGATCATTGTTTTTAGATCTTTTCGTTCAAAACTATAAAATAGATTTTTTTTTCCAAGATGAAAAACAACACGAGTTTATACTAATATTTCCATTTCAAATTCGAAAATACAAGGTTTTTACTTAACTTCGTCTATATTATATCTGTAGCTCCTTTTTCCATGCCGAAAATACTGATTCCAAACACCACCAACACAAATACTCATTTGCTTTATCCCACACTCACACAACAACATCAAAATTACCACACCAACATGGCTGAGAAATTTTTACAGTTCTTTCTGTCCTTAGCATATATCCCTCTAGGAAGATCAAGTCAAATTACTATGTTTAATTGAAATTACACAGAACAGTTCCTCTCTGTATGGTTATCCAAAAACTTGTTACATAGTTTGTTCCTGATACTTCACACTGTTCTTTTTTTATTGTTAAGGATTGCTTTTTAAATTTAATTTTGTATTAAAATTACATAAAATAATTACATGTTTCCAAATTCAAATCTGCAGAACAAGGTATATTCAGAGAAGTCCCACTTCTATCCCTTCCCTTTCATCTTGTTTCCTTGTTTCCTGAGTTCTTCCCCATCAGTAACCTCTTTCTTAAATTTTTTAGCTTTAGGCTTATCCTTCTTTTTTAGTAAAGGTAAATATACATATTATATATGAATACATATATATTCATAACTGCCCTTCCTTAATAAACATATACACTTTTCTCCACTTTGCATTTTTCACATAATAATATGTGCTGGACACCACTCCTAGCAATATAGAGAGAGATAACTTGTTCCTTTTTATAGCCATGTGGTACTTCTTTGCGTAGATGTATGACAACTTTTCAATCTCCTATTGATGGCATGAAGGTTGTTTCCAATCTTTTGCTGTGATGTATTGTGATGAATAACCTGGCATATGTCTTCCTATAGTTTTTGCCATTATATCTTTGGGGCAGATTCATAAAAGTGGCATTAATAATTCAAAGAGTAAATGCATATGTAATTTTGTTAGACCTGACCAAATTCTCCTTCACGGGTACCATTTTGCATCCCACCAGCAATGTATGGGAGCAGGAGCATCCATTGTATATGGTAAAAATTTGTGCTAGCTTTAGAGAGTAAAGTAAGACAAGTGCTCCCTCTCAAGTTAGGTTTGTAGTTGGAAAATAATCCCCCTTGCCCTCTCCTACAATCCAGTTAGTTTAATACATTCTGTTGGCAGTCTCTGAAAATTACCCACGATGCCAATAAATTGCTCTTTTTCGTGCTGTACGTGCACAGCAGTGGGAAGGAATTATTTCAAGGGGCTGGAATTGTCCCACCTTGGACCTGCACACAACTTCAATGGCCAGACTCCGATGGGGCCGAAGCCAAGCAAGCATGCTCTTAGCATGATCATACTGGATAATGGGAGCTGCAGATACACCCAGGCAATAAAATAACCTGCTTTGGATGTCCGCGTCTTTATGTCACTCCCCTGCTGGGAAACCTACTGGGGATCTTTCCCATCTGTGTTGTCGAATTCAGGGTTGTCTGCCCTGTGTCCAGGCCCTCCAAACCAATCAGCCTCCAGTCTGTTCTCCCCTGCGTGACTCCTCTGCTGTTGCCAAGCAAAGCTGCTTGCCATCCCTTACATTTGTAAAGACTTTTTGAGCCTCTGTGCCTGTGAGTGTAGCATTTCTTGCTCTGAGGATGAACCCTAGGGTTTGGCCACTCTCCTCTGTTCACCTCACCCCAAAGGGAGCCAGTTCCAGACGCCACCAGAACCCATTCTGTCCTTAGCCGCTGTTTCATGAACTGCTGGTCACTTGAGGGCTGTGTCTTTTACATCCACCAAAAGCTCTAAAAGAATTAGCATCTTGTTCTGCATGTGGCGTGGGATTAATACATGTTGGAAGCCTGACTACCTAGCATTTAAGTTTATGGCCAAAGGCATATCAACCTTGGAGTTAAACCTAATACTGCAGCATTAGACTTGTCATTCTCTCTGGCAAGAGAAGCAAATGGAAGATCCTCATTCACACACACCAGAGAGCATGTCGCCATGAAGTATGAAGCCAGAGTAAAAATACTGCACTACAGAAACCTCTTTAAACAAAGCACCCATAGCAAAAACAATAAATCTCACCATGAATACAACAGACACACTGAACTGAGCACCATCTAGTTCCCACAAGATGATAGCTTATTCAAAAAAGGAAAATTCAAAACTGTATAGCCAATATAATGAATAATTTATATCAAAAATTTATATACATATATGATTTCCATATACACATATTTATAAAAATATGTAGATCTAGACGCTAGCAGTATTGCTGAGTGGTGTGTTTACAGGTTTTTAATTTTTCCTTATTTACCCTTTTTCTGTGGACAGTACACTTTTATAAGAAGCATGCATTACCGGGGCGCCTGGGTGGCTCAGTTGGTTAAGCGACTGCCTTCGGCTTGGGTCGTGATCCTGGAGTCCCGGGATCGAGCTCCACGTCGGGCTCCCTGCTCAGCGGGGAGTCTGCTTCTCCCTCTGACTCTCCCCCCTCTCGTGTTCTCTCTCTCATTCTCTCTCTCTCTCTCAAATAAATAAATAAAATCTTTAAGAAAAAAAAAAGAAGCATGCATTACCTTCATGATAAGAAAAAAACCTAAAACGTAAAATATTTATCCAGCATTTGTGTGTCAAATACACTTCAGATATATAGATATAATGTGGAAATTTAAACTTGGTCAGCCTCTAACATACCTGAAGGCAGAAAGGGGGCTTTGGAAATGAAAGCTTCTAAAAACAACTCAAAAGCAATCACTGTTTTAATCTTGAGCCAATATTTGAATAGGCATTATTTACAGTCATAATTTTTGAAGATCAAAGCAGCCTTCCCTTCCCCGTTGTCAAAGCAGAGAGAAGAGACGAACTTGCTGAATCCACATTTTAAATGCACACAGAGGATGAGCACATGGTGTCTTACCTCATCTGTAATGGTATGTTGTTGACTAGAAGAAAGACGAAGGCCAAGAAGTGTCAGGAACAGAAGTGCAATGTCAATCTTGAATCTCCTGCCTCAATGCTAAAGAGATGTATTGCTAGGCATCCCACCCAAAAGCAATTGAATGACCCCGGGGTGTTTCTACAAAGCAAGAAAAGGGAACAACACACTTCAGGAGTGGGCCTTTTTAAGGAATAAACTGACTTTCCCTCTGAAGCTGGTAAGTGGTAATGGTGGGAGCCAGTGGAAATCATAGCAGTTTCAGTACTGTAGTCGGGTGCCTTTAATGAGTTGCCCTGAGCAAACATACCTAATCAGCCTCCACTATCCATTCTGCTACTGCCCACATCTTTGCAAATTGGTTCTTGTTTTGTTTTTTGGGAGTTTTTTTTGCCTTAATAAGCTGGAAACACTAGAAATCCTTTTCCATTTTCAATTTTTCAAAACCTACCTAGCCATATGTCATCTCTAAAGACAACCCCTCCTTGTTCTGGTTGTTGGCACCATTAGCAAAGACAGAGAGAGCTCAGGGGCCTCCCTCCCATTTTTTTTCCTCTCCTCCTTCCACTGCATTCCATTTCATTGTTTGGTCATCCAAATGGGTATCTAGAGGACTTGACGGGTGACTCCAAGGTCGTCATATCTCCTGCTTCTCATAAAAAGGAAAAATGCTCCCTAAAACTAAATCTTACTTCCTCCCACCATGGCCCCAATACGTTTGGGCTGCTTCTATTCTTAAAAGTAATGTGGGGGTAATCTGTAACTTTTTCAGATTCTAAGAAACTGCTTCCTCTCCTCCATCTCGCATTCCCCACTATATAAGTCAGCTATTGCTACAATAATTCTGTGTAACACACAAGCCCCAAATGCAATAAAACTGCATGCATTTATTTCTTGGTCACAGTCTATGGGTTGCCTATGGCTCTGCTGGGATAAGTTGGCATTTCTTCGCAGTTGCTCCAACTGTGGGTTGAGTCCTTATTCTGGTAGTGAAGGGAGTTCCCGAGTCAACCAATCTAGCATCCCACAGTGCTTCTTTCTAAACATCTGAGATGAGCATTGAGTCTTACTTTATTCTTCTCAGATCTTACTGGAAGATGCAAGAAGTCATTAATACGCTGAAATTTTTCTACCAAAACCTTTCATGCTACAACTCTGGAAGGTATATTACTTAATTGAAAAATGACAAATGTTTCACTCAGGCATGTCAATGATAGAAAACCCAAGCTTCCTTCTGACTTACCTCCTCCACTCAGCCAATTCCATAGCTTACAATTTTTCACTTGATGGAGCCCACTTCCGGTAACAAACCTTGTAACTGTTAGGGTTTTTAAGCTGCATAAAATTGAAAACTCAACCCAAACTATCTGTAACAATAATAAAGTATATTGGCAACCAAAACTCAATTCCAGCTATAGAAGAGGCTTTAGGGTTAACTGACCAAGGAGCTCATCAAGGACAGAGATTACTTTCATCTTTCCATTTTGACACCAACACTGTCAGCCTCATACTAAAGGCCGATTCCCTTCATGGCTCTAGGGTGCCCCTTATAGCAACTAGGACTAAATGTCTGCTCATTTAAATCCACTAGGAGGCTGGCTTCATGGAACTATGCTTCATAACAAGACAGTTGGGGGCGCCTGGGTGGCTCAGTCGTTAAGCGTCTGCCTTCAGCTCAGGTCATGATCCCAGGGTCCTGGGATCGAGCCCCGCGTCAGGCTCCCTGCTCAGTGGGAAGCCTGCTTCTCCCTCTCCCACTCCCCCTGCTTGTGTTCCCTCTCTCGCTGTGTCTCTCCCTGTCAAATGAATAAATAAAATCTTTAAAAATAAAAAATAAAAAACAAGACAGTTGCATTTCCAAAAACTCTCAGAAAAACTTGTTTTTGTTTCTCGTTGAACCAAATTGATTTGGGCCAGACTCTGCAAACCAGGGCAGAAATAACAAGATTAGACTAATCAGAACCCCAAGGTCTGTTCTCAACCAGCTCCCCCTGAGGCATAGGGGCTATGTGTGGGAGTGAATGACACCTGGATAAAAGAGATCTATTTAGGAATGGAAAAGGAGAGGGTGGATGTCAAGATGACTTTTGGTTCAGATTCTAGGTGGTAAGTACCTTGGGTGAAGGATAGGATCATTCTGCTCACCAGAGAAGAATATTTCCCACTGGAATGTAATACACTGGCATTCCATTTACATATTGGTCTCTTGTGATCTGCATATTTTTAATCAACTCCCTTGTGCTAGAACATGTCTGACAAGGCTAAGGGCCAAACCCAATCATTGGATCAAGTTGCATTCACTCAGGTTAAGTTTTTACTCACCATTATACCCTCTTCAGTCTACATCACCATGAATTGACATAATCGGAATAAAAAGAAAAAGAAAATGCAAAAATTACGACTATGCAGTATGCATTAACAAATTGCATCCACATAAAGGCAACCTGGAAATGAGAGAGAGAGATTTGCAAGCCAACACTGGTAGCTATTTCTCATGCGTTTTCATTGTTCTATTAGCAACATCTTTGTATCCTAAAATTTCTTATCCTCCACTTTAAACTTATTTCCTTTTGCCATTTCTCCAAAAGTGTCTTCAAACAGGATCTGTACTGTCATCTGATCACGTACATACAAAATGTCCCACTGCAAAGAAAAGGATTCAGTCCTACATCATCAATAAATGGGCTCTCAAAATCCCTTCCATGCCTAAAAGCCTAGAAACAGTGTTACCTTGATTATTAGGAGAAGTAAACCTGAAATATTCTAGAGTATAAATGTCAAACATTGAGCCTGTGGGCCAGCTTTAGCCTGCAGAAGGTCATCACTCAATGACACAACCTCTTTGTAAACAGCTTTACTTCAGTTGGCGTATTTTTTTTGTGAAATATTAGTTCAGCCCACCAGGATTTTCATGAGGGGAAATTGGTCCATGAGTAAATTTGATTTGACAGTCTTGTCCCGAGGAAACTAAATGGCATTTTTTGAGAATGTAAGATTAATGTACTAAATGATTATTATTTAGCCCAAACTAAGCCCTCAGAAGTTCCAGCAAAATTGAGGCATCAACTGTCAGAAGCAGCAAAATACTAAAGGCAACATAGGCTTTGCAGCTCAGTGGGGTGTGTGTGTGTGTGTGTGTGTGTGTGTGCACGCACGCACATGCGTGTGCATGTGTGTGTGTCCTAAACAACAGAGTCCTTTAAACAAACCACATTTGCACATTGAGTAACACCATATTCTGGTCCTGAATTTCTCAACTTGCTTTTTATACAATGTTACTCATAGTTTTTTTTTTTTTCTAAGATTCTTCTAAGTGAAGGCAGGCTTTTTCAAGAACCAGTTCAAAATGAAAGTTGATTTTTGCATGATGTCACCAAAAGGTGATGTCACTTTCTTTTCTCTCCCTTGTCTCAAGAAAAATGGATACTAATGTTGAACTTATTTCACCCTTAACACAACCCAGACAGGCAATCTCTAAAAACACAATGTCAGCTAACCTCAAGTTATCAGATAAAGTTGTCAGAACCCAGGATAAAGCAAAACTTCCAGGGATGGGCTTCCTAACTCCTATGGAAAATTGTGCATATTTTCAACTCTCTTTTAGACAATATTATAGTGATTATTTTTAACATAAGTGCTAAAATATAGCCTTTTACTTTATTTAAAGGAGTCAATCAAAATTTTTAGGCAAAAATCCAAAGGAAGTTTTGTTTATGATGAAACTCAAACCTTACTCCTGAACTCTTTAGTTATAAGCAGTGTCTATTTCTATCAACACATAGGACTGTGTTTTCAAGACCATACTATCAACTGCTCAAACCAATTCATAATTCAGGTCTCCAGTGGTCAATATTTCAGGAGCAATACATTCGCATGCCAACGGGACTAGAAAAGTGGGCAGAGATGGCAAGAGGATAAAGGAAAAGGCCTTGGGGCAAGAATGAGGAAAGTGTGTGACAATTTTTAAAGTGATAGTATTAGCAACTCATTCTTTCCCAAAGTAATAATAACAAATGAGCTATAGCCTACAGAGTTCATATTTTGAATTACCTATGTTTATTTCATCTGAAATGTTTTCCAAGCAGTGAGTTTGGTCCACCCATATTCAATCCATATTTGGGAATCATGACACAGCCCCATGTAAGCAGCAGTCAGGGAACAATAGGAGGCAATTTTATCCTCTGCCAGACACCACCTCAACATGCCCCCTGGCTGATACTTTGGATGGCTTTGGTCACCAACATCTATCTGGGAAGACCTCTTAACAGTGGCCTTAAAGGCAGTGTCACCTTAAAGAAAAGACAAGCTTGAAGACCATGAGCTGAAGGATGGAGAATCCAGAAGAAAACTGAAAAAAGCCTCACATATGATGAATATTCAGCTCAGAATAAGTGAAGGAGTAGAGCCCTTGGAGGAGTGGAAGCCAATGAAAAGGTCTGCTCTGAAATCTAAATAGGCTGATTACCATCTCCACCAGAGCCTCAGTAATTGAGGAAACAGCAAGGAAAGAACCTGGGCTTCCAGTACCCATCTCATCCCGAAGCGTCACCTTTGCCTCTGAGGGCAGAGAAGAGTCAGGTTGTCCTGAGCTGGGTCAAGATCAGGAAGAAATTTTCCTGGAGAGAATTCTACCCACCCACAACCTACAGTGAGCCCTGCAGTTTGGGAGAGAAGCTTCCCCCTTCTCTCAGCAAGGCCTGAATTAGTCACCTATTGCTGAAATAAATCTATGTAAGAATCCCAAACTCAGTGGCTTAAAAGAATAATCATATATTTCTGACTCACAGGTCTGTGGATTATCTGTAGTTGTGCTGGAAAATGCTAGGAATGCCTGGCCTTAGCTCCAGGCTGTGAGTTGGTTCAGGTCTGTTCCATGTGTCTCCTACTTAAGGGATCAGTGGTTTTATAGGTCATGTTTTGTATTTTTTTTTATGGCAATGGCAGAAGCCCAAAATGGCCAACAGAAACATGCAATCTTGAGGCCTTGGCTCAGAAAGGCACACTGAAACTTCTGCACATATTTCCTTGGCCAAAGCAAGTCACGTGGTAAAGCCCAATATCAATGGGGTGGTGAAATGTACTCCATAGTGGACCATGATAATAGTGGGGAGGGAATACAGCAAATACAATCTACCAAGATTGAGGGCTTTACTCCGGAGGACCCAATGTACGTTTTCCAGTCATCTGTATGCAACCTTTTAAGAATGTAACTCAAATGTCCATGAACAGATGAATGGATAAACAAAATACAATATACCCATACAATGGAATATTATTCAGCCTTAAAAAGGAAAGAAATTCTAATACATGTTACAACATGGATGAACCTCGAAAATATTATACTCCGTTAAAGAAACTAGACACAAAAGGACAAATATGGTATGATTCTATTTATATGAAGTTCCAAAAAAGGCAGATTTATAGAGACCGAAAGTTAAAGAGTGGTTGCCAGGAGCTGGGGAGAGGGAAGAATGGGGAGTTATTGTTCAGTGGGTACGGATTTCTGTTTAGGAAGATGAAAAAGTTCTTGAGATGGGTAGTGGTGATGATTGTTCAACAATGTCAGTGTAGTTGGGGCGTCTGGGTGGCTCAGTCAGTTAAGCATCTGACTCTTGGTCTTGGCTCAGGTCATGATCTCAGGGTCATGAGATTGAGCCCTGAGTTGGGCTCCAAGCTCAGCGTGGAGTCTCCTTGAGATTCTCTCCCTCTCCCTCTGCCCCTCCCCTCCCACACTTGTGTGTACACACTCTCTCTCTCTCTCTCTCTCACTCTCTCTCACTAAAATAAAATAAAGAAACAAAATCTTTTGAGCAAAAAACCAAAAAAATGTAAATGTAATCAATACCACTGGATTACACACATAAAAATGGTTAAAATGGTGACATATATTTTATGTGACACATATATTTTACCACAATAAAAGAAGAATGTGAATAAAACAAGTTAGGATGTGTGGCAGCAAACAACAGGCTCACACATGGACTGGTCCATTTTACCCTCACAACCGTCTTGGGGTAGGATTCACTCTCCATTCAGGAAGAGGCCACATGCTGAAGGGGCCACGTGAAGGAACAGCCAAAACACAGAGAGAGAAGCCCACATCTTTCCCCTTATATCTGAGTTAAAAAGGTCATATTGCCTTTGAATGAAGATGAACGTTAGTACCACTCAACCCACAATTGGGCCCTGGAACATTCAGTGCTGCCTTTGCTAATAAGGCAAATGCATTCCCTCAAGTGGCATGTGCTAATAGACACCAGGTTGATCTACCCAAATCTAGGATGTTATTATTTTAAATCTGGTTCTAAATGCATGGTGTAACCAGAGTCTTAAAAAGAATTTTACCTGAAGCATAATGAGTTGAGCAAAAAAATGTTGTACTTTATTAAAGCTAACGATTATTTTTCAAGTCGCCAAGAAATTGGCATTTTCCCTAAGAAAGGAAGACTGTTGTTGAATTTTTCCCTCTTACTTCAATACTGAGGTTACTAGTAAATACTCTGCATTACCTTTTAGATTTTGACTTTACTGTGTTACCAAAAAGCATCTTCAAAACAGGAACAGTGTCAGTGCTTGATGTTCTTGGGGCTGGTTCTGTAGCTACTTCTCTAGTTAAAGGGCTGCTATTTAATTCTGAGAGACCATCATCGAGGCCAGACATTGTAATTCCATGCTTAATGATCATTTCCTGCCCCTCTCTGCCCCAGTTAGCACAAAGGAAATGGAAGGGTTTCTCATGGAAAGGGGAAGTAAGAAAGGCATAGAAAATTACCTGGATTTCCAGATGAGCTTGTACCTCGTCCAGCTATCACTGGAGAGTTTTCTGCTATGAGACAACAGGGCAATCTTTCCATTATCTGTCCTTTTCATAACAAACACTGATGAAACATTAAGCTAATCCCTCAATACACTGTCCTGAAAGTCTGCAAATTGAATGAGTGCTTCATTATTCAGTTATACAAAGAAATATGCCAACAGATACCTGCATAACACAATAGCCCGTGGATATCATAAATGGATGTTAATGCTATCTTGTGAATGCCCGAAATAGATTGTATTTAGTATACTAAATAAAAGAGTGCCTTTCTTCATTAGAGAGAGAGAAGTACTGGTACCAGCACTGACATCTTGATGCACAGCAAATGCTCTCCACTCTCCTTCCCTTCCATCTTCATCCTTCTTCTCTACTCAGATTGGAGCCTGAAACCTTAAGAGATTCTGGGGTTTCCTCTCCCTAAAGACAATCAACAAATCCCAGGTATTTCTACAGCTGTATTCAACATTAGAGTTTAAAGGTAAATGCCACAGGGCAAGACAGAAGTTGTATAGAGGAGGGCAGGAGCATAAGAATAATATTTATTGACTGCTTATTATGTCAGGTACTGTTCTAAGTGCTTTAAAGCTGTTAAGTCATGGCATCTTCACAATACCCTTACGGGGCCAGGGACTGCTCTTATCTTGATCATACAAATAAAGAAACTAAGGTACAGAGAAGTTAGGCAACTTGCCTAAGGTCACAGAGCTACCAAGCAGCACAACTGGAATGCACAAGCAGGCAGTGGGGAGCCCTGCTCTAACCTCCACACCGTACTTCCTGTCTAAGGAGCACAGGATTCTGGGACCCTCCCACCCTGTCTGAGTTGCCATGAAGCCCAACTTCATCCAGCAGAAGGACTCAATACACAGTCAGCATTCTCAAAGCAATGATTCCTGTTACCATCACATCACAATCATCACTATTCTACATAAATATATGTAGAAAACTCTTCATCGTCCATGACAAGATCAATAACTCCATTTGTGGTCATTTACCTTAGGAACATGGCCGTCCCTCTGAATATTAACTAAAACGGAAGGAAAAAACTGAAAGGGGCATATGGTTTCTTCATGTTTTCATGAAATCTTCAAAATTAATCTTTTATTATTATTATTATTATTATTATTATTATTATTATTATGTTAATCACCATACATTACATCATTAGTTTTTGATGTAGTGTTCCATGATTCATTGTTTGCATATAACACCCAGTGCTCCATGCAGAACGTGCCCTCCTTAATACCCATCACCAGGCTAACCCATCCCCCCACCCCCCTCCCCTCTAGAACCCTCAGTTTGTTTTTCAGAGTCCATCGTCTCTCGTGGTTCATCTCCCCCTCTGATTTCCCCCCCTTCATTCTTCCCCTCCTGCTATCTTCTTCTTCTTCTTTTTTTTTTCACATATAATGTATTATTTGTTTCAGAGGTACAGATCTGTGATTCAACAGTCTTGCACAATTCACAGCGCTCACCATAGCACATACCCTCCCCAATGTCTATCACCCAGGCACCCCATCCCTCCCACCCCCACCACTCCAGCATCTCTACATCCAACGTGGGGCTCGAACTCATGAATTACATGCTATACCGACTGAGCCAGTCAGGTGCCCCTTTAGGATTATCTTTTAATTAACACTTTCAGACCAAACATGAATATGAGAAGTATCTATTTGATTTCTTCCACAGTCAATAACTCATTTGATTCACTGAAAATAGAGAAAGGTGGAATGGCTGCATAAAGGATAAATAACTCCACAAAATAACTTTCAACCATTAAATAGAGCCTATACTTAAAAGAAATACATTTCCAGTAGATTGTTTCTAAAAGACTTCAAAATCCCCCAAAATTAGTCTTTGAATTTGTACTACTCAAATTCAAATTTTCATTTATGTGAAACTGTTTCAGTGTTCTCATTATGTTTTAAATAAATGTTTGTTTTCATTTTTACATTTAAAGACAAGAAAATCTTTCTTGTGTATATTTTAATAAAATGTTACTGGGAAGGCCCTTTATAATCATAATATTAATATTAATTATTATAACAATAACTAAAATTTATTGAGCATTAATGTGCCAGTCACTGGACTAAACTCTTTGTACGTGATTTTCATATACTTTGCATAACAGTCTTTTGAAGAAGACATTATCTCCATTTTATAGATAGAGAAACAAGGTGTCTGAAAAGTTAAGTCATTTGGGGGGCGCCTGGGTGGCTCAGTCAGTTAAGTGTCCGACTCTTGATTTCAGCTAAGGTCTTGATCTCAAGGTCATTAGATTGAGCCCTACGTTGGGCTACACACTGGGTGTGGAGCCCACTTAAAAAAAAGAAAGTTGAGTCATTTTCTCAAGGGTCTTTGCAGTCAGATCATTGAAAGAGCCAGGATTCAAGTCCAAGACTGTGACTCCAAGACCCAGATATTAAAATCTATGCTATACTGCCTCAGAAGCCATAAGAAAAAGACGTGATGAATTTATCTAAAAATTAAATATTTCTGCATATGCCCCCAAATCATCAATAAACTGGAAAAAAAACCTAAAACATGTGTGTCAAAGAATCAATGACCTTAAGTATATATAGAGATTCACACAAATTAATCAGGAAAAATACGCAAAAGCAAAGAACAAAAAATTCAAATGGCAAATGTATTCATGGAATGTTTTTTTTCACCTAAAACAAAAAAGTATAAATTATATTGATCTATCACTTTTATCTCATGATACTATCAAATTTCAAGGATTGATATACCAACTGTTTCAAGGATATGAAAAAATGAGCATGCTCATATACTGCTAGAATATGGAACAACCATAAACATAAAAGAAACGCACAATTTAGGAAGATCTAGTTTACAGTTTTTAACATCTCATTTCAAAAAATATGCTTCATGTGAAAAAAAGCAGACTATGTCATACACAGAATAAGATCCCAATTTTGAGAGAGAAAAAAAACTTTTTTTTAAGCATAGAAAAATCCTTGAAGGTTCTATGCTAAAATGTTAATTACAGTTGCTTATTTTGGGGTTAATTGGATTGTACATTATTTTATTTTAACTTTATTACATCTTTCAATATTATGCAAATTTTTAATATTATGAACTAATTTTTTAATTACACATACACACACAAATATGAACCAATTAATATAGCAACTGAGGCAAACATTCTTGATGGTAGCCACTCTTGGAGATGTCAGTTCAGACTTAGTGCACATCCTTTCTTGCCCTGATGTTTTTGGGTGGGAACGTGCTCAGTCCCAGGGACGAAAAAGGAAGGATCTATGCCAATCATGGAAATCTCATTTCCCTATGCTAGCCATTGGTCTAGAGGTAATCATGTGATCCAGGTCTGGCCAATCAGATATAGAGGAAGTCTGTCGATGGCTGCAGGTTAAGATTTCTTACTAATGGAAAGAGTGGCAGATACAGAAAGCACTTTAGTTATTCACATCTCTGCCGCTTGCTTTTCTGCTTGGTATGCTGTTGTATGAGGATGAGATATTTAGAGCTGTGGCAGCCACCTGGAGACCATGAAAAGACGTATCACTGCCACACTGAAGAGGCAGAATAGAAAAGATAGAATGAACCTAGCCCAGGTGTTTGGTGATGGGAGGTGAGCCATTGAAACAACTCTGGAACTGCCAACTTCCAAGCTTTGTATTATGCACATTAATTAAATGTCTTTATTGTTTAATACTCTGTTGGTAGGGCATTTTATTCCTTGCAACCAAATATATATTGTTTCAATATTTCATGTAAAAAAAGACATATAAATATATAGGTTTTGGAGCGCCTGGGTGGCTCAGTTGGTTAAGTGACTGCCTTCGGCTGGGGTCATGATCCCAGAGTCCTGGGATCGCGATACACACGTCAGGCTCCCTGCTCAGCGGGGAGCCTGCTTCTCCCTCTCCCTCTGCCACTCCCCCTGCTTGGGCTCTCCTGCTCTCTCTCTGTCAAATAAATTAATAAAATCTTTTAAAAAAACATATAGGTTTTAACTACATGAATACGTAAAGATACATACGTAGATGGGATATTTAGATCCCGTTACTTCCTGTTTTCTGAAGAGTCTTAGTCTTTCTTATACCATCTCTCTCTTGGATATAAAACCTCTCAACTAGATACTTCCCATCAGCTTTGAGTTCTCTTAATCACTTTTGTCCCAACCTTCCTTTAGTTGCACTTCCCACATCTACGTTCTGTCCCCCTCAAATCCAAACTCTTAAGAAAGGTTTCTTCTACCCAACATCTCCATTTTCTCAACTCCTACTTCTCAACCCACTCCAATCCATCCACATTCATTGCTTCACCAAAACAGTGAAGCAATTTACTTCAATTTACTGCCAATTTACTTATGAGCTATGACCTCAGTGTTACCAAATCCAATTTAACTTGTTCAGTTCTCTTCACCACTTCCTCTTTATTGAAATACTTTGTTCTCTTGGCTTCTGGTCTTCTTTCTACATTTGGGTTTTTCTTTGACCTCTCGGATTGGTCCTTCTCAGCTTCCTTTGCCATCTCATAGCCCATTAAATGCTGCGATTCCTCAAAGCTTATTCCTAGACCCTTTATTCCTCCCACTTTCTATTCTCCCTTATTAATGTCTTTGACATCAATTACTATTTATGTGCAGATAACTCATAGTATCCCAGACCCATAAATCCAACATTTCTTTTTCAATATCTCAAAAGGTCACCATCTGTACTTGTGGTTTTCCTACTCAAATCTGGACCTCTTCTTGTAGTCCCTGTCTCAGTGAATGGTACCAACATTGATCTAGCTATATAATCCTGAAATCTAAGAATAGTCTTTGAGACCTTCATTTGTCACCACCCCCAGATCTAATTCATCATTAAGTTTTATGAACTCTGCCTCCTAAATATTTCTCAGATTTAGTCACATCTTTTTATCTCTACTACTATCATTCTAGCCAAGCTGTTATCTACTTTCAGCTGAACTATGTAATAAATTCCCAACTGATCTCCTTACATCCATCTCTTCCATTTGTCTCCACACTGTAGCTAGTATGACCTTCCTTTAAACTCAGTTCTGATTATATCACTCCCTTGCTTAAAACTCTTCAGTGGCTTTCCATTGCTCTTAGCATGAAGAATAAAAGCTTTAACTTGATCTGCAAAGCCCTGAATCATATGGTTCTTATCCTCTACAGCCTTGTTTCCCATCATGCTTTCTACCACACTCTACTTTTCTTAAAACCGTCATACCCCCAAGCTCACTCTACTAGAGAACTTTCATGTATATTTTTCCAC
This sequence comes from Phoca vitulina, assembly GCF_004348235.1. Classification (NCBI taxonomy): domain Eukaryota; kingdom Metazoa; phylum Chordata; class Mammalia; order Carnivora; family Phocidae; genus Phoca; species Phoca vitulina. The sequence continues at coordinate 15,010,069 of NW_022589738.1, read as the reverse complement.
CTGAAATGTTCTTACCTGTCCTCTTTGCAATTCTTACTCATCCTTCAAATTTCAGCTTAATACTTATCTCCCTGACTTCCCTCTCCAAATAAAAGCTCTCCTGTTGTAGTCTCCCATCATTTGGAGCCCTTATGACAATCTTCAGTAAGAAACTGAAGCAGATGCTGTTGGCTATCTTCCTAACTGCCATTTAACCCCATCATTCATGTTAACGTAACCCCTCTTTTGTTCAAATATTAAGCATCTGCATTTCAGAAGCCATTCCTCAGCCCCAGGGTGTGAATGTTTTCTAGTATGGGTCAATCACAGCGATTCTATTCCTCCCACCAGTGATTGGATCAAGAATGGGCATGGGAAGCAACCCCTGCTAATGAGAAGTAAAAGGACACAGAGATGGGAAGTGGGCCTTCTACGAAAGAACAAGATAGGACTCATATCTTCCTGCCTTTGGATGACATCATAATAGGATGATAGGCTTAAGAACGTTTCAGTCATTCTAACCATGAGAAGAAAATCTAAATAACACTTCTGGTTGTGGGTCATGTGGTAGTTTGCACTACTGATCCCAATTCTTCATTCCTCTGTCATAAGACATCCAACCCCTCGCCATGTCCTCATAGTAGGAAGAGTGATCTTCCCTGCCCCTTGACTTTGGGTTGGTTCATGTGACTTGTTTTGGCCAATGGGATGTTAGCAGACCTGATGAAAGCAAAGGCACAACAAGTGCCTCCATGGTTTGGTTGGCTCTCTTGTTCTCTCCAGTGATCCACCATGAGAGAAGCATCCCCCAGGTAGCTGCTTTCCCTTTCAGCCTGGTACTAGAATCAATATATATAAAGTAGATCTAAGCTTAATCCACACCCTAAAGCAGAGTTCCTTTTGCCAGTTCACAGACCCACCATCTAAAGCACCGCTGCTCTAGTTGACCTGCAGAATTGTGATCATAAAAATAAGTGCTTGCTGCTGCATGCCGTTGAGTTTTGGGGTGACCTATTATGGAGCATGACTGTGGCAATAGCTGGCTGATACATCTGCAAAAGCTTCCCAACTGTTGCAGACATTAGCTAAATAATCATATAATTAAATACAATTCTCTCTCACTAGATTACAAGGTCCAGAGGGCAGCAATTGTGTCTATTTTTGCTCTCCATTATATCCCAGCACCTAGCACAGTAGATTACATAATAAATATTTACTGAATGGACATTATTAATGAGAAAGAAAGGCTGAAATAATACATACCAAAAATGTTAAAAATCAGATGATAGGATAATAAGTAACATTTATATCTTCATTCTTTTCCATATTATAATAACACTTTTCTGTATTGTAATAATGCTCTTGTATAATAACCATGAATTGCTTTTATAATCAGGAATAAAAGCAAAAAAAAAGCTATTTCCACTAAGAAGAAAATATAATTATTTAGAAAGAAATACTATCATGGGTCAAACAAGAAGTCATTTGCATGAGTTAAATCTACATATAGTTCCAAATTGAAGAGGCCATAAATTTACACAAAGGAGATGAATATTCAGGTGTTAGGACAGTAAATAAGGTCGTGGTTAGCACCAAAATTTAAGACCTGGCTGAGACACACTGTGCTTTGCTTTGCTTTACTTCCTGGAAACAGAGAAAAATGTCTAAGGTAAGCTGATAAAACACAGAGAAATTTAGGGAGACTGGACCAAATGGAAATGCCAGTAAGCTACTTGTTATTGACGAATTGTCTCTCTCACACTCATTTTACAAATTTATAGTAAAAGATTCCCAAGGACATCTCTCCAGCCATATCTCCTCACCTTCCACCTCTTCCTACCTCCTACTACTTCCAATTTCCCTGCTTTCTGCTCTCACCCCACCCTCTAAGATGGGGAACCTTGCTCTCTTCCTAGGGTCCTTCAGGTGCCTCCTGATTTCACTTGAGTCCTTTGATGACTGCATCTCATGTTTCAAGGATGCAGCAATCAAAAGAAAGAAACTAGATGGCAGACAACCACATGGATCATTCTGAAAAATAAAGCGTTGGAGGAAAAGTAAAAACTAAGAAAAAATGTAATGTATAGTAGAAGATGGTTTATACCAATTTAAAATGTATACATTCCCATGTATGTCTTAGGTTAGCTCCATATATAAAGACCTGTTAAACATTTGAGATAATGAAAGAAGAGAATGAGGCTGCCCATGGAAGATGAATGGCAGAAGGAAGGAAGGAAAGAAGAGAAAGACAAGGGTGCACATTTATAAGGGCAAAACAGATTTCACTCCAAATGTTTTAACTGAAGGGGTGTTAATAAAGGGACTACTTACAGTGGCGTGGGGAGGGTGAAGGTAAAAAAGAATGAAATCTTGCCATTTGCAACCACCTGGATGGACCTAGAGGGCATTATGCTAAGTGAAATAAGTCAGACAGAGGAAGACAAATACTGTATGATTTCATTTATATGTGGAATCTAAAAAACAAAGCAAATGAACAATCAAAAGAAAAATAGAAACAGATTCATAAATACAGAAAACAAACCTGTGGTTGCCAGAGGGGAGAGGAAGAGGGGGGTGGGCAAAATAAATGAAGGGATTAGGTGGCACAAACTTCCAGTTATAAAATAAGTAAGTCACGGGGATGAAAAGTACAGCATAAGGAAGGTAGTCAATAATATTGCAATAATGTTGTCTAGGGACAGATGGTAACTAGACTTATTGTGGTGAGCATTTTGTAAGGTATATAATTGTGAAATCACTACGTTGTACACCTGAACCTAATATAATATTGCATGTCAATTATTCTTCAGTCAAAAAAAAGATAGAAAGGTGTATTGGTTTTCTATTGCTGCTGTAACAAATTACCACAGATTTAGTAGCTTAAAACAGCATAAATGTGTTACCTTACAATTCTGTAGGTCAGAAGACTGGCATGGAATCTCAATGGGCTAAAATCAAGGTGTCAGCAGGGCAGCATTCCTTCTGGAGGCATCGAAGAAGAATTTGTTTCCTTGCCTTTTCCAGCTTCTAGAAGCTGTCCATATTCCCTGGCTCATGGCCCCTTTTCTCCATCTTTAAAGCCAGCAGCATCTAACCTCTCTCTGACCCTGCTTCCATTATCTCCTCTCTTTCTGACCACAGCTGTCTTCAAGGACCCATGTAATTAGATGGGTCCATCCAGATAATCTAGGATAATCTCTCATCTTGGGGCTCCTAACTTCAATTGCATCTGTAAAATTCTGCTTACCATGTAAGGTAACACACTCCCAGGTTCCAGGGATTAGGATGTGGACATATTTGGGAGACCATTATTCTGCCTACCCCAGAAAGCAATAGCAGGAAGCCATTAGCATCCCTAGGACAGAAGGGGCAAGGGAAGGACATAGTGTTAAGGGAACCCCAGGGGAGCTGGAACCTAGGAACTGTCCAAAAGGTGCTGCAGCGAGGAGGGAGGCAACCATCGCCAGACACTGCTCTAAGGAGCAAGTGTATAGGGGAAAAAATACCCCAACATCTCCCACCCTACCCCCATTCTTCTGCCAGTGCCTCTCATCGGGCAAACCTAACCAGAAACCACGTAGCAAAGGAGCTTGGGTAATGGAGTCTGCAGTGGTTGACATCCCAAGGCAGAGAAGGGTGGACATTCTCCATTTGCGGGGGCTGGGGGGGATGGGGGTTGCTGGGAGAAGAGTTCGGGGTAGCAAATAAGAAATAACCCGAACACATGCCCTGAACTGGGAAGAGTGATAAATTCAACTCTCTTCACTTGGGGTCATAAAAGACAAATGCTCTTCCAGCAAGATCTGCTGCTACTTCAAAGTAAAATCAAAAGGGTGTTGGGGGGGGGTATTATGGAAGAAACGTTTTTCTTAAAATGAGCATGGAAAGATTTGGATGGAGGAGAATCAGTGTGCAGGCTACACCACATTCACTTGCTTCTCTCCTTCTCTTTACTTTGTCATGCGGGGGAGCCAGGTAGAAATCACCAATGCAAAAGGTGGAGAGGTGGGGAGAAGCGCACAGGAAAGACAACGAAGATACTGACAAAAACAGAGTAGGCAACTTAACACTTTGAAACAACTCTTTTTCAAAGAGGTACAAATAGCAGAAATTCTCCTTCACGAAGTCAGTGTGTGCTTTTGACTTGGAGTCTGGTTCACATTAATTTATGAAGTGCTGAGAGTCTGGGTAGCTGGAACAGGATCTACTCTACAAACTGCTAATTTAACGATGAGCTGGATTCTGCTGTCAATGTGTCTTAGAGGTACCGCTTCTAAGACCATTACTCCCTGTCCTCTGATTTTGTTATTTTTAGAGGACACTTGGCCCCCTTTGATATCCACCTCATTTTATATCCAGGCTATAAATTTCTCCTTAGGCGCAGGTCCTGTCTGATTTTGAAGCTTTGAAGACTCCCATCATGGCGAACTAGAAAGTACAATTTGACAGACACTTCCAAAAGAAAGCAAAAGCTCTTCCTGTTACATATACACCATAGGTCTGAGACCATCCTCAAAGCCACTCTGGCTTTACCCAGAGTTTCCGAGGGTTTGGAACCATTCCCACATGCAGGAAGTCACTCTGAGGGGGCACCCAGCCTAAATAGCTGGCCCCGAGATGGTTATACAAACAAGCAGTCCAGGAAACTCAAAATCAAGATCAGGTTGGGTGTAGGGGCCCGAACAGATAGGGCAGCCACTATAAATGTTGAAATCTGAAATAAAACAGAACAAAGAGCCAGAAGATCTTAGTTCTGGCTCAGCCTTAGACAAACTTGAGCAAGCCTTGTAATTAGGAAGTGGCTTATTGGTTTCTATCAGGGTGTCTAGCACTCAGATCATAGAGTAAATTGCGTTTATTTTGATTGAGCACTTACTCTGGACCAGGCATTGCAAAAAGCCTACTTAATCCTTCTCAATAAACATGAAGTCATTTCTATTGTTATCTCCACTTTAAAGATGAAAGAGAATTTGAGAAGTTTAAGTGATTATGTCACAAATTAACACCGCTAAATGATAGAGGCAGGATCCTCAAATCCCAGAGCCTGAGGGTTTAACCATCATATAACAAATGCAATCCAGTTGACCCTGGAAAAGATTCCTCCTGAGTTTTTAATGGGAAAAAAAATAACCAACAAAGAAAGAAAGAAAAATCCATTGCCTAATCAGTTTGCTCACATAAACAATGGACTAACATTCCACAAGTAAAGCATCGTAAAAGTTCGATCTAATATGGAAAACTGACTTCACTTGCCACAGAAATGGCACTGGTAATGAAGGGATTGTTACAATGTTATCTTTACTTCTTAAATGCTTTTATTGAAGTAGAATTTAAGTAACATAAAATTCACTATTTTTAGTGTACAATTCAACGATTTTTGGTAAATTCAGAGTTGGGCAGCCATCACCACTATCTAATTCCAGAATATTCCATTATCCCAAAATAAACCCCAGACCAATTAACAATCATTCCCAATTCCCCATCCCACCCCACCTCCACCCCCTGGCAACAACTAATCTGCTTTTTGTCTCCATGGGTTTGCCTATTCTGGGCATTTCACATAAATAGAATCATACAATATATGATCTTTTACATCTGGCTTCTTTCGTTTAGCATACTGTTTTTGAAGTTGTCAAGAGGGAGCATGTACTGGTACCTCACCCCTTTTTATTGTCCCATAGTATTCTATTGTATGGATATACCACACTTTGTTTATCCGTTCACCAGATGATGGACATTTGGGTTGTTACCCTGATGGCTAATCATGTTGAGCAGTTTTTCATATGCTCATTGGCTATTTGTATAACTTCTTTGGAAAAATGTCTACTCATATCCGTTGCTCATTTTTAGATTGCAGAGTTTTTTAAAGGTTTTATTTATTTATTTATTTATTTATTTGAGAGAGAGAAAGAGAATGAGCAGTGGGGAGGGGCAGAAGGAGAGAGAGAGAATCAGACTTCCTGCTGAGCAGGAAGCCTGATGTAGAGCTCAATCCCAGGACCCTGAGATCATGACCTGAGCTGAAGGTGGACGCTTAACCAACTGAGCTACTCAGGTGCCCCTAGATTGGGTTTTTAAAATTATATTTCATTTTGTATTATTGAGTTGCAAGAGTACTTAAAACATTCTAGATAAAATTCCTGTATTAGATATATGATTTGAAAATATTTTCCCAGTCTATCCCTTGTCTTTTCATTTTCTTAATGATGTCTTTTTTTAAGATTTTATTTATTTATTTATTTGAGAGAGAGAGAGAGAGCTTGTGCACACATGCAAGCAGGGGAAGGGGCAGAGGAAGAGGGAGAGAAAATCTCAAGCGGACTCTGCACTGAGCCCGGAGCTGGTGCAGGGCTCGATCCCATGACCCTGAGATCATGACCTGAGCTGAAACCAAGTGTCAGATGCTTAACCGACTGAGCCACCCAGGCACCTCTTAATGATATCTTTTGCAGTATAAAAGTTTTTACTTTGAAGAAGTCTGATCCTAAGGTCATAAAGATTTACTCCTGTTTTAAGAGTTTTATAGTTTTTCCTCTAACATTTCGGTTCATGACCCATTTTGAGTTCACTTTTGTGTATGATGTGAGGTAAGGGTCTAGATTCATTCTTTTGCATGTGGCTTTCCAATTGTCCCTATTCCATTCCTTTGATCCCTAGGTCTGTCCTTGTGCCAGTACCACCCTGTCTTGATTAGCTTTGCACTAAGTTTTGACATCATGAAGTATAAATTCTCCAACGTTGTTCTTCTTTCTCAAGACTATTTTGGCTATTCTGCGTCCCTTGCATTTCCATATAAATTTTAGGATAAACTTGTTAATTTCTACAAAAAAAAAAATAGCAAGCTGGAATTTGGGGAGGGATTGCCTTAAATTTATAGGTCAGTTTGGGAAGAATTGCCATCTTAAGAGTATTGAGTCTTCCAATCCACAAACATGCAATATCTCTCCATTTATTAAGCTCCTCTTTCATTTCTATCAGCAATGTTTTGCAGTTTTCTGTGTAGAATTCCTGCTGTTTTATTAAATTTATTTCTCAGTATTTTCTTCTGTTTTTTTAGGCTATTGTACATGAGATTGTTTTCTTAATTTTATTTTTTGGAATGTTCATTGCTTATAAATAAAAATGCAGTTAATTTTGGTATATTGATAGTGTGTCCTGTGAGCTTGCTGAAGCTGTTAGTTATAGCAGTAACTTTTGTACATATCTTAGCATTTTCTACACATCAAATCATGCCATCTGCTCTTTAGGACAGTTTTACTTCTGCCTTTTCAACCTCGATGCCTTTTATTTCTTTTACTTGCCTTATTGCGCTAAGACTTCAAGTACATGTTGAATAGGAGTAGTAAGAGAAGAAATACTTGCCTGGTTCTCAATCTTTAGGGGAAAGCATTCAATCTTGCACCATTAAGTATGATGTTAGCTGTAGGGTGTTCATTTACCCTCTTTATCTGGCTAAGGAAGTTTCCTTCTATTTCCAAGTTGTTGAGAATTTTTAATACCGATGGATGTTGGATTTTGTCAAATACTTTTTCTGCATCTACTGAGATGGTCATGTGGTTAGAAATTTATGTCTTTTTCTTTTGAGTGGAAATAGGAGGCAGTTATGCACGACTCCCACTACAATATTTGTAAGGGGAATTTATGCTATTAAATTTGCAAATAAGTTTCACTGCATACGAGATAGAGGAACTTATCAAAAATTGTTAATTTATTCATGTCGGCTCCTTACTGAAAAGCTATTTGACAGATAAGTGAAAATATGCTACTCAGCAAATCTCTTCAACAAATACATATAATCCAGCCATCCAAACTAATTTCACAGATTAAGTCTTTTTCTTATCAAAATGTTCTACAGGGGTGAGAGGGAGACTGATTTGGCTGTTTAATCAAGGAAGTACAAGTTTTCACATTAAACTGAGTGAGCAAATTGACATTAAGACTGCATTTATTTTGTATGGATTCCATTGAGTTCAGTGTAGTTTGGCAGACTTTAAAAATCATAGACATATTAGGTAGAAATAAAAATGTAATTTCAGAAGAGAATCATACACTTTTATGAATTGAATTATACTTTAAATTTCTACAGTTTTCTTTGAAAGGCAAACCTCACAACATATCTGAATTATTAAGCATCTGTTCCATAAGAGTGGCTCAATTTCAAGAACTATTTAGGCTGAACATGAACTATGCCCCCTAAGTAGATATGTAGTCCCTAGAATTTGAAGGTGTATTTGATTTCCAGGATTAAACTGAAATTTCTGACCATGTGACCATACTCTTGCTCCCCATGATTTTTAAAAATGGACTATATTTCATAAAAGTGTAACAGCAAAGATGAGAATTGCCAGCCGTGCATTCATTCAACAAAAATTTACTGATCACCTACTATGAGCCAAGCACTGTGATAGGCACTAACAATTCAATGGTAGACAAAATAGAAACAACCTTTGTCTTAAGAAGCTTATGTATTAATGAAAGAGGCAGATAATTGCATAGGTAATTATAGTTACAATCACAGATGGTAAATGCCATGAAGGAAACATACAGAGTACTATGAGAGAGAATAATTAGGGGGACCCAGCCTAGTCTGGAAAGGTGAGAGACATACTCTCTGAAGAACTGGCAGTTCAGTTGAAATCAAAAGTATAGGTAGGGATTTGTCTGGCCTGCTCTTCCCTTTCCTTTCATCTACCTTAACTCTTCCATTCTCTTCTCCTGGCTAAGGTACATACAAGTGCAAAGGTCTTGAGAAAGTTCTCTCAAAGAACTGAGAGAAGGCCAGTATGGCTGAAACTTTTAAGGCTGAGTTTTGAGGACCTCCAAAATATAAAGATGAGAAAGAAAAAAAGGAGTCAGGAAAAATGACCAAGAAAGAGCAGCCAAAGATAATCTGGTGCTATCAAAGCCAAGGGAGTAGACTATTTCAAGAAGGAAGATGATAGATTATATTGCATGCTACTGAAAAGTCAATTAAGAGAGGATTGAAAAGTATTCATTGGGTTCAGCAATATGGAAGACACTGGTGATCTGAGCAAAAGCAGTTTTAGTAGATGGTCATCAAGCAAAATGCCAGAGGGGAGTGGATTGAAGTGTGAATTAGTTACTATAAGGTAGGTATTGCTGTTGTAAAAATAAACTCCAGAATTTCACTGGTTTAACACATTAGACTTTATTTCTTGCTTGCGTAATATGTACTGTGCAGATCAGCAGGGATTTCTGCTATAGTCACTTGATTACATAGAGCGACAGAGGTTCCATCATCCTAAAGTTGGACCATCTATAATATGCACCTGTCTCAGTAGTTGTTGCAGGGGAAGAAAGCGTGGAGACTCATGTACTCACTCTTAAATTTTGGAGGTCCATTGGCTAGACTATTCACATGGTCTCATACTGCAAAGAAGCCAGAAAATGAAGCTTTCCAAGTGCCAAAGAAAAAGAGAACCAGATACTAGTGATCCCTAGTAATATCTACAACAACAACAAATAAGAAATAATGAAACAGAGACAGTGAGTGTAGGCCATCATTTTAAGAAGTTAGTTTAAAAAACAAAAAAGAAAAGAAAAGAAATAGAATGAGAGCCAGACAGGGATAGGATGCCTGGGGGTGGGGGTAGGTATGTCTTTATGTGTCTGTCTGTGCTTGGAGAGCATTGCCTAATTCAAGTTCCGTTTTTAGGAAGAATCCAGCAGTGAAAGTGATAGACTAAAGACACGAGAGAACAAAGAAAAATAATGAAATGAGGTTCCCCCAGAAAGCAGGAATGATGGAATCCAGAGGACAGTGGAGGGTTTGACCTTTGATACAAGGAGGGGGGCACTTTGCCCCTTGTGAAAGGAAGAAAAATGAGCCATGAGTTAAGATGCAAGTAGATTTTGAAATTCAATGGCCAGAGGTTAAGGGAGTTCCCTTCCAACGGTGTTCAGACGTTCTACATGAAGTGTGAAGTAGTTTTCTACCAAGAATGAGAGGAGAGTGGGGGTGAAGGAGATTGTCAGAAGTTGAGGAAGATGGAAAATGTGCAAAATGGTGATTTCCAAGGGTGGAAGATGAAGCTTGCTGGGCAGTGTGGAAGGGCTGGTTGGGACTGGGGATCATAAGCTTATCATGATAATTTAAGCAGCTGTGGATTTCCTCCAGCAATGATGGATTTCACAACTGACTCTTATGGAGGTGCCAAATGATCAGGTTCACCCAGGAAATAGTTTTGCCAGATGATACTGGCTGAAGGAAAGGGGGAAATAGTGGTTAAGAATATTTACAAGGGAATGATTTTAATGATGAGATCTACCTAAATCGGTACAGCATAAAGAGGGAACTGAGATCGGGAGGAGGGTGGTATATGGGGGGAGTGAGGGACTTTAGGAACTGTTACAGTGAGTGTATTTGAGCAATAAGCTGGAAAGGTAGGGCGTTGTGAACAGAGTGAGACAGATGTTCAAGGAGTACACGTGGTGATGGTGTGGTTTTCATTGATGATGGTGTCCATTCTGACCATGGAATTGAGCAGCTGATAGAGGGTGGGAAAGAAAGCCATTGAACATAAAGAGGTCAAAGAACTGAGCAGCCAGGGAGTCGGGCAGGGTCCTCCATGGGACATTTAATTCACTTCCAGAATAATAAGGATGAAAACTGTGACATAGGGACTACGATTTTAAATAAATGAGGAGGAGGGTACACAGGAGGTTAACAGATGATTCCAAGGAAAAAAGGGAGAGGATAATACACCCTCAAAAGAGATGGGGAAGGAGCAATGGTCTCAACATGACAAATGAATCTGAGAGTACTTTAATTAAGTTCTTCTGGAGAAGCGTAGATCCTATTCAATCTGTAAAATGTCAAGATTCACATCAACTTTCTCAGAAATTGATTAATGACCAGCATTTGACCTAGAAATATATAAATTTGTATTACTGAAGTTGATTAAACTACTTCTGGACCGCTTTGGTATTTATATCAAAATCAACATTTTTCTATAGCTAAGAATCCAGGCTTCACTGTTGTTATTTAATTTAACAAATGTGCACTGCTGTACCCATACAGAGTTCTGATCACATGGGCACGGTGTTCATTCCTTGCCTGAACTCGCTGCTCTCATTCATCCCGCCTCTCACTCAGAAAGGATATCAGAATACAAGGAATGCCCTTAAGCTTTTTAAAATTTGTAAGTAAATAATTCTCAAAACACTTATACTTGAAATATTAGTAACATGTTACTTGCTTCTAACCTGACAATTAAATATAGGGCCCCAGGGTGTGGAGACTCTTAGCACAATTTATCTACAACCCTTGGGCTATTCTTGTGAAATCTTTCCCCCCCTTTGTTGTTCCTCTTGCCCAATATGAAGGTGAGTCGGAGGAGGGTAAAAGGTAGTACATAGTTAAAATTTCCACAAGGTTCTCTCTGTTCTCTAGAGCTGGTCTAAGCATGCCTGTAGTTAATTATTTATAATTATCGTTTCCTTTACCTACAATAGCTCCTACATCAATAAGCTCTCCATTAAACGCTCTTCCAGTTAAACCCCCCTGTGAGTGGCACTTGTTCCCCCCTCCCCCGACCCTGACTCTGCCCTTACTAAAGAACTCCAGTTGTGTTCAGTGTTCTCCAGACTCTATTGACCCAGACAGTTGGGGAGTTTGGGAGCCAGGAATGACAGGTCAAAATGTTCTCCACAGAGGACTAGTTTGGGGGTACACTCTAGCTGAGGGCCACTTAAACCTCATAAGGACCTAAGCAGGTGCACGCATGGACTGGTCTTCCTTATGTAGTTGCGATGCCATCGCACATGAGGGATGCCTGCTCAACACTGTACACGCGGGGAGCAAAGGAGCAAGACGGCACCAGTGGTGGCTGATGGGGGGTTGGTTTGCTAAAGACAGTTTTTGCAACCATACATACGAGGTGGTGTTTTAGGGTGATCTATCTTGAGAGCATAAGGGGCTTAGTCCTATATAACCCGACCAAATCTCTCTCAGAAGAGACAGAATATTCCATTACCACGAGCCACATCAAGTCTCCTGCAAGAAACTAGGGAAACTCAAAACTGCTGCTCACCAGCCATCCCTCTCTGGCCTAGTAGCTCCTGGTAGGCTCTACTAGGGATGTATCCTCTGTGCTTATCACAGGAAACCAGGGCCTTTACAAGATTTATGAGTCAGAGGGTTCATTTTCACAGAGCCTTCAACCCAGTCCTTTGTGAGATGTTGTAAGCTCTTTGGGAAGCTGTTAAAGGTTATTAGGGAAAAATAGGCAGTAGGGTCAAGCATATCTGGAAAGCACTGTGTTAAACAAAATACACCCACTTTCTGCAGAAATGCTCAGAAGGTTTGCTCTGCTACTGGGCATTAAGAATGTGGTGTGTAGGGTTCACCCTCCTGCATATGGTAGGGAAGCTTTTTGTCAAAAACACACCCATGGAACATCGGGCAGCACTCTCCACAAGTTGGAAACATTGTGGGTGTTGGGATGGGGTAGGGGCGTTGCTCCTGAAAAGAGCAAGACAAGTAAGCAGGTTTTCAAAAGAAGGGGTTTGGTCCCTCTCAATCCCCTGGCTCTCGCTGAACCAAAAACAGGAGTCACTACAGAGCCTTCCGAATTGCCCCGCTGATTGAATTTACTCAGAACACTTCATTTGAAATTTGGCAACATCCCTGATTGTCAGAGGTTTTTAATCTGATACAAAAGGTTACAGAGGAACACTGCTGCCAGATTTGGCAGCCCATGGAAGGCTTTTTAATTAACTTTAAAAGGTCTGTGTGAGTCCTACACATGGCAGGATATATAAAACACCCACACTCATCACTGGGGTAGGAGAAGCAACTGGAGCTACTCCAAATTCATTTCGCTCGCGTTTTTAGAAAGAGCGAATTTCTTGTTTTGAAATTCAAGTTTGCAAATGATTCCATGTAAAAAATAAAATAAAATCAAGTCTTCCCAACAACATGAGTTACAGGGTCAGTGAGGCCTCTCTATTCCAACTCTTGGTACTTTCAGAATTAAATCCACACTGAGCTTTTGTTCTTGAAGAGGAGGAGGGGCCCTCCATGCATGGGTGACACAGGCAAGAGGAGATTCTCATGGGAGAGCTTATCAATGATGACACTGGAATGGAGTGACCTTGAGACTTAAATAAATCCATGCAGTGAAGAGAAAAACAGCAGGAAGTCATTCTGAGCAAAGCTCAGGGACTCTCTCTAGGCAATGCAGTGGGAGCCGGCATGGTGACGCCAGGCTGAAAAACTTGCACAAGGACTGTAGATGGATCGTGCTCTCCCCCTACCACCACAGATGGACAGAGTCCAGTTTCAAAAATCTTTTTTCTACCTGATCCCTCCACCTCCAGAACGCCAGGGTAGACATTCCACCAACTGTGTCATTGAAGGTAGACCTGGAAGGCTATGAGGTGCAAAAGAATTCCCTCTGGAAAGCCATCTAATCTGAAATTCCCAATAGCTAGGCAGTGGGCATCGTGGGGGGGGGGGTAGGGAGTGGGGAGTCAGGTGAAAACCATGAATTCATCTGAGGACTGGTCAAGAAAAAAACATATCTCTCACGCATATATGGGCTATTGCTTTTTTTCCAAATCCTTTGTAGATGCCATTGTGATGAGTAAAATTGAAAGCCTAAGTAAGTAAACTAAGTAATGTTTTTGAATGATCAGACCTGTTGTGTATTCTCTTAGTCAATGGGTCATAGAAGAATAACCAGAGCAGTCATTTCTCTAAGTATTTAGATTTTTTTTTTTGAGATTTTATTTATTTATTTATTTATTTTAGAGAGCTAGAGCACGAGCAGGGAGAGGAGCAGAGGGAGAGGGAGAAGCAGACTCCCCGCTAAGCACAGAGCCCCACACCAGTCTCAATCCCACACCTCTGCAATCTGACCTGAGCCAGATGCTTAACCGACTGAGCCACCCAGGCGCCCCAAATACTTAGATTTTTAAAAAGGCTTCTCATACCCGAGAAGACCAAGAATGGCTGGTCTAATCCTCCCTCGGTTTTTAGTCAGACCTGCTCTGAAACCTTTCTTGAACCTCCCTGAAAAGGGGACTTCTCCAGTTAGAATGGCAAAAATGGACAGGTAAAGAAGCAACAAATGTTGGAGAGGTTGTGGAGAAAGGGGAACCCTCTTACACGGTTGGCGGGAATGCAAGTTGGTACAGCCACTTTGGAAAACAGTGTGGAGGTTCCTCAAAAATTTAAAAATAGAGCTACCCTATGACCCAGCAATTGCACTACTGGGTATTTACTCCAAAGACACAGATGTAGTGAAAAGAAGGGCCATATGCACCCCAATGTTCATAGCAGCAATGTCTGCAATAACCGAACTGTGGAAGGAGCCGAGATGCCCTTCAACAGATGAATGGATAAAGAAGATGTGGTCCATATATACAATGGAATATTACTCAGCCATCAGAAAAGATGAATACCCAACTTTTACATCAACATGGATGGGACTGGAGGAGATTATGCTAGGTGAAATAAGTCAAGCAGAGAAAGTCAATTATCATATGGTTTCACTTATTTGTGGAACATAAGGAATAGCATGGAGGACACTAGGAGAAGGAAGGGAAAAATGGGGGTGGAATTGGAGGGAGAGATGAACCATGAGAGACTATGGACTCTGAGAAACAAACAGGGTTTTAGAGGGGAGAGGGGAGGGGGGATTGGTTAGCCCGGTGATGGGTATTAAGGAGGGCACGTACTGCATGGAGCACTGGGTGTTATACGAAAACAATGGATCGTGGATCACCACATCAAAAACCAATGATGTATTGTATGGTGACCAACATAACATAATAAAATTTTAAAAAAAGGGAGGGGGACTTCTGCACGGCCAGTGGTCGAACTCTTCATCGCTGACTATATGGAAGGAACACCCAGAATTCAGTAGTTGCCAGCTCCACTGTAATTACATTTCCCAGGTTTCCTGCAAACCTGTGGCCCGAGGATCACAGTCCAAGGGGGTGTCTGGAAATGTAGGGAAAGAATCAGCCTGCCTGCAACGGCGATGAGACCCGAGCCTGCCTTCCAAAGACTTCCCCCGACTGATGAGAAAAGCGGCCCCTCTGCTTAATGCACTAAATAAATCATCATTTCTGGCAAACTGGTTATGAAAGAGTGTGCTGAGGACTGCTACTTCTAAGCAGAGGTGGTTTTTGTTTAACCTGCACCAAGGCATTTAGTGCTGACACGGGAAAGTCCAAAGCTGCATATCAGCAGGCCCCTTTCATAAACACTTGGAGCTCTCTTGTCCTTATTACCGGCCCAGCTCTCCAGCCCCGACTGCTATTTGCCTTGATGTAAGCACCTGCCCGATTTATTAGCTCGGCTGACATGATCCACCCTGAGATCCTTACTGATTTTCTTACAGAACTGAAAGGAAAGCGTTGCCATGAAGATACCACATGACAAGAGACACACAGAGACAGGTCTAGATAAACTTAGAAATACACATTATCAACAAAATGGGACCCATAATAGTTACCGCCATCACATTAAACGCAGACACAAATTCCGCCACTTGCGAAATTAGCTAGGATTTGATTGCAGGGCATTACAAAGAACGCTCCCCAGTCACACAGCGTTTTCTCCATACACAGGTTTACAGCACACGTTCAGCCCTAGAGGCACACTCCCACCTCAGGGCGTGTGTTTGATCCTGCTGCTACTCTGCCTGGGACTTTCATTCCCCTAATTATCGGCACCGTTCACTCCCTCACCTCCTTCAAAACTTGGTTCCAATGTCACTTTGCGAAGCCTCCCTGAGCCCTCTATTTAAAACTGCAAGCCCCCCCCACCGCATGGTCCCCAGCATTCCCTACCCTCCTCCCCTGCTTTATTTTTCTCTATAGCACCTACTACCTTGTAATGTACCATGTAATTTAATTATCTTTTACTGATGATTTTCTGAACAGCCCCCCAATTGAAACATACACACACACACACACACACACACACACACACACACCAGAAGTCAAGCTCCATGAGGACAAGAGTTGTTGTCTATTTCACTCACTGCTATATCCTTAGCATCTGGAAGAGGGCTTAGCACATTGCAGAGGATCAGTCAGTGTTGGGTGGGGAGGGCAAGACGTAGGCAGCAGCAGACTGCAGAATATAAAACATAAAAAGTTGTCTTCTAGATGGTTTGAAAAATCTTTAAAATGTGGCCCCCCAATTATACCTACCTGGCTTACCTGGAGCAAAACTTGGGAATTAGATCTATGGTTTGGTTACTGAAGTCAAAGGTATGAGCGAATGATCTGGAATTAGGTAGTTCTGAGACTCTGGCTCACATCAGAATCCCTGGGGGACCTCATTAGAGCAGAGGGCTGGGCCGCACCCCCAGAAATCCTGAGTCAGTAGGTGTGGGGCAGGGCCGCAGAATTTCGGTTTCTAACCAGTCCCCCAGGTGATGCTGGGGTGGCTGGTCTGGGGACCAGGCTTTGAGATCCACCAGCCTAGATGTTTCAGGGTAAACACAGACCAGCCACTGATGTTTTCTCGTTGGTTTTCTCCTGTGTATTCTTTTTTGATGTTTTTTTTTCCAGAAACCAATCTTATTTTCTGTCTTTTCAGTTCCTGAAGGTAAACACATCTTACAGTTTGGACGTTCTCGGACTTCATCTCAGCACCTCGAGCTTAACACAGGAAGCAAGGCCAAAAAATGGCCACTCAGCCAGCTCAGCAGGCAAGTAAGTAAGAGACCTTTTCATTGATCTCCTTTTGACTTTTCTGCCTCCTTTCTTTCCACTGCCAGTTCTGTGCTACACACACACACACACACACACAGTGTGAAAGGATCTAGTTCGCCCTGGAAATTCCCCCTAATAGGAGCTCCTCTGACTCCTGTCAGAGTAAGAGGCAGGTGTTCTTTTCCCTGAGTAGCGAGCACTTTGGATGGTCCCCACCACAGACCCTCACTCACCTCTGATTTTGGCTCAACTGTCATGGATAACGTCCTTGCAAGCTGCCAAGCATCCCACCTCAAATATCTGCTGGGCCTCTTTGATTTTCTGTAGTAAAGTGCTCTCAGAAACCCCCAGAAATGGCTCAGTGTGTGCATAGGACAACCAGAAGTCTGGGGGATGAGGGTCCCTAGGGGTAATCCTTTAATTGGGGGCCGAGGTATATGGATAAATGCCCCAGCTTTTGGTGAGACGAACCTGAGCCAGACTCTACATGTTCCTCAGACATTTCCAGAGGGATTGATTCCCTAGGGGCCCACAGCAGTGACCAGCTCGACGACATACCTCTTATTGGCTTCTTTTCCTTTCCTGTTTCTCTCTCTTGCTCCCTCACTCCTGATACCTAGGGTCACCTCCCTAGTAAACTACCTGAACCCAACTTCTCTTCAGGCTTGCTTTCCGGGAACCCAATCATTACCCTGTCCCAGGCTGGGTTCCCCGGAAGCTGACTCTGAGGAGATTTGCCTCTAAGGGGATGAGGAAAGCCAAACCAGCTGACAAGGAGGTTGCAACCAAAACCTCAGCCAGTCCTACTGTGACTCTCAGGAGCTGGGAGGGCCTCTCAGAGTTGTCGCAGATTGAGGCAGGGGGTTCGGCCAGTCATGCGCCTCAGGCCACCCCTGGGAGGTGGCCTCGCCTTGGGTGAGGAAATTCCCTGAAGCCCCATGAAGGTTTCCAGGGAGAGGCACATCTCTGAGCTACCCACAGTCCGTACTCCCAGCAGCTGGGGTAGGAGTGTGTTGGTCCTAAAGAGGGGTCTGGGCCAAGCACAACGGATCCCTGAAACATTGCTTTGTCACCCCTTCTCAGCAATGCTCCACAGCCCCACAAGTTCAATCATCTCTGTCTGTCTCTTGCAGCCGGCCTACTCAGAGGGGGAGCTTCCCTGCAGACTCAGTGTTTAGAAAAAATAAGTTAAATATAAGTAAATATATTAAAGAAACCTAAAATCACAAGTGTAAAAATTGGCTGCAAGGTGCTAAACTTAAGTGCTCGTATATAATTAAATTCCATCAGCAATGTGATGTTATATTCAAAACATCCTTTCTCAGAAGGTGTTTTTCTTCTAAGCCATAGTGTTTTGGGTTGTGGACTTTTTTTTTTTTTCCACACATCGAGTGAAGACAAAAGTGTCTGTCAAGGCACTTGTTATAAAAGGGCAATTAAAACATCCTGGATCCGGTATAACTAACGGGTAAGAGCCCTAGTGCTCCTGAAAATACTTCACTAATTACAGCCTCGTTTACTGGCAGCCCCTCCACCCGCCCCCCCAAAGCAGATTGCCTCATTTTTCAAATTTGAATAAAGAGCATTAAGGGCTTAAGGACTGTCTTCCGGAGCAAGAAAGCGCGACCGCCCTGCATCCCACATTCTGGCAAGGAGACCTCCGCAGTCACTGTGCTCTCTGGAAGTGAAGAGCGACCCGGACTCCCTCAAACATCTGTCCTTCCTGGGATCGAGGTATGTGTTCACTCACCATCTACTGCCTTGTTTTTGAAAAGCCCTCCCTTGTTAATTGAACTTTTAATTGAGATCATTGTTAGATGCAAGTGCAATTTTAGGAAGCGATACAGAGAGATGCCATGTAGCCTCTACCAGTGTCCCCCAGGGATAACTATTGCAAAGCTACAGCGCGATGCCGCAACCAGGGTAGTGATATTGATAGAATCCACCCATCGTCTTCTGAGTTCCCCTAATTTGCTTGTGCTCACTTGTGTGTGAGTGCGCCTGCGCGCGTGTGTTTTGTTTTAATATGAGCTTATCCCACGCATAGGTTCCTGTGACCTCCACCACAGTGGAGATACAGAACATTCCATCACCACAAGGATCCCTCTTGCTGCCCTTTTATGACCCCACCCACCTCTTTCTGGTCCCCTCCACCATACTCTCTCCTTCCACGCCCAGGTCCTTAACTCCTGGCACCTGGAAACCACTAATCTCTTCTCCTTTCTAAAACTGTGTCATTTCAAAAATGTTATGCCCATAGAATCACAGAGTATGTAACCTTCTGGGATTGGCTTTTTTCACTCAACATCATTTTCTGGAGAGTCATCCAAGTTGTATCCATAGTTCATTCCTTTCTCATGCTGACTGCTGAGTAGTATTCCATGGTATGGGTGTGCTACAGATTATTTAACTCTTCACCAGCTGAAAGACATCTGGGCTGTTTCTAGTATGGGCCTATTATGAGTAAAGCTTCTATGAACATTCATGTATAGGTTTTTGGTTGAACCTTAATTTTCATGTCTCTGGGATAAGTGCCCAAATGTACAATCCCTGAGTCATATGGTAGTTGCATATTTAGTTCTTTAAGAAACTGCCAAACTGGGGCTCCTGGGTGCTTAGTCGGTTAAGTGTCTGCCTTCAGCTCAGGTCATGATCCCAGGTCCTGGGATCAAGCCCCACATCGGCTCCCTGCTCAGAGGGGAGCCTGCTTCTCTCTCTCTCCCTGCCACTCCCTCTGCTTGTGTCCTCTCTCTCTCTCTCTGTCAAATAAATAAATAAAATCTTTAAAAAAAAAAAAGAAGCTGCCAAACTGTTTTCCAGAATCACTGTACCATTTTGCATTCCCACTGGCAGTGCATGAGACATCTAGATTCCCCATATCCTCGCCATCATTTGGTATCATCACTATTTTTTATTTTAGCCATTCTGATAAGTGTGTAGTGATATCTTACTGTGTGGGCTTAATCCGCATTTCCCTGAGGGCTAATGATATGAACATCTTTTCATGTGTTTATTCACCATCTGTATATCCTCTTCTTTGAAAATGTCTATTTTTCTGCAGAGATTTTCCAGTTTTTTTTATTTATGGGCTGCTGGGTGGGGAGGGGTTTCCTTAGGCCAGGCAGGCAGGTGTCTCTGGGTGGGAGGAGGGGAGTCGTAGGCCCATGGGGATAAAGAGGCTTCTTGGCCTGCTGGGCCACTTGTGTTGGGATCTCTCTAGCTGGTGCTGCCTGCTTAGGTATCTCTCGGTATCTCGTGGGAGAGGAGAGGAGAGGAGTCTCAGGCTGGGCAAGGAAGGAGAGCCCTTCCCCTTGCCACTTAACTGCTCCCCAATGATCCCCTTTACCTGTGGTTCTGGGCTTGCCTGGTGTTGTCAGAAGGACTTCCATCTGATCTGGGAGAGAAACAAGCCCACCTGGATGGTCTTCTGTTACTAGGTTACGGGTCAGGAAACCCAAGGCCTGGTCATCTTCTTCTGTTGAGTGGGGGTGACTGACATAGGATGCCCTGAAGCTGTGCTGTCGTTTTAATTCGGGGGTCCCAAACCAGTTTACCTTTCTCCTACCACCTTTAAGACTTCTCCTTTGGTTGCCTTCTGAATTATAGTTGCAGGGTTTATAATCATACTTAGCTAGGAAGAGCAGGGAGAAATGTGCATATACCATCTTGCCTGGACTGGAAGTCTGCAATGTTCTTTTGAGTTTGTATTTCAGCTCAGTTACAGTTTAGTTTCACCTTCTGCCAGAGAGAGAGAGAAAAGAGAGGTAATTTTCACCCAAGCTGGCTCTTCTGTGATCTTAGATGTTGTTCCCAGAACATTACTCATGGAAGTTTGGAAGAAGGCAAATTCTCTCATCGACTCCAAAAATTTTAGAGTCAAAGGAATCTGAGAGATTATGTAGGCCAATGATTTTTAAACATTCTTAGTCATGAAACACTTTCCTCTTCAAATAAGCTCCAATGGGGAAGGTCAACATTTTGACATTTAGTCAGGCTATGTGAGCAATGTAAGAGGGGAGACTCAACCCTTCACTCTTTACTCCCCTCTCCCCCAACCAACAGATTCAGAATCTAGAGGCTTTAAGGAGAACAGTTCACAAAGACCCATATAGTCCAACCCTTTCTTTTTATAAATGAGTCCTCTGAAACCCAGAGAAGGTATATAATTTGCTTAAAGCAACAACAAATTAGTGGCGGAGCTGGTATTAAAATCTAAGTCTCCTGAGCCGGCAAGTCTAATCCTACATACTTACCCAAAAGAAATAAAAATATATGTTCATCCAAAGACTCGTACACAAAAGTTCATGGTGGCTTTATTCAAAATAGCCAAAAGCCAGAGGAAATCCACAGGCACATGAACAGGTGAATGGATGAAAGACTTGTGTCCATACAGTGGAATACTACCCAGCAATGAAAAGAAATGAGCTATCAATGCACACTACAACATGGGTGAATCTCAGAAGCATCATTTGTAGTTAGAGAAGACAGACACAAAAACAATCCATATGGTATGATTCCCTTTATATAAAGATCTCAAATTGACCTTAACAATTACATGTTTCCTCTTTGGGACTTGGCCATAACACTTCCATCCTTAAATATGTAGGCTACAGAATTATTTTATTGACAAATAAGGTGACCTCAACATCCCAACGGATGCTGCACAGTACTGAGCTGTACTCCTGGTCTCCATGTCTGTAAAATGGAGCAGCTGATCTAGACGGCTTCTATGGCCCTGTCCTACACTAAAACAATGAGATTATAATGCATGGGATGGGACAGTGGGAGTCGCTACATAGCCAAGAACTTGACTGATAATATGTTACAGGGAGAAGACAGGAACTGGTGCCCACCTGAAGGATACCAAGAGGGACCCTGAGAGTTAGGCTCTGAGGACCCATGTGTCCTTCAGACATCTATAGAGAACAGCAGCCCAACCATAATTTTCCATCCCTACTTACCATCATCCAGGCACAGTGCTCTGTGTCCCTGTTCTGTCCACAGGGAATTGGATCAGGACCCGACAAGAGCTGAGGGCAACCATATATGGGCTGAGCAAGAAATGCAGGGCACCCTCAGCAGGGGGATCTTCCTGGGCAAACAACCCACTCAAATCCTCTCTCTGTCTATCCAATTTCTGTTCTGGAACTTCAACAAGAATGAGGTGTGTTCCTCTGCTCATGGCTGTGGCCCACACCAGTGAGGACTATTCTCCAGTTGACCAATGAAGCCCACAGCTCCTACCTCAGCCCAGAGAACTCAGCCCTCACAGAATTAGGTTGCTGAAGGGTCAAATTCAAATTCTTCTTCCACCACAAATTCCTCTGTACCCTCAGTCACAGATTCCTTTTGGTAATGGATATTTATTGTAGTCTTTCCCTGGGAGCCTTAAAAATTTGACCAGCTTGCCTGGAGGAGCCCAGAATCAGAGGAGAAATTTGCCTTCCAGCAGGCACAGACAAATAGAAGAGTAGACACAACTCTCTAGAAATCCCCTGCTGACTTCAAAAGACAAGCAAGGCCTCCATCTCTCTTCCATACTTCATTCCTCTTGGAAGGATGTATCAAAATCAAGCCCTTTATTTCATTCTACCCACAGGGGTGAGTACAGATCTGCTTGGGCGAATTGCAAGACTCTCAATGGATCATAGTTTCTAGCTGGTAGAGTCACTGTGTATTAAGTGGTCTCCTGGTACCCCACTCAGAAGATGGGGCACATCAAGACCAACTCTGCTGGGAGGGTGGCAGGAGAGAGAAATCAGACCACCAAGTTCTCTCTCCCACCTACAGCAGGGCATTGAAGTAAGCAAGCTCTCACCTGTGTCTCATTTTCTGTGACTTCTCTGCCCTTACTCTAGGCCAAACACACACCATCACTCACCCGGGCCATACAAGGCACTCATAGTGGGTTATGGGAGAGGAGGGAAAGAGGCAAAAGAGGAAGCAAGGAGACCAGAGTGATTTTTTAAAATACATTGCATCATGTCTGGTCCATGCTAACCTCTAAAGGCCAACATTGCTGGCTTCCTAATCTACTTTGATTATTAATAACTGAGGATTTTACCCTATTCGGTCTTTTCGGTCTCTGTCTCTTCAGTTGTGAGTCACAGCAATCAAGCCTGGCTAACTTCAACCAGAAGTGAAGGAAACGCTGATAAAGCAGGCCTTGGGAAGAGCAGGAGATTCATTGGCTCTAGGAATCTCAGAAACTTATAGAAAAGCTCTTTATACGAACACCTCAGAATAATGGCCCTGAATGTTCTCCGTCCTTGGTCGCTATGTTTAAGATTCAAATCCTCAAGATGTGCACTCTGATTGGTCTACCTTGTGTGATGTCCCCACCCCACGGCCACTGGGACCATATAGAATGAGGAAAGAGTCTGGATCTGGGACTGGTTATCAAAAGCAGGGAACAACCCTCATATTTACCATAGTCTCAAAGGCCCTGCCCCATAACCCAATCATTTGATATGCCACTTGCCCCATTTCCCCTACTAAGGCCCAGTGCCTGCAATTCATCAAACCCTTTCTTGATTCCAGACCTTCACTCTTACTCCTCCCTCTGCCTGGCACACACATCATCCTGATCTTCACCTGGCTGGCTCCCGCTCGCCTCCAAGATCTCGGAGTGGCCATCCCATCAACCTTCCCTTCTACCTCCAGTCTGAAATAGATCCTGTCCTTGTTCTTCAGAGCATGTGTCATAATTTATTCTCATCATTGTGCACTATGCTGTTTAACGTCTGTCTCTCCACCAGGCTATAAACTCCATGACAACAGGCGTGGAGTTTGGTCCTCAACATTTTCCACACTGCCCAGCAGGTTGATAGCACTAAGCACATATTTGTAAAGGAACATGAAGGAAAGAGGATTTTCCTTCTTTCTTCTGGTACTGAAGGTAGGAGTCAGAATGCCCTTCACCCCTTGAGGAGTAAGACTATAGTTTGGAAGAAGACCGTTTTAGGCCCCTAGCTAGCTCCCCAAAGCCTGGTGGAGTTCACCAGAGTTCAGAGTTAAGGTTTGGAGACAAAGCCACAGCTCATGAGAAAATACTGCTTTGCCATTTCTTGGCAGTCTTTCTCCCAGGCAGATGATTTCTCCAGGCATCTCGGGAGTACGAGCAAGAGATCGTGGTAGGATCGAAGTATCAAATTCCTAATGCCATCTCCTACAACTCCACATCACCATAATTTCAATCATCTGCCTCTGAACATTTTTATATTAAACATAAAAATAAATAAGCCCTGAGGATGAAAGATCCAGTACAGGGAATATAGCCAATGGTATTGTACTAGCATCGTGTGGTGACACACAGTAGTGACACTTACGGGGAGCACAGCATAATGTATAGACTTGATGAATCGTTATGTTGTACACCTGAAACCAGTGTAATATTGTGTGTCAACTATATTCAAATTAAAAAATTAAAATAAATGATAAGCTCTCAACATTGGGGAAAAATACCTATAAAAATGAAATAAGGGGGAAAACTCCATGCCCCTTGTGGTACTGGTTCTAAACAGGGGATGAATAATGTGCATATAGTTTCTCAACAATGACTACTGGGAAGTGAGGTCTTACCTAAGGATGGCATCACTAAAAGAGAGATTTATCATTTTAAAGGTGGTGCTAGGGCCATAGTTAAGTTGTTGGCCTCTGCACCAGATTACCCTGGATTTGAGTCCTGAGTCAGTTACCCAACTGCGTGACCTGAACACTTTACTTAAGCTCTCTGCACCCCCAGCTTCTTTCACTATGAAATGAGATGAAGGGGTTGTTGCAATGTCCACACTGTAGAGTACATATATGGGACTTAACATGTGGGCCTAGCCCCTGGGGAAGAGGAATACATGTTGTTGGCCATTATCGTGTGCCTAAGGCCGTGTGTAGCAGGTGCCTTAACAAGTTTGGGGATCCCTTCAGTTAAGCTGGAAGGTAGTTTGAGGTAGGTGAGAGGAGCTGAAGTCTTCTGCTTTAGAAATTAGAAGAAATGTGGGTGTTCCGAGGCTGGATACCAGAGAGGAGAGATGAGATCATCCAAGGTAAGAAGCAGCCACTGGGAATTTCCCACTGGCCAAAAGTGTCCTAAGAATGTGGATTTATGATAGTTACTTTCAAGTCATTTACTGGAGTGGCTGACACTCTCAAAATGCTGCTACACACAACTTCCTCGGGTGAATGATGGTTCAGGGAAATTGGGGAAAGAGAGGCCTTTTCCTTTGGGGATCAACATTGAAGGGTCAGAAAGGGCAACAGCCAGAGAACTCAGAATGATAGTCAGGAGCCCAGGGCCGCCAAGAAACAGGAGCGGTGTCTTAGACTCGGGAAAAGGTAAGCTTCTCCTTGACAAGTGGGCAGTTGGGCTTCTGGCCATGTGCGGGGTGATTGGTATACTTTGATCAAGCATAATTCATGAAGTAATGAAAGTTCAACTTTACTGTTAGCTTCTCCTCACACTTCCCTCTTAATGGTAATTCAGTGGGAGTGACTTTCCCTGCCCCTGAATGAAAATGCCTGCAGGCCCATGAATTTTCTGCTCCCTCTTAGGTAGAAGACGGTCCTATGCTCATTTTGCACCCCAAAAGAATCTCAATTGTGAAATCAGAATGTCCAGTCTAAGACAGGAGGCAAAACCGTGCACTTGATTTAGCCTTGTAACTTTTTGCTTTCCCAGCTAGGGCTTCAGATTGGAATCTTACAAAGGGAAGGTGAGCAAGGTGACTTCTGGTCTACTTCCTCACCTTGCATGTTACCTCTCTTCCCCCCCCCCCCCCCCCCCTCTGGCCTGGGTTCAGCTGGGCAGTTCTGCTTTTGCTCAGGCTGGAACATTCAAGATGGCACCTTAGCTGGGATGGCTGCAATAGCAGGGGGCTGGCCAGGGATGTGTCTCACTCCACATGCCCTCTCCACATGGCGAGCCTGGGCTTCCTCAAAGCACCATGGCCTTCAGATACTCAGACTTCTTACCTGGCTTCCGAGTTCTAAAATTAAGTCCAAGCTACCAGTCCTCTTAAAGGCTAAGAATCAATCCTGCCACATTCTATTGGTCAAAGCAAGTCACAGTCCCAGCCCAGATACAAAGGAAGGAAAGACAGACTCCACATCTTAGTGAGCAGAGCCAGAGGTGTGTACAGAGATGGGAGGAATTATTGGTAGCCATATTTGGACACTATATACCACAGTGAAGGTGGTGGCAGGTAGGGGTAGGAAAATCTGACTTAAACAACTCACTCTCTACCCTTTGGTCCTGGCAGATGTTTGAAAATGACTCTTTCTTACACGTTATCCTCAGAAAGTTCAATTACCAGGCAACCTTCCCTACAGTTCTTTTCTTTTTTTTTTTTTAAATCTATTTATTTTAGAGAATGAGCGTGAGGGGGAGGGTCAGAGGGAGAAGGAGAGAGAGAATCCTAAGCAGGCTCCATGCTCAGCGTGGAGCCCAATGCGAGGCTCGATCTCATGAGATCATGACCTAAGCTGAAATCAAGAGTCAGATGCCTAACTGACTGAGTCACCCAGGTGCCCCCTCCTCACCCCCGCCCCTGCACAGTTCTTTTCATTCAGACAGCTCTATCTCTGAACTCCGTGGCCACTTGTGATTACCTCCTTAGTCACTAAGAAATGCAAATAAAAGAAAACCTCCTTCAAATCTAATCTGCGACAGAATTTTTTTATAGGATATAATTCACAATCCCCTTCCTGAAGAATGCTTAAACAATTTTCCAATAAACTCAATGGGATTAAGTCTTGGCTCTAGGAAATGAAATACCTACCAAGTTGACTGGTAGCTGACTATAAGAGTCTAGTCATCTTAAACCAGCCTGTCATATTTTGTACCAAAAATTATTATTTAGCCATTCTCTTTTCCTATAAAATGTCCCTATCAAGAGTCAATCTGTGAATTGACCCATATAGTCCTCTTCCTACACAAGCATGGTTATAATAAATGGTTATAATAAATTTAAAATGAAGGCTTCTAACTAGAGTGGAATTTCCTTTACTATTAGCATATACATCCTGTCCCATCCTTTGCCCCACCAAACCCTCGATAGGATAGCATAGGCACCTCGATCCTGACACTGCAAACAGCTCCAGCTTTCTCGGGTGAAGGTCAGGCCCCAGGCACTTATATCCCCAACTGAATGAAACACATGTCAGACCCTCTGAGTCATCCTGCAGAAGAGCCCCTCATTAGGCTTGACTAAGGGAGGAAGCCCCTATTCCAAAACTACCCCATTCACTACTGAGGAGGGTGGACCTTCTAGGGATCCATTCTTATCCAAAATTAAAAGTATCATTTTCAAATTGCATTTTGGTCCTATATTTTAGTTTGGAACTTCATATCCATGCATCTATGGCCTCGCTCAAAGTGAAATTTTATCATGCTGTTACTTGTATCATAAGAGCTTGGGCTTTTTTTTCTATTAAAGGGAAGAACAGCCCCATACAGCTAAAAGTATTGAAGAGAACCAGGCCAGCCATACTTGGATTAGGTATATAAGTTCATTTAACTTCAACCAGCTTACCCAAATTATGGAGTTCATACCTAAATATGTCTACTGAGGATGTTACTCTTCACCTACTCCCAGCCTGAAAATAATTACAGATTCCACTTTTCCATCAATATACACCAAGATCCACCAAGTTGGTAGCTTCCTCATACCTCCTTCGAACCATGTGGACAGGCTCCAAATTTTATGTTCCTGCCATTGTCTTGGAAATTCAAAGTATGGGTAATATTCTTTCATTACTTAGAATTGAGAAATATTTATTTTCTCCCTTTCATGTCCCAGAGTCACAGAAACCAAACTCTCAGAACTGTAGGAGCCAAAGAAATCTCTTTAGAGCTTATAGTTTCCATCTGACTATTTCAACCACAGTCGTAGATTTCTTCTAACATGCCATTATGGGCACAGAGAGCCTCTGACTTATGACTTATGAAGATCTTGTTTACGGATCTCTGTTTAAGCATTTTCTTCCTCTGTATTCTGAAGGGCCTGTAGCAATGAGGAGGGAAGGGAAGGAAGAATGCCCGGAAATTCTGAAAGCACCAGAAAAAGCACCTATGATTTCTTGGCTAGCAAAATTTGGTCTTTCATTTGGAACATTGATGAATAATTCACCAGACTGTTATGTGCCCAAACACTCATCATTATTATCATTCAAGAATGTTTTGTCTTTCTCTTAAAAAATCTAAGCTCGTAGGAGTCTTCCATATAAAAGTGGAGGTGAAGGGTGCAGAAGGGCTCAACTCCTGCCACTGGATTCTCAAAAAAAGAAAGAAACTAGAGATGTAAGCAAGATAAAGTACTAGGTCCGCTGTATTACCCCAAATCGCCATGTTTATGACAATTAAGCCTTCCTAATATCTTGGCCATTACCTTTATTTTAATCTCCTCATTAAAAATTTAACAGTAAAAGAACCCAAGACAGAAAATAAAGATACTCTACAAACTGAAAACCCATTTCTGAGTAACCTTTAGCAATCATATTTGACTAAAAATCCCAGCATCTTGTTTCCCTTCCCCTTCATCCACTAGTGAAGTCGTAAGACTGGAAGGGACTTGACAGGTCCCCATGATGGATGTCTCTGATCAATGGTTGTCCAGGCTCTCTAGGAATACCTTCAGGGACAGCTAGCTCACTACCTTGCAAAATAACCCATTCCATTGTTGACACCTACTTATTGTCAGCTCTTGTATCCAGCTAAGAACATGCTTCCCTGTGACCTCCACCCTGGAGCAGGTTCTAGTTCTGCTCTTTAGAGCAACATAAAACAAGTCTAGTCCTGCTTCCCAATGGGAGCACTTCAAAGGAAAACAGTAAAAATTCCATGTTCCCACATTTGTTATATGTCAATTATCTATGACGGTATACCCCAAAATTTGGTGGCTAAAAATAACCACCATTTTTATTACTCATTACTCTGTGGGTTAGGAATTTGGACAGGTCAACAGGACAGCTCATCACTGTTCCATGTGACTCCACCGGGCCTGGAGGATGGAAGATGGACCCACTCAACCATCTATTTTTGAAGTCCCACTCAAAAATAAATGACTGGTGCTGTCTGTTGGGTGGGCACTTAGATTCTCTTCCAAGTGGCTTCTCTCTCTCCACTTGGTCTCTCATTCAGTCACCCAGCCTGAGCTTCGTTTTGTGGCAACTCTCTTGCAAAAGGGCAAAATCAGAAGCTGTGAAACCTTTTAAGTCTTAGGCCAGGAAGTCACATTGTCACTTCGGCCATGTTCCATTGGCAAGTCACAAGGCCAGCCACAATTTAAGGGAGGGAAAATCAGCTCTACCTCTTGGTAGGAGGAGAGGCAAAGTCACATTACAAAAGGGCACATGGCCTAGGTGGAATTGTTGCAGTCATTTTTGGTAACAACCTACCACTGAAGGTTACAACATAGAAAGAAAAGATAGAGTCTTCGCCATTCAGCTCAGCATCTTGTAGAAGCACTCTAGTTGAGGTGGCACACTTTATAAAGGGTTATTGGCAAGCAGGAAAATCACAGAAGAAGAATTACAAATGGTCAATAAACATAGGGGGAAACGCTCAATGCCAATAGTAACGAAAGCTCACAGAGGACACTTCTCATCTGCCAAAGTTACTAAGTCTTTAAAAGTTATCCACCTTTGAATGTAAAGGATCTGTAGCATAAACATTTGCAATTTCAACTATTTGAAAGCAACCTCACAGGCTAGATTTGACCTGTAGTAATTTGAAAGTATCCTGAGGCCCAAATTTGAATGCCACACACCAGGAGTGCAGAACAGAGTCACTGAAACTAGAAATGGAGCTCTGGAGAGCCTCTAAAAAATAAATCTCAATTCAACTTTGCTATTTTCTGCTACTTCTGCATGTCGGTCTACTTATAAGCTGGAAGGAAATATCCCAAAATGTCAAGAATACCTGAGTAGTGAGTGATTTATACTGTCTTCAAATTTTTTTGTATTTTTCACATTGCTTTGTTTCCAAATATTTTACTTTTACACTCAGCTAAAAAGAGTAAAGATTAGGCCCAGGATTGAACGCAATATTCCAATTAGGGTTTCTTTCATTTTTCTTGAATAAGACAAGCACATCCTCCATCCAGATCTTTGCACTCATGGTTCCCTCCGCCTGCAGTGTTCTTCCTCCCCACCCAACTTATTCTTTACTGCCCTCAAATCTTTGTCCAAATGTCAATGAAGCCAGCTCCCACCACCCTATTCAAAATTGCAAATAACCCCTTGCAATTACAGCACTGCCTTTCCCCCTTCCCCACTGATTTTTTCCATAGCTCTTATATCTATCTAATAGCTCGTATAACTTATTTATTTGTGTATTGTCTCCTCACCCCTACTCCTCATAGAATTTAAGCTGCAAGGGGGCAAGGAGGTTGCATCCGCACAGCCTAGAACAGAGCCTTGCACATAGTAGGTCTTCAATATATGTTGTGGTATGGTGAGCTTTTAAAAATCAGATTCAGTCCTGAGACCTGCATCCTACATTTCTCTTCGTTCAATCTCCAACCACATCAGCTTTCTTAGCAGTCACACTACACAGCTGTCTCTTATTAAATTTGTTGTCACTGAAACTCCCAGACCTTGTGCACAGGAACTACTCTCATATCCTGTCCTGGTATAAATCATGACTCTATATTTTTTATTAAACTTTAAGTTCAAGTCCCTGCATTTATCTTGCAAGTGTTGGCCATCCTTCCAGCCGGTCAAAATCCTTTTTGAATTTTGATTCTAACATCTCTTGCACTGGCTACAGCTCCCAGTTTTGAGTCTGCAGATTTGATAAATGTTTTAAACATCTTCATTGGTTTGTGTGGGACAGGGCCTAATGAACAAGTGGAAAGTGTTGAACAAATGGTGACTTGTACCAAATAATTTATGCATATGTACATTCTCTTGCTTAATCCTCTCAAGGGCACCATGAAATGAATGTTATTTCCAATTTACAGGTGCAACAACTGAGGCTCAGATAAATAGGCCACTTGCTCAAGGCCTCACCTATAGTAAGTGGTAGAACCAAGATTCCTACTTGGATCACTGAGAGCCATATACAGCTGTTATCTAAAGACTGTCTCAGGTCTTTATGGCCACCAAGAACCCTTAAATTCCAGAAGTAGGTTGCTGGCTACAATCCTAATTGAAGTTACAAGCACTGCACTTAAAATAATATTTCTGGGTCAATGGTTAACCCTCAGTATGCTTCAGGATCACTTGGGAAACTTAAAAAAAAATTACTGCCCGGGTTCTACCTCTCAGAATTTCTGACTCAACTGGTCTGCCATAAGTCACCCTAGTTTATGCAACTTGCCCACGTGACTCTAAGGTGCAGCTAAGGTTAAGAACCACTGCATATAGACAGAACGGAGGAAATGCAAAACTGCCAGCGTTCAGTGATTTCTAAATGAGAGAAATGCTCCATTTGCAGAACCCTCACATGCTCTCAAAAACCCAGGCATATATTACAGATGCATATATAACCAACACCAACCCCCCGCCCTCTTTTCTTCCTTTTCTTAACTCCACCCAGGTTTCCACTATCACCTTTCTGGAGTGTTCTATATGCTTGTCATACTACACACACACACACACACACACACACACACACACACACACACAGTGAGACCTTCTTGGTATCCTGTGGAGGTAGGTCCTAGGACAACTCCTTTGATGCTCTTGAAGTCCTTCCTTGGGGAGATCCCTAATGCCATTTGGTTTTTTTCCAAGATTGAGTAAAACATATTATGTTTTTGTATCTAAATTACACCGAGAATCAAACATTTACACCAGTGGGTGTTACATGAACAGATCTATTTCTTCACCATCCTTGTACTTTTGTTTTGCTTTTCTGTACAAATCTGTTTTATTCCTCATAGGCTTAAATCTACTTATTTCTAAAATACTGTTTGAATTTGAACGTATTTATATATTTATGATCATGCTTACTTTTGATTGTTTTGCTCCTTTACTTTGTTTCCCTAGGCCACACCACCTCTCCCTCCATTTTATACACTCCCACAGACAAAAAATCTAAAAGAGCAATGTAGAGAAACTTCAATTTTTGTAAACACTGAACTGACCCAGCTGTGAAATAATAACGCAAAGAACAATTTTCAATTCCACATTAGTGGGAATGTATTTCCCAGAGGTTTTTTTGGTTTTGTTTTTGTTTTGTTTCTCTCCCCCCACCCTGCTCTCATGAAGCATCAAATCCCCAGCCAGGTGACTTTTAGATGGTCAATCTGAAACTACAGTGAACGTGTGTGTTTAATGTTAATGGGCCCTACCTTCCTGGCGTAAGCAAATAAAGGCCTTCAGAGAATGTAAAGAAACCACAGTGAATATCAATCAAAATCCTTTAAATAGTAGTGTACCTTTAATACATCGTCCCTCCTGAGGATATCAAACTCTAATAATCTGTAATGTTGAGACTTCAGCCGTGTACGTTCTGTGCCATGGGGATTGCAGAATGTAGCTTGTGTCTCACTGTACTTCTCTGATAGGCACAAAGAAATTAGCCCAAGTACCGTCTGATGGAGAGGAGGAGCCCGTATATCAGTGCCTTTTGCTTAGACTTCCCTGCCTCTCCATTGGGGGTCAGACACCATC
The DNA here is from genome assembly GCF_004348235.1 of Phoca vitulina. Classification (NCBI taxonomy): domain Eukaryota; kingdom Metazoa; phylum Chordata; class Mammalia; order Carnivora; family Phocidae; genus Phoca; species Phoca vitulina. The sequence continues at coordinate 14,977,783 of NW_022589738.1, read as the reverse complement.
CTCGATGGCCTTTCTATTCAAAATGTGTTTTCTCGGGGATTACCCTCTTTTCCACATCTTCCTCCTCATCACAGTCCCTCCAGCAGACAAACACACATTACCCCCCAGTTCTCAAGTGGGGCCCTTGCCCAGCTTATTCTACCTAACAAACCTTCCATTCAATCCATTCATTCTAGTAGCTGTCATGGATCGCCCACCAAGTGTAGAGTCCTGAGCGAGATACAGAATATAGGTCATAAAAATAGCTCCCTGGCTCTTTACGGAACCAGTGGGGTTGTGAGGATTCTAGATAATATAAGTCTGTTACCTCCATTTTACACATGAGGAAATGGAGGTTTAAACAGGGACGCTTAGGGTGGCACAATCGGTTAAGCATCTGGCTCTTGGTTTCGGCTCAGGTCATGATCTCAGGGTCGTGAGATCCAGCCCCTCATCGGGCTCCATGCTCAGTGTGGAGTCTGCTTGTCCTTCTCCCTCTGCTCCTCCCCCCACTTGCTCTCTCTTTCTCTCTCTCTCTCTAATAAATAAATAAAATCTTTTTAAAAAGAGAGAGCGAGATCAGCTCACTTGCCCAAATCCACACACAGTTAATAAGTGGTAGAGTAGGAATGAAAGCTCATGTCAGTCTGACTCAAAAGCTCTCCTTATGACTGCCCCGAATAAACTCTTTCCCCTGTGATGATAGAGGGGCAAAGACATGTAGACAATTTTTCTAGAAAGTTAAATAAGGCTCTGAGTTCAAAGGTTAACATTTTCATTTCATCGAGAAGATCAACAGGGTTTTGGGAAGTAGGTCTTTGTAGGCTTTGGGGTGGAAAATTGTTTTTAAATGATATTTTACAGAGCCTAATCTAGCAAAATTAACCAGAGGGGGAGAAATGAGTCTTAACAGAGACCAGGTAGCAGGCAGCTGATACAGAAGTAAACACATGGCCTTTGGGGTTCATTACATCTAGGTTTCAATCCCAGGTCACCGAATACAGGCTGTGTAATCCTTGGGCATGTCGCTTAACCCCTCTGATCCTCAGTTTCTCCCTCATCCTGTAAAAGGGGGAGTGTGCTACATACCTCGCAGGACTGTATACTTATTATACTGCTAATGGTGCCTAGCACATAGTAAGGACTTCCCTATTGCCAGATGGGATGGCATATTGAAAGAAAGTAGTGGGGAGGAGAAGGGCTTGGAAGGAACTGGAGCCACGGTGAAGGAAAAATTGAGTATATTCAGTAAATGATTGATGAGAAGGTTGACAGAGAGGGATGGAGCAGAGCACTCAGCTTTGGGGCTCAGTAAGCCCCACCCCAATAGAACACGCTAGTAACCAGTAAACATTGCTGCTCAGAACAGGACTGGTCAACTGTACAGCACTGTTGACTTTATAAGAGCCCTTTCAAATCCCTTCTTCTGTTTTACGATAACAGTGTGACCCATACTGGCTTAATGAGACAATCCATTTGGGGAAGATCCCGATAAATATTTGCATGTTAATAAGAGGAATGAAGTGATCGTCCACAGTCTCTTCAGTAGTCACTGCTTTTGGTCAAAGTATAAACATTGTGATGGTCACAGTTGGTCCTTTGGGGAACTTCAAGCCCCCAGTGCATCTCATAATGATTGGCAGCCCAGTGCTGAGTCCACACACAGCCCTACTGATACTCACACAACTATGCAAATACATTACACGGCTGTTCACTACCATGTGGCTTGTAACAGAAGAAAAAAGGAAAATGACCTAAGTAACCATCAGAAAGGGACAGATTAAATAAATTATGATATATTAATACCTGGAATACTATGTCATGTTCCTTTGAACAAAACGTATAAAGATGCACAGATAGAGAATAATCTCCATGATGCATTATTAAGAGGAAAAAACCAAGGCACAGAACAATACGATCCTGTTAGCTTTTTCCCAAAGAAGATGTAGAGATAAGTACACTTAGATGTGCATCAAAAAATTCTTAGGAAGGGGTGCCTGGGTGGCTCAGTCGGTTAAGCATCTGCCTTCGGCTCAGGTCATGATCCCAGAGTCCTGGGATCGAGCCTGGCATCGGGCTCTCTGCTCCATGGGAAGCCTGCTTCTCCCTTTCCCACTCCCCCGTTTGTGTTCCCTCTCTCGCTGTGTCTCTCTCTGTCAAATAAATAAATAAAATCTAAAAAAAAAAAAAAAAATTAAAAAAAAATTCTTAGGAAGATTCCAGAAATGACTAACAGGGTTATTTCTGAAAGGTGGGGTATGGGTTAGAGGGAAAAAATAGTCTACACATCAGTTTTTGTTTTATAAAGTCCTATTCTGTTTGAAATATTTACTTTGTGAATGTATTCGTTTTATGCTAAAAAAGAAAAGTAGTTTTAAAAAAATCTCTATGGTTCTGTGAAGTTCTGCAGGCTGAAAACACTCCATCAAATCCAACAGCTTAAATTAAAGAGACAGATGTGCCTCTTCCCCAAGTCAATGATTGTGTTTGTATTCTGTATGCTATTAGGTGATTGTTTTGCTCTGGAGGAATTTTATTTGATTTTAAATTAGAGATAAGTGAGTTATACTCATAGGGCTATTGTATTGATACAGAGTGCTGGAATTGAATGCCTATTGGCAAGGGCAGCCTCATTGATGGGTATCATGAGCAAATATCTTTCCAGACATTGGAACAGTAGTACCTCCAACACAACAGTATTACGAGTAACGTCACCTAATCTTTGGGTGTGCTCCGTGTGTGCCCAGCCGGGTCCTAGGGGTCTCACCTGCATTATCTCATTTAATCCTCACAACACCCTTGCAAGGTAGGTATTCTTAATGCCATTTTCAAGATGAAGCCAACTCTTACCCTCCTAGCTAGAGAATTATTCCAAATCCTTTCTTGAAATGTTTGAACTTGCAAGTTACCGAAACCACATGTAGAAAGCATGCTTAGTTGTCATCATAGCATTGAGGACTTGGCACTTTCTTAAAGGCCCCAAATCCAGGGCGCCTGGGTAACTCAGTCGGTTAAGTGTCTGCCTTCGGCTCAGATCATGATCTCAGGGTCCTGGGATGGAGCCCCACGTCGGGCTCCCTGCTCAGCGGGGAGTCTGCTTCTCTCTCTCCCTCTCCCTCTGCCCTTTCCCCTGCTCGTGCTTGCTCTCTTACTCTCTCTCTCAAATAAATAAATAAAATCTTTTAAAAAAAAGTCCCCAATCCTCTGACATACCAACATGTTCAGGAGCTCCCCCCTCCAAAAATTCACCGGTAGGAACCCTGGAAGTCAAACATGGCCTTTGGGGTAGATTCCTGAACCTCTTGACCTCAGTTTTTCATCTCTAAAATGGGAATAGGAATACTCTCCTGACCTCCTCCAGAAATTTTTAAAAGGATCAAAGAAGGGGCGCCTGGGTGGCTCAGTCGTTGAGCGTCTGCCTTTGGCTCAGGTCATGATCCCAGGGTCCTGGGATCGAGCCCCACATCAGGCTCCCTGCTCCACGGGGGTCTGCTTCTCCCTCTCCCACTCCCTGCTTGTGTTCCCTCTCTCGCTGTGTCTCTCTCTGTCAAATAAATAAATAAAATCTCTAAAAAAAATAAAAAATAAAAGGATCGAAGAAGGTAATTATGTGAAAACTCCAAGTACATCCTCCATCCAGATCTTTGGCTTTCCTTCACAGGCAAGAAAACTTATAGTCAACAGTGATCAACAAATGCAATGAGTTTGTTTCACAGAGTCAAAGATTTTTAGTGCTACAAAGATCCCAGAAACCAGACCCCTGATTTTCAAGATAAGAGCCCTTGGGGGAAAAGAGCCAAAGTGACCTATCCAACATCACACAGCAGAATCAGCCCTCAAACCTCAGTGTTTCCAATCCACATCTCAGACACTTTCTACTTCCTTGGTTGTCTCTCCTTGCGTCCTCATCACTGCATCCCACCCTCTAAATCCTTTACCTGCCAAGTGTTGTTTTAGTAGGCAGATTCCTGCCCACCCCCATCACCCCCGGCAGAAAGTCAGAGATGTTTCTCTGACCCTCAGTTTCTTCATCTGTGAGATGAGTAGTGAGCAACAGAGGGCATCCTGCTTTTGTATGCCCCATGGCTAAGAGAGTGGGGACTCCACTGTCTCCAACAGACACTGCTCCCAGCAGAGCTAGTTATACTCAGAAGCTTAATAGGCAGGGAACAATTTATGGAGTCATTGAAATTGTCCCCCAAGGAAGTATCTCAGCACCAAAAAAGTCTGAAATCCCACTAGTAGAAAGCCATCCCTTTGGGTTAAAGTTTGGGTCTCACAATTCGCTATTAATGTGCAAATACCCTGAAAGGGACAGCACAGTGGTCACTTCCGGCCATTGACACTGGAGCTCAGGGGACTGGAAAATAGATACTGGCCTTGGAGTTGGAGCTGAGCTCAGATCCAGTCTCTGCCACTCTGCAGCTATGTGACTTTGGGAAAGATGTTGAGCCGCTCCAGACCTCGGTTTTCACACCTGTAAAATGGGTATAATCACCCTCATTTCACCAGGGTGGGGATAAGGAAGGTGTGTGTGGCATCTGGCTAATCCTTCCTCAGTAAATAAGGTTGCCATTACTATGTTATTGATGATGCTGCCTTTTAAGGTTTTTTGTTTTTTTTTAAATATGACAGGGTGCATGAAAGACCCACAGGAAATAGGTTTGGGGGGGGCACGGAGAGGACCAAGAACATCAGAGTATACCAAAACACCAGGCACAGAACTAGGCCCAAGAATCCATTAAAGGATAATTTTTTTTAAAAGGTAGAATTGTGACTCTCTTACACCAACAAAATGAACACCTGTCAAAGGTTTGATTTAATTCATTAGTTAATAAGGGAACCAGTAAGATTTTACAACCTATTCCAAAAAGAATTCGAAGCACCACTCATTTATAGGCAGATAAGGAATCCTGAAACAAAATTACAGATACAAGCAAAATGAGCCAAAAACCAATTGCATTCAACCAGACACAACGAATTTGTGTTCCTGTGGGAAAAAAAAATAGTTTGCATTCTTATCAGTTGACAACAACTTACAGAGTTGTAAAAAAAAAAGCTCAACGACAGTGAACAGTGGGGATAACCATGAAAGGTACACTAGACAAGACACTTAGTAATTCTCTTTTCTATTTCAAAGACTTGCACAATTTTTCCTGATAAGTCATCCAAAATGATCTGACACAGCGGTTCCTTGAGGTCAGGGCCCTGGGAAAGGTGGGCAGGGAGGAGAGGGGGACTTGGAGAGAATATGGAAGGAGACAAAGAAAGAGAACAGGTTTTCTCTTCCTCTGAAACATAAGGACGACCTGTAATAGAAGACTAGCCCTGCTGGAGGTCTGTTTGCTTTGCTCTTAATAAAAGACAAGCAGTGTGTGACAGAAACTTAATTATCTCTTGATATTCATTCTGCTTTTCTTTCTTAGTAACAGAATCCACCATTTTTTTTAAGCTGGACACAGAGCCATCCAGAATAAAGACAACACTTCTTAGACTCACTGATGTGTCCACATGACTAAGTCTTCCGGCCAGTGGGATGTGAGCTGAAGAGTTCTGGGAAACTTCCAGGATTGGTCCTTATAGGGAAAGTACATGCCCTTCCTTGACCCTTCTGCTTTTCTGGCAACTAAAAGATAAACGTGAGGACTGGAGCTTCAGCAGCCATCTTGGTGAATACCACCTGTTGAGCCTAGCTGGGCATCAAGCTGGCAGGAGCCCCTGACTGATAACTTCATAAAACTGCCTTCTGCAAAAGAGAGAAATGAACCTTGAACTTTTATTTTTATTTTTATTTTTTTTACTCACATTTGTTTCCGCTCTTTCAGTTTGGGTGTTCTGTCACATGCAGCTGAACCTAATCCCAACTGATGGGGGGAGGAGCCCTGGGGAAAGTTTGAGTTGTTTCCTGGGGAATTTCCATTTAAATTTACAGTGGTTTCTCTGAAAAATGCATTTCTATTCATAGCTAAACGGCAACTCTGTGTGGCCCTCCATTACTACCCTCTGCTCACTCACCTGTACAGAGTTTCCTAGGGGACAGAGTAAACTTTGCCTGTGACCCATAAGGGGCATTTGGAGACCTCACCTAAAATTGACAGTAGGGATTTACAAATAACGGTAGTTATTGTAAAGAAGAAGAGAAGCCCAATGCAGTTCCTGGTGTTTGCCCCATACCTGCACTGAAAAACCAGTGCTCCAGCTCCCAGCCCAGGATGATCAGGTTGGTTTTTGAGCAGGAAGGGAGCCCACTGAAAGCAGCGCTATGGGAAGGGGACCAAAAGGATGTCCCGCATGCTGGGAGGGAAGAGTTCACTCCCCTTCTGACTATCTGCATTTTTATAGCCTGAATAATCCAAAACCACATCCAAAATAAAACCCAGTGGCGTCTGGTTTTTGGACACATTCATTCTTGCAGCGGCTGCAGATTTACCTTGGTGATTGTATTTTCCTGGAGCTAATATTAGAGTGATGGCATTCCCCAAACACATGCTAACTAATTGCAGGCAAAGCAAGCCGAAGAAGCCATACTGGGATTAAAATTTTGATGCAGATAATCAACAAACCAAATAATCCACCCACTGATAATCAAATTCACCAAACTATGTAATTTTCAGACTCTGCTCGTCCTCCGTATATTTCCTGTGAGATAGTAGCATACCAGCCCTCAGATTTTTTTATACTTTTCTTTTTAAGGCACCCAACATTCCATCCACTTCTTTAAGTGTGTTCTGAAAACTCCGTGGTCTCTGTGAAAATTAAGCCTTTTTCTTTCAAGCTCCATTAAAAATCCGTATTTTGAGGAATTGTTTGAAGATCTTTCCCAAGGAGTAAGATAATATTTTACACAAAGAAGCCTAGCCCTTCTGCAGACATGACAACCCTGGGAATCACGTTTGCATCCGACTGATGCTTGGAAGGTGCAGGTTGAGGACTTCCATACAGATCTGACTAAAACATCGAAAAATAAAACTATATACTGTTCCCTCTTTTACCTCTTATAATTCAAAATATTTCTTCCTATCCTCTTTTCTGATTTTTTTTTTGGAAGCAGGAAAGAAAATCTGTTGCTTTTGTTTGCTGTGCTCTGAAACTGTTTTTTTTATTTTTACTCTTAAAAACCCCATGGAGGGATGAGTAGGCAAAGCAAGGGGGATTTTTAGGGTGGGTGAGAATACCCTATATGTATAACCTACGTACCCTAAAATGGTGGATACATGCCATTATGCATTTGTCAAAATTCCCAGAATGTACAGCATCCAAGAGGGCACCCTAAGGTAAACTCCGGACTCTGAGTGATGATGTGTCAATGTCGGGTAATCGATTGTAACAGATGTAGCACCCTGATGGTGGATGTTGATAATGGTGGAAGTTATGCATGTTTAGGGACAGAGGTATATGGGAAGTCTCTGTACCTTTCCTTCAATTTTGCTGTGAACCCAAAACTGTTCTAAAAAATAACATCTCGGGGCTCCTGGGTGGCTCAGTTGGTTAAGCATCTGCCTTGGGCTCAGGTCATGATCTCAGGGTCCTGGGATCAAGTCCCGCATCGGGCTCCCTGCTCAGCGGGAAGTCTGCTTCTCCCTCTGCCTCTGCCCCTCCCCCTGTTCATTCTCTCTCTCTCTCTCTCTCTCTCTCTCTCGCTTTCATAAATAAATAAATAAATAAATAAAAATAAAGTCTTAAAAAAAACCCATGCACAGGTCGGAGGGGCATCTCATCCCACACCGCCAGCATATGAAGGCATCCAGACCTGTGGTTTTAGTGTCAAACTCAGTGCCTAATCCCTCTGCAGCCCATCAGAAGGTTAGAGATAGAGTCCCCAGGAGGCTGCCCACCTTTCCAGAAGTGGCTGACCTCTTGTTCACAGCCCACCTTCACTAGTAAGGTGCCAAGTCCACTTTCTCTGCAAACCACTGGCATCAGACTCACTAAAATAACAAACAAAAATATCCACATTATTGAAGACAGTCATTTTCACCTCTTAACCTTGCCATCCGTGACCTTCGACAATTGTTTTCTTTCAACTTGACTTAAAAGGGCTTATTTCTTCATTTATTTGTATCTACTTCCCTAGACTTGGGGCTTAGGCCTGCTGAGGTTGTAACTGAGCTCCCACTGTATTAATACAAAGGAAGCCTTAAATCGATGGTCCTCAAGGGTGATCCTCCGACTTTTAGCATCAGCATCACCTTGTTATAAATGCAAATTCTGAGGCCCTGCCACCCTGGACCTATAGAATCAGAGTCTGGGAATGAGGTGGAGAATGAGGAGAGCCAAGCCCTCTAGGTGATTCTGATGCACGCTCAAGTTTGCAAACACTGCCCTAAAGCAATGGTTACTACTGGGATCACCTGGGGACCTTTCCCATGCCAGCTCCCCATGCCCAGAGAATGGGATTTACTAGGTCTGTGATGGGGCCAGAAAGGATAGTTTTAAAAAGCTCCCTAGTGATTCTTAGACTCAGTCCTAAATAAGAATTACCATGTGGTCACCCATGATAGCTATAAAGAATGCATTTGGCCAACTACCTTGTTTCTACAGTATTTTATTTCAAAGAAAGAATTTGGGAGGGCTGGATGACGGATGGACAGACCAATGGAAGAAAACAGCCAGGAGATCAGCTTTGCTTCTAGTTATAATAGCCAATACATTTTAGAAGCCTAATTTGAAACCTTCTCAGAACCAAGAGATAACTCTATAAATAACCAAAGATCAAGGTCGTTTAAGACCAAAACTTCCTCATCTTTTCCTTTTGACACACAGCCTGCCCTTAATGCATTTCCATCTTTAAGTGTTCTTATTTGGGGTAGCAGGAAAGTGAAGAAAGGAAACCAACATTTATGGGCCAGGTGCTTTATACTGAGTAGCCCATTTAACCAGCTCAACATCCTCCTCAAGGAGCTAGTCCCCCTCACAGAGGGAGAAACTGAGCCTCAGACATTAAGAAACATTCCCAGTTTCCAACAACTACTAATCGGCCAAGGTGAGATTTCAAACGATAAGGTTTGAAAAAGTTAAAAACCCAGACCAAATGGGAGAAAGCAAAGGCATCTGAACGTATTCAGCCTGGAAGAGAGATTTAAGATTGAGAGCACTCATCTGAGCTGGCCCTGCTAAGCTTTCTGCAATGGTAGGCGCTGAAAAGCTTCACCTCCTGCTCCAAGTCAAAGCTAACACTGCTCGCTTCACCCCCTTGGTAGTTAGCTAATAGTTTCCCCTCCAGAAGTTTACAAAGTAACCAAATAAAGATAAAGCACCCAGACACCAGGGTGGATGGCACACACTGCAAAGATACTGATCGCTATTTTCAACAAAGAATTCATTCTTTCCATTCCCATAAACCAACATGCTTGGTCCTCACCCCTCGAAAAAAAAATCTAAGGTTCAGAAATCTCGAATTCCTGAATACCCTTCTAATCCAGCCCCCAGGAGCTGCTTTCTCATGCAGATGATGTGCTGGTCTTTTCAAAGGGGTTTCATAAGCTCCTCCATTTACCTCCCCTCCCCATACACACACCATAATAAGCTATCCAGGAAGTCCTAGGCAGAAGGAAATTATAAATGTCTCAGAATGCATATTCTAATTTCAATCGCATGTCCTTGGTAGGTCATTTGCCAATTGAAGCAGAGAATTACTAACAGCTGACCTTGCTTGGGGAGCTGGGGAATCTTACCCAGAAAAGGCAGAAAGTAAACACAAAGCATATGCGTGGCAGACACTCACGTATAATGATCCCGCAACAGGCAGAATGCAGATGTTTCTATGACTTGAAGGAGGGGACAGTCCTGGACATTGACCCGACAAGGATGAAGATCATCACTCTCTAGGGGACACGGCTTCAGCCATAGCGGGGTGCTGTGCACAGTCTTTCTGACGATGAGGTCGTGGGCCACCTGAATGGTCATCACCTGGAGAGACAGTTATAAATACCGTGTCATCCCCAAACTTCCTGAAATACTCACAGAAATACTCACATTTCTAACAAGCACCCAGATAGATAAGTCTTTCTGCAGCACACAAAGTCTGAGAATCACTACTGGCAGAACTTGAAGAACTTCCATTCCGGATGACCAGCCAGGCTCCATTGCCATGGCAACGTGCTTGACAGCCATTTAGAAGCAACTTGCTCTAATGTCACCACTGGATGGGAAACACACTACTGCTCAGAGGTGTCCCAGGAGTCACAATTGAAATAATTAAGGAGCGGTCCAGTCACCGTGTGGGAAGATTCAATCAGCACCACAGACTGGTTTGCCAAGAAAACACAGAGCTAAGTGCTTTTAGGAGACCAGAACAATACAGAAGACAGGCTTTTTGTCATCAAAGACTTTAAATCAGATGGTCAGTTTGAATCTATTTTTTTTAAATAGGAAATTCAGAATATTAGCTCCACTAATATCCTGAGATCTGTAAGGGCGTAAAAGTAGGAAGAGAAGGGCTAAAATTGAAACTATTTTCAAAAAACTAAGCTGTTGCGTATTTCCCTCCTATGCTTGCAAGCTCTGCTGGAGCCCAGCCTATTTTTAAAGACTCTGGAAACCCACTCAAAGTGGTTTTCAGAGGATGTGGCCACAAATTGTGCCCATGCTACATCAGATCCTGAATAATAGACGTGTGGATCTGGGCAACCATAAGGGGAAAATTTTCTTCATGAAAGAGCAAACGAAGCTGGTGTGTGTGAGGTAACAGTTTTAGTATCCACATTAGTCCCAGATGTTTTTCCAAAGGGACTGAGTTTTATTTGAAAGCTGAGACAGACTATGGTTTCTTTGCTCTCTTGCCATGCCCTTAGAATAGGAAATATAGGCTGATTAAGTAATAACACACGGAGACTAATTAATATTTCAAGGTTATCAGCAATAGGCCACCTCTCTTTTTCAATACTTTGGAGCCTCAATCGTTTTCAACAAGCTTCAATAAGCTCAACGCAAACCAATAGCCTTTAAAACAAGAATGAGCCTTTGGGTTCTTAAATCTTCCCGAGCTGCTTAGTTCAGGTAGACAAAAGAGGGAAGGGTAGCAATAACCGAACAGGAAGAGACTCAGAAACCATAGCATCAGTGTTCCCACTTAGCCTGTGTTCAAGGCTTTCTAGAACAAAGGCTACAGCTCCCTTTCCAACCTTCCTTTTGCTACCCCCTAATACTGGACGAACTGGCTTCCTCTGTGTGTCTCCCAAGTTCATGCCCTCCATGGCCACCTGTGACCTTTGATCATGCAATTTCCACCTTGACTCTTTCTACATGTCTGCCATCTTCTCTCTCCTCTTCTCCTTGCCCCATCCTTTGAGAATGACCCAAGTCCTCGTCTTCTGTCCTCCAGCTTCTGGGCTTTCTACCCTCCCTCCTGCTCTGACCCCCCCAACCCCAAGCAGTTACTGTCACAACCCATTATGGGCTGAATTGTGTGCCCTCAAAAATTCATATGTGGAAGTCCTAATCTCTAGTATCTCAGGACTTGACCTTATTTGGAAACAGGGTAGTTGCAGAGATAATTCGTTCAGGTGATGTCATTCCAGTAGGTCATAATCCAATATGGCTGGTGTTTTTATGAAAAGAATACCATGTGAAGAAAAAGAGATTTGCATAGAGGGAAAATGATGTGAAGATGCAGGAAGAAAACGGCCATCTTACAAGCCAAGGAGAGAGGCCAGGAATGGATGTTTCCCTCACAACCCTCAGAAGGAACCATCCCTGGCTGACATATTGATCTTAGATGTCTGCCTCCAGAACTGCAAGACAATACATTTCTGTAGTTTAAGCCACACAACGTGTGGTTCTTTGTTATGGTGGCCCCAGCAGAAGAATATATTTCACATATATGTAATATATATATTTTGATGCCCCTTTTTGCATACAAAACATTAAAAATTATATTTTACGACTTGATTGTTTTTAAGATGAATATAAGAATATTAGATATCCAAACACATTCCTCCACCTAAAAGTTTTTTTCTGATTTTAAAAAGAAATTAAAACATTTTCATGGGCCCCTGGCGCTGTGCCTATTGTGCTTAATGGACAAGTCAGCCCCACATGCAGCCTCTGAGTGGTCACTCTGGTGACAACATTTTGTGCTACCAAGTAGACCACAAGCTTCAGGAGGGCAGAGAGCATGTATGACCTCCTCTGCATCCTTCACCTTTAACAGATGTTCAAGAAAAATCTGTCGATTAATTGATCTGGTCTAACTTCCTGTTTGGGGGGGGCGGGCTATGACATCTAAAATTCCTAGCACATTTCACTGTGGTGTCTTCCTTTTTACATCTCCAGGGAAGAAAACATCATTCCAGTGTTTATCAGAGCTTACATCTGGAATCACCTTCCCATAGATAGCCAACATGCTTTTCAAGACAATCCAAGAACATTCCTCATTATAAATGTCCCCAACTCCATAAAACCTGTCATCTCACTGTGTGACCCTGAGCAACCACACTAAAACCTTGGCCCTCAGTTTCCACATACGTAAAATGGGAAGGTAGCTCCACATGATCATATAAGGGTCCTTCCAATTCATTAGTGGAGCAAGAACTAAAACCTGGCTCCAAATCCAGTGCCCTTAAATTCAAAATTTTTCAAAGACAGAGACTCTTTCAAGGATGGTGATAGGAGAGGAAAGCCTACATAACCTCACACACCCACTTTGGCTCTGCCAAAACGTGAGATGCTCACCCTGGTTGTAGGTTTCCTAATCTCTACCCTGCTCCCCTTGTCTTCCTTAGATTCTCAAAGTAATTATGGTCGACCTTTCACTTCCCTTCAGAACCTGAATTTGAGACCCACAGACACCTAATGAATGAAGGATTCTTCCCATGGAACTCAGAGGTGTAAATTATGCAGACACCACAGTCACCTCCTGAAAATGATCCTATTATCCGCATAACCATTCCTGATCCTCAAACACATGTTGTGCTAAAGTTTATTACTGTAACCTTTCAGAAGGATTTCTTAAGCATTTGGGGGGGGGGAGGGTACCAGCATTGTAATAGACATGATGCAAACTGAGTCTTAACAGGATTTCATTGTTAGTGAGGGAGGGAGGGAAGAGCCAGGAAAAATAGAAATAAATTTCCATCAATAGAGAAATGGTCAATAAAATAGGATGTATCCATACTCCGTACTGTGAAATAACGAGATAAATCTGCATGTACTGACTTGAGATCTCCAACACCTATGTTATATATATATATGTTATATAGAATATATAATATGTATTCTGGTGTGCAAACCCTGAGATAAGGATACAAGTACAAATAGGTTTTTTCAGGAGATGATCCTGGGAGACATCAACAGAAGAGCAAAGATGTGAGACAGGGAAGGGAAGAAAGCCAGTAAGAAAATGTGTTACCAAGCAGGCTAACACCATGAGCAACTGGAGCTTAATTACTCTGGGGACCACGGGGGACCCCAAAGAACACACTTGAGAGTTATTCCAACTGGGAGGTGAGGAAGTGGGGGGATTAAATGTCAACGCTCATCAGTTATCAGTTGAGGTACTGTTCCTGGGGCATGTTGAGTCTCTAGCACTGCCAGCTTGTCTCACATGCAGAGAGAAGACACTCTCATAGTTGGAAAAAATCCTCAAATACAGATCCACAGTTGCTGATAGAAGTCCCACCAGCATGTACAGAATCGGTAAGTGTCAGGGGCATTTTTTATGGTATACAAGGCATTTGCTTGTTTTCAAGCACAGAGAAAGGTTGAAGGATGCCCATTAGCTATCGACAGAAGCTACTCACCTGGTGGTTCTTCAGAACAGTTCATGGCCACCTTCCTCCATGTTATCTTCCTCTACTGCAGACAACCGAATGATACTTCAAGGTTCTGGTTGGGAAGACAAAACTCACTGTTGTCTCCTTGAAGGCAACTATACCTCATACTCTTCTCTGTATGCAGGAGCACATGGCACGATGGTGGGTATCTATCATGGTAGCTGCTCAGTAAACATGATGGATCATGTGGTCAATGAAACAGACCCTTTCTTGGCCCCCTCTAGGAATCTATACCCGGCACAACTAAAACATTTATTTTTTTTTAAATCAATAACGATTTGTGTCAATTAAACATGTTTTAAGATACTATGGTCTTCTATTTCACTCTACTCCAACTCTTCACTTGTCTACCATTCCCTATGCTGAGCCTCAATAAATTGGCCACACTACTCCTTGACCATTTGCGTAGCACTAAACCAACACTCACACGACAAGGGGTCTCTGGCTGTTTAAAGTTCTTCTGCCCCCTACTCAGGGTTCAGGGAAGTCAGTAAAATTTCCTGGACTTGAAGCACTGTAAGGGGCTCCTTGCCATATTCCAGTTGACTAGCCAAGTAAAGACCAACACATATGTGGTAGGTTGGCCTGACTTTTGCCTAACAAGTCCAAAGAAAAAGGGTCTGAGCAAAGCAAAATTCTCTAGAGATTCTTTTAAGTCTAGACAAACAAACAAACAAAAAAAGGGATGAAAATATAAGGCCAGACTTATACTTATAACCAGAGGGGAGTCTTGGGTATCCAGAGAAGTCTTGGATGTCTTGGTTTTGTTTGAGTACTGATTCATGCACTTATTCATTCATTCACTCATTCATTCAAACATTTATGGAGGGATTGTGATGGGCCAGGCACTATGCTGGCACCTTGTCAACTCATGGTGAATGAAAAGGTATAGGCCAGACTAGAGGGCAATTTAAAGGGGGCACTTTCTAGACTAAGGTCTCTAGTGATCTTATCTATTTTATAATACCAAAGCCTGGCTAATTTGTATTCGTCAGGCAGTGTACAGTTCTTGTTTATGGCTACATCCTAAAACCCAAGGACCAGAGGGGAGGGGATGCTCCATGGCTGGAGGGCCCGCCCCCATACCCCCAGCCAGCAGAGGACCCCATCTAAGGTAGCAGTCAGCCTGTTCCAGCCTCACTGCTTCTGTCATTGGTGTGGTTGAGTTTCATCTTGAGGTCTCTGCAGCTTCTTGCCCAATCCTTCTTTATCTTCTAAGGTACAGCTCAAAAATCCACTCGAACACAACAGAGCAGCCCCACACAGCCCCTTATGGAAAAACAGGGGCTGGGAAAAGAAATGGGAAGCAAGCACAGATTGAAATCTAGGGCCTTGAGCTAAAGCATCAGGCCCCCCCAACGTGTGATTTATTATAGAACATAGACCAGAGGTACTTAGCTGAGCCACCAAAGACTTTATCTCCTCTGGCTTTGTAACAATATGATTCAAATAACGTCCCTGGTTGTGAAAAGATCCATTAATCCATACAGCCTCCCTATCCCATCTTGCAGTCAAACATGTATTTGGGGCTTAGGACAAAATGGAGCCTAAAATGCTTTATTCTAAAGGGATGGTCCCTCTGGATAAAATTGCTTCCTAAACAGGAGAGCAGGACCAAAGAATGAAAATTGATATAATTTCCCACTCTTTGTGAAGAAACGTTTAATTTGACATCTTTTATCCAGGGGAATTCTGGATACTAATCACTGCTCGTTATTGTTCCTTGCTTTGATGCACCCCTCCCATGGCTACGCTTTGAATTCTACCTCCCCTCCCCCTTAAAGTAGGAGGTTGCAGGTAGATAATGAAAAAAATAATTGCCCCTGGTTAACAGGGAACATTAAACGGGAGACAGAATTTAAGTGACTGTAGCTCTGAGTTAAGCAAGCAGAAACAGGCAACGCTCTCGAAGGCCCTTCCTTCTCTCTTCTTGAGATGTTCCAAGCACTGCTTATAAGAACGGTGGAGAAAACACTTTCAAGGATCTTTTTCTCCCCTGTACCATATAACCGTTCAAAACGCGGCGCTAGATAAAGTTCCCGTGTACAAGTAGATTTACGACAGGAGGAAATTGGACTCTACAAACCCAGGTGTGCAAATAAAAGGACATATTCTTCAGAAATAAAATCGCATTTAACACCGAGCTCCCATTCCCCCCGGACTGAAGAAAACCTCTCTCAGTCACGAGGGAGTTCTCTCTGTTTGACTCCTGGAAGTTGTTCAAATGCGCCCAGGGACTTGATGCAGAAGTCCAAGGTCAGGGAAGGCCCGCTGATCTTCAATCCGATCTCATGCCTGCCAATGTCGGTGCCTCCACAGTTCTGGATTGCAGATCTACCATGTCTGTGCTCCCACTTGAGCACCTCGGTGCCTGGGGACCTCCTTCCCTTGCTCACCTCCTAGCTAGCCATGACCCTCTCGGGTTTTTCCACCCCTCAGGCCCTGTAAAAGCCAGAGCTTCCATTTCCCAAAACCATCACCCCTTTCCTTCCAGTCTTAGAGAGGTCTCCCTCTTCTCTTTCTGCTCTCGTAGCCTCTGCTTCAAAAACCACGCAGCTCTCCGAGTGGATAGAAGGATGGATGAATGTGATAAAGCAAGCATAGTAGAATGTTTATGGTAAAATCGAGATGGTGGGTAATGGGTATTCACTGTAAAATTCTTTCAATTTGGCCATATGTTTGAAATTTTTCATAATCAGTGGTGGAAGAAAATGCAACTCTCTCCCTAATCCCTAACACTCCATGCTGTGGCTTTTGAAAACAAAAGCCAGGAAGGGAAGTGGAGCACAGTGGGGTACTTAGCCCTGTGACATAAATCTCCCCAAGACAGGGGAAATGATCTGGCTAGCAAGCCTTCTTGGAATCCAAGAGGCAAAAATATAGAGAGGACAAAGCACCCTTTAGTATCTCAATGGATTTTCCCACCACGCTTTCCAAAGGAAAGAGAACCAGGTGTGATTGTCCACTTCCACACCTCAAGACCACCCCCATCTGAAATCTAGTTGTCCACACCATAACCACCTTTTCACTCAAAGATGCTTTGGAATGAAACAATACCTGACCCCCCTCACTTTTGCATCCCACGGCCAAGATGTAAAGGATGGGTTCTTGGCTGCAGGACACACAAACTGAAGACAGCCCAAATTTCAGTAGAAACGTCAAGTAGCTCTTGACCTCTGGAAATATCCTGACTACTGGTTCTTAGGGCTGTATTGAAAAGATCTTAGTGTTAACGAGGTGCCTGGGGGGCTCAATCGGTGAAGCATCTGCCTTCAGCTCAGGACATGATCCCGGGGTCCTGGGATTAAGCCCTGCGTCCAGCTCCTTGCTCAGCGGGGAGTCTTCTTCTCCCTCTCCCTCTGCCCGTTCCCCCACTTGTGCTCTCTCTCTCTCTCTCTCTCTTGCTCCTTCTCAAATAAATAAATAAAATCTTTAAAAAAAGAAAAGATCTTCTTGTTGCTCTGAATGCTGAGAAACACTGAGCTGGCTCTGGAGGTCCCCATCACTCCTATAGTTTCAGCTGTAAGCAGCTGTTAGAAAGCCCTGAACACAAAGCACAGGGTAAAAATCCAATGTTTCCCATCCAAATAAGTAAAGCCACGTTTCTGACTGTCACAACATCACATGGAAGTGATTGAATGGATTTCCATCAGATTTGGAAGATCTGTTTTGGATGGCCTGAAAAAATATATGCTGAGTGGTGAGTGGGAAATACATATTGAGTTGCCCATCGGAGCTCCATTCTCCATGAGAGAAGTAATCAGTCTCTAGAGAAGGCAAAACTGAGGTACAACAAGATACCCAAGGGCCTTTCAATGAGAAGAGAGATGCGTGAAAAAGATGGATTTCAACTCAGAGTCCTTACTTGGGTTCTGTGATCTACAAGCATTGATTGGCAATTGGGAGGTTTCTACCTCGGACAACTCCAAGAAGATGCTCCACAATGAGCTGCAGCAGGGATTAATTTATTTATTTCAAGATGGCTAGTGATTCTCCTGAGAAATGCCAGGAGGCTGGCTGGTTCATATGACACAGGAAGACTGGCATTGCAATGGACCAAGAAAGAAAAAGAAAAAAAAAAGGTACTTAACTTATACCAAAGTATTTTCTTTCATTTACTCTTGTTCTCAGCCACGTTCCTCTCTAATATTTATCAGTTACAGATCATCTAACCACTTTACCAATATTAGACTAAAAGCTCTCACTCCCCCCACCTCATCTTTCACACACACACACACACACACACACACACACACACACACATACACACACACACAGTTGTCTAACAGATATAGCAGCTTCTCTCAGCTCCTCCTCAGGCATGGGTTCTTTTAGACATGTCTGTGGATTTCTCCTCGTAATTCCATGAGTTTTGATGATGATGATGATGATGATAATAATAATAATAATATCCCATTATTATTTTAACACTCCTTCAATAACACCAATTCAGATCTAGCCCCTCATCACAGTACAGGCCTACTGACCCCTCACCCAGAGATAGAGTAGGCATTTCCACTTGTACCCTAACCCCCTCTTTCTGCCTCTCTTCCCCCGCCTCAGCGTTCCCTAACCACCACCCACAAAGGCAAGGCTGATTTTACTTCCAGCTTTGTTGCTTGAATAAGCCAAACTTTCCAAATCAAAGAGGGAGAAGTGTGAGAGAGGGGAACAAATAATGGGCAAACTCTTAGCAGTTTCCCACTGCTGAGCTGCCAGGGGAAGAGTTTCATTACGATGACACGAATACTAGAAAGAAATGCATTGTTTAAATTGTTCCCTTCTAGGCAGATAGAAGCTGAATCAAATGGCCAGCCTACTATTAAGACAAGTGAGTATGAAATTAGGTAGCTTCCAAGTGCAAAGAAGCGTGTTCTATACAGTGTGTCTTCCTTTTCACTGTCTGAAGCTTACACCCACTCAGCGTCACGGGATGCATACTGCAATCTCCTTCCTGTTTACAATCCACTCTTACTCACTCCCATTGGTATAGAGCTCTGGAAGCCAGCACGGAATAGGAACCAGAAGGTGCAAACTCCTGAAATGAGGTCAGTGAGCATGTTAGACAGAATAATTTGGATTATAAGTCAGCTTTGTCATTGTAAGAATAGTGTTTCAACCAACAGATCCAACTCCAGGATCTTAATGTGTGACAAAGAACAAAAAGGAACAAGAACCACCTTGATAGCAACTATAAGATTTCACCTTCCCAGAGATAAAGACTCCACAGTTCCTCAAGGAAACAATGGGGAACTTGAAAAAGACTACCACTCGACAACAGGACCAAACTGTCTGCCCCTGATCCAGCCATCACTAGTGAAGTCGCTAGAACACTAGTGAAGTTGCTAGAAGCACAGCCTCCACATCCCTCCAGTCCGGATCAGGGTGTTGTTGGAAGAATTAGCCAGAACGCTTTCCGTGGCAAGCTACATTTCCAACGTCTACGATAGCGGGCACTCAAGGAATATTGAATGAATGAATGAATGTGCATTCGTGTGTATCCAAAGCACCAACATAGGCTAAAAATTAAAATGTCCTCACCACCTATCTTACCGAACTAGAGCTCTGAGCGAATAAAAGAGACCCAGTGCAGTGCGTGAGTCTCCCGGACAGAGTCTGATTCCCTGGTGCTGACGGCCACGCCAGCAGGACCCTGACGCTGATCTGCCTTCTAACTGGGAGCCAGACAGACTGAGCAGCAGAGCTGGGCCTCTCACTCTCCCTTTGCATCTGTGGCTCCTTCTGCCTGCTGATGAACCCACCGAACAGGGACACTTCCCGGCTGGCGCCCTGGTGTGGTTCTGCCGTACCCTGGGCCCTCCCCATGGCAAGCACATCCACCTGGCAGGGTTGAAAAAAGGGGGCATGGCAGGGATTCAGGAAAAAACCCCACGTAAATGTCTCAGCTGCCCCATCCAGCCATAAAGCTGAACAGCACCCGCCCGAAATCACCACCACGACTTTACATAAATGACTTTCAGGCTGGCTACAAAACCCCATGTGAGTCTCAACAGTAAAGGGCCGCTGGGTAATTCACCAGCTGGCTAGCTGATTTTAGCACAGTTAGTAAAACACAGCATTAACATTTAGCTTTTGTGTGTAGAACAAGCTGTGCAGTAAATTTTTCTAAATGTTACCGAAATATATTACCTGCAAACTATAGGCTAAGCTGAGGCAGCCACAGGAAAAGTTTTTGTTCTCAGAAAGCCCACATTTTAGAAGCTGCATTGGGAGGACTCGCATGCCTGGCCCACAGGAAGTAGTTCTTAGTGATGAGTGGGAGGCACGCCTGGGGTGAGGATCCAACCTCTGCCGCAGGGCGCTGGCTCATTTGATCCATCCCCTCGTATGTACTGTGTGCTTGCTGCTTGCGATAGAGTGAATGTGTCCCCCGAAAACTCATCTCTTGAAAAGCTAATACCCAAGGGGATGGTCTGAGGAGCTGAGGTCTCGGGAAGGTGATTAGGTCATGAGGGTGGAGCCTTCACGAATGGGATTGGTGCCTCATAGAAGAGACACCACAGGGCTCCCTGGCCCCATCCACCACATGAGGACACAGCAAGAAGGTGCCATCTCTGGGGAAGCGGGCTCTCCCCAGACACCAAATCTGCCAGAGCCTTGATCTTGGCCTTGCAGACTCCAGCACAGTGGGAAATAAACATTGGTTGTTTATAAGCCACCCAGCCTATGGTGTTTCTGGTACAGTCGCCCAAACGGACCAAAACGCTGCCTGCAAAGCCCTTTATGGGGGCTGGGTCATTTGAGGACCATGAGGACCAAGCTTAAAAGGCATTGTGAAGGAGGACATTTTGTGTCTGAAACGGCCCTCAGGACGCTGGTGTTGTGCGAGCTGCTGGCAGTCCCGCCCATGGCTTCTCAGCGCATCGCTGACTGCCATCCACGCCAAGAACCTCTTGCTGCAAACATCTGTGACTCTGCCTGGGGGCTTTTTCTGGCTCAGAGAACATGCTTCCCCTGAGCACTGGCAGGCTGGAAATGCTGTGCAGTTAGCATCCCCCGAGGCAAGCCCCAACCAATGGCAGACTGGAACTGGGGGGGGGGCAAACAGCCGGCTGCCTCTGCACCTCAAGTGGGATCAAACTAAGGCATATCCCCCATCCCCCCCCCACACCGTCTCTCAGAGTTCCAGGCACCCACGTGGGAAGTGGCTTGGAGACGCACCTCCGTCTGTCTTCCCTTCCCGGCCCCATCCTCCACTCCCCTGGGGTGCTTCCTGGGGTTCTGACCTCAACAGCCCTTCAGAGTCACCTTCCTGAGGACCCCATCCTAAGACAGACCCCTTCTTCTCTCTTGGGAATCTCTCTCACCCTCTCGACACAAATCATTTTGGAATCCCACCCACGTGCGAAATCTTTTGATAGTGTCTTCAGACTCCCCACTTAAAATGAATTGTTTGATTACCTAATTAGTCACGTTTCTTTTCGGGAAAGAGCCCCCAACTTATTCAAGGCGTGGTGTCACTGATGCAGGGGAACTGCCCCGACTGGACCAGAATGCTGGTCTCAGCCTCGGGGATGCCTTCTGACGCCAGGGAATTCCCACCGAAGAGAAACCTGTAACCACAGGCAGGAACGGGCAGAAGTGCCGGGAAATGTGAAGCAAGAGCCAAGAAGGGGGCAGAGCTCTCATGTGGAAGGTACAAAGGGACCTTGTGTATCACAAGAGCTTGTCTCCAGAGAGGCTAGAACCAACATAAATACCTGCACAAATCAACACAAGGCAAGGCAACTTGAAAACAGTCCACCCACTCTTAATTATCCTCGGGTGGATTATCTAGCTGGTGGACCATCAGTAGCAAAATGTATACCCTAGCCGGGTTTTCCTCTCACCTCCACCCTCTACCTGGTGACTTCCCCAAACATGGGCTGATATATATTCAGGAAATGCAAAGCCATTTTAAGATAAATCTGATGAGAAGATAAAGAAATTCATGTGCATGCAAAAGCCCCAGAGAAACGATTTCTGACTATTCTTTTTATTATTCGGGCTCACAGGTCTCCTCCAATTGCATGGTGGTTCAGGAAGTGACTCCAGATGAAAACAGCTCTGCCAAGAGACACATACCCGTGGGAAGGGTCGACCACCTTGCAGAGGCTTTCCCACCCGAGCCTGACTGCAAATATGCAGCTAGATAAATTTAGAAGCCACAGCATACATAAATGAAATAGCATATACTCCGCATGGTCCCACTAGCATAGTGGCTTGCCGGTTTGACCATTCGACAAATACTTCTCAGGTGTCTACCATGTGCTGGATGCGGGACCCGCCAGATAAAAGGAGGTTGTCTAACCTCAAGGGGACTTCGTTTTAGTAAATTTTGCCCTTCATCTTTAAAAAACTCCATTCTATTTTCTGCTTCTGATTTTTAAAGCCAACCTTTCATATATACTATATATATAATATATTTATATATTTCACACATATATATTCTTGTATTATATATATTTTAAATTTTACATGTAATATATATTATACATATTGTATATTCTTATATATTATATTACATAATATATATTATATAACATGTTATATGATTATATATTATATATGTTTATATGTGATACATATATGCAATATGATATATATGATATGTAATACATGTTATATATGTTATTATATATGATATCATATATATGTTATATAATTATATAATATATATTATAGAATATGTTATATAATATAATTAGAATACATATTCTAATTACATTATATATTTATATATTCATAAGGTATAACATTATTATTTTGGAACTCCAACTTAGGCATAAGAAAGACCTTGGGTCAAAACCTGGCTTTGTCATTTACTGAGTATGTGACTACAGCTAGTCTCATTAGCCATAATTACTCTGAGCCTTGGTTTTACCATCTTTAAAATGGACAATTATAATAAGAACTAATCAGAGTGATGTTTGGAAGTAAAATAATAAATATAAAGGCTTAGAGCAGGTGCATTAATAGTAAGTGTTGCATTATTTTCCTGTTGTTTCTAGATGCTACTTGCCTTCCTTGGCTTGTGGCCCCGTGACGGCAAGTTCTGCCGATGGAAGCATGCCTCCTTCTGTGACTCTGGTCCTTCTGATACCCTCTTATATGGTCCCTTATGTGATTCCATTGGGCCCACCTGGACAATTCAAGATAATCTCCCATCTCATAAAATCCTTAACTGAATCATATCTGCAGTCTCGTTTCCCAGATAAGGTAACATATTCACAGGTTCTGGGATGAGGATGTGGACATCTTTGGGGAGCCATTATTCTGTCTCCCATGGTGCTAGTTGTTTTTTCTTTTTTTAATAGTAGTCTTGATGCCTAGAGCTTTGTTAACTGCTTTGTATGTTTTCTAACCTACCGCTTGACAACCTATGGCAAGTGTGACAAAGATGGCATGACAATTGTCGGTGGCTGCATGCCACCCACCTCACCCACCTGCCGCCAAGCCCAAGATGATGACCAGTGGTCAGCCTACATTCCGGGTGTGTCCTACCCTGGGAACACCTCACCCACAAGGAGTCAGAAGGCCCTTCTAGCATCACACATTAACAAGCTCTTTCAAATGTCTTGGATTGTGACGATCATCTCATTACTCTCACTGAAGACGTAGAAATGAAAACATGCCTAACCAATTGGTAGAGAAGGGAAAGCCAGAAATAGATGAGCTGCTGTCTCTGGGTGTTAAGCAAAAGGTTAACTTAAATTTCACGTAGGTCTGATACCCTAATAAGAAATGTCATGAACATAATAGAGGAGGTGATAAGAACGTGGGTTCCTAAAAAATTGAAGCACCACAGGTTTGCAGACACCACCAAGGCTCTCCCAGCACTAGAGGAGAAGTATGTTCAAGACAGTCAGCCTAAAAGATGAGTTATGGCCCAGTTTCCCTCTTAAGTCAGAAGGTGATGTTTCACTGAAATGCACCAGCCCCTTGGTTACATTGGGATTTTCCATTCCCCTGCCTACTGTGGTCCTCCATCTGGATATCCAATAAGCATCCCAAGTTTCCCATGGCCCAAACTGCATTCCAGAGTCCAACACCTACTCAAAACCTCCTCCTCCCCAGTCTTCTTCCCAGTCAACCACAACTCTGCTCTTCCAAAGGTTGAGGCCAAGACCTAGGTGTTGTCCTTGATTCATCTCATTCACTCACACCCCACATTTAATCAAATCTGCAAAATCCTGCTAGTTCTATCTTTTAAAAAATGGGGATTCAGCTACTTCTCCACACATCCACTGCTGTCACCGTGGTCCAAGCTACCATCATCTCTCCCCAGAAATACTCAAATAGCCTCCTAGGTGGTCTCCCTGTTTCCACCCACACCCCCACCCAGTGCATTCCCCAAGCAGACAGTATGACATTTTACAAACACAAGTCAGCTCATATTAACCCTCTTTTCAAACTCCTCCAACTCCAATGGCTGCCCACCTCACTCGGAAGAAAAGCCAAAGTCCCACAAATAGCTTTCAAGATTCTGCATGACCTGCCCCCCCAATCTCCTCCCAAACTACTCCCTCCTCTGCTTACTCTGCCTCAGCCACACTGACTGGCCTCCTCCCTATTCCTCAAACATACCAGGCATGGTCCCACCTCAGAGCCTTCACAAATGCTATTCCCCCTGCACAGAAAGCTCTTCTTCAGATAGCCACATAGCTCATTCACTCAACTCTCCTCTATGGCTCTGCCCCAAATCACCTAATCATTAGGCCTTCCCTGAGCACTCTGCCGAAAATAGCAGCCCTTCCCCATGCCCCGTAACCAGTTTTATTTTTCTCCATAGTACTCATCACCTCCCAACATAGTATATGTTTGTATTGACAATTATCTGTCCCCCACCCCCAACTTGAATGCAAGCTGCATGAGGGCAGAGGTTTTTGTCTTCTCTGTTCATTAGTTTTATTTTATTTATTTATTTGAGAGAGAGAGAGAGGGCAGGAGTGGGGGAGAGGCAGAGGGAGAAGCAGACTCCCCGCTGAGCAGGGAGCCCGACATGGGACTCCATCCCAGGACCCTGCGATCATGACCAGAGCCGAGGGCAGACACTCAACTGACTGAGCCACCCAGGTGCCCCTTCTCTGTTCATTTCTGAGCAGAGCAGCAGCTGAAGGAGTATCTGGTACGTGGTATGTACTCAATAAATCAAGAATTGTGTTAATCGATTCAAAGAATGAATGGCTGAGTCTGGGATAATGACATTTAATACAGCAAAAAGAAATGAGCACGTCTTAGGGCTGAGGAGCATGTCCCAGAATTTACTTGACCCTGAAATACAATTTAAAGTATAACATGCAAATTGGGTCATCATTTGGGGTTAATTTATTTGCTTGCCTGAGAATTTTGATCATGAACTTTTAAGAAGCAAAATATAATGGCTTTAGGCAGGATCGTGCTTGCAGAGGACAAGTTTAAATATTGGTCCCAACTCCTGTCTTAGGCTGCTCTGGTCTAGAGAAGGAGTAGGTGATAGGAAATACTCTTAAATCTCTTAAATCTCTCCTCTCTCCATTGGCCTATCCAAATGCCCTCATTCATTCTTTCACTGCCTGAATAAAACAAGGAACCCTGCCTAATAAACTTTGCATTCTCCTGGGAGACAGTAAGATCTACAAAAAAAAGTACAGAGTATGTGAAATGGTGACCAATGCTGGGGGAGGTAGAATGTAGGGAAGACGGCCATGAGGGGGAAATCATTTCTAGACAGAGGGAACAGGAAGTCCAAAAGCAGGGTGTTGGGATCGTGCTTAGCAGGATTCCCAACCAGCAAGTGAGTGAGGGGCAAGTAGGAGGAGGATGACATCAGAAGGGTCTCAGAGGACTGGGACATGGAGGGCCTAGTAAGGATGGGATGTTTATGCTGTGTGATGTAAGAAGTTTAGAAGAGTTTTGCACAGTAGAGTGACATGCTCCAATTCACATCTTAACAATGCTGCCAATGCCCACACTTGGTCATTCTATTAGGATTTTCTTCAAAAGGTGCATTTGTTCAGTTTAAATTCCTTGGAAGCAAAGAATGTGTCTCTTTTCTTCCTGCACCCTAAAGTCTCAGCATCTTCCACAGCCAGTTGGTCCTCAACAGATGTTTATTGATTCCCTCACTGGAGTCACCTGGGCAGGGTTGTACAGTGTTAACTTATCAGCCAAGATGAATGGGTCCAATTAGGCATACGGCTAGCCTAGCTCCAGTGTTCATCCACTGGCTCCAATGGGAAATTCTCTCTCCTTGGGCAGAAGGTCATCCAAGCCCCTCTTTTCATGATATGACAGCTTTTATCTACCCACCAAACATAGGGATTCCTGATGCCAACAATGTCATGTTTAAGGGATTTTAGATCTGTGACCCACCGTCCATCCCAAACACAGTCTGTGCAGGTCTGTCGTTAAAGTAGGGGCAGTAGATGAGGCTGACAGCAGGAGAATTATTCAAAGTTACCAAGTAAATCGCTAAAAAGAATTTGCTGTCTCTCTGCCTCATTGCATCGTTTTGATTCCAGATCCTCCATAACCTTAACTTCAAAGAAACTAGATCATTAACTTGACATTCAATCCAATACAGCATCACATCTCATATGACAATCCATTCCCTATGTCCCTTTTATCTGTACTGGAAATCGAATGTGAAGCCCCTTTGCAACTCAAATTGTTTTCTGACGAAGAAAGAAACTCCCCAAAGCTAAGGAGAAGGTGAGCTGTTGATGGAACAAAAGCTCACCAACATTAGAGTTATTAAAAAAATCTCTTAGGTCACCGTGCCCACGGTTGGCATTTTTCCTCCGCCACCCACTTTCCCCATCCGGTGCTGGAGGAGATCAGGGCAATCTTAGCAAGTAAACACCAGCAACAATTACACTGTGTTCTCGGCTTGGAGTGTTCTACCTGATTTTTATGTGACCACATTGGTCTCAATTAGGAGGAAAGAAAAGGGCAAACCAGAAGCAGTGAGCACACATCTTCCTAAAGCAGTGAGTGCTCTTCAAACTTCAGTGGGCCTCAGGGTCCCCTGGAGGGCCGGTGAAAACAGAGTGCTGGGTCTCAGTGCAGAGTTTCTCGCTTAGTAAATCTGCGGGGAAGGCCTGATCATCTGCATTTCTCATAAGTTCCTGGTGACGCTGCTGCTGTTGGACCCCGCTTGGAGAACCACTGGCCTAAAGATAGAAACTCTGAAATACCTAGCTGTGCTTTAAAATACCCAGCTGTTTGGACATGGAAGCTAGCTGGATGAGATACAGACCCATAAATGCAAAGAACAAACTGGCGGGTTCCAGAGGGAAGAGGGAGGGGGAGTTGGGCAAAATGGGTGGAGGGGAGTGAGAGGTTCAGGCTTCCAGTTATGGAATGAATTGGTCACAGGGATGAAAGGCACAGCATAGGGAATATAGTCAATGATCTTGTAATGGCATTGTATGGTGAAAAAAAAATCTGGTTGGACAAGAATCTATATAAGGCCTGATATATATGTGCATATTTTAATATACATGCTGAAGGATCCACTCCAGAAGAGCCTAGAATTGTCACATCTTTCTTCTTTAACCTCCTTTATGTGATCAGATCTCCTTAATATGTCTGTCTGTCTTGTTCTATACTGTTTTCTCAGCACCGAGCCCCCCCACCCCAACACACACATACAAGGGTTTGGCACATGGTGAGCACACTTGACCAAAGCTGCCTGGGCCAGAAAAAGAAGTCAAAGCTCTCTGAAGACTGACATTTCCTGATCACCATTTTGTTAGGACTTGCCCAGCTGGAGGCAGGAAAAGACTTTTGTTTCCAACTATTTTATTAAATCAATGTCTGAGCACTTGTTGATACAATGTTATGATCAAAGGCTGAAACCCGCCCCCCATCTTCTAAATTCCCCCAACACCCTTAGGAAAACATCCTAAAAACATGTATCTGTTGAAATGGATTCAGCATCATCCCTGGCCTCCACCCAAGCCCTCGAGAGAACATTCCAGAACGCACAAAGAGGGCAATTGTCCAGAGTTTGGGTATTTTCCTCCACACACACACTTGGGAAATACCCCTGGTGGAACACAGTATCGACTCCTTTCAGGCTCTGTGGCTGCCTCCTTTTATCCCAAAGTACCTGGAGGCTTGGCACACACACTCTGCTTTTATTCCCTGGTCCAGGGTGAGTGAAAAGATTTATATGCCAGCCGCATCATCACCACGGTGTCAGGGCTGCACAGGAAAGAGAAGACATGAATCCGATGTGTGTTCCCAGAGAGAGACCTTCAGCTCATTACAATTAACAGATTATTTGAGAGACTTCAATGTGGTCAGCTGCCAAAAACAACTTAACAGGAAAAATGCAATACTGATTTGAAGTAGAGAAAAAAAAATCCCCCTACTCCTAGGCATTGCTGCTCTTTGTATGGGCTTTGTTAAGCTTTATGTTGTCTTAAGGGAAAGTGCAGGATGCAAATGAATTCTTCCAGGCTGGGAAAGACTGGTGGGGGAGCAGCACTGAACAGCAGGTGTAAACAAACAGAAGAGAGGCCTGGATTTTGCATGGTTGTCTAAAACCGAGATGCTTAGAGACTGGGGGCTATCAGGAGATCTCACTCACTTTGCCAGTTGAGGTACAGAAAAAAGGGCTGAGCAGGAGGGTTTCCAAATGTCACAGGAAGGCTTCATTTTACCTGCTTTGAAACTGGAGAAGGAAAACCTACAAAATCAAGACAAACATCTGATGGAGGAAGATGAGCATTCAGTATGTGACGTCCCAAAGGGACCGAGGAGAATTAGAAATGCTATCTCCTCTGCAATCAGATGGGCCAGGGAGGGGGTGGATGAACATGATCATCCCCGTTCACAATGAACTTTTAAGGGACTACAACCCTTTTCAGAGGCCAGCACTGAGAAGGGACTGCCAGGGGAGGCTTGGGGAAAGTTAATTTCAAGAATGAGCTCAAACAGTTGAGATCAGAATTCTTGTCTAACCCTGTTTTAAAGAGACCACGCATGGCTGGGTCTAAGGGTCAGGGTTGATCTGCCCACAGCCACAGGTCTTAGCGGTGGTCACCAGACCAGCCTCAGACCCCGGACCTGGCCTACAGCAGGGTGGTGGGCAGTGTGCATGCCCCGGGGCCAAACAGAAGGACAAAACATCCGATCCACCCTGGGAATCCTGCATTGAAGGAGAAACCAGCTCTGAAACAGACAAGCTCTTGTTGTTCGGGAGATCCGTTCTGCATCCCTGTCTGCCCCCAGAATGAACCAAGGGCAGTGGCTTGGGTCTAAGCGGTGGGGACCTCCAGTCCCTAGATGGCTCGAAACTGTGTCAGGCTCCCAGCACCTGCTAGAAAGACTCACAAGATGAAGAGCAGTTGCGGCAGATGGAAGGGAAAGTCGATTTTGATATGAGAGTGCCGGGTTCTGGTTCTGGACCTGCCTGAACATATGTGACCCTATACACGTTACTTCACCCTCTTCTAAAATGAGGGTGACTAATGATCATTAAGGTTGCTTTCATCCCTAACATATTATTGTTTTAAAGAGTGAAAATGTGAAAACATAACCTTCTCTAGAAGGGATTGGATGAACTGGAGGTACTGAGCACATCAATGAGTTTTTCTGGGGTTTTTGTTGTTGTTGTTTTGTTGGGTTTTTTGGGGGGTTGTTTTTGTTTTGGTTTTTGGTTTTTTTTTGCACATCGATGAGTTTTAAAACCAAATGCTTGCTTCAGCCTACCCTCCCTGGCTCCCGAGTTTTGGGGTACAGAAGAGCCACTCCTTAATTTTACATACAGTGTTAGCTTCTGTAATCACCACGTAAGGCAAAAATGCCATATTGTGAAAATAACCCTTGAAAAGCACTTTAGGGGCGCCTGAGTGGCTCAGTCAGTTAAGCATCTGCCTTTGGCTCAGGTTATGATCCTGGGGTCCTGGGATCGGGTCAGGCTCCCCGCTTGGCGGGAAGTCTGCTTCTTCCTCTCCCTCCGACCCTCCCCCTGGCTCGTGCTCTTGTTCAATCTCTCTCTTTCTCAAATGAATAAATAAAAAATCTTTATAAAAAAAGCACTTTAAATTGTCCACAATGAACAGTATAGGGGATTTTTGTATATACTCTGCAACCCCACATAGTAATATGAATTGCTATATGTACACATATATAGTGGTGGAGAGTAGTTAATAAAGAGTAGATGTACAATCAAATTTTAAGTATTTTAAATTGTATAAGATAAACAGACTGCCTAACATGGAAGAATGTAGCAATGTATATAGTTGAACTCACACAAGTTAAATGCCTGTGGATCTGGTTTATTAAACAGGCTGAACCTGACTGAGTATAAACAGGAAATGACTGGATTTTTCTTCATTACTGCCTTCAGCCTTGTTACATCAAACCAGTTTCCCTGCCTCTTGAAAACATCTTAGATAAATCTCCTGCCTTTTAGGCCATTTAAGAACAAGCCCAATTTTGGTATTTAAAAACCCAATCTAGGTCAATACTTCATTTCATATCCAATCCAAAGCTTCTCTCCCCTTCCCCGGGCTCAAGCCTGACCAACCAGGCTCAGAGAACCAAAATTTTGGGTAAGAAGTCATAACAGATCTTTCCAGTCTTCTGTGGAGCAGCCACTTGGCTAAGCTGGAACTAGGTTTTCCAGAATTCCCTTCCCTTTGTCTGTGTGGGCAGCACCCAGGTCGGAAGCTCCTCCAGCCCCCACTGGGTCTCCTTCTTCTGCTTCTCAAGGGCCTGGGTCAGGCATGGCAGCTCTGTAGCAGACCGTGCCAATTTCTCCCGCAGGCCATCCCTGCCGCTGAGTTCCAGTTTGTCCTTGTGTGTTCCAGTTCATCCTCGCTCTTCCCCACCTAACACCCAGTTTCCCTTCCTGACTAGCTGGCCTGGCCAATCTATAGAGTCATTGGTCCCAATTCCAGACACAGAACCAACAGTCTCACATAGATTTCTCCATCGGCTTCCATAGGAAGCAAGGTCTAATCCCTGTAAAAAATCTACTATACTCTATCATTTGTAGTAATTCTACTCTTCTCATTGAACCCAGGCTGGTATGCTCCCACTGCTTGCACATTTCTGCTTGCTTCTCTGGGATAGAGAAGGAGGAGATTATAGGAAAGAGGCAACATCTCACGTCAATGTGCTATTTTAGCGTGCCTCTGTCATGGCGGCCACCAAAGTGCAAGCTCGTCTATGGGCTGCAGATGTGAGGGGAGTGGGACCTTTGGACCTTTGGAGAGTCCCCAGGGACCTCTGGGTGACAGTCTCCTAGCTCTGGTGACACACACTCTGGCTGATCAGTTCTGACCCCCTCAGCTTCTCCACCTAAAAGAAATCCTGAAGCCTCTTACTTCTGGAATCCCTTTGCCCCAACAAGTCACCCTCTTGGACACAGTCCCTGAAAGAGGACTCCAACTACCTTGCCCACTGTCCTACTGGCCCCCAGGAACTGCATCCTGGCCCGCTAAATGGTGGGCATACAGCCTTCCCGCTCCCCCTACCCTTGGACTGTTCTTGCAGCAGCTCCAGCCAGCCTATCCCTTCAGACTTTTCCAGGTAAGAAGGTATCAGTCTCTTTGATCCCGAGCACCCCTAAATTCCAAGAGAGGCAGGTAAATTTCTCCCAAGAGCTGCATCACAGTGCTCTGCTCCATTCCAAGGAAACACTAGGAGGGCTGGAGAAAAGCCAAGCACTTGCTGTTCTCTTAAATCCCCTTCTTGAATTTCTAGTCTCATCTTAAGTATGCTGCTTGGGGTTATAGACTCTGGATGGCTTTCATTAAATTTTAATGACTTTTGTGTATGTTCTTTGGAACATGGAAGTTTTTATCACCTATTATACTCAGCTTTGGATCTTTGGTTCTATTGAATACTTTTATACTATCCCTTCAAACCTCAGCTTTGAGAAAAACCATCCTTAAAATTAACAAGAATAGTCTATTCCATGGTACAATTTTAGGAATGCTAAGAAGGTCTGTCTGCCCAAATATTTCCCCCTCTCTTTCCTTCTATGATACCTTGGACTCCATCATTAGAGATGCATTCTACCTGATTTGACAGATCAGAATATAGTACATGCTAAGTAAATGCTTATTTAATTAACAATTGTTTAAGAACACAATAATCCTATTTTTGAGAATAAAATACTTGAACGACTTTTCAAACCCACATTTATTGTTTGTCCTCCTTCACCTCAATACTTGTTCCCCAAAATTATTTAACTACCTGATGATATTTGAACTAAGGCACTAAAATTTTTGAAAAACAGGTTTATTAAGTGGCTGGGGGGGGTGAGTTCATGGGAAATTCATTTCTTGGGGGAGCTCTGTTTCTCTTAGCTACAGAAACGAGAGGAAGTTCAAGGTGTTGAACTAGATTTAGGCACAAAGTGTTATTCTTTCACTAATTATTTCTGCTACTGATATGGAAGGAGAGAGAATTGTATAAAGATAACATGGACCAGAGTAGTGGTTCTCAAACTTGAGTGAGCATCAGAATCACCTGGAAGGTTGTTGAAAACATAGATCCTGGGGCTCCACACTCAAAGATTTTGATTCAATAGATCAGGATACTTTGAAAAACTGAGCTGGGGCTTATAAAGATAGGCCTGTATGTCTGTCCCCACCCGACCCCCCAACACATACACACAGGTTCACGCATGTGTGCACCCACACACACACACGTCAGGCATTTGTTAAGCTTCCTATCTAACACCACCGGGTCCTTTTTTAGTGTATACGAACTCCCAAAAATTCAGTCCTGACAAGTTTCTTGACTTCACCTCCATTTGTCTGACCCAAACCATTCAATGGCACCCTCCAGGAAGAGTCTATGGATTTGTCTCTCCAGGACAGACTCCCATTAACCACATTTGCCAGTGAGACTAATAGTAAAATAGGAATGCCAGATTACTGATTAACAAAGAAATATCTGTCCACAGGTGGGGCTGGATACTTGCACTACTGCATTCTCTCTGTAGAAGAAATCTGCATGGGAATCAGATTATAATCAACAGGTTGCTGATTGGACATAAATTCAGGTGAGGGCTTTAGGTGGAGGAATCACTGGTGGGTGCCATGAAGTCAAGAGTGTCTGGGGCATCTATCTACACAATCAAGATCTACTTGCCCCCAGGACCCAATGGGACAGGGCAGCCTCTGCCCTAGACAATGGTTAGAGGAAAAAAATGGTCAGCCCAAGCGATATGACCTTGCCTGCAGTCCATGAGGGAACCAATTTGTCCTCTGGTGGATAGGTTCCCTCTTTTGGAGTTGCAAAATAAATATCTGCTGAATTATTAACTACCTTACAATGATTGAAGTCCTTCACTCTAGATATATTATGTTGTGGCTCACAGACCTGAACTCATCTTGTCTCTTCAAGGGGATTTTCTCTCTGAGATTTAAACTGTAACATCATCACATAAAGGATCAGAGGAGAGAGATGTATCTGTCTTCTGTTAATTGTTAGGGAGCAAATTAAAGTTCTGGCATATAACAGTTGCTAGGTCCCCATACCCAAGACATAGAATGAAGAGAAAATTCTCGGCAGAGGGTGAGGAAGTGGGGCAAAAGCAGCCACTGTTCTCTACGTGGGCCTAGGGGCTGTGTGTATGGAGGCAAACACTGGAACCCCTGGAGGACCATCCTAAAGCCCTTTGGAGGGCCATCGGAGTCATTAGAGATTAAAAAATATAGGGCAAGTTACTGGTTTGATTTTGCATTTGGCTTTGGTACTTTTGAAGTTCATCCAAAATGGCATTCCATCACTTCAAAATTATAATCTGTTATCATTTTCTTCTCAAAATGATACATTATGCCAGTTATGTATGCAAGGAGAGAAAAATCATTAGTAAATGCAACAGGTAAGGTATACATTTATTGGCCAAAGAGCTGCTAAAAGGACAGGTATTTTGTAAAGAATTTGCAAGGGTGAACGAACCTTCACCTCTGCTGACCCCGAGCTTCTGGTTTCCTTTGTGGTTCCTGGAATTCCTTAATTCTAAGACTGTGGGTCCCATTGATATCTCTCCCTCCCTACTCACCAACCTGGTCCAGAGCCCACAGGCACAAATATTTGTAGGTTTTTGTTGAGTTTTCTGTGATGTCATCCAAGATGACACTTTATTACCCAGAAAATACAGAACAAAAAATTACCTTCAGGACTACCCTAGAAATGTCTTGTTTTCTGACATATAGCAGAAACTAAGACCACCATCCAGCTCCTGTCAACAGGATCTTCAATCAAGAGTTTTAAAGGCTATGGCTACAGACACCATCACCTCCCTCACCCCCTTACCCTCTCAACAGCCAATGCCCAAGCCTGTCACTATGGGCTAGAAGCTACCACGCAAGAACAAAGCCCTCATTAAGGTACTCAATCAAAACCAATAATAACATTGGCATCTACAGAGGCATATCCCAGGGCACAACTCCCACCCCTCTAAACAGCTCTCTTTTGTGAAGATTGATAATAAAAGATCTTCCCACCTTTGATTCTAAGACTAAAATGATGAGTTAAAATTCAAGGCCTCTGTACACTTGAATCATATTCTGCTTTGCTTTTTCAATAACGAAGGCATGTCTGTAATTGAAACATGCAAGGAAACAGTTACAAGCGTTTTCTATTCAGCATAGGGATAGAAACTTACTTCTCATTTATACTCTGCCATCATCAACTTCTTGTGCGATGCAGACAATTTCCCCTCTCTGGGCCCCTGATTTCACACCTGAAAATACAGGGATTAGCCTGGGTGATTTTTAAGTCTCTTTCCAGCCTAATAATCTGCGTTTCTATAAAATAAAGGCTAACGCAGAGGACTCATAATATTAACGGTGGCATAGTGCTCTGCATTTAATAAAAACATGTAATCCCTTCGACATGAGGTCCACCATCTCATTTAATCCTCTCTCCAACTGTGTGAGGAATGCATCGTTTACCCCATTATTCTGGCGACCACTGAGACATAAAAAATTTTTTAATATTAACAAATAATATTATACGTATTCTCAATATAAAATGATAATAAGCTATCAAAGATGTTCATGTTTAAAACCAAAATGGTCATATCTCTGTTTCTCAGGGCCAGGAATTCAGGGGGCTCTCTTGGGCTGTCTGGTGCAGGGTCTTTCATGCAACCATGGTCAGAGAGTGATTGAAGCTGGAACTGTAGGAGGCTGGAGCAGCTGGGGGCTGACTGAGCATCCGCTCTGTTCATGTACAGTCTATTCTCATTATTAGAGGTAGTTATGTTCTATAAAGTCACTGTGAACACTAAATTAGCAAGAGTTGAACCATTCCTCCTGAGGGAAGTGCAGGGTTAGGTTCCTGCAAGCCTCTTGGTCACAATGTTTTCAACAACTGATCAATACGGAACCTTGTTTTTTGTGTGTTTCTGCTTAAAGACACCTTATTTGATATATATTGTCGATTCATTAACATTGAACTCGCAGCCAACAGCTCTGTAACTCATGCCTGATGGAAGCTTATCTCCCACATGCATTTTCTCCATAAGGCACAGCACAGCCTTCTTGCACTTAGGAACGCTAGACAGCCCTTCAGCATTACACTTGAAGGCCATTTGAAACAGCAAATCACCAACCAAAAGCACAAAAATGCCAAACAAACAAACAAACAAAAAAGCCCATGGCACTAAATAGACTGCAAAAAGGACACCTGTTTACAGTATGAGAGCTGAAACAAGAAGGCAGAGCACGGCCTTGCTGGATCCCAGCTGGGAACGTGTGCATTGTGAGACTCAAATTATTCGCCGCTATGCACATGTCCCCAAATGACCACAAAAGTGCTGCAGGTATTGATGTGGGGTTACACATAAACTTTGGCAAGTGAGGAGATTCACCAATGTGAATTTCACAAATAGCGAGGATCAACTGTAGTTTCAGAGCTTCTCAGTATGGCTTCTCAATGAGCTCATGTCAGTTTTCTCACAGCCTGGTGGGTTCCAGGCAGCCAGACAGCGATGTGGCAGCTCATGGCTCTGTGTGAGTTCCAGCAAGCAAGGCAAAAGCTGCATCACCTTCTCCAACCTGCCCGAGGAAGTCATGTGGCATTATTTCCACTGCATTCGGTTGGTTACCAGCGAGTCAGAGGCCTATCCAGTTTCAAAGGCAAGGGACGTGGAGCCCATCTGCTGAGAAAAGAATGTGGGGTGGGAGAAATTGCTGTGGCCATCTTTAGAAAGTGTAATCTGTGACACCCATTTTACAGATGAGGAAATGGAGGCAGGGAAAGTTAAATAACTTAGTGTCATCCAGTTAATATGTTGCAGAGCCAGAATTTGAACCCAGGCTTCTCTGACACCAAAGCCTGTGCCCTAACCACCCCAGATCCTGCTCATGGAGCATCCCTTTGGTTTATAATCTATGGTTTCAACCCAGTGCAAACAAAAACTCGAGATCAGCGGTGCAGCTGAGCAAAGAGCTTGATGAAACAGATGGAATTTTAGGAGGAACCTGTAGAAGGAAAAGGAAGTTGCTTGGCAACTGCTGTTGGGGAGATTGATCAGAGCATGAACTTAAATATGAAGAAGTCAAGGAAAACAGAATAAAGGTCAAGCAAAGCAAGGATTTAGCTAAGACACAGTATAAATAAGAGATAAAAGAGAAATGATGAGTTCTGGGACCTAGGAAAGCACACAGATACAGAGCCACATTGACAGAAATGCGGTAGGACTTGGACACCGGAGGCGGTGCCCACAACCACAGGTGAGCTGGTCAGCACAGGATGACCTTCAGCACGTTCTGAAAATTCTATCACAGGACAAGCTCCTATTTTTACCCATCATTTGAGAGATAGAGTCTGGCTCTGTGGCCCCTAGAATAAATTAGGAAACTAAAAATGGTGATGTAGAATTCGGGGTCTACCAGGAACATGTTACCCATGGAACCTTTGCCTATAAAATGGGGGAAGGGAGGTACCTACTTCTTGGTGAAACAGAAGTTAAACAAGCAAACACTGTGTTCTCCAGTGACGACTTACCCCCAGGTCAGGCAAAGCAGCCTGTTGATGATCATGGGCTTCATTACAAGAGTTAACAGTGATAATCCCTGGTAGAATTTCTCCCAAGAAAATGATTACTTGAACATTCCAATGATACCACCATTTGGGACACTCAAATGTAGGTTTGTCCCAACCAAGTGTCTCAGCATGAAGGAGCGTCACCCACTTTCCACGGAAACCTGGAAACACAGAACCTCTGATGGCTCCATAAAGGCCATCCTCCTGATGATAATGATTCTCCCTGAGTCTCAGAGCTCCCACTGCTATTATTGGCTAACCAATATTCATTTTCTTCTTGTTGATTATAATAGTTTTCTACTGCTGTGCAACAACTTACCAAATCTGGGGGCTTGAAAAACCAACAGTTTGACTTTGTTCATGATTTTGTGGGTCAGTAACTCAGGAAGGGCTTGTCTGAGCAGTTCTGGTTTGGAGTCTCTTATGTGGTTGCAGTCAGATGCCAGCTGAGGCTTCAGTCATCTGAAGGCTCAAATGGGCTGGATGTCCAAGATGGCACATAGGGCAGGCATTGATGCCAGCTGTTGGCTAGGAGCTCAGCTGGGGCCGAAGACTAGAGCTCTCACATGTGGCCTCTCCAGGATGGCAATCTCAAGATGGCCAGACTTCTACCATGGTGCCTGGCTTCTTCTAGAGTGTCCCAAGAGAGCCAATGGGGGGCTGCCAGGCCTTCTATGACCTAGTTTTGAAGTCACTTCTACCATACTCTATTAATTGACACAACCACAAGTGATCAGATTCAAGGAGAGGAGCGTAGACCTCACCTCTTGACTGGAATAGTGTTGAAGAATTTGGAGGCCATATTTTAAAACTGCCTATTATAGGTTAAATTGTGTTCCCCAGAAGGATATTGGGATCCCAACCCCCAGTACCTGTGAATTTCACTTGATTTAGAAGTAGGGTCTTTGCATATGATCAAGTTAAAATGAGGTCATTAGAGTGGGCCTAATCCACCTAATCCAATATGACTGGTGTCCTTACGAAAAGGGGAGATTTGGACACAGACATGCACACAGGGAAGACACCATGTGAAGATGCAGACAGAGGTCAAGGTGATGCCAAGAACAAGGCAAGGAATCCAAAGATTGCCAACAAACCACTAGAAGCTACAAGAGAAACGTAGAGCAGATTCTTCCTCACAGCTTTCAAAAGGAATCCACCCTGCCAATACCTTGATCTTGGATTTCTGGCCTCCAGAACTCTAGGACAATAAACTTCTGCGGTTTAAGCCACCCAGTGTGGTGTTCTGTTATGGCAGCCCTAGGAAACTAATAAGCTCTCATACAGACTAAAAGAAGCCTGATTTTGTTTAAGAGGACAAGAAGCCCAGGTGAGAACATACACCTTCCCAGACTCCCTTGCTGCTTAAAGATAGCCATATAATACTGATCTGCCAGGCATTTCTGGGAAAGCCTTGCTTACCTATTAAAGGTTGTCCTTTCTTCTTTCTCCATGTCTCCTTCTTACTGCCTATAATGTGGAGATGAGGTGTAGGAATGGATCGGCCATCTTGCAACCATAAGGACACAAGCAGATCTGGAAGATAGAAAGAACTTGAGTCCCTGAGGGCAGTCCTCTCAGTCCCACAAGCAAGACACCATGGGCAGAGCATCTCTTGTGCCCCAGGCACCATGCTAGATGCTAGGGACAGTCTCCCCTACCTGCCTCTAATGATCTGTCCTTAATCTCAGTGACAGATCATTTCAACTTAATGAGATAAAAGCAGGCATAAGGTGTGGATGTGATGTTATGGACTCCCAGAGGGAAGCCTCCTACCCATCCTGCCAGGAGAGCTTCCTGGAGCTCCCCTCTGGGAGAGACCCAAGGGATATACCACCTTAAAAGTCTCTATCAGCCCTTGGGGAGCTGAGATCCGGGGGAATGTTCTCCTCTCCCTCAACAAGAAACACAACTTCCTGAGATATCAGGTAGTAGGACCTGGGCTCTCTGAAGTAGTTCTCATGGCAGCCACTACCTCAGGACTCCTAGCAACTGGGGCCTCCCAGGCTGTCGTGGGAGACACCTCAGGCTGCCACAGAGCAGCCAAGCTTCCTCTCTTCTCAAGGGGGCTAATCAATGGAGACCTGAAAGAAGCCACACCATGGATAAAAGCAAGTGGGCCTAGAACCCACTAACTTCCATTAACTTATGACACCCTCCAATCAACCCATTTCTCATTATTGCCAAAACCCTGAGTCCGAAGCCACAGCTGCAGCAGCAACATGGCTTCCAGGCTTTTCCACAGAAAGCTAGGACACTAGGTTTTCTGCTGAACCAGTCTGGCTTTCCTCATGCCACAGGTAATCCAGTCAGATCATCAGTATGATGAGCCCTAAAGACTCTGACAGAAGTCACTTGAGAAAGCTCTCAGCCCTTCCTAAACTTCCACCAATCCAAGGACATCTTTGCCTTCCATGACCCAGTGTATGACTCCTTTCAAAGGCAACAGCTTACCAGAGCCCGTGAAAGAGCTCTGTTCATCATTTCACTTCCATAACCCTCACTTCACTCTGAGAATAATTATAAACGAGGCCCTCAAAACAGCAGGAGAGGGATGAACATGGGTCTCTATGGTCCCTTGGCCAATGAATGCAAAGATACTGAAGGCCGAGTGGGGCCAAATGTCAGCCATACAGACTCGTCTTCAAATCTCTAGCTTTATGGCCTTGCACCAGTTGCCAAAACTCTCTGAGTCATGGTTTTCCCATCTATAAAATGAAGGGCTAATACTTACCACTACAGTTGTTGAGGGCGTTAGACAAGAAAACATAGGTACAAGTGGCCGGCCCCCTACCTGGCACATGGCAGGAGGTCCTCAACAACCAGTGGACTCCTTCCCTCCTTCCTTTGTCATGCTGTGGTTTGCAAAGTCTTCTGGGAGAAGAAGCAACGAGGGATTGGAGGTGCCCTTCTGTTCCCCTTGAAGAGTGAGGTTCATGTCATCTCTTTAATATGCCCCCATGGTACATACACAGCAACACCATAATAAAGGAGGTAAGAAGAGTGAGGGGAGAAGTGAGGGGAAGGACAAGAAAGAGATGGTCTCATCAAAATGCCATTTGCTGTTAAAAGAACATTTTTGAAGCTGGGATAAAACCAGTGGTGCACTGAACTAGCAATAAAAGCCAGCGCTCCCTGGCATTCTGAACAAGCCCAACATTTCCCCCACAGGCAGAGTTGGTGTGGAAGAGTTCAGCATCCCCCAGATTTGGAAAGGAAAGTGAGCAGAGGGCAGACTCAGGCATCCTGGCAAGGGAACCTTGACCTCACCCACTCCCACCCCGTCCAAGCCCTCACAGGGCCCCACCGGGTCTTCCTCTGCTAGCCTTCTCCACTCTCTCTCATTTAAAAAAAAATTTGGGGGGCGTGTGGGTGGCTCAGTTGGTTAAGAGTCCGACTCTTGATCTCAGGTCTTGATCTCAGCTTTGTGAGTTCAAGCCCCACGTTGGGCTCCATGCTGGGTGTGGAGCATACTTAAAAAAATTTTTTTTCCAACATACATTCCATTTATTTTTAAAATTTGACACATAAATAGTATACATTCCTTAAGCTAGGTTGTATACATTTTTCCACTTTTATTGAGATACCATTGACATATAACATTGTTACTAGTTTAAGGCATACACCATCATAATTTGGTATATGTATATATCGCTAAATGATTACCACAATAAGTTTAGCTAACATCCATCACCTCACATGGTTACAAACTTTTTTCTTGTGATGAAAGCTTTTAAGATCTATACTCTTAAAAACTTTCAAGTATACAGTGTAGTATTGTTAACTATAGTGATCATGTTGTACATTATATCCCCAGGACTCATCTGTGTTATAACTGGACATTTGTACCTCTTGACCATCTTCTTCCACCACTCTTTCTTATCTCGACACCCTCACTTCTCACTGTCACCACCAGCATCTCAGCTCTCTCCATCTTGCCTTCCCACCCACCCTAGAACTCCTCTGTCCAGGCCACTCTGCCAGTCTCCCGCCCCTGCCTTCTCAGATTCATTATCTTAATGGCAGACACTGACCTTCCAAAAGACACAAATCATGTAAACCAGTCACATTTTATAAGATTTTTACAAATAACACACCTAATGTATAATCATCATAGAAAAATTTGATAAATCAAACATGAGCACCCCCAAATTTTTCATAGGACCACTCCCCACAGAGATAAAGAAACCAAGGCATGGGAAGGCTCAATCACCTTTGCAGGAGCGTTCAGCCCCTCTACAAAGCAGTAGATCCAAGATTCAATCCGAAGCGGCCTCCTCTGGAGCTGTGCCCCTAACAATTTCACTATACCACCTCTGAGATGGAAATAAGATTCACAGGAGAGTTTGGGGTCAAATCATGGATCATGGACCATGGATCAACACTATCATCAGAAATTGTTATCTTGTTATGTTTGCATAAAAAGTCATCATAGATTCAGTGGGAGGGTGTAGTAAAGCCAACACTCTTACAGGAGACGGTGACTCAACTTTTTGGAGGATAATATAATATTATAAATTCAAAGACCAAGAAAGGGCTTTTTGGTTCATTGATCTCATGTTATTTATATTCAGAAAATAATTGGAGAAATTTATAAGGACATATATGTATGATTGCTCATGGCCACAAAATTTCAAATAGCAAGGGAATAAAGGTTCTAACCTGAATTAACCTAAATGTTCACAGTCCTCCGCACGTTCCAGACACTTCCATGCCTCCACATTAGCACCTTGCTGGTGCCTCAACCTGCAATGTCTTTGTCCCACTCCCCTCTGTAGGTCCAGATTGCTTTGCCTGTGCAGCTGGCATCTCTCATTCTTCCTTCTTATGAGTTTTATCAGTGCCTGGCTCTTGCCCTAGGCAGTTTCTGCCCTCATGCAGTCCTCTGTGTCTAACTTGTCCCATCCCATGGTGCCTGGCACATGGGGAGTACTCACCGATACTGAATTGAATTGCCCGTGCAATTTGATTTTACAGAACATTATGATTTAGAAAGCACATTCACAGATATTTACCTTTGAATTTTAAGACATTAAAAAGCAGCAGAATAATAAAAGAGCCATTAAAATTATTTTTTTAAAGCAGCAGAAGTAAATATTTTTGTTCCCATTTTAGAGATAAGGAAACCGAGGCTCAGAATGGAGTTTTCCAAAGATCACACAGCCAGGGGGGCATAGATGCAGGTCTAACCTCAGTCTTCTGACTTGAACACAATGATGCCTCCACAACACCAAGAAAGGGGGAATGGGGCTGGGGCGGCCCCATAGCAGGTGCCCAGCTACCTTCACTGTGGGGAGACTTGATGTCACCCAAGGGAATGGGAAGGGATCTCCTAAGGAGCCAAAGCTCTTGAGATTAAGTATTTTCTCCACCTCCCATCGTAACTATCCTTTCTCTTCATACAACCTTTCAGGGCTGGTTCCAAACCCAGATTTATCCCCATCCCGTACACCCAGCCTCAATCTTTGAAACTGGCTTGAAGTGGCCTAACTGGTTGCTCAGGTTCTTAAAAACCCCCCATCTTCTACATTGGGCCACCCCTTAGCACCAATATCAGTTTGCTTTCTCCAGCCCTCCCACCTGACTCTGGCCCTAGCCTAAGCCTGAGCTGTTACTCTTCAGTAGAGAGACCAAGAAAATAGAATCTCTTTCCTCCAGGCTGAGGGACAGACCTCACCCTGCACCAGTTCAGAACCTCTCGGACCAGCTCCCCAAAGCATCCCTATGCTGATATGCCTTGGAGGGCTACTCCAATTGCTTTCTAAATAAACCCTGGCACCTTGTCCAAGGGCCTGCCCAACCACTCTGCTTCGTAGGGTGCAAACTAAAATATGAGAAGAAGACTTTCCCTCCTGCATGCAAGAGGGTTTCAAGGGACTCAATTTTCAGACTAGAATCTGCCCAAGGACATGCCTAAGGAAATGCAGAC
Organism: Phoca vitulina; assembly: GCF_004348235.1. Classification (NCBI taxonomy): domain Eukaryota; kingdom Metazoa; phylum Chordata; class Mammalia; order Carnivora; family Phocidae; genus Phoca; species Phoca vitulina. Next base: position 14,935,093 of record NW_022589738.1, on the reverse strand, counting down.
CCACGTTTCCTACCTCCCTTTTCGCAACTGCCCTCCTACACTCTGCTGAAAAAAGGCTTACCTCTCATCCTTCCAGAACCTTCTACAGGTGCTCTGCCCCAGGCAGTAAAAATGTCTTAGGTATCAAACAGAGGGTCAGTTTCAAATTTGGGGCTATTGTTGACAAAGTAAATAACTCTAATCACTCAGTAACCAATCTTGTTGCAAGCCAGGTGGTGTCCAATTGTCTGCTTTCACCAAAGCTGCGGGAAGACCTACTAGAGTTGTCAGCTGATAATCAGAAGTGATTTTTGAGAATTGTTTACTACTACAGGATCCTTGGCAGAGGATGCAAACTTTAGAGAACCAAACAACATTACTGCAAATAAAATTCTTTCTACTCTGATCTGCATATATTTGTGAACAAGATTTCTGGGCACTTCAATGGGAACACAGTTGATTGTGAACTCTGGCTTTTCCTGGAGATAAGTAATATTCATTCACAGATATATCATGTAAAGAGATGCATTTCCAGGGCACCTGGGTGGCTCAGTCAATTGAGCGTCTGACTTAGTTTTGACTCAGGTCATGATCTCAAGGTCATGGGATCGTTTTGGGCTCTATGCTGAGTGTGGAACCTGCTTAGGATTCTCTCTCTCCCCCTCCCCCCACTCACCTCTTGCTCATGCACGTGAAAGTGCTCTCTCTCTCAAAAAAAAAGAGAGATGCGCTTCCAAAAAATTTTACTTTTATGCTTAGTAATTTACATTTTACTTATCAAAATTTGATACCTACTTATGCTGCTTTGATCAATTTGGTGCCAATCATATTGTAATGCTAACTTCATCAAGAAGAGATGTTGACACTTAGAGTTTTACTGACCATAATTTATTCTCTATAACATGAACATCTCCCCCTGAATCTAGGCATGTTTATCCAGTTGCCTATTTGACACTTCTACTGGATGTGTAATAGGTATCTCAAACTTAGCATGTCCAAAATCATACTTCTGATATTCCTCCTCAAACCAGCTCTTCCCACAGGTTTCCACAGCCAAGTTAAGGTGCTCTTATCCTTTTCGCTGCTCAGGTCAAAACCTTAGGGTTGTCCTTGACCCCTGAGGCAGCCATGAGAATGTGCCTCACAGACCTCCTATACAGGGAGTGTAATTGAGAGCCCCACATGCTGTGCTTGAATCCATGATTGCATTTGCATTGAGGCCACCCCCTCCACAGACTGCTCCCCACCAATAATGGAGTGTGGCAGGAATACTGAGTCAGACCAATTCCTGGGAGACACAAGACTCCTTTGTTGGTCAATTTTGGCTCAAAAACTCTCCAAGGACTTTGCCAAACCTTCCTTAGACTGCATGGTAGCCTTGGACCTCCATCCAACCTTCTCTCCCTCTCCCCTCCATCCAGGGTCAGACTTCCATCACGGTCTGATGGCTAGCCCAGCTTTCCCTGGCTCCTTCCCAATTTCCTTTCACACCGGGAGTAATATGAATACAATTCTTCCACGCCCTTCCATCTGGGCATCCACTTCTCAGAAGACAGATTAACACAACTCTTCTCTTTCTCTCACACCTCACATCCAATCAGCAAACCCTGTCAGCTCTCTTCAAACTATAAGCAGGGTCCAGCCTCTTTTACCCTGGTTCAATCATCATTGTCTCTCTCTTGGATTATGGCAGCAGCCTCCTGTCTCAGTTGGCATGGTGTGTTAAAGATGGCCATAAATTCATTGTGTTCCTTTCTACCGCCTCGAATCTGGCATTGGCCTCTGACTGTTTGAGCCAATTGCACATAGAAGAAGCGATGCTGTGCCATTTCCGGACCTAGGCTTTAAGAGGACTGGCAGCTTCTGCTTCCTTACTCTTGGAACCCAGCCTCCATGCTGTGTGGAAGCCCTAACAGCCCACTTGGAGGAGAATCAAAGCCCAAGGCTGACAGCCCCAGCTGAGCGCCAAGACAACAGCTAGCACCAAGTTACCAGCCATATGAGTGAAGCCATCTTGGAAATGAATCCTCCAGCCCCGGCTACCCTAGCTGATACCACATGGGGTGAAGACAAGCTATGCCTGCCAAGCCTTGCCTAAATTATAAAATCATGAGCGAATAAATGATTATGGTTGTTTTAAGCCATTACGTTTTAGGGTGGTTTTTGACACAGCGATAAATAACTGAAAGAGCCAGGGCCCCAAGAGGAAATAGATGGCATGCTGAGCGTGGCTAAAGAGAGTTTAATTAAGGGGCTGTTTGCAAAGGCGTGGCCAGGGTTAAGGGATGTTGAAGCACCAAGGACTCACATGAAGGGGATGCCCTGTCCACCTCTAGCCCTAAAGGAGCAATGGAAGAGGACAGTTACCAGAAGCCCAAAAGGGTAGCTATAGGGGGAACACTACTACCTGACAGGAGTTATGGCCCTAGATAGAGGGACACAGCCAACCTGCAGCGACTCAGCATGGAGGCAACCAGTGGAACAAATGGAATAAATGCCCCAGTCTCATTCCCCTCTCTCCCTCTCATCTCCCACTGGTCCCCATTAGCCGAAACTACCGGAAGCCAGAGAGCACACAACCCACTGATGTAATCCATAGAGATCTGCCTCCCAGGGCGCAATGCAGGGTGGAGAAAAGTGGAGAGTAGATCTGAAGAGCAAATAAAAGATACCCAGCACCTCCCTAACAGTTGTCCCTGCTTTGGCCCATACCCACTTGCAGGCTATTTTCCAAGATGGCAGCCACAAAGTCTTGTTAAAATAAGTCAGATGACATAACTTCTTTGTTCAAAATCCTCCACAGTCAGTCAAAGCTGAAAATCCTTAAAATATCCTACAAGGCCCTATATAATCTTACTATTCATGACCTCTGAGCTCATCTCCAGGGGCCCCCACTCTCCACCTCCTGGTTCCAGCCAGGCTGGCCCTCCTGCTCTTCTCTGAATGTAACAGGCACAGTCCAGCCTCAGGGTATTTGCACCAGCTATTCCCTCCATCTAACATGCTCCTTCCCTCATATTCACATAGCTGGGGGCTTTACTTCCTTCCTTTGGATCTTGTGCAAAAGTCACCTTTTCAGGGAGACCACCCAATAAAAAAATGCCAGCACCACCTCCCACCTGACATGAGATATCTCCTTGCCTTGCTCGGTTTCTCTTCTTGCCATAAGGTAAGTTCCATGAGAGCAGAGATTTTTGTGTTTTGTTTGCTAGAACAGCATCTAGAACACTGTCTGGCACATAATGAGCACTCAGTAAAGATTTATTTAATAAATGAATGAAAGGACACAGAAAAGGCGACGTGTAATTTCTGTGCATGTGTGTGTGTGCAGGAAAATGTAATAGAGTGAGAAATAAAAATCTTTTGAGCATGAAGTGTATTAGGACAGTTTCTTGGGGAGAAGAGAAAGAAAATTCAAGTTCAAAGAGAAAAAGGAATGAATATAAAACTTCTCTCTATTAAGAAAGAGCTTGTTCATGTATTTTTTTAATGGATGTTCATGAGCAGCAAATGGTTATGGTATTTAGATTCCACTTCCAAGTGTGACATAACAATTTGATTTTAAAATGACAATATTTGCAATATGCTGGAAATTAAATCCTTTGCCACTCTTTAAATTCATGATTAAAACTATTTCAGAAGTTAACGTCAAAATAGGTGAAGGGGCTTCACAGCTTAACAAAAATAATTTAGGGGGTACTCAAACAAAAGTGTTTGAAGGCCACTGTTCCTGTATACATTAAAAGAGCTCTGGCCTAGGAACTAGAAAATATTACTTCTTATCTTGGCTTCGCCTCTAACTAGCTGTGTGACCTTGGAAAAGTCACTTCACCTCTCTGGGCCTCCGTTGTCTCATCTGTGAAATTAAAGAATGAGAGAACATGAAATCTAAAATCACTTCCAATTCTACAATCCTCTGCTCTGTGACCACAAAAATTGGTTTTCTGTCCTTTTACAATTTTTATTTTCTTCTTGAGAATCTCTTCCTCCCTTTTGCTCCTGCTTCTCTGGCCACAGGCCCACCCCTAGCCCAGGTGGACTGGGGAGTGAATACAAATCAAGGCTGCCAGCCTGCAGCAGGCCCCCTCTTCTCCACCCGTGAGGAGACATGCATGCATGAACACAGGCAGCCTGTGCATCCAAGGTCCCTGCGCTGTCCCCGCACCAACAGACCACCACCCTCAGGCTTGGAGGTACAGCCCTGTTGTCTTAGTCCATTCGGCTGGCTATCACAGAATACTATAGACTGAGTGGCTTATAAACAACATGAATTTATTTCTCACAGTTCTGAAGGCTGGGAAGTCCAAGATCAAGGCGCTGGCAGATTTAGTGTCTGGTGAGAGCCCGCTTCCTGGTACATAGATGGTGGTCATGTTTTTACTATGGCCTCACAGGGCGGAAGGGACCAGGGCGCTCACTGAGGCCTCTTGTAGAAGGCACTAATCCCTTTCATGAGGGCTCCACTCTCAGGACCTAATCACTGCCCAAAAGCCCCAGCTCCAAATGCACTGAGGATTAAGTTTCAACATGTGAATTTGGGGGGGGGGGGGACACAATCATTTAGTCTATAGCAACTGTCCACCCACAGGAGGACTGATCCAGCGGGAAGGCCCGAGGAGGCTTGGCAGCAAACTCAGGGCCATTTGAGCAGGAGATTGTCTGGTTCTGGGTACCTAGGCAAGGTTCCAGGTGGTCATGTGTCCTTGGCCCCACAGGCATTTCCCTTCATGGGGAAGGACATGTCTGGAGAAAGGCCAAAGGGAGGTCCTCTAAAGCCCAGGGCCCAGGGAGGGGTCTAGTTGCCTGGGGCTCATGTGGTCCCGTATGCCCGTAACCTTTGCTGAATGATTGCCCAACAGGTTGAGTGAATAAACATGTGTACATATGCACACAAGGATATACTACATGGCCAGAAAAAGGGACTAAACTACTGATATACAAAGCAATGCAGATGAATCTCTGACACTATGCTAAGCAAAGGAAACCAGAAACAAAGGACTACAAACTGTATGGCTTCATTTATATGAAATTCTAGAACAGTCAGATTCCACAGAGAGAGAAAGCAGGTCAATCGTTACTTAGGGTTGGGAGTGGGGGAATTGGCCACAAAGAAGCACGAGAGAACTTTCTGGGGTGATGAGAATGCTTCACAGTTTGATTATCATGGTGGTTTCACAGATGTATACATTTGTCAAAACTCATCAAACTTAAAATGGGTGCATTTCATTATATGTAAATTATGCTTCAATGAAGTTGATTTATGAAGAAAAACAATAAGAACAAAAGGATTGCCTGGCAGAACTAACATCTGTTGATAAGTATATATTCCACATCATGGTAAAATTTCTCTTGCCCTATCCTGATAGAATTCTCCTTAAATCTATACACACATGTTCTCAAATAAATAGGTATGTGTGGGTGTATGGGGGGGGGACTGTTAACCATCAGTCAAACTTACCTGACTCTGAACCCCAAACTTTTCCCTTGACCCTAGTCTACCTTCATTTTGGAATCAAAATTCCCCCATGGAAGGCAGTGTAGAATGGGGTTTTTGTTTGTTTGTTTTGGGGTGTTTTGTTTTTGTTTTTTCTTTTTGAAGATTTATTTATTTATTTTGGAGAGAGTGTGCGCAAGCAGAGGGAGAGAGAGTGAGAAGCAGACTCCCAGCTGAGTGCAGAGCCCGTCTCGGGGCTCAATCTCACAACCCCGAGATCATGACCTGAGCTAAAATCAGGAGTCAGACACTCAACCGACTGAGCCACCTAGACTCCCCACAGTGTAGAATGTTACAAGTGGTGAATCCAACAGCCCTGGGGTCAAGTCCCAGGCCTGCCACTTGTGAGCCTTCATCTCTCTGGGGTAGTCAGAGCAGGAGCCAAACACAAGACATCATCCTTATCCAAATATGATGACATAGGTGGCTTCGACCATCATTCTTTTTGCACTAATAAAATTTAACGAGAAACCTAAGGCTAAGATCTCACATTTAAGAAGCCAGATGCCAGGATTTGAATCCACATCCCTTAAGCTCTGCACTTTAATGCTCCTCCAGAGCATGTTACTTAACTTCTGAATCGAGAGTGCCTTCTTCCTAAAGCTGAAATACCACTGCTTATATTTTAGAATCATTGCGAAAAGCCAAATAAGGTGCCTTGTGTCATTGATGTGGTCAAATAAATTGTAGTGTTATGGCCACAGAATTTCCAGCCATTTACAGTGTTTGGATCCAATACCAACATCAGTACTTCCTGCCCACCTTTCTTCTGGCAGGTTCCCCAGTGTAGGAAACTAGGGATCAAACCCAGAGGGCTCTAAAGTAACTGGGAACTCCATGATAGCAACTTACCAACATTTAGTCGACCTAAGAATGTCCATGCAATTTGCTGTTTGAAGCCAGTTGAAGGAATCCTTCCATTCCAAGAGCCAAGACACTAAAATGTGAAAGTTCTTGAGAAGCATACTTAAGTTCAAACAGAAGAAGTTTAGATGTTTCATTTGAGGTTCCTCTTCTTGTGGTCCCTCAGCCTCCCTGAAAGAATACTCCCCTCGCCAATTGCAAAGCCCCCATACATGGACACCATCCCTGTTGAGAAGTACCAAAGGATTCTAGGGGTGGGTTCTTTTCTAATACAGTTGTGCTGTGTTACTTCAAAAAAAAAAAAAAAAAGTCATCCAAGAGCCCTGTGCCTTCACTTCATGCTCCAAGAAATAAGGGGAACTGTGATGATTCCATGTACAGGAAAAAAAAAAAAAAGGTGATATCTAAATAAGAGGTAATGTGGCTACAAATCCATGTACCGCATGAGACTTGTCTTTGCTGGGCATCACATCATCACTATGAGATCCACGGAGGATGGTGACAGAAGTGTTCCTAGCACCGTGCCTGGCACATAATAGGAGCTCAATGCAGGCTAGTGTCCGGCCCCTCTCTGGGGTTTGAGCGGGCAGGATTTTCTCAGAAGTCCCAGACTCTTTTCTTTATTGCAGCAACTGAGTCAACAGGGGATGCATCTACCTTAACTTCTGGGAAAACAGGGCAAGAACAATTGCAGTGGAGGTGGCCACCATGTCTAGGCTTAAATGCCCAACGGTCCATCACAGGAAGCAGAGTAAAAGAGGGCTTTCCTGGAGGCTAATTAACAGACTACAGACATCTGAGACTTAAGAGAATAAAAACAAACCACCCGCTGTCACTGATCCTTTTCATCTCCTTTTGAAACAGTGTAGCTAAGGGGAGGACATTCCCAGCAATAGCTGCCAATAGTCTCCAGAGTGGTTACTAAGGACCAACCTGGCCTTTAAGTAATCAGATATTAGATAGAATCTGCATCCTAGGGTGCCCTCCACCCAAAAGCTCACCTCTAGTGCAAGAGAGATGACCACTCCCTCCTCTCCATGCAAGGCTCTGTTCAGAGCTAACCTGCTAGCAATCTTTTCCTGATTGGCCAAGCCTTCCTCCAGCTCAGTGTACTAGGGGAGACTTGGATCCAAGCTGGGCTGTGGTCTCTTGACCAAAACTTGGAAGTGGGACTCAGCTGGTTCAGTACTAGCTAGGGGTGATGGACATGTAAGGTGATATAAACTTTGGGGCCAAGGACACCATTTGGGGGGTGCCATGTTTGGCCCATGTGCTCAGAGACATAGAAAAAGCCATTCAACCCAAAAGAGAGAAAAATGCTGCAGAGCTACAGAGAGAAGCAAGGAGAAAATACAAAGAAACCCAGAGGACAAAGGGGGGGGTGTCTTGGATGGCTCTTTAGGGAGCCCTGCTGCATTCACCCCTTTTTGACTCAAGCTGACTTAAGTCATAGACAACTCCCCTTTTATCAGGTCCGGATATTCTGATCCTTATGGCTTCACTCCTTTGGCTGAAATGTTGGACAACTGATGGCCCATGAAAAGACACCACATTAACCTTCTTATTGGTCCCTGGCACGTTCACATGAGTGACTTTGTTAGAATCTTTCCCAAAGGCAAGTTTTGACACGGAGATTAGTGAGGAGAATCCAAGGGTGGGCCCTTGGAGGGGCAAAGTGCCCTCCAACCAAGAAGGTGGAAAAGCCCAGAAAATGCTGTGGGCCAGCCAACCCAGCCAGCCACTTCGACTGATGGCCAAACCCAGGCCAGTGCCTAGTGGTGCTGGGCTCTCCTGTCAACCTCTCTCCATTCTCCCTCACCCCGCCTTCTTCCTCTTCCTCTCTCACCTGGACCTTACATCAGTCTCATAACTGGCTTCCCATGCTCCAGCCTCACCCACTCCATCCCATCCTCCCATTGTCAATCTATTCTTTTATTGACTATCTCCTCCATTGGGATGTCCACTCATGAGAACCAGGGCTTTAGCTGTCTTACTCACCAAGGAGATTTAACCACTCCGAATGTAGAGTTTCCAAAGCTTGCTGCCCGTGCCTTCTCGCCACTCTTTTTATAATGTTTTCTGTGGTCTGAGCTGGCTTTACTCATGCTGGTTTCCCCCTTCCCATGGACACTTTGCAAGGCCATGGACAGGGACCGATTTATCTTGCAGGCCCCAGTTCCATGGAGAGTCAGATCTTTTAAAATGCTGGCTGGATGGAGGAATTGGATGGACAAATAGAAGAATGGAGGGAGAGAGTGAACGTGTGTCAAGGCCAGAGGAGACAGTTGCCATTACTATGGCTGTCTAATTAACAATCCCAAAACTTATTGGCATAAGACAATAATTTATTAGGACCACAGAAATGTTGAAGGGGAATTTGAGTCAGGAATTGGGAAAGGGCTTGGCTGGACAGTTCTCATCTGGTGTCTGCCATGTGGTTGCCGGCAGATGCCAGCCAGGGTTGCAGTCATCTGAAGGCTCCCCTGGGCTGGACATCCAAGATGGCCGTTCGCATTGTTGACAGTCGATACTGGTTGTTGGAAGGGAGCTTGTCTGAGACTCAAGTGTAACACCTCCTCATGGCCTTTAAATCCTTAAATCCTTTAAACCAGCCTGGATGCAGCTCAGGCTTCCTCACAGTAAGGCCCCTATGGTGTGCCCAACTTCTTAAACTACCTCAAGACCTTAAGACTCTTTCAGTCAGCCTCCTTTTGTTGCGGGAGAGAAAATCGAGGTTCAGAGAACTGACATGGCTCATTCATACCAAATGAGTGGCAGAGCTAAGGCTACACCCAACCAAGCCAGTTCAGCCTCTGTCTACCTCCTTACATCAGGGAGGCCTCTATTAAGTGACAGTGTTCTCACTTTTAAGCAACTGAAACCAACTTTGCCAAAATTAACAGCAACAACAAAAGGTGCAGTGAAATGTAATAGAAAAATTCTTAACATATCTCACAGAATCAAATGAAGTGTGAGCTGCCCGGATGAGGTAGACCTAGGGCCCTTGGGAGAAAGCTTTAACCAAGTTTCTCATTAAAAAGCTATGATCAACAGGCACTCGGTGTTAACACCTTTCTAACGCTGTCTCTCTTTTTTTCAAAGTCCAAATTTCCAAGAGAGAGAGAGCCTCCTCTGCCTCCAGCAGGGTTGGGTTTCTACCTCCCCATCAGCCATGGCTGGGGGGGTGAGGTTGCCGAGTATAGACATGGCCAAGGAAGGCCTTCCCTGAGTTTCAGGACATGCCCAGGAAAAAGGTGCTCACCACGATCCTGAAAACACTGTGAGTCCAATTGTGCAGCATCTCAGCAGAGGGAAACCACTGAGCCATGGGATGCAGAGGATTTGAAAAATGCATCCTCATCCGCACTGGAGAGTTGAGATACAAGCTTGACAGACACCACGTGAGGAACTAGAAGCTCGTCTCATGTCCCTAGGGACCACAGTGCTGTGATTGTTGGGCTGCAAATGGTTAAGGATGGCTCCATGTGTCCCAAAGTTCATAAGTCCCACACTTCTTGCTGTCAGGCCAAGTACATAGAATTAGAGATTCTACAGCACAAAGCTAGGCAAAATGCAAAGAAACAGAAACAAATGCAATCGGGGCAGTATAGGATTTTTGCAAAACACGTTGGAGCTTTGCTTTCATAAATCAGTGTTTCTCAAGCCATGCCAGGCCATGCTGATACGTTGAAGTCAGTTTGGATGTGAGCCATGAGAAAATTTATTTTTACTAATAACAGGTTGAAGTAGCAATGTGTAATAGTTTCTTAAATAAAAAGAATATCTATGGACACATATATCACCCCATAATGACATCAGGGTCACACCTATACACACACTTTCTCTTGTGAGAGGAAAACGGGTAGTGTTCGAGCCCCCATATAACCCTGGGCAAGCCTGGGGCAGTGTGTCACACACATGGGTGTCATCTGTTATCATTGTCTTGGGAGAGAAAAACTGAAAAAGAGCTGCCAAAAGTGATGTCTTTGCTGATCTGCCAAGAACAGGGAAATTTAAAAGTGTACTGGGAGCCTGGTGCTGGTTCACGTTCTGTCCAGCATTAAGAAAAATTATCCAAAACTCAGAACCAAAGCAGAAGAATGACTGCATAGACTTTCCAGGTCATTTTATTATTTTTTAAGATTTTATTTGTTATTTATTTATTTGAGAGAAAAAGAGAGTGAGTGAGAGACAGCACGAGCAGGGGGAGTGGCAGAGGGAGAGGGAGAAGCAGACTCCCCACTGAGCAGGGAGCCCGACTTGGGACTGATCTCAGGACCCTGGGATCATGACCTGAGCCGAAGGCAGATGCTTAATGGACTGAGCCACCAAGGCGCCCCTAGCCTTTCCTTGTCGCTTTAACCAGGCTTGCCCAGGAGAATGTGCCTGTGTTCGCCTTTGCTGTTGCCTATCTGATTGGGGACCCAAGACTATGAGGTTAGATTTTAATTTGTATATTTTTACCCAGTAGGAAAGGCAACCCTCTTCGGGTTTCAGTTTTACAGTCTCCTAAGACATTTGCCAGCTCTGTCTCTATCAGCAAAATCATTTCAGGATCCCTCTGACTGACCATGTATAAATATCTGTCCTTTAAACCAGCCTCATCATCTTGCTGGTTCCCTCATTACTTAATGAGATGAATAAAATCCTTGACACGTGTTCCTTCTCCATTTGTCTGAGAATCATGTTTTTTAATGCTTTGAGGATTATACCTCAACATTAAGAATGAGTCGGCAGTTTCTCCATCCTCCTCAAATGCAGGGGAGCTGGGTGAGCTGGGTTTCAAGATCCCTTCCAATGCCAGTATTGTACAATTAAAGTACGGTCTGAAATATTCAGTGGGGCGGGTTATTTGTTAGAGTGAGAAACTTCCAAAGGGAAAATTTCAGAAAGGTTTAGGGATGGTTACATATATACATATATACATGTATATATGTATATATAAAGTTCAGCTAAACAAAGAATCTCAAAACAATCATCACGTACCCTGAGTATTCTAAGCCCCCCTTATCCGTGGTTTCAATTTTCGCTTTCCACAGTTTCAGATACCTCGAGGTCAACCACAGTCTGGAAGCAGAAGATCCTTCTCACTATCATGAAAAGGTCAATAGTAGCCTAACTAAGGCTACGTCACAATTCATGTCACTTCATCTCATCACAGAGGCATTTTATCATCTCACATCATCGAAAGAAGGGTGAGTACAGCACAGTAAGATATTTTGAGAGAGAGATCACACTCACCTAACTTGTATTACATCATATTGTTATCCTTGTTCTATTTTATTATTTAATTGTTGTTGCTAATCTCTTCCTGTGCCTAATTTATAAATTCACTTTATCACAGATGTGTATGTGCAGCTCTTCCTCGATTTACAACAGGGTTATGCCCTAATAAATCCATATGGAATTGAAAATATACTTAATACACTTAACGTACCAAACATCATAGCTTAGCCCAGCCTACCTTAAACAAGCTCAGAACACCCACATCAGCCTCCAGTTGGGCAAATCATCTAACACAAAGCTTATTTTATAATAAAGTGCTGCGTTAATTTACTGAATACTCCGCTGAATGTGAAAAGCAGAATGGCTGTAAGTCTATCAGTCATTTACCCTTGTGATTGTGGAGCTGACTGGGAGCTACAGCCTGCTGCCTCTGCCTGGCATCATGAGAGAGGGTCATACCGCACACCAGTACCCTGGAAAAGGATCAAAATTTAAAGTACGGTGTCTACTGAATATATATCACTTTCGCACCATCTGAGAGTCAAAAAATCGTTTAAGTCAAACCATCATAAGTTGGGGACTGTCCATGGAGGACAAATGGAAGACAGAGTTTCAGACATCCCCTGGAGGTCATGGAACATATACCCCTCAGATAACGGGAGATTACTCTACCAGCAATTAAGAGTCCGAGTCTCTGGAAAGCTTCCTACCTTGTCTGGAGATGGTTGTGAATCCTCATGGTGCCTGCCCTTGCAGAACAGAGTTAGATCACCTGACGAGTATGAGAGACATGGAAAATGATTCCTGACTCCCCTTACTCTGCCGGATGATAGCATGCAGGGTCTGATGGTCAAGAGCAATCTGACCAGGCCACCTGGCTCCTGGCTCCCCAGAGTGTGGTCCAAGGATATCATCTGGGAGCATGTTAGAAGTGCAGAATCTCAGGCCCAGCCCAGACCTAGTGGAACAGAATCTACATTTTAACAAGATCCCCCGGTGATTGACATGCACAGAGAGTTCGAGAACCATTGATCTGGCTGGAGTCTTCCAAGATGGTTCTCCACCCTGACTGCACATAAGTTTTAGAACTTAAAGAGATCGGGCATTTTTAGTATCCATCATAGCAGGAAGGGAAAGCAGGTGACAGGTGGAAAACATAAGCCACTCGTCTCAAGTCAGCACTGTGTGAGAAGCCCAGCAAAGGGGTTTGGCGATACCAGGCTTTTTCAGTTTGGCTTCTAGGGAGGGAGACAGGAGAGGGAAGCTGAAGGGCTATAGGGAAGAAGTCTAAGAATGACAAGCCTGTAGATTTTTTTTTTAATTTCCTCCCAGGCGGGAATGAAGGACTTTGTGCCTAGCCAGGATGCCCATCCCCTGTTCATGATAATTTTGTTCCATGAATTTATCCAGAGTTTCAGAGCAATAATCAGGGGCCTTAAAACCCCAAAGGTCTCAGAAAGTGCAAGTAAGAAGAAGGACAGGCTGTGCTTTGACCATCGCTAACAAAATCCCTTTCCTCTTTCTGCATCCCAGGCCGGGAATTCACCCGATTCCAGATTCTACAGTAAGAAATCCCCATGCTAATCAAGTTACCTCTCACTATCCCAGCCTATGGTTGCCATTTTTAGAAACGCTGTACTGTGAGCACAAGACGATTAGGTTAAGTACCAGTGGCCTACAAATGTGGGTCCAAATACTTGTCAGAGATATATTCTGACAACTGCATCCAACAATCTGTTTAGCAGTTTCTCGTGCTTTGGTTTCTTCAATTACGAAGAGCTGCTTTGAGGGTCTAGTGAGGTCAGGGGAAACAAAGAAGTGCTGAGTGCCATAGTAAGTCTCTATCTGGAAAACTTTATTTTTTTAAGCTGTTATTTATTTATTTGTCAGAAAGAAAGAGAGAGAGAGGCAGAGGGAGAGGGAGAAGCAGGCTCCCCGGTTGAGCAAGGAGCCCCATGCGGGGCTCGATCCCAGGACCCTGGGATCATGACCTGAGCCGAAGGCAGACGCTAAACCAACTGAGCCACCCAGGTGCCCCTGTATTTGGAAAACTTTAAATTGATATATGTAGTTGGTGAAAACAGAGTCAACTGATGAGTTTATTGAGGCTATGTTAGTTAAGATAATGCAGGCTGCTATGATAAACAAACCCAAAATGTATAGAGGTTCAAAACAACAGAAGCTTATTTGTCCCTCACATCTAGTTGAAAATAGGTGTTCTAACCAGAGACTCAGGGGCTGGGGCTCAGGCTCACTCCATCTTGAGGCATTGCTATCTTGAACATGTGGATCGGGAAAAGCACATGGAAGGTTTTTGTGGGTCAGACCTGAAAGAGGCACACATCACTCCTGACCATATTTTATTAGCTAGAACTCAGTGCCTTGGCCACATCAAACCACAAAAGAAGCTTAAAAATGTAGACTAGCTGTGTACCCAGAAGACGAAATGGGCTCAGTAAAAGATTTTGCCACAGTGGGTCAAAAGCATCATTTTAAAATGGGATAGAGTAGAATAGATCAAAATGCATTTGACCTGGCATATAGGGAGGATTAGTAAAGTTTTGGAAAAGCCTTGTTTCCATCACTTATATATTTGTATATATGTATGTATGTACTGGGTGGAGGTATAAAATGTATTTTTTACACTGGGTCATTCTACCAAAGAAAGATCCCTGTGGACAATATTAGAAGAGACAGCAAAAGGACACAATGGGGCTCAGGCCCTGAAGGGGGCTTTGAAATCATTGAGAAATTGGGCACGTGTGAATTTGCGTAATTATGAATAATATCAAATACGAAAAAACTAGATGCAGCCACATAGATGGGGCTGATCCTGGGAATCATGGGCACATGAGTCAGGTTGGACCTAGGTGCTCATTCAACCCCTGCCAGTCGCCCACCTCCAGTCTCCAGCTAACTCACCTGTGGCCATGCTTGCTGAGTATGAAAGGATAATTTAGTTGTTCCTAGCAGAACGTGCATGGAAAAACCATCATGAATCAGAAGAATGAGTCTGTTCAAGTTGGATAAAGGGCTGCTTTCCTCGCATGTTAGGACAAAGACTCTGGTCTCTGTACAAGTTCAAATCATATCACGTATCCCATAAAGAGCCACTCTCTGGACGCACCGTGGTATGGACTGTGAGTAGGAATGTGCATGCTGAGACACGGAAGAGGCAGAATGACAGAAAGTTCCAGAAGTATAGAGAATTCCTAGCATAAATGGAGCGAATGGAGCCAGGTCGATGTATTTCGAAAGGACTTGACATAGGGAACTATTTCAGTGGACTTTCTAGGGAGAGGCAGGGCATGGTTTAGAGAAATACAAGCAGAGATGACATTTTGAATGTTGGAACCCTGAGGTGAGCTGCAGAAAATACCTTAAAGTTAAGTCAACAGACCTGTATCTGCATCCCAAAGTGATAGCTTACGCATCCCATTCTACAGATTAGGGAACAGAGTCATAGAGGTGACACCCGAGGACTTTCAGCTCATAGGTGGAACTAGCACTCAGAGAAGTAGGCTCAGTAATGGGAAGGGACAAGAATCTACCAAGCAGGATCGTCTAGCAGAGGACAAAACACGCTGGGACAGCAGGAAACTCAGATGATGGCAGAGGGCACCCTGAGAGAGAGGGCAACTCAGGCTCTTGAGCGTGGGGACAGAGACAGCCACTCTTACTAGGGTGCCCTGGGCAGAAAAGGACGAAGCAACACCGAGATCTGAAGGGGGTGGACAGTCTGTGAAATGCCAACAGCTAGGTGCGTCCCATCTCTTCCCTGCCATCCTCCCCTCCAAAGAGAAAAGAAAAAGCTCAGTCATCTGGAAGACAGGTGCCCACTTCAGTTGTCCCAGGCGGATCTATAAATCCAGCCCCTCCCTTTCCACGACCCACCGGAACAGGGCTGGAGACAGTTACTTCTTAGAAACACTAAAAATACACATTACATCATTCCTCCCCCACAGACTTCAACCCCCACAACCAGCCAAGTAATTTGAGCCCCTCTGCAAGGCCTGCCATAGCATCCCTTTGAGGTCTGTGTTTTCCCTATTTATCGTATCTGGGAGACTGACAGACATATGTTTTATGATACATTATATATTAGGCTTGGCAAAAGACTCCATTTCTTTTAAAGATGACTAAAGCACTAAGTTATAGCCGCCTGGACCTCCCCTGCCATTTGTCCTCTGAAGCTAGTCTCTCAGCTGTATTTCTGTCTTTCAGTATGACATTTGCTCACAAAATGGACAGAGGTGGGCCATTAACAACCGAAAACTCACTGCTTCTACGCTATTTTGCAGAACAGAAGGTTGGAACCCTCTTCATGAATTCCTCTAGTTCTCGGTTCTCATAATTGCCCGAAATAGATGAGGGCTCCCCAAAGCTGCAAAAATCCCATTTCTCTTGAGAACACCAGCCAAAACGGAGAAAGGGAAAATAAAAACAGATCTGCTTTTTCAAAATGGGGTTCTGTGAGTTTGCCGGCCCCCTGGGGCATGTGTTCTGCAAGGGGCATGTGGTTCCTGCCTACTAATTGGTTAAATTCTCACCCTCAATCATAAGACACACACTTGTGGAGATCGCTGCTCCTCAAAGTTGTTCTTAAATTTCGGATGATGCCTGCAGACCAATTTAGACACTGTCTTATTGCACAGGCAATTAGTAAAAGAAACAAAAGGTAGTGCACGAAAGTAGAAGCAACGCCAGAAAAAAAAAAACAACCTTCATTAGCATTATAAACTATGAATTCAGACCGGTAAGGAAGAAAACTAATTTCATTTATTCTACACAAGAGTCACTGATTAATTGAAAATACACATCAAAAAGCTTCCTTTGCACAGCCGTCTGGGTGGCTCAGTCAGTTAAGCATCTGCCTTTGGCTCAGGTCATGATCTCAGGGTCCTGGGATCGAGTCCCTGCTCAGCGGGGAGTCTGCTTCTCCCTCTGCCCGTCCCCCAGCTCATTGCTGTGTGAGCGTGCTCTCTCTCTCTCTCTCTCTATCGCGCGCACGTGTGGGCAGTCACAAAAATAAGTAAATAAAATCTTTTTTAAAAAAGCTTCATTTGCATATAGCATCTCTGGTACCCCCAAGAAGCTTTGTGTGGGCAGGGGGTTCCCTGTGGCAAACACAGGCACATGGAGACGCCTCAACCCTACAAGAGCCGTCACCCTCTCCAACTAAGGAGGTCCAGCTTCGTGGGTGTGTTGACGAGCCAGCCCCAGAGGGACCACTGAGTCAAACTGTGGACAAACAGACACAGAACAACTTACAGATATATAAATCTGTAAAGAGGAAGAGGAACATATCCCTTAGGAATTTTTTTCAACCAGGAAGTTTCCTCCACAGGTGGTTTTCCATCCTCTCGTTTCCCACAATTAATGTCTTACGTAGGAAGACATTTCCCTCCCCCCTCATTTCTTGATTCTCCATCCTGAAGACTATTCCTCAAATGGTGTGTGGAGGCCCCATCCACACAAGCCTTCACATTCACTGCCACGTGGCAAGGCAGACTTCTGGGACATTAATGGCTCATCCTCTCTCTGCATACAGGATGCTCAGTCCCCTCTTAAGTCTCCTTTTGAAAGCCGATGAGACATCAAAGAGACATGTCAATGGAACTTGCTCCACCCTTGCCCCATCCAAGACACACAGACACTGCTCCGACTCGGAATCTGCTATGTTCTGAGAAGCCTTCCAATTTGAGCGGAGTCTGGGGCAAACATAACCACAGAAGGCCATTACTGGGACAGGACTTCCAGAATCACTGAGTGAGGAGCTCAGTAAATCCTCCCCCAGAGCCACCATAAAACTGGACAAAATGGTCCAAAACGACCATTTCTGGAATCCAGAAATTGACCAAAGGCAAAAAAAAAAACAAAAAACAAAACTGATAAGCATTTATTCCTCCACAAAACTCGTGAATCTCAGTAAAACGGGGAGAGCTTACTGTGTTTGGCCTGAGGCTGTTCCCTGCCCTAGCCCCCAGCTCCGAGGCTCAGGTAGTTTTACCAGAGCAAGGCAGGCCCGGAGCACCACCACTAGAGCGGCTGTCACGATCTGGAGATCGGTGGATGAAACTAGGGTAAGCTGAAACGCCATAAAGCTCTTGCCAGTATCCAGTCATTTTTCTTTCTTTTTTTTTAAGATTTTATTTATTTGAGAGAGAGAGGGAGAGAGAGAGAGCATGAGCAGGGGGAGGGGCAAAAGGAGAGGGAGAGAGTGAAAGAATCTGAAGCAGACTCTTCACTGAGCAGGGAGCCCAACACGGGACTCGATTCCAGCTCCCTGGAATCATGACCTGAACCAAAGGCAGACGCTTAACCAACTGAGCCACCCAAGGCGCCTCTCAGTTGTTTTTCTTGAATAAGCACTCCCTGGGTTGCTGCAAGCTTTCGGTTAGTTTCCAGAGTTCTGAGAAAGTTGATTCTGCCAGTTTTTGTCACATTTTTCATTGCTTTTATGAAGAGGAAGACTTTTTGGAGTTCTTTACTCCAGCATTTCCGCTGATGTCACTATCTATTCTCAGGTGACATGATCAAATATATAGAAAATACCAAGGACTCCACTAAAAAACTATTAGCACTAATAAATGAGACCAAGATTGCATGCATGATACAAGATCAATCGACAAAAATCGATTTATTTCCAGGCCCTAATAACAAACAATTGGAAAATGAAATTAAGAAACGGAATAGCATCAAAAAGAAGAACATACTTTTTTTTTTTTTTAAAGAAGAACATACTTAGGAATCAATGTAACAAGAGGAATCTGTGGTCTGTACACTAAAAACTGTAAAACATTGTGGCAAGAAATTAAAGAAAAGATGAATAAATGGAAAGGCATTCACACATCAGAAGACTCAACGTCAATAAGGTGGCAATTCTCCCCAAATTGGACTACACATTCAGTGCGGTTCCTGTCAAAAATCCCAGCTGCCCTTTTTGCAGAAATTGCGAGGGTTGATCCTAAAACGTGTATGAAAATGCAGGGGACCCAGAATAGCCAAAATAATCTTGAAAAAAGAAGAACAAAGTCAGAGGACTTATACTTCCTGATTTCAAAACTTACCACAAAATGATAGTAACAAAGACAGATTAATAGATTAATGGAACAGAATTTAGAGTCTAGAAACAAAACTCTTACATTGATGGTCAATTGATATTTTACAAAGGTATCAATGCAGTTTGATAGAGAAACAAAAATCTCCAGAGATGGCACTGGGAGGATAGGATATCCACATGAACAAAGATGAATTTAGATACTTCCCTCATACTATCCACAAAAATTAACTCACAGTGTATCACAGACCTAAATTTAAGAGCTAAAAGTATAAAGGTTCCAGAAGAAAATATAGGAGAAAATCGTTATGAGCTTGAGTGAAAAAACTACCTTGATAAATTGCACTTTATAAAAATTAAAAACTTTGAAAAAAAAAAAATTAAAAACTTTGTTCTTCAAAAGACACACTTGTGGTGAACATAGTGTAATGTACAGAGAAGTTGAATCACTGTGTTGTACACCTGAAACCAATGTAACATTGTGTATCAACTATACCCAAATAAAAAAAATTTTCAAAAATTTAAAGACAAGCCACAGACTGAGAGCAAATATTTGCAAATCATAGCCCTGATAAAGGATTTGTATCCAGAATCTATAAAGCACTCTTACAACACAATAAGGAGATGAACAACCCAGTTGAAATTTTGGCAAAAGATTTAAAGAGGCATTTCAGCAAAGAAAACATATAAATGACTAATAAATACATGCAAAGATGCTCAACAGTATTAGTCATTAATGAAATTCATAATGTGACTACAATGAGCTACCTCTTCACACCCACTGGAATAGCTATCATCAAAAAGACAGACAGTAATAAGTGTTGACAAGGATATGCAGAAACTAAACCCTTACGCTTCGCTGGTGGGAATGTAAAATGCTGCAACTACTTCGGAAGAGAGTTTGGCAAATTCTTTAAAACTGTGAACATAGTTTGAGCATAGGATCCATCAATTCTACTCCTAGTTATCTCCCAAGAGAAATAAAAACATACATCCATACAAAGACTTGTACGTGAATGCATATAACAACATTGTCCCTAAGAGCCAAAAGGTAGAAACAATTGCATATTCATCAGTGGGAGTGGAGAAACAAATGTACATCCATATAAAGAACCTTATCAGGCAATAAAAAGGAATGAAGTACTGATATATGCTCCCACGAGGCTGAACCTCAGAAACATGCTAAGTGAAAGAAGCCAGACCCAAAAGACCACACATTGTGTGATTTCATTCTGATAAAATGTCCAAAAAAGGTAAATCTATGAAAACAGAGAATAGATTCATGGTTGCCTGGGGCTGGGGATGGGAGGGTTTACAAATAGGCATCAGGGATCTTTTGGGGGTGACAGAAATATTCTAAAATTGGATTGTGGTGATGGGTAGTCACCCCAGAAATTCAAGATTCATTGAATTTTTCATTCAAGAATCATCGAATTGTACACTTAAAATGGGTGAACTTATGGTATGTAAATTGTGTCTTCACAAATCTGTTTAAAAAAATAAACGTAACCATGATTATAAAAGGGCCATCCTTAAATAAACTACTCATAACCGTGTTAAGCACCTGTAAGACAGCCTAGTGTGGACGAGTATACTAGAAGCACAGCCTGAAGGACAGAAATGAACTCTTAGAGGCAGAAGGCTGACTTCAACCCATGGAAGACTCCCCACCCGGAGCAAGAGGGGCACAGCCCTGCACATCCCATGCCAATCGCTGCATCCGCTACTCCTAATCTTTTTCCTTTGGGAAGGGGCAATAGAGATCAAAGTACAATTTATGTTACCCCAAAAATCTTAACAATTGTGTGCCTCTTGAGGGAGTCTTGACTTTCAAACAAGTGCTTCAAAATAAGGTATCAGATGTCATCCCAGAAAGAAGACCAACAGTGACTATTGGGGAGAACTCAACAGGCCCATACCCATTTTCTACACTGGAAACAGGCCCATATGCCTCATTTTCATTACACCCCCCCGCCCCGCTACACACACACACCCACAAGAAATTAATAACCAATTTCCATAGTTAAGCATGATAGTTGCTATTTATCGGACAGTTGCTGTGTGTCAGGCATTATAGTCAAGGCTTTAATCCTCTCAACAAACATAACCCTTTGAGGCAGGATGTAGTTTTATCTCCACTTTACAGATGAGGAATCTGAAGCCCAAAGAGGTTATAAAACTTACCCACAGCCGGGCAGCTGATAACTGTGGAGCTGCCATTCTTCACAGAGGCCATATTCTCAGTCCCTACTCTCTTAGGGCAGTGTTTCTCCAACTTTCTTTTTAACCACAACCTGGAGCAAAAAATACACGCAAAATATATAAATACACAAATTTGTATATGCAAAATATACAAATACAAGAAATATGATGGTACATCGTGACCCAGGACATATAGGTGTATCTATAAATGAAGTTCCATAAAACAATACCCTTCCTATGCACAAGGCACACTGATACTTTTATTCTATTTATCTTATTTTACTCTTTAATATCTTGGTCAATACCATTAACTCCATTTCATGACATATTAGTGGATCACCATTCACAATTAAAAAAAAAAAAACCACACTACTAAGAGCCTACCATTGACCAGAAGCCTTATCAATAATATAAACAGTCGATTAACACATTTCGTATGTTATATGCTTTATATACGATATTCTTACAACAAAGTAAGCTACAGAAAAGAAAATGTTATTGAGAAACTCATAAGGGAGAGAAAGTACATTTACAGGACACTACTGTATTGAAAAAAAATCCGTGTATAAGGGGACCCACGCAGTCCAAACCCATGTTGTTAAAGGGTCAACTGTACATCAGTGGCCTCTAACACTTTTGGCATATAACACATATAAATGTGTCCGCTGACAGTTATTGGAGCTTTTAAAATAAAATTTTAAAAGTGAAGCCAAAAAATAAAAATGAAAAATAAGTTTAAAAATGTTTAAATTTAAAAAAAAAACACTCCTATACATAAAACTGTATATGTCTCATTGAGATGAGACTCCCTAGAGAAACTTTCACAACCTACAGAGGTAGGTCTGCCCATCAAAGTCAAGTGCCTGCCAGTCCGATCATCCATCCACTCTGCAGCCCTTCACCTGCCAGAGGAAGGAGAAAGAGAAAGCTAAGAGCCCAAGTGAGTCATCCAGCAGATAGCCCCTACTCAAGAGTACATTCCAGAACCTGGCTGTAAGGGGGGTGGGAGAAGAGAGAAGCAATCCATTTGCCTGAATGAAATGTGCCATAACAGAATTCTTAGCAACATACCCAGAGACCAAGAGATTCTCAGAAAAATTCTAAGAATTCTAAGATTCTAGGACTAGAGTATCATGGGTAGACCCGTATCAAACTCACTTTTCCTGAACACCACTTCAAGACACCTTATGGGGGCCTATGAGGTCCCAAGCCTGGAAGATTCTAGCACTCACACCTTCCACTCACATCAACAGCATAAAACTCAGATCCCCAATTCAGAGACACCCAAAGACCTTTCTGTTTAATTTATAATTTAAATAGACGTAGATTCTTTTTAACAGCTTAACCAAGTAAAAAAAAAAAAAAAAAAAAAAGTTTAAATAATTTCTTGCCTACACATTTCCACTTTATTAAAATAAAAATATAACCCTAGGGTTTGGATTTTTTTCTTTTGATTTGTTCCCTGCATCATTCTGGTATTTCATCGTGTGCTTATCTGAGGACAGTTCTTTTCTTTTCCATTAATCTTGGTAATCCTAGCAGCCTTCTCCACAATTCGCTTCTCTACAAAGTTGCCTCTATTTGCTTAGATTTTTCTGCCGATGTAAGCACTTGGACTGAATCAAAAAGGTGAAGAGGGGATTAGGGAAGCCCATACTGAAGGTCTTAAACATGTGTGTTCTCAAGTCTTTCTTGATCAGGGAGATTACATTGGAAGAGTTATCTCCGTCTACTTAAGAAGAGAGGCTGCAGGAAGCACAGCATTGTGGAGACTGTTAGTGAGGGTTTGTTAAAAATTACTCCTTTTGCTTCTGTCTTTAACCATTGCATTCCTAAGAGGCCTCCTTTGTAAAGCCCCTGCTTCAAAGTAGACTTTTAAGGTGTAGATGTCTGCCAGGCAGCTCAGATCTAACATTTCCAAATCAGAGCTTCTGACTGCTAGCCATCACCCCCCACTCCAAGCGCTTCTCCCCACCCCCACCTTCCCATTATCAGCAAAAGGTCTCCCCTTCCTGCCAGTCAGTTCAGCCTAAAACCAAGTGGCCATGCGTAATTCCTTTTCTTCCCTCACCAACCCCCATGTACAAGCCATTAGCAAGTCCTATTACTCGGCTTCCAACATAGATCTCAAATCTATCCACTTCCCCCCCCCCCCCCGCCATTGCAATAGAATAGCCCTTGAAATGATGTCCTTGTTTCTTGTTCTGTCCCCGCCCGATCCATTCTCCACCCAGCAGATAGAAGATCTTACAAATATTTAAAGCGGACCATGTTCTTCCTCTGCTTAGAACCTTACACAGATTTTCACTGCAGTTAGAATAATACCCTTGTTCTACAAGGTTCTATACAGGTTGCCCCTTGCCCACCTTTCCCAAGTGATCTCCTCTCACCCTTCCCCCAACTAGTTCACTACACTTGAGTCACACTGGCTTTCTTGTCTTTATTTTATTTTTTTTATTATGTTCAATTAGCTGACATATAGTACATCATTAGTTTTTGATGTAGTGTTCAACAATTCATTAGTTGCATATAACACCCAGTGCCCATCACCACATGTACCCTCCTTAATGCCCATCACCAGGTTGCCCCATTCCTCCACCCCCTCCTTTCCGTAACCCTCAGTTTGTTTCCCAGAGTCCAGAGTCTTTCATGGTTTTTCTCCCTCTCTGATTTCTTCCCGTTCAGTTTTCCCTCTCCTCCCCTGTGGTCCTCCGCACTATTCCTTATTTTCCACATATGAGTGAAACCAGATGTAGTGAAAAGAAGGGGCACCTGCACCCCAATGTTCATAGCAGCAATGTCCACAATAGCCAAACTGTGGAAGGAGCCGAGATGCCCTTCAACAGACGAATGGATAAAGAAGATGTGGTCCATATATACAACAGAATACTACTCAGCCATCAGAAAGGATGAATACCCACCATTTGCATCAACATGGATGGAACTGGAGGGGACTATGCTAAATGAAGTCAAGCAGAGAAAGACAACTTTCTTGTCTTTAAACGCAGCATGTTCATGCTCGTTACCACCGAAGGGCGTTTGTACTTACTGTTCCCTCAGCTCTTCACGATGGCTAGCTCCCTTCTGGTCTCAGCTCAAATGTCAACTCCTCAGAGAAGCCTTCCGGGATTGCTCTACCTGGTGCTGTTCACCTCCCCCCACACCCCCACTCATTATCACATTATCCTGTTTCCTTTTCTTTGTAGTGCTGACCACTACTTGAAATAGTTTTTGCTTACTTGTTTATTGTCTGTCTCCTCCACTGGAATGCAATCTCTATGGAAGCAGAAACCATCGCCTCTCTCATTCACTGTCGTATTGCACTACCTAGAAGAGCGCTTGGCACCCAGAGGACACGCAGTTACTTGTCAGTGAATGAATTGGCACACCATGCTACTTCCGACTTCCTTTTGTACATCAACTAATGTACAAATCATCTAAACCAGTCGTTTTAGGTATGCTCTGTTCCAATGCCTTCCTTAATATCATCAAGGATATTAAAACTCTGAAAATCTAACTCTGAGGAATTAATTCCACCCTAGTCTCCTCTGGTTCATTTATGCTTCTTATCATAATTCATTGATTCAAAAAACACTTACTGAGGAATTACCAAAAGCCGGGCACTGCGTTAGCTGCAGGTATATCACCCGGGGCAGCTTTACTTTTGTTAGCCATTGCTGAAAACTGCATACTCAATACAGCCAAACGCTAATCGCAATTATGTATCTAAAAAGACATCTACCTTATTAGGATGGACAGTCAGAGCGCTGGTAATAATATCCTGTTAGCTAGAAGGAGCTTTATACCAAATAGAAAGGTTGATTTTTCTTCTTTTTTTTAATTAAGAAAAACTAAATAAGAATTACATGGAAGAAAGCAGTCCTATTCAAATATAAAATTAAACTGTGTTGGGGAGAGGAAGGAAGACGGAGCTGATTTCTCCTCACAGGTTAAAAAAGTGGAAGTTTTTGGAAATCCACAGCACATAATTTACTGCATGAAAATACAAGCAGCCGGTTCTTAGAGCCAGAACAGCTCCATTAGGGCATCTGTCTCAATTACAAACCAGTTTTGGTTTAGCTATCAACATTCAGGAAGTTATTAAAACTGCACAAAACCAAAAACCAGGAGCGAGAAGGAAACCTGGTGCTCAAGGCCACTTTCCTCAACTTATACATGAGGTCACTGTAGCCAGGTCATGTCAAGTGGCTTGTCCAATGATTCCCAGCAAGTTAAGCAGCCAAGTTAGAACTCACAGTCAGGTTTCCTGGCCCATTGGCTCCGACAGGCACAGTTTGTTGTCTATCCAATTGCTCACCCAACTGCCCTTCCCCATCTCCACTTCCCTGCTAATAAAACCCTGATTTGTTCAAGGAACAGGGAAAGATCCTGTGATTTCAGGAAGGAAAGTCCCTTTCCTTAGCATCGGGGGATAAATTCTTATTGGATTAAGCGGTCTTCTCATGCTCTTTGGTTAGTACTGGTCCGTGATGAGCCTGTGATCTATTTCTGGCAAATAAGATCTAAAGGACAGTCCCTTCCAGTGATGTGTCACTTCCCCACCCTCCCCCCAAAAAATGGAACCCTCAGAAGGCAGGAAAAAAATTCCCCTTCAACTTTCTCTGTTCAACGTAAGTTTCCAGTTAGGGAATGAATAAGTCACAGGGATGAAATGTACAGCATAGGGAATATGAGCAATGGTAACATTGTATGTCAACTCTATTGCGATTAAAAAATCTGCCTTCAACTTTCTGCCTTGAACTCCGACGTGACACTTAGAGATGCTACCATTCTTTTGAAACCATAAGGCAACAAGTCAATAGAATAAGCATAGCAGATACAGAGAAAAAGCCAAGGTAGCTGAAACAATGGTGTTCACCCACTTCCAGGCATCTCAGTTAAGTGAGGAAAAAGTAACTCCCTATGTCTTGAGGCCACTGCTGCTCAATTTGCTATTGCTTGGAGCAAGACATGTTTCCTGACTTCTACTACCTAGCAGAGGCTTCCAAACTGTGATCTTCGGAGCTATGCAAGGTGTGTTGCCGTCGCTCAGGGGCCAAGGAAAGTGGAGGGAGGGAGAGGTCGAGAGAAGAATCTGCAATTACAGGTCCCTATCCCCAGCTGAGCAACAGTTTTCCATCTGACTCATTTATTGAACTTTCACAAAAGCTTTCATTGAAACAAAATATCCATGGTCTAGAATCATTTTGAGAACCATTACGGCATGCCATGCAGGCCTATGCTTTCAATAAAATGAAACCACAAATAAAATGCCCCAGGGGAACTCAATAGGCAAATTAGTCCCCTGGAGGCTCCTTTTATAAAGAGATGAGCCATCCTTCTTTTATAGAGAAATATGGATTTCACACATGGGTTCACTTAGAATAGGGTGAACTCATCTTTCTCACTAGGGGCCTTGAAAATGACCTTTGAGACTGCACTGATCTTGCCCCTTCCATTTCCCATCCATTGCTTTGTCCTCTGATACTGTCAAGCAGAAGCAGCGATAAACATCAGCAGCCATGATTGGTGTTGACTCTCCTCCTGGGACCAGAGAGTGAAGACTAATGGTTATTGGTCGGCCACTGTGGGGAATGGGCTTTCCTGTCCCCCCGAGTGCTGAGGGCAGGGGTAGTGTTTGGGGACACCTGGCCAGGTATGGAGTCTGGGATAAGGATGTGGCCCTGTGCTAAAGCTGTTTGTTCATGAACCCAGAAAGTCTGATCTGTACAAACCTTTTTTTTTAAGATTTTATTTATTTATTTGACAGAGAGAGCGTGCGCACATGCGCGCGTGTGCACAAGCAGGGAAAGGGGCAGAGGGAGGAGGGAAGCAGACTCCCCACTGAGCAGGGAACCCCATGCAGGGCTCGATCCCAGGACCCTGGGATCATGACCTGCGCTGAAGGCAGATGCTTAACCAACTGAGCCACCCAGGCGCCCCTCTACAAACCCTTTTTTTTTTTAGAGGAAGAGTTCAGTGATTACTGTTGTCAGCTCTTCCAGAGTGGTGACATGGGTCTTGAAGAGAGTGTCCCTGGCAGCTGCACACTGTCTCGGTCAGGAGTCCAGGGGAAGGGAAAACTGAAACCAGCATCTGCTTATGCTGTGTAGCCCCCTTGCTTTAAAGCCTGTGTTTGTGGTTTAGTTAATGGGCAAGTTCAAGCATTTGCATGCACATCAGGTGCCTCTTGTGACCATCTCACATTCTCCCAGCCCACCTTTTACCCCATCCGTTGCTATGGCAACCGGCTTCATGCCTGTGTAATTCGATAGCACCTCAGTTCAGCTCACCGGATGTCTGGCTGCCCCGCCCAAGATCTGTCTGATGCCACCATATGGACTACCCATCATGGTATAGGTGATGTGGGTAGAGCTAGAAATAAGAGAAAGCCATGTGGGGTGGCCCCTGACCAATGGGAGATGGGAGTTGGTGAGTTTGTCTTCTGTCTTCCAGACAGACAGTCCTGAGGTGCAACCACAGAGCTCTTCAGAAGATCTCAGCAGGACCGAGCCCTAGAAGCCCACAGCAGTGACCAACTTGACAACGTACCCTAGGACTGGAGTTCCCTCAATCTCTCTTTCACTCTTCACTGTCCCCTGCTCCTGTTCTGTGGGATCACCTCCCAAAATAAACCACCTGCTTCCAAGTCCTGGTCTCAGGATCTACCCTCGGAGTAGGGGAACCCATCCCACAAACATGTAACCCACACGAAATGCTGGGTCCAGGAGGGCAGCACTTCCCTAGCATCCGTATCATCTGAATTGTCATCAAGGAGGCACATCTTCTGCCAATGGCCTTTGTAGTGGTTTTAAAAAATAGCCACAAATTACTTGACCCTCTTCCCATCTGCAGGTGGGGTTTACCATCCCTCCCCTTATATCTGGGCAGATTCAAAGATTCATGACAACTTCGACCAATAGAATATGGCAGAAGTCACACAGTGTGACCTCAAGCTGGGTCATGAAAACCCATGCAGCATACACCTTGTTTGCCAGATCAGTCACTCTTGGACCTTGAGCTGCTACATAAGAAACCTGATTGTCCTGAGGCCACCAGGCTGGAGAGGCCACGTGTAGATATTCTGGTCTCCACCACCCATCTGAATGAGGTGCCAGACATGTGAATGAGGCTGTCTCGGACCTCCCAGACCAACCCATCCCTGCTGTGGAATACCAGCAAGCTCCTTCCTTTGACACTACAAGGAACAGAAGAATCACCCAGCCAAGCCATATCCAAATTTCAGACCCACAAAACCATGAAAGATAATAGCACGGTTTCTGTTTTAAGACACTAAGTTGAGGAATCATTTGTTCATTACCCTGCAATGCCCTGGAAATGCAGCACAGGCCTGCTGGAGGGACAACACTGGTGTTCTGCAGCTCAGAGAAAAGAGCAATGCCCCACAGACTTTTCAAGAGTTCAGGGCTTCCTCAACTCTGACTTGATATCTTGGCTTAGGTGTACTCTGCCCCTACATTCTGGGTCTCTGGTACCATCTAAATGATTCAATGTTGATATCCCTAGGGGCGCCTGGGTGGCTCAGTCAGTTGAGCGTCTGGGACTCTTGGTTTCGGCTCAGGTCATTATCTCAGGGTCATGGGATTGAGCCCCACGTGGAGCTCCCCGTTCATGGAGTCTGCTTGAAATTCTCTCTCTCACTCTCCCTCTGCCCCTTTCCCCCCTTGTGCACTCTTTCTAAATAAATGGATAAAACCTTTAAAAATTTTTATATTGATATCCCTAAACCTGCTGCCTCTTTCCTCATTTAAATACAACTCCAAGCCTTGGACCCTAATATCAAAGTGGCATCTCTGTGTCTTTTTCCCAGCCCTCTTAAAAGTTTATGTCTACCCAAAGAGGTTTGAGAGTATCTGGGGGAGGAGGCATTATGTCAACACATGCATAATGTTTAATGCATTATAATCTCACTGCCTACACAAGGGAAGGAGAAAAGAGCTGTTCAAAGGCCATCACAGGATGAAAATGCAATAATTGGGAACTAGCAGGGATTCTGAGACATAAAACGGTAGTTACTGCCTTTTATGCTTCTGTTTGTCACATTTAATAATAAGAATATTTTACATTTGTATAATGCCTTACAGTTGAAAGAGCAGTCTTACATACATTAGTTCATATTCTACAAACCTTCCATGTGTGATCTCACCTACAGCTATGGCTTCAAGACATGTCACCTCCATGGAGACAACTCTCAAATTACCCAAATCTCTCTCTCTCTCTCTCTACTTCTAACTGCCTCCTAGACTTTTCCACAGAAATATTCTGAAGGCAGCTCAAATTTATTATTTCAATACCCAATCCACTTTCTCCACAACTCCACCAACATACACACACACACACACACACACACACACACCATTTCCTCCATCTTTGCTCCTCCATCAGAGAGTGGTTTCGTTGTCCTCCCAGACTACAAAGTCTGAAGTCATCTTTCCATCTTCTTCTCCTCAAAGTCAACTTGTCATCAGGTCTCATGAGTTCTATCCGCTCCCCCTCCCCACCTCCAGAGGCCACCACCAGTTTCCGCCCTCCTCACCCATCTAATTCAGGGTCTGCAAACTACTACAGTCCTGGGCCACATCCAACCCACTACCTGTGTTTATAAATAAAGTTTTATTGGCATGTAGTGAAGCTCATTTATTTGCATATCCTCAAAGGCTGATTTTAGAGCACCGCAGCAGAGTTGAGTTGTTAGAACAGAGGCCATGTGGCCTGCAAAGCCTAAAATCTGGCCCTTTCCAAAAACAGGTATCGATAGCCTCCTACTGCCTAAATCTGAAAGAGAAGAGACACTCTCCAACTTTTACCTGCATGGGGGTATTTTTTTTTTTGTCACCAAGCAGAATATGCCAACCGTTCTGCCTTCATAGTCCCTGCTGTGTGCCTTGTTTGCAGAGTTTGTATTGTTGATTGATCACAAACAGTGTCTGTTATTTAAAACTGACTTCCTATAAATGAGCTTTGTCCCCAGTGGCCTTGTTAACTGAGCATTTACCTGGAATTCTGCACAGTGCATCACAGGTTCCTCAAGACCAACTCTAGACGCCCAGCTGGATGTCCACAGCCGCAGTTGGAGGATCTCAAGACCCAGTTGTTTCCTTGTTGCTGTTGGGTTTTCATTATTTACTTTATATTCTTTGACATTCCAAAGCTCTTTAAAACATAGTCCTATCTTAATTACATTTGGGGTTATGGAATAAATAAAAAGAGCAATTTTGGGGACACCTGGGTGGCTCAGTGGGTTAAGCGTCTGCCTTCGGCTCAGGTCATGATCCCAGGGTCCTGGGATCGAGCCCCACATCGGGCTCCTTGCTCAGTGGGGAGCCTGCTTCTCCCTCTGCCTCTGCAGCTCCCCCTGCTTGTGCTCTCGCTCTCTCCCTCTCTGACAAATAAATAAATAAAATCTTTAAAAAAAAAAAAGCAATTTTGACTTCCACCCATGCTTGCTCCAAAAGACAACAGTGGCAGCTTCTCTACAGGTCCAATGCAACTGGTTGAAAAGAGAAATGATCTCTGTATTTGTTGTTTATTGCTATAGAAATGATCACAGACTTAGTGGCTTCAAAAAGACAATGCATGTGTATCATGTCACAGCTCTGTAGGTTAGAGTCAGCACAGTGAGCCTGGATTCGTGGCTCAGGTCTCACAAGGCTGACATTCAAAGCGTCTGCCAGGGCTGTGGTTCTCCTCTGAGGCTTGCGGTCCTCTTCCAAATTCACCAGAAGTTGGCAGAATTCATTTCCTTGCAGTTGTCAGATTGAAGTCCCCTTTTCCTGCCAGTTGTTGGCTGGGGACCACGTGGGGCTCCTAGGGGCCACCCAAAATTCCTTGCCATGTGACCCCCATAGGCAATTCACGTGGGTGTCTGCTTTCTTCCAAGCCAGCCAATGTGTGCGTCTTTCTGACATTCTCTTCTGCAATCATGGGGAAAGAATTCTCTTCTTCTAATTAGAGGGCTCATGTGCTTAGGTCAGGTCCACCTGGATAATCTTAAGTCAACTGACTTGAGACTGTAACGGCATGTGCAAAATCCCTTCACAACACCATCTAGGTTACTGTTTGAGTGAGCAACTGGGAGAAGGTGCACATGCTCCAGGGCTTCAGAATCTTAGGGGGCCATCTTGGAATTTTGCCTACTGAAATTTCTTTCTCAATAATACCCAACACTGATCTAATGAACCATTCAATGACTTTTACTGTGTTTTATAAAGCTTATTCATCCCGTCAGTGATTTGGGTTGGAGGTGGGGGAGTCAAATTATGAGAAACTTCGGAAGTTTTCAAAAGTCCTTCCAAGTCTCCCTTTTAAGTGAAGGCTAAGTTTATAGAGGTGCTTCATGTTTTTGTTTTTGTTTTGTCTTGCAGTCACCAGATATTTATAGCACTAACTTCAAACATCTCTCTATGAGAACTACTTCCAAAAAACCCAAAAGACTAGGATACATTTAGCTTTATTATAGGAAAAACCTCTCTCAATATTTTCCATATTATTTTATTTCATCTTCGGGTCTCTTGTTTTGTGTTTTTTTTTTTCCTATTTGGGGGGGTGTTTAATGGAATGGAGGAATGGAAAGTAGAAAGTGTCTGGAAAATTAATATAAACTTCTTTCCTGCTTCTAAATGTTTAATAATTCCTTAGCCAGGAAACATATTTTTTTTCAATCTTGCAATTTCTTTTTCTGTAGTTCTCTTTATAATTGGCTAAATGTACTGCCAACACTTTTCTTATTTTTTTAACTTTTGTCTGAAATATTTAAGCCTCTATGTTCTCTCTCATACATTCTCTCTTATAAGGAATCTTATTTTGAAAATCAGCATGTAATCACCTAAAATGTGTTTTTCAAATTTGACTTAATATAGAGACCTCTTTTAAAGGAGAAATATGCTTGCAGACTCCAGTGTTGTCTCATTATTTCTATTATAATATTACTTAAATAGTCACAAACATAAAACCAAAAATAAACTCCTTATGCTGATCACTCTTATTCAACTATAAAACTAAAACTAATTTATAAATTAAATGCAAACAAAACTAGAGAGTCAATAAAATTCAAATGATCAGTATTAATTTAATATGTTGAATTACATTGCTTTGCTAAAACTAAATCACCATTGTTGAGTTTAATAGCAGAAAGATGTAGCCTTAGCTGCAATTCTATATTTAATCTGTTTTTGTACTTTAACTTCCATGCAGAGAATATCTCTTTACATAAGAAGAGCATGCAAACATAATTAATAACTTCATGGCTTTGCTTGCTAGTTGGAGATAATCAGACCATACATGTAAATAAAACTCTTCCAGTGAGCAATCTTCAAATGCCACTTTTAATTAGGTGTAATGACACCTATGTCAACCTGTTTCCCAGGTAGAAGGAACCACAGATGCATAGGTGCTAAGACGGAAAACTGCTTAGGGAAGGGGCTCAGAGGACAGCCAGGAGGCCAGTGCCACATGACAACAGAGATGGAAGTGAAGACTGGTAGATGAAGCCAGAGAGTTAACTAGAGGCCTGCCATTTAGGACCTTGTAGGTCACAGTAAAAACTTTGAATTTTATTCTGAGTGAGATGGAAAGGCATTCAGAGGCTTCGAGCAAAGGAAAGACAGAATCTGAATGCCTAAAACTAATGTTAGGCTGTGTGTCAACTATACTTCAATAAAAAAATTAAAAATTAAAGACACAATTTGACTTAGGTTTTTACAGACTCAACGTAGCCACCGTTTGAAGAGGGGGCAATAGAGAAAGTAAGAGATGATGGCGTCTTGGATCAGGTGCAGTGATAAAGGGGCAAAGAACTATTTGGATTGGGGTGTAGTCTGAAAATAGGGCTAAGAGGATTTGCTGCAGAATTGGATGTGGGGATGACACATCCAAACAACTGGAGGAAAGGTGTTGCCATTCACCGAGGTGGTAAATATTGAGGGAAAAGCTGGTTTGGGTGGGAATGAGAATCAGAAGTTCAGTTTTAGACATGCTAGCTAAGTTGGAGATGCCTCTTGGACATTCAGTATTTGACTACATAAGGGGCTTAGAGCAATACCTGGTATATAGAAAACATTCGATCCATTTCACTGTTATTACTCAAGTGGAGATACCAAATAAGCAGTTGGACATATGAGTCTGGGAGAAAATTCTGGTATTAAAAGTTACCAGACTGGATGAAATCACTTAGCAACTATCTATAGAAAAAGACGGAAATAAGTTTGAGGACTCAGCCCCGAAGCTGTCAAAAGTTAGAGGTTGGACAGAGTAGGAGGATCCAGAACAGAAGCTTGAAGGGGAGCAGATGTTGGGGAAGGTCATTGAGAAGACACAACTGCCGATTGACCCGTGAGCTAAACCCAGGCACTCGGAGTCCCTCCCCTGTCCTGGGAACGTGGGTTCTGCTTGCCTTTCCTGCTCCCAGAGGCTGCTCCAAGGACAGAGCCTTGAGATCATGATGTGTTGAGAACACCTGCATGGTATATGTCACCGAACACAGCAAAGGCCTCTCTCTACAAATTCTTAAGATTTCGCAGGCGAGTGCAGGGATCCACTTGTCTTGCTGCTGCCCAAGCAAGCCTCATATGTTAAGTTCCCTTTGCTTCTTAAAAGTGCCACCTACCAACCTAGAGCAGCTTGCCTCTTTCTTCACTCTCTCCCTGCCCTCCACGTTTGGGGGCCAGTTTCAGATTACACCCAGGAAGTTCCCAAGAAGATTGCAAACCAACAGCAGCCAGTGAGATAAGAAGGGAACCAGGAGATGATGGTATCCCCGTAATCAAGTGAGGAAAGTGTCTCAAGGAAAGAAGGGTCACCCATGCCCAATCCTGCAAATGAGCCAAGTGAGCGAACCTGGAGCTACTAGAGACCTTGACAAATGCAGTATCAGTGAAATAGTAAGAGTCTTAGACAAGGTTTGAGAAAGAATGAGGAGAAAACTAAAGAAGTGGGGAAAAGGGGGGAGTCAGAAGGTAGAGACAACTCTTTTGATGAGTTTTTCTATAAAGGGGAGCAGAAAAGGGGTGGCAGCTGATGAGTGATGTGGGTCAAGGCAGGGCACTCTCTAGATGGAACATGGTGCCCATGTATTTTTATGTTAAAGGGAATGATCCAGTGCAGAGAGGGAAAATGGCAGAGAGAAAGGCGAAAATTGTAAAAGGGATGCCCTTTAAGTAGGAAACAATGAATGGAACCCAGTGCAGGGAGAAATTGGACTTAGATATATCAACAATTAAGATGGCGGAGGAGTAGGAGACCTGGATTTCAACTGGTCCCAGGAATTCAGCTGGATAGGGATCAAACCATTCTGAACACCTACAAACTCAACAGGAGATGGAAGAAAAGAATAGCACAACTCTCTGAACAGAAAAGCGACCACTTTCTGGAAGGTAGGACGTGCAGAGAAGTGAATCTGAGGTGATATTCGGGAAGATAGACGGCGGGGGAGGGGGCCTCTGTCTGCCACTTCTGGCAAGTGATAGAGCCGCGGAGCACAAAATCAG
Source organism: Phoca vitulina (assembly GCF_004348235.1). Lineage (NCBI taxonomy): Eukaryota > Metazoa > Chordata > Mammalia > Carnivora > Phocidae > Phoca > Phoca vitulina. The sequence goes on along the minus strand of NW_022589738.1, from coordinate 14,900,763 downwards.
AACTTTTAGAAGTCGGTTCCGCTGAGAGACATCGCTCCAGTGGCTAAGCAGGAGGTGGAACCCTCGCAGGACAGTGTGGTCTCAGGACCCTCGGGGTCACAGAAAGACTGAGGGTGCCTGAGTGCAGCAGAGCTCCCAGGGATCGGAGCGGGGAAGCCGGCTGCAGAGACGGAGCCGAGGCACAGGCTCTCAGCTCGGGGTTGCCATAAACCATGATCCGCGGCACAGTCGGGCCACTGCTCCTCCAGCAGGGACCCAACAAGCGGCAGATCCGGGGAGACTCCCCTTCCTCCCCTGGGAGGAGTGGCGCGGGAGTGCACCACAGGGATCTGCTAGGTTTGGAGACTCCACATGGGGTCAGGTGCCAGAGATAGAAACGCGCGGTCACAGGCCGGGTGAGCACGGAGTACAGCCGGAGACCGGAGAGATGGGAATGACTGACTGCTTTTCTCTGGGGGCGCACTGAGGAGTGGGGCCCCGAGTTCTCGGCTCCTCCGGGGCAGAGATTGGGAGGCTGCCATTTTCACTCTCGGCCTCCAAAGACGAACAGAAAGCTTGCAGGGAACAAAAGCTCCCGAGAGCAAACCCGAGCAGATTACTTAGCCCAGACCGGCAAGGGCGGGGCAATTCCGCCTCCAGCAAAGACATTTGGGAACCATGGCAACAGGCCCCTCCCCCAGAAGATCAGCGAGAGCAGCCAGCCAAGACCAAGTTTACCAATCAATGAGAACGGCAGAACTCCAGCACCAGGGGACAGCACATAGAATTCATGGCTTTTTTACCATGATTCTTTAGTCTTTCAAAGATGATTTTTTTTTAACTTTTTTTTTTTGAAATTTTCTTTTTCCCTTTTTCAACCAACATCTTATCAATCCCTTTTTTAAAAAATATTTTTTTATTTTTCATTTGTAGAGTCATATTCTATCCCTTCATAGTAGTTACCCTTATTTTTGGTATATATATATAAGTTGTTCTCTCTTTAAAATTTTGAGATACAGTTTCTTCTAACAGATCAAAATATACCCTAAATCTCTAGTGTATGGCTTTGTTCTAGTCTCCTGCCTGATCACATTCTCTCCCCCCTTTTTTTTAAATCCTCTTCTTTCTTTTTTCAACAAACTTCTTATCAATTCCTTTTATAAAATCTTTTATAATTTTCATCTTTACAGTCATATTCCTTCCCTTCATCGTATTAACCCTTATTTTTGTACATATATAAGTTTTTCTTTCTTTAAAATTTTGGGAGGCACTTTCTTCTAACAGACCAAAATACGCCCAAAATCTAGTGTGTGGCACTGGTTTATGCACCAGCCTGATCATATTTGATCATATTCTGTTTTTGTTTTGTTTTGTTTTGTTTTTGTTTGTTTTTATCTTTTCTTTTTCTTTTTCTTTTTTCTTTCTTTCCCTTTCTTTTCCCCCGATTTCAGGTCTTTTCTGATTTGTTTAGTTATATTTTCTGGGGACGTTGTTACCTGGTTAGCATTTTGTTCTCTCATTCCTATATTCTCCTCTGGACAAAATGACAAGATGGAAAAAGTCACCTCAACAAAAAGAACAAGAGGCAGTACCGACGGCCAGGGACCTTATCAATACGGACATTAGTATGATGTCGGAACTAGAGTTCAGAATGATGATTTTAAAGATACTAGCTGGGCTTGAAAAAAGCATGGAAATTATTAGAGAAACCCTTTCTGGAGAAATAAAAGAACTAAAATCTAACCAAGTCAAAATCAAAAAGGCTATTAATGAGGTGCAATCAAAAATGGAGGCTCTAACTGCTAGGATAAATGAGGCAGAAGAAAGAATCAGTGAGATAGAAGACCAAATGATGGAAAATAAAGAAGCTGAGAAAAAGAGAGATAAACAACTACTGGATCATGAGGGCAGAATTCAAGAGATAAGCAATACCATAAGATGAAACAACATTAGAATAATTGGGATCCCAGAAGAAGAAGAAAGAGAGCGAGGGGCAAAAGGTATATTGGAGCAAATTATAGCAGAGAACTTCCCTAATTTGGGGAAGGAAACAGGCATCAAAATCCAGGAGGCACAGAGAACCCCTCTCAAAATCAATAAAAATAGGTCAACACCCCGACATCTAATAGTAAAACTTACGAGTCTCAGAGACAAAGAGAAAATCCTGAAAGCAGCTTGGGAGAAGAGGTCTGTAACCTACAATGGTAGAAACATTAGATTGGCAACAGACTTATCCACAGAGACCTGGCAGGCCTGAAAGGACTGGCATGATATATTCAGAGCACTAAATGAGAAAAATATGCAGCCAAGAATACTATATCCAGCTGGACTGTCATTGAAAATAGAAGGAGAGATAAAAAGCTTCCAGGACAAACAAAAACTAAAGGAATTTGCAAACACAAAACCAGCCCTACAAGAAATCTTAAAAGGTGTCCTCTAAGCAAAGAGAGAGCCTAAAAGCAACATAGACCAGAAAGGAACACAGACAATATACAGTAACAGTCACCTTACAGGCAATACAATGGCACTAAATTCATATCTTTCAATAGTTACCCTGAATGTAAATGGGCTAAATGCCCCAATCAAAAGACACAGGCTATCAGATTGGATAAAAAAAAACAATATGCTATCTGCAAGAGACTCATTTTAGACCCAAAGACACCCCCAGATTGAAAGTGAGGGGGTTGAAAACCATTTACCATGCTCATGGACACCAAAAGAAAGATGGGATGGAGCATTTACCATGCTCATGGACACCAAAAGAAAGATGTAATAAGAGAAGAGGAAGGACACTATATCATACTTAAAGGGTCTATCCAACAAGAAGATCTAACAATTGTAAATATCTATGCCCCTAACATGGGAGCAGCCAATTATATAAGGCAATTAATAAAAGCAAAGAAACACATCGACAGCAATACAATAATAGTGGGGGACTTTAACAGCACCCCTCACTGAAATGGACAGATCATCTAAGCAAAAGATCAACAAGGAAATAAAGACTTTAAGTCACGTACTGGACCAAATGGACTTCACAGATATATTCAGAACATTCCATCCCAAAGCAACAGAATACACATTCTTCTCTAGTGCCTATGGAACATTCTCCAGAATAGATCACATCCTAGGTCACAAATCAGGTCTCAACCAGTACCAAAAGAGTGGGATCATTCCCTGCATATTTTCAGACCACAATGCTTTGAAACTAGAACTCAATCACAAGAGGAAAGTCAGAAAGAACTCAAATACATGGAGGCTAAAGAGCATCCTACTAAAGAATGAATGGGTCAACCAGGAAATTAAAGAAGAATTTAAAAAATTCATGGAAACCAATGAAAATGAAAACACAACTGTTCAAAATCTTTGGGATACAGCAAAGGCAGTCCTAAGAGGAAAGTATATAGCAATACAAGCCTTTCTCAAGAAACAAGAAAGGTCTCAAATACACAACCTAACCCTACACCTAAAGGACCTGGAGAAAGAACAGCAAATAAAGCCTAAACCCAGCAGGAGAAGAGAAATAATAAAGATCAGAGCAGAAAACAATGAAATAGAAACCAAAAGAACAGTGGAACAGATCAATGAAACTAGGAGCTGGCTCTTTGAAAGAATTAACAAGATTGATAAACCCCTGGCCAGACTTATCAAAAAGAAAAGAGAAATGACCCAAATCAACAAAATCATGAATGAAAGAGGAGAGATCACAACCAACACCAAAGAAATACAAACAATTATAAGAACATATTATGAGCAACTATATGCCAGCAAATTAGATAATCTGCAAGAAATGGATGCATTCCTAGAGATGTATCAACTACCAAAACTGAACCAGGAAGAAATAGAAAACCTGAACAGACCCAGAACCACTAAAGAAATTGGAGCACTCATCAAAAATCTCCCAAAAAACAAACGCCCAGGGCCAGAGCCTGCCCAGGGGAATTCTACCAAACATTTAAAGAAGAATTAATACCTATTCTTCTGAAACTGTTCCAAAAAATAGAAATGGAAGGAAAACTTCCAAACTAGTTTTATGAGGCCACCATTACCTTGATCCCCAAACCAGACAAAGACCCCATCAAAAAGGAGAATTACAGACCAATATCCCTGATGAACATGGATGCAAAAATTCTCACCAAAATACTAGCCAATAGGATCCAACAGTACATTAAAAGGATTATTCACTACGACCAAGTGGGATTTATCCCTGGGCTGCAAGGTTGGTTCAACATCTGCAAATCAACGTAATACAATACATTAATAAAAGAAAGAACAAGAAACATGATCCTCTCAATAAATGCAGAAAAAGCATTTGACAAAGTACAGCATCCTTTCTTGATCAAAACTCTTCAGAGTATAGGGGTAGAGGGTACATACCTCAATATCATAAAAGCCATCTATGAAAAACCCACAGCAAATATCATTCTCAATGGGGAAAAACTGAGAGCTTCCCCCTAAGGTCAGGAACACGGCAGGGATGTCCACTATCACCACTGCTATTCAACATAGTATTAGAAGTCCTAGCCACAGCAATCAGACAACAAAAAGAAATAAAAGGCATCCAAATCAGCAAAGAAGAAGTCAAACTCTCACTCTTTGCAGATGATATGATACTTTATGTGGAAAACCCAAAAGACTCCACCCCAAAACTGCTAGAACTCATATAAGAATTCAGTAAAGTGGCAGGATATAAAATCAATGCCCAGAAATCAGTGGCATTCCTATACACCAACAACAAGACAGAAGAAAGAGAAATTAAGGAGTCTATCCCATTTACAATTGCACCCAAAACCATAAGATACCTAGGAATAAATCTAACCAAAGAGGAAAGAATCTGTACTCAGAAAACTATAGGACGCTCATGAAAGAAATTGAGGAAGACACAAAGAAATGGAAAAACATTCCATGCTCATGGATTGGAAGAACAAATACTGTGAGGATGTCAATGCTGCCTAGAGCAATCTACACATTCAATGCAATCCCCATCAAAATACCATCCACTTTTTTGAAAGAAATGGAACAAATAATTCTAAAATTTGTATGGAACCAGAAAAGACCCCAAATAGCCAGAGGAATGTTGAAAAAGAAAAGCAAAGCTGGAGGCATCACAATTCCAGACTTCCAGCTCTATTACAAAGCTGTCATCATCAAGACAGTATGGTACTGGCACAAAAACAGACACATAGATCAATGGAACAGAATAGCGAGCCCAGAAATGGACCCTCAACTCTATGGTCAACTAATCTTCGACAAAGCTGGAAAGAATGTCCAATGGAAAAAAGACAGTCTCTTCAACAAATGGTGTTGGGAAAATTGGACAGCCACATGCAGAAGAATGAAACTGGACCATTTCCTTACACCACACACAAAAATAGACTCCAAATGGTTGAAAGACCTCAATGTGAGACAGGAGTCCATCAAAATCCTAAAGGAGAACACAGGCAGCAACCTCTTCGACCTCAGCCGCAGCAACTTCTTCCTAGAAACATCGCCAAAGGCAAGGGAAGCAAGGGCAAAAATGAACTATTGGGACCTCATCAAGATAAAAAGCTTTTGCACAGCAAAAGAAACAGTCAACAAAACCAAAAGACAACTGACAGAATGGGAGAAGATATATGCAAATGACATATCAGATAAAGGGCTAGTATCTAAAATTTATAAAGAACTTCTTAAACTCAACACCCAAAGAACAAATGATCCAATCAAGAAATGGGCAGAAGACATGAACAGACATTTTTCCAAAGAAGACATCCAAATGGCCAACAGACACATGAAAAAGTGCTCAACATCGCTCGGCATCAGGGAAATCCAAATCAAAACCTCAATGAGATATCACCTCACACCAGTCAGAGGGCTAAAATTAACAAGTCAGGAAACAACAGATGTTGGCGGGGATGTAGAGAAAGGGGAACCCTCCTACACTGTTGGTGGGAATGCAAGCTGGTGCAGCCACTCTGGAAAACAGTATGGAGGTTCTTCAAAAAGTTGCAAATAGAGCTACCATACAATCCAGCAATTGCACTACTGGGTATTTACCCCAAAGATACAAATGTCGGGATCCGAAGGGGTACGTGCACCCCAATGTTTATAGAAGCAATGTCCACAATAGCCAAACTGTGGAAAGAGCCAAGATGTCCATCAACAGATGAATGGATAAAGAAGAAGTGGTATATATACACAATGGAATATTATGCAGCCATCAAAAGGAATGAGATCTTGCCATTTGCAATGACGTGGATAGAACTGGAGAGTGTTATGCTGAGCAAAATAAGTCAATCAGAGAAAGACATGTATCATATGACCTCACTGATATGAGGAATTCTTAATCTCAGGAAACAAACTGAGGGTTGCTGGAGTGGTGGGGGGTGGGAGGGATGGGGTGGCTGGGTGATAGACATTAGGGAGGGTATGTGCTATGGTGAGTGCTGTGAATTGTGCAAGACTATTGAATCACAGATCTGTACCTCTGAAACAAATAATATATTATATGTAAAAAAAAAAAAAAAGAAGAAGATAGCAGGAGGGGAAGAATGGAGGGGGGGCATCAGAGGGGGAGATGAACCATGAGAGACGATGGACTCTGAAAAACAAACTGAGGGTTCTAGAGGGGAGGGGGGTGGGAGGATGGTGATGGGTATTAAAGAGAGTACGTTCTGCATGGAGCACTGGCTGTTATACGCAAACAATGAATCATGGAACACTACATCAAAAACTAATGATGTAATGCATGGTGATTAACATAATAATTTAAAAAAAAGAAATGTCAACAATTCACCTTGTAGCAAAAGGATAAGTTTGTGGGTACATTGCTATATAGGTGGAAGAAAAATATGGAAGTTCTCTAATTGTTTATATTTCCTCAAGTAAGTCACAAGGTTATCAGTCAACAGTGAAGATGGGGAAACTTTTGGAGGAACAAGATGAAGGTATGAAATAGGGAAATGTAGTAGGACTGTGGGCAGAACTAAAGCTCACTTGAAGTTGGTGGTGATGTATTTAAAGTGAGACTATTCAGCTTGGTTCTTGGTTTCTTTCCAGCCTCAATCAGCTGCTCAGCTGCAGACCTGGAGAGTTGGCCCCAACTAGGTAGAGTGGATGTGGTGCTGCACTGCCCAGATACCCCCTTCAGGCCTGAGACACCCTTTCTCCCAGTGTTGGGGGCCAACAACAATCAGCTGAATCACTTTCCAGGAATTGCCCTCAGCTGAAGAGAGCTGCCTCACCCCATTCCCAGGGCTTCCCACATTTAGTGGCTGGTCAAAGGAAGGGTTAAAAAAAAGAGCCCAGTCACCTTATCTCAAAGTGAAATGGTTCTAAAGGATCATCTCAGCTCTTCATCATATTCCATAGGATCAGTTGAAACCTCTCCTGCCAGTGCACCTCAATTCAACTTCTTCTGCCCAATCCTGCTTCACTCCTCCTATGTGATATTCCCCAAAGCACTCCCCTACAAACCTCTTACAAGCAAATCTGAGTCTATTTCCTAGAGATCCTGACCTCAAACATAAGGGATGCAATTTCACCAAGTCATTGTGACGGAGGAAGAGAGGGGTAAAGGAATTGAAGGCTTAAGGAAAAGGAAGATGGTGATCATATGCCATGAATTCTAATTAAGGTTTGTAAGGATATATAAGGAGGTGAAAACAGGGTATGGGCTTTGGAGGTCCTGGTGGTGTCACAGAGTTGTTGGAGTGGGTGTATTTGAAGAAGCTAAAAACATAAGAGGTAGTAGTTAAAGAGCAAGACGCTTGAGACTGAGAGCTTAAAGAGGGTAAAGCCATTGAATATGACCATGACAAAATGTGGTAAGATAGAGTGGAGGGTATAATAAAAATTTATGGGATCTCAGCCCTGAAGCAAATCTTGTCTTATCTAGTCTAACCTAGATAGCAGTTATAGTCTATAGGTCTAATCTTATATTTAATCTAATCGAGTCTAATCTTTATATTTATCTAGTCTTTACCATTCTCCAGGTGAGGGAAGTAAAACCCAAAAAGCATCTATAACTTTTCCAAGGTCACACAATTACTCTGAGATAAGAGCCCAGGTCCACTGACTTCTAGTGATAAGGGGTAGATTCCTCTCCCTATAATCAACAAAGGACAACAATGGCTACATTCTATTTCCCCAAGACCTAGATGATAATGTTCTGCTATATTTTTTTCATTTTTATTCCAGGTGCTCACCTACTGGTACAATCTCTGGGAAGGAAAAAAAGATAGTTTAATGAAACGATTGTCTCTGCCTATGGAACTCACATGTAACACCCCACAATGCCTAAAATATACCCCAATTCATATCTACAAGTATCTTTTTCAAAGCATTTCCATATATATTTAATATTTATTGTTACATCTTATATTATTATTTACAGTATATTCTACATATATTATTATATTTATTATATATTAATATATTTAGTATTTATTATATTCAACTAAGCCTCTTAATTATTTGATGTGATGTGTCTCCATTTGCTGTCTGTACCTATTTACCTTTTTTCTTCTGTGTATAGTGGTGATTCAATCCATCATTGTCAGGAAAAACACTGTGTTACATAAGCTCAACTTCCAGATTACCAAAACATAATAATTCTTTGAGAAACAAGGCTTTGATGGAAATATTTTTTAAAAGCACAATGATCTTCCCTACCTTCTAAAAGAGACACTAGACAGAATTTAATCTTTTCATGACTGAAACCTGCCATAGCAACATCACATAGAGCAACAGAGTGATGCCCTCATTACTAATTGGCCCTATCCTATTGGTAGTTGGGCCTACTTCTATTGCCCATGTCCTTGGAGGCCTGCAATCTTTTTTTTCCTGGTACCAGGGTGCAGCCCCTTCTTGCTGACCACTGATATCACCTTATAGTTGGTTATTTCTAATCACCCATGTGCAAGAAAACCATGTAACCAAGTGTGCTAAAAAATAAAATAGCCTTGACTACCCTGGCTTTGTGATAACTATTTCAACCACATGGGGACACAGTTAGTATAATTCCAAGGTGAAAGCTGAAATGTTTCAGAAAGGAAACCTCTCATAAGTTGGCACTTACAAGTGTTTGCCATACAGGGAGTCAAATATCATACTTGACTTGTAGCAAAGTGGCTCCATCAATGATTATCTGATAAACCGGTGTGTTATCTATCATGGCTGGACATCTGACATATGAGTGATCATTAAATCTACTCGATTTTTTAAAAAATTGCTCAACTGGGATCACTCAAAATCTATACCTTAACATTAAAAATCTTTTTAGATTATTCTTTTTATCTTGTTAGTTCCAGGAGAAAATACCTGAGTAAAAACTCCCTCTGTTCCAATTGCCACATCTCATCTACTGGAGACTTAAGGAGCCTTAAATATCAACCTTAAATAACATTCCAACTCCTCTATTTCAAAAATGAGGAAATTGAAGCCCAGAGTAGTGTGATGGCTTATCCAAGGTCACACAGCAAAGTGTCACAGATAAGACTAGAACCCATTGGCTTCTGGATCAACACCCACATTCTTCCATTGCTTATGCATTTGACCTCTCATCTCTTGGACCACATGACTTCAGAGAGTGGTTCTCAAACTTTAGCATGAGACAGAATCACCTGGAGGGCATGTTAAACGTATAGATGGCTGGGCCCACCCCATCTAATCCGATGAGTCTTGGATGGGACTTGAGAACATTTCTAACAAGTTCCCAGGTGACTTTAATGTTGCTCATCCAGGCACCACACTTCAAGAATGCTCTTTTAAAAGGTAGAGAGCCGGGCCGCCTGGCTGGCTCAGTCGGTTTAGTGTCTGCCTTCAGCTTAGGTCATGATCCCAGGGTTCTGGGATCGAGTCCTGCACTGGGCTCCTTGCTCAGCCAGGAGCCTGCTTCTGCCTCTGCCTGCTGTTCCCCCTGCTTATGTTCTCACGCACTCTCTCTCTCTTTCTGGCAAATAAATAAATAAAATCTAAAAAAAAAAAATTGTAGAGAGTCAAGTGAAGTTTTGCTTTTATTCTAAAGTGTGACAACTGGAACAGAATGAATTTTTGCCAGGCACTTTCCCCTGGAATTACCAAAATGAAAAGAAAACTCTAGAAGGCTCTTTAATGTTAAGATACAGTGTTTGAGGTGATCCCAATTGAGTGCAATTCTTCAACTGAGTAGATTTAATTATCTCAGTAAATATCTAACCAGCATTTTTTTTTCTTACACAGCACTTCAATAATTAAGCATAATTCTCATTGGAAACAAAGAAAAGAATTAAACATAGTACTTGTTAATATTGATAAGACTGTTGTCCTATGAAAAAATTAAAGTAGGATTTCTATCTTATTTAAGGAAAGAAAGTGGTTTGATTATTTGGGTATTAAAAATAATCCCCAACTAAAACTGAGGGTAGATGGAGGGAGGTGGGCAGGGGATGGACTAATGGACTAAATGGGTGATGGGTATTAAGGAGGGCACTTGTTGTGATGAGCACTGGGTATCATATGTAAGTGATGAATCACTAAATTCTACTCCTGAAACCAATTTTACCATATATGTTAACTAACTAGAATTTAAATAAAAACTTGAAAAAAATAATCCCCAACTAAAGTATTCTTTACCTGACCAAGTAATAGATGCAACACTTCTGGAATAAAATTATTTGAAATCTTAGGGTATAAAATGGGGAGGAGGGTTGCTGCATAATTGTATGTATTTGCTTTTGAGAAGTCTAACAAGCAAATCTTCCAAAAACTCCTTCTTCCACTTGAGCCTATTTTATCCCTGGCCTCGACAAGTACTTCTCAAACTTTGGTACACATTCAAGTCACCTGGGGATCTTGGTAAAATGCAGATTCTAATTCAGTGGGTCTGAGGTGGAACCCAAGATTCTGCACTTCTAATAAGTTCCCAGATGAGGCCTATGCTGCTGGTGTACGGACTCCGCTTTAAGTACAAAGGGTTACACAGCTCTGCTATCGCAGGTCACCAAGGCTTGCTTTATGGCCACATTCTCTAGAACCCACTCCTCCCTCTTTTGTCTTTACTGCATCTGAACCACATCAGCCCAAACTCACCAGCAAGCCAGGAGCCACTGTGCCTTACCTACAGAAGGATGCAGGGCTTCTCAGTGCCAACCAATGAAACTTACAGAAGTATGTAATGATTCTCCAGGTGTGCCCTGGTTTGGCATCCCTTTGAGTTCCTTTTTGCAGCTCCTAGCTTTGGCCCTAGCCAGCAATCAGAGCCTCGTAAGTCCTTCCTATGTGATAATTTGTTTCCACCTCTACCCAAAGATATCCTCAGTGTATTTGCTCTCAGACAATAGATTATCTGTTTATACATTCCTTCTCTGGGTTCCCACACTCTTTCCCAAGTCATGACTCATGGTTTTGTTTAACAAGGCAAGAGCCTGGAGTCCCAGGTGTTTTTTCACTGGCCTAGCATGAGTGCTAGACTATTGTGGTGTGGGTCCCAACACCTCTCCTGGGCTTCTCTGGGAGTGCCAATGGCTATTGGTCATCCATCCAGTAGCTGTTGGCATCCATCCCACCTCAAACCCTTCAAGAATGATTGCCATCTCTCAACTCTTATTCTTCCTCTGCCCCTCCCAAATATTCACATTTCTGCAGAAGTAATTATCATAACCAGAAACAGTAATGATCAACATGACTGAGCATTAAACGTGTGCCAAGTACTTTGTAAGTATTATCTCAGATCTTCACAACTAACCTACAAAATAAGAACTATAATACCTTTTTAAAGACATGGAAACTCTGTCTCAGAGATTAACTTGCTCAGGGTTACACTGGCAAAATGGCAGAGCTAAGATTCAAACCCAGCTCTGCCTGATTGCAAAAGCATTGTGCTATACTGCTTTCCTCAAGGAATTTTGAGGAATATTTTCTTCAATGTAGACCCAAGGACATTTATGGCACTTTGGGTAGCCTGCACTGATACAGTCAGTTCTATCATCCTGACCATTTACTGACTAAGCAGGAAGGAGTAGAAAGTGGTTGGTCCAGACTCTGTAATTACAGTGCCCTCTCTCTCATGCCCACCAAGATACAGCTCACAAAGATCAGCCTGGTGGAGAAACAAGTTAGTGTGTACGGCATAAGCAAATAACTAGAAATTCGTTACTTAAAAATAGTAAAATTAAATCCTTCACATCATACAGAAATATAAGTTACAAGTCAATAAAAGACCTATAAATAAACCAACAAATACATATTTAAAATTACTATCAGAAAATGCAGAGTGATATCTTTGTAATCTAAGAGTAGGAAAGGCCTTCTTAAATAAGACTCAAAAAGCAGCAATGAGAAAAAAATCTATATATTTGACTACAGGCAAATTAGAAACATCTATATGGCAAAAGACATCATAAACAATTTTAAAAGACAATCAAGAGGATGGGGAAAAGTATTTGCAATAAATATAACAGTCAAACATTAATAAACCAGTGTAAGAAACTCTTGCAAATTAACCAGAAAAAGACAAACAACCCAAAAGAAAAAAATGGGCAAAAGATTAAAAAATGGTCACTCAACAGAAGATGAAATATTTTAAAAAAACAATAAATGTGAAAATATGTTCATCTTCACCAATCATCAGGAGCGAATAATTTTTTATGAGTTGCCATCTTTTGACCATAAGATTGGCAATGTTAAAACATCAATGTTGACAACATCAAACGTTGACCAGGTCCTCTGAATGGCACTCTGCCAGGATCTACTGAAATTGAAAATACACTCTACATACAGAGCGCATATGGTCTGATCAGCAATTCCACTTCCAGGCATCTCCCTTGGAGAAATATCTATACCCGTGCACAAGAAGACATGGACAATGATGCAGCATTGCTTGTGAAATAAAACAAACAAACAAACAAACAAAAGAAAAACCCCAAATGCCTATCACTGAATACACCCTATCAATAAAAAGTGGTATATATGCATGAGGAAATAATACACGAGCAGTGAAGAGTGAAACCATATGTATATATCCAAAGAGATCTCAAAAATTCTATTTTGAGTGAAAAAGTTAGCAGAACAATATTTCAAAATAAAAGATCCACATAAATTAACTCAAAATGGATCATAGTTCTAGATGTAGAATGCAAAATTGTAAAACTCCCAAAAGCTAACATAGGTGAAAATCTAGGTAACTTTGGGTATGGTGACAGTTTTTTAGATATAACACCAAGGGCACAATCAATGAAAGAAAAAACTGATAAGTTGAATTTTGTTAAAATTTAAAAACTTGTGCTGTGTGAAGGACACTGTGAAGGGAATGAAAAGATAAGCCACAAAGCAAGAGAAAATATTTGCAAGACACATCTGATAAAGGACTGCTATCCAAAATACACAAAGAACTCTTAAAACTCAACAATAAGAAGATGAACAACCTGATTAAAAAGTGGTCAAAAGACCTAAACAGACACCTCACCAAAGAAGATATACAGGTGGCAAATAAGCATACGAAAAAATGCTCCACATCATATGTCACTGAGGAATCGCAAATTAAAGCAACAATGAGCTACCACTGCACACCTATAAGAATAGCCAAAATCCAGAACACGGACAACGCCTAATGCTGGTGAGGACATCAGGAACAGGAACACTCACTCATTGCTGGTGGGGATGCAAAATGGTACAGCCACTTTGGAAGATAGTCTGGCAATTTCTTACAAAACTAAACATATTCTTACCATACAATCCAACAATTGTACCCCTTGGTATTTACCCATATGAGTTAAGGATGTGTGTGCATACAAAAATTTGCATACAGATGTTTATAGCAGCTTTATTCATAATCGCCAAAACTCTCCAGTAGATGAATGGTAATTAAATTGTGGTCCATCCAGACAACGGAATAGTATTCAACACTTAAAAGAAACCAGTAACCAAGCCATGAAAAGACACAGAGGAAACTTAAAGGCATTTTATTAAGTAAAAGAAGTCAATCAGAAAAGGCTACGTATTGTATGATTTCAACCATATAAAATTCTGGAAAAAGTAAAACCATGGAGATAGTAAAAAGATCAGTGGTTGCCAGGGGTTAAGGGAGAGGGAAAGATGAATAAAAGGAGCACAGAAGATTTTAAGGGCAGTGAAACTACTTTGTGTGATACTGTAATAGTTGATACCTTTCATTATACATTTGTCAAAACCCATAGAATGTACAACACCAAGAGCGAAGCCTGACATAAACTATGGACTTTAGTTGATAGCGATGCATCAATATAAGTTTATTGATTGGAACGAATGTATCACTCTGAGGCAGAATGTTGATAGAGGGGGAGGCTCTCCATGAGCGGGGGCAGAATGCATAAGGGAACTCTGTACATTCCAGTCAATTTTGCTGTGAACCAAAGACTGTTGTAAAAACTAAAGTCTATTTAAAAAAAATGAAAGTACCCATACACAGAAAATATCCTATATATTTATTTTTTTAAGTTTTTCAGGAAACACTTATTTAACATCAACTACGTATCAAACCCAGTCCCAGGTCCTGGGGATATGGTCGTAAACAAGACTATTAGATCCTCACAATGTCCTGTATTCGTGGGGCTTATATTCTAGTAGGAAAAAGCAGCATACAAACAAATATATGCAAAAAAATATCCAGCAGCACTAAACTGTAGACAAAAACAAAACAGGATGATATGTTCAAATGTAATTCCTTCGATTAGATGGTCAGAGAAGGCCTGAAGAGTTAATGACAAAAGGGTGCATCCACATGGAGCTGAGGACAGAGAGCAGCCCATTCAGGAGGAACAGCTGGTACCAAGGCCCTATTAGGGGGAGAGGAAGCTTAGTAGTTCAGAGAAACAAAGAGAAGGCCAGTGTGGCTGGAGCTCAGTGAGCAAGGGGAAGAGTAGTCACAATGAGGATAGAGAAATGGGCAGAGCCCAGATCATGTAGGGCCACTGGGGGCCATGTTAGAAAGTTATATTCTAAAGAAAAGGGGATGACACAGTGGGGAAGTGGCATGCCCTGAGTTATGTTTTAAAAATATCACTCTGTGGGGCACCTGGGTGGTTCAGTCGGTTAAGTGACCAACTCTTGGTTTCACCTTGGGTCATGATCTTGGGGTTGTGGGATCGAGCCCTGAGTCAGACTCCACATTTATGGCTGAGTCTGCTTGGGACTCTCCCTCTCCTTCTGCTCTCTCTCTCTCTCAAATAAATAAATAAATCTTTTAAAAATTAAAAAAAAAATTTTAAATAAAAATAAAAATATCACTCTGCATTGTGGAGGAAGAGCTCAAGAGGGACAAGATTAGAAGTTATGAGACCAGTTGTTAGGAGGGTGTTGCAAAAGTTGGAAGAAGATGGTGACTTGATCTGGTATGATAGTGGTGGGGTGCAGAGAGGGAAGAGGACTGGGGATCTGATTTAGAAATAAAGTCAACAGGATAGCTGATGACTACACATATAGATATGTAAAAGAAAATTGTTAATGGCCTGGAAATACAGGCAGCAAATGTATAATGGCAGCTACGTCTCAGGGTTGGGACTAGGGTAAAGGGAGTGAGGCACAAAATTTGAGGGGGAATCAAAAGACTCAGTCATCAAGATAAATCATATTTTAATGCAATAGTTTTTTTTTAAATCAAAATTGATGCAAGGACTATTTGCAACAACATGGATGGACGTAGTGTGTATTATGTTAACATTATGCTAAGTGAAAGAAGTCAGACAGAGAGAGACAAATACCATATGATCTCACTTATATGTGGAATCTAAAAAACAAAACAGAACAAACAAACAAGCCAAAAAAGCAGAAACAGACCCATAAATACAGAAAACAAACTGGTAGTTACCAGAGGGGAGGGGTAGGGGGGTAGAGAAAAAGGGGTGAAGGGGAGTGGGAGGTCCAGGCTTCTAGTTATGGAACGAATCAGTTGTGGGGTTGAAAGCCACAGTGTAGGGAATATAGCCAATGGTCTGGTACTAACGCTGTATGGTGACAGATGATAGCTACCCTTGTGGGGAGCACAGCATAAGACATAGACTTGTCAAATCACTATATTGTACACCTGAAACTAATGGAACATTGTGCATCAACTATACTTTAATTTAAAAAAAAAAATGATTTTCCCAGCCACGAAACAATGTAAGAAAATCCCTAAAAATTCTTTTTCCTTTTTGACCTGTGGATTCAAGTTATTGTTGAAACATAAAAATATTTTTAAAAATGAATGCAAAAATGCACAATGAACAAAATATCAAAATTTTAAATGCAGCAGGATCAGTGTTACTGATTTTTCCTTTTGCCTCAGGTTCCACTATGGCTTGGCACAGCCCAGTTACTGATCCTGTCTCTATTTAAAAATTTTGATATTTCATTCATCAAAACATCACTTTTTTGTCCTAGTTTTGAGTTCTACACATATTACATTAAAATACTATGTATCTTTAAAAAAATAAATAATGAAATGCTGTGCCTCTTGATTGCTGACTTTTCTCCAACCAGGGGGAAGTGCCTCACTTGCCCCCACCCTAGTCCAAATCCTGCTAGAGGCACAGGGGTGGGACTAGGAATTGAGATAGTCAAAGGAACTTCATTTGTAATGTCCTAACTCTTAGAAAATTATGATCATGTTACTTGAGTAATTTCTAAATATATACATAGAAGAAAGACGGGAATCAAATGTCTCAAAGTGTCACCAGTTTTCACTTCAGAGAAAAGGAGCTGGGGTTCTCAGCATCACTGTACTTTCTGGGATTGTGGTCGACTGCAGAGCATCACCAGATCTCCCCTTCAGGACAAGGCGCCTGTTCTCCCAGCTTCTGGAGTGTTGGCTGCTGATGGCTTACACACCTAGAGAGTCCCTCTCTAGGCATTTCTGTGTGCTAAGGGAGTAGCCTAATCCTAGGCTACTCCCATTCCCTGGGGAACAGGCTTCATCCATCACTAGTCAATATAGGGATACAACTTTCCTTAATTTGTTTCATTTTCCTTCATTTGACGTACCTCTGAAGGGCCAGCCCAACCTGGAGTTGCCCATGGCTTCAGCGGAGACCTCTGTTACTCCACTGCAACCCAGTTTCTCTGTCTCCCTAACCCTGTTTACCTCCTTCACAGGTGGTGTTCCCAGGGGGTGGCCTTCAATAAGCCTCCTGCATATGAATCTCCATCTCAGAGTCTGGTTTCAGGGGACCCAGCTAAGGCCCAGCTAATTTACCCAAATTTTTTTTAAAAAGTAAGGAAATTCATGGCCGCCAAACATGAGAGATTGAATTTTTTTACATTGGGAGTAAAGATTATCAGAAGGATTTTAGATGGTGTTCAGCCTAAAAAAGAGGCCAGTGGTGATTTATCCCATTCAGTGAGTATGATGATGAATACAGGGTTAAACAGATATGAGAAATGCTACCAGTGGCTGTTACTATGGAGGGCAGCTGTGGATCCCTTTCGACATGACCTAGAATGAAGGGCCCGGTGTGTCTCCGAGTTGAGTGTTTGCAGGAGGGAAACTGTCATTTGCCCACAATTATAGGAAAGGAGTTGGAAAGGGGTCAGCATTGCTCCACTCAATTTGAAAGACAGATTATCTTTTTAGCAGGAACAGCTGCCAATGTTAATTTTCAGTTAAATTAGATAGCCCGCCTCAGTTGACCATCTGTCAAAAAGAATCTCACAACTATTTAGAGGATGTGATACAAATCAAACCATGATACAACATACTAAATAGATATACTAAAAAGATTTCCAAGTTCCAGCCCACATATTTCAAATGACACTTGATACCAATTCCAATACAACCAAAAGATCTGAAGTTCATTATCATGAGTTTACTCATAACATTATCCCATTTTGTACTTCTGTAAAGTACCTTTGGTTCAAGGATCTCTAAGAGCTTTACAGGCCTTAATTAATTAGACCTCATATACCCCTGTGAAATTATCATTGTCTTAATTTAAGAGTGTCTAATTATCAGGTGAAAACTTGAAGTGGCTTATTGTATGTCTCAGCAACAAGTCAAAAGCTCAGAACGAAACTCAAGAGAGAGGAGATCTAAGACTTACACAAGAATCACTAAGTCTGGGGGAAACAAATCTTGAAACATGACTTCAGATTCGATTCCATCTCACTGATTTTGTAGCATTTCTCTCAGAAACATCAGTTATTTTACAAGAGTTTCATAAAATTGAAGGTGGAAATTAGAGGACAAAGAAGACAGGCATAAGAGTTATAAAGGAAGATTCCCTGCCTGGAATCCCCCTTCTTCTAGAAGCAGAAACCTGTGGAGAACCCATTTCATGTGGTTTCATGCCAATGGAAGGTTATGTACCCCCCGAGATTGGGCCGGGGACCCCTTCAACCCAGTCATAGTTGGTTCAGGAATGTGCACATGTCACCAATCAGGTAAACTGGCATTGTTTCTGGGGCATGGCTGCCAGACCAATGGCGGAAAGGCAGTCTCTCTGTTGGAGCTGCCTACCTGGTAAGACAGGAGTTTGAGGCCAGCAGTGGTCAGCCAATAAGCCTCCAACATGGAAAGAGCATGTCAGAAAGGCAGGAAAGGAAAGAGAGTAAACCAGGATAACCTCTTCTCTGTTCCTGTGCCTTTAGGCTGTTCTCTGAACTTATTAGTGATTTTTAAAAGATGATATCCAGATGGGTGGGTGGATGGATGGATGGATGGATGGATGGATGATAGATAAAGTGACCGACAGCCCATCAGAATGGTATGAAGATTACTTTAAATGGAAAACATCTGAACAAACAGCATCCACAGAGAGAAACCGTATCTAAACTTAAGCAGAGCTTCCCCAAAATACAGCCACCATTAACCCCCCTCCAAGGGTGTTTCCTGTTTGGGAGAAGACTGACCCTTAGTACCCAGGAGGTATGAATTCATCTGCCATAAATCTCCCTCTGGAGAAGCTTCCAGGTAGGAAGGAGACTGTCCATTAGCATCAGGATGAAAAAGACCAATAGAACCTTTCATACTTTCACACTGAAGCTCTAAGACACCCCCCCTTTTGTTAAACAGCCATATAAACCAATATCCCTGGCTGTTCAGGGAACCAAATCTTCTTGAGTGTTCCCCCATGCATGTGAAATCCCCTTCTTTTGTGAATCTATCTGTCGCCGCCAAGTACTTGAACATAAGTTGGCAGGAGAAAAGTTCTGCTCCCAACAAGAGATAATAGTGAGCAGTCCTTTGATATATTCCATGTATACGTAGCTTAAGCTGGCTTGAATTCAGCTTCTCTCTCTTATAGCTAATAACAGTGGCTAGGGCTGGGTGAGTAGCCTATCATGGGTCCCCTTGGATTAGAATGAAGGTAAACAGAGAGTACTCCTCTCACAACTTTCCTTCCTTCCTCTGGCAGCCAATTGTATCACACCACTTAAATCCCTGGGGCAAAATCATATCATTCACCGAGACAGTTCAACATTCATTCACAATTTTTTTAAAGGAAAAATGGAGATTTTTACCTTTATATGCATTTGTCCCCCATCAAAGAATCCCTCAGGCTTGTTCAGCATAGATAACACATGAGAGAAAAAAAAAAGCCAAGTAGATGTGAAGCATCCTAAGGTAGGGAAGAAGGGAGAATAGAAAGAAAAGCTGATCAGAGTGAGGAAGTGGCCCTTTCAAAAAGGAAGCATGGGAAAAAGCAGACCAAAAGTCCCAGGAGTGTTCTAATAATGACACATTCCTAATAATGCCACACTATGAGAGTAGGGAAGTCGGTTCATTTAAAAAAAAGTCAGTCAATTACCTTCAGGTTCAAAAAGTAAATGCATTCACAAGTCAAAGGACTTAGAAACCAGAAGATCATTAAATCAAGTGAATGTCATGATCTTTGTCTATTTAAGAAGCTGAGAAAATATATTGCTACTTTTATTCCACTTCTAAATATGATGGAAAATTCAGATTGATACTATGAGCCACTAGTTCACATTCAAACAGAATTCAGTGCTTAGTTATGTATTAAAACACAGCACAACCTTGTATGGAACCACAAAAGACCACAAATAGCCAAAGCAATCTTGAGAAAGAACAAAGCTGGAGGCATCATACTTCTTTATTTCAAACTATATTACAAAGCTATAGTATTCAAAACAATATGGTATTAGAATAAAAGCAGACACACAAATCAATAGAACAGGACAGAGGGCCCAGAAATAAACCCATGCATATTATGGTCCATTAATTTATGACAAAGGGGCCAAGAATACACAATGAGGAATGGACAGTCTCTTTAATAAATGGTGTTGGTCCATCCACGCATGGATAGACCTAGAGGGTATTATGCTAAATGAAATAAGTCAGACAGAGAAAGACAAATACCATATGATTTAGCTTATGTGTGGAATCTAAAAAACAAAACAAATAAATGAAAAATAGAAAGACTGGTAAATACAGAGAACAAACTGGTTGCCAGAGGGGAAGGAGGGGTGGGAAAATGGGCAAAATGTGAAGAGGGTTAAGAGGTACAAACTTCCAGTTACAAAATAAATAAGTCACAGAGAGATGAAAAGTCCAGAATAGGGAATATATTCAATAATATTGTCATAATGCTGTATGGGGACAGATGGTGACCACACTTATTGTGGTGAGTGCTGAGTAATGTATAGAATTATGTTCACACCTGAAACTAATATAACATTGTATGTCAACTATACTTCAATAATAACAATAAAATTTTTTAATTAGAAAAAATAATCACAGAAAATAATAAATGGTATTGGAAAAACTGGACAACTCATGCAAAAAAAAAAAAAATCAAACTGGACCCCTATCTTACACCAGTCACAAAAATCAACTCAAAATGGATTAAAGACTTGAACATAAAACCTTAAACCATAAAACTCTTAGTAGAAAACAGGGTAGTCTCCTTGACGTCTGAGTTAGCAATGATTTTTTAGATTTGGCAACAAAAGAAAAAATAAACAAGTGGGACTACATCAAACTGAAAAGCTTCTGCACAGCAAAGGGAAACCATCAACAAAATGAAAAAGCAACCTACCGAATGGGAGAAAATATTGTCAGATCACTTATCCAATATGGGGTCAATATCCAAAATATACAAGGAATTCATACAACTCAATAGCAAAAGAAGAAATAACCTAATTTTAAAATGGGCAAAGGACCTAAATAGACATTTTCCTGAAGAAGACATACAAATGGACAACAGGTACATGAAAAGGTGCTCAACATCACTAATCATCAGGGGAATGCAAACCACAATGAGATATCTCCTCACACCTGTTAGGATGGCTATTATAAAAAGGACTAGAGATGACAAATGCTGGCAACAACCTAAGTGTCTGTCGCTGGATGAGCCAATTTAAAAATATGGTGTATATATACAATGAAATATTATTCAGCCTTAGAAAAGAAGGAAATCCTGTCATTTGCAATAACATGGATGAACCTGGAGGGCATTACGCTAAATGAAATAAGCCAGACAGAGAAAGACAAATACTGCATCATATCACTTATATGCGAAATCTTAAAAAATAATAAAAAAAGCCAATTCATAGAAACCGAGAGTCAAAAAGTGGTTACTGAGGACTGGGGGGTGGGAGAATAGGGAGAGATTGCTAAGAGGGTACAAACTTAAAAGATGAGTAAGTTCTAAGGATCTAACATATAAGATGCTGATGATAGTTAATAACTGTATTATATAATTGAAATTTTCCAAGAGAGTAGAACTTAAATGTTCTCATTAACTATATATATTTTCTATTATATGTTATATATTATATATATATATATATGTGTGTGTGTGTGTGTGTGTGTGGTGATGGATGAGTTAACTCAGTGGGGGGATTCCTTGCACAATGTATATGTATATCAAATCATCATGTTGTACGCTTTAAATACCTTACAGCTTTGTCATTTATGCCTCAATAAAGCTGAAGAAAACCACAGCACCACTTAACACCCTCAAATCTTTTTATAGGATAGGCTCTTTGATACCAATAAGGACCACAGTTTACGGTTCAACAAGTGAATACCAAGGAATGCTCTAAATCTGGGGTTGCAAGAAACTGGAATTTCATTGCAAGAAACATTATTTGACACAAACCTTGAAAATCTGTAAAAATAGGGGTACCTGGGTGGCTCAGTCAGTTAAGCATCTGCCTTCAGCTCCGGTCATGATCCCAGGGTCCTGGGATCGAGTCCTGCATCAGGCTCCCTGCTCAGCGGGGAGCCTGCTTCTCCCCCTCCCTCTGCTCCTCCTCCTTGCTCATTCTTTCTCTCTCTCTCTCTCTCTCTCTAATAAATAAATAAATTCTTTTAAAAAAAGAGAAGAAAATCTGTAAAAATAAAGATATTTTCATTGTCATTATCTTTCATTGTAATTGAGTTCCACATCTATTGATTATGTATATCAGGCAGGTTTTGCTATGTTATGCTGCAGTAACAAATAACCTGAAAATCTTAGTGACAACAGCAAAGGGTATTTCTCACTCCAGCTTTTATGTCAGCCATGGGTCAGCTCCAACTCTTTGTTTTCATTCTAGGACCCAAGATGAAGGGGCAGGCCCTATCCGGGACAGAGGAGAAAGAGTAAGAGAAATGGCAGATGCACTTAGCTTCTACTTATATTTCATTGGCCAAAACAAGTCATGTGGTAAAGCCTGACAATGGGATGGGGAAATATAGTCCTCCTCAGGGAGCCATGGCAAGGTTACCTGGCAATAGGTGAGCATATGTAATTACAGGGAAAGCAGGATGGAATAATTAAAAACAATGATATAGTCATCCATGGTGAATAAAAATGAGACCCATTTAGCAAACATTCCTAGCATCTCCACTCAACAAAACGTACAAAATAATATGGTAAACAGAGTATCATCCCTCTAGGACAGATCAAAACAGTGGGATCAGAGGAGGAGGAGGAAGAGGGGAAGAAGAAGAAGGAGAAGGAGAAGAGGAGGAGGAGGAAGAGGAGGAAGAAGAAGGAGAAGGAGAGGAAGAGGAAGAAGAAGGAGAAGGTAGGAGGAGGAGAAGTAGGGGGAGGAGAAGGGGGAGGAGGAGGGGGAGGAGATGATGACTAGAAATAATATATACTGAGGACTTCCATGGGCCAGCTACCCTGTGATGCGTTCTCTATAAATAGTTTCTCCATAAAATAGAAAAAAAATTAAACCTCCTACCCTGACAAGGCCTGCAGACCTTTGATGACATCCTTACTTTCCGTCTTAAGTACAGTTTATGCTGTAGTTATTTTCACCTCATAAATCATAAAGTAATAAAGCCATAAAAAACTCTAAAATGTCATCTGTTAAACCTTTAAACCTTTTCTCTTTAGGTAGGAGAACAATTGAACCATTCAAGACATTTCCTTCATTTTTTTTTCAGAGAAAAAGAACAGACATTCTTTTCGCGAATAATTCTAGAAATAGAATGGCAAACCCTTCCATAATTCAACATTTTATCATCAAGAAGTTCTTTCTTATGTTAACCCAAATGTCTCTTGTACTCATATAAGCCAATCATCAATAATTCCCACCAGCATTGTTATAACTACTCTGATTATAGCCCCCCAAGTATCTGGAGCCACACTTTTATCTGTCTCGACTAGCATGATCTTTCTAAAACAGAAATCTGACCATGTCATTCAGCTGTTTCAAACCCTTGAGCAACTTCCCAACACCTATGCCATTGGATAAAAGACCCGGTGACTTAGTAAGGTCTACAAGACCTTCTGCCCCCAGAATGTGAGCTCCTTGAGAAGCGAATCTTATCCGTCCTGTTCACAGAGGTAACCAGAATGCCTCAAACACCACCTGACACACTGCAGACACCCAGCAAATATTTGTTGAATGAATGAAGGAGTGGGTAAAAGAATGAATAAATATAGGGCTCTCTGTGACTAACTTCCTCCCCGCCCCTCCAGTAAAACGGAAATAGCAGGATCTTCCTATGCAGAGGTCTCTGTGGGCTGGCTTCATGTTAGATTTCCTGTCTAGATTCTTCTTACCTCTTTTCTGGGCCTGGCTAACTGCAGTGCACCCTTCAAGACCATAGTCAGGCTAGTCTCTCCTCCAGGAAGCCTTCCCTGAACCTTGCCACTAGGGCCAAGTTTCCCTTTTCTTTGTTTGCTGAGTATGGTGTGCTTAACCTCTACCATGACTCTTAGACCTTCAGACAGGTAAGAAGGCCCACAATTTTCAAATGACAGGCTGCTTTCCTTAATTTTTTCCATTATTCGAAAATGTTTCCAACGTACTACTTATAATAGCCCAAGTGTGGTTGTCATTGTTTATGCATACCATTAAATGATACTGTGTCTCTTTCAGGCATACCATCCCTGAGTCCTATCTCTTGCTCATGATCTCCCTGGAACGTGCACCACACCCCATGCGCATTGGGCACCCAGTCAGGGATGCTGTAAAAACCCAAGAAATAACATGTAGACAGTCTTTGCCGCCTGTGAAAACAAAGTGGCCCACACGTATCAGCCTACAAATGGTTACTAGCCCTCCTGACCCATTTACCACCATTCCAGGTAGATCCCGACCCTCGCTCCTGGCACCAGAAAGCCAAAGAAAGGCCTGACCAATGTAGCCCACCGTATTTAATTTGCGTTGCAGTCACTACGTATTGAGAGTGTACCTACTATGTTCCAAGCACTGACGTATTTACTCTTCTTACCTCACCTACTTTTCCTTATGCTCCATTTTCATGGTTTGTATAAAGCACATGTTTCCTGACAGCAGAAACAAATTGTTTAAGTATCCAGGGGCCCTTTATTTACAGTTTTGGTAGCTGTTGGGAGTCCAGAGGCCAGAAGGGATGGCCAGATGGATTAGATTACAGAAAGGAATTTATAAACAGGAGACAGCTTTGTCGAATCAAAAGAACCAAAAGAGGCCAGATTCACTTAATCATTTTTATAGATGACTGTAAGATTACTGAAAAAGAAAATATGAAGCTTATCAAGTTATCTATTTAAAGGCTAGGAAGAGGTCTAGTATGACCATTGGAGAATTTTCTGACCAAATGCAGCATGAACCCCAGCATGAAAGGGGAAGCCAGTCACCTCCATGAATCAAACATGGAAGAATCTGGTAAAACTGAGATCAGCGAAAGGACCTAACCCTGTCCAGACAGGCACCAGGACAACTGTAGGCATTCTGGGAGAGCAGAGCTTCCTCTGCTGTATCTCATGGGGCAGGTTTTGCCTTTGTCTTGGCAAGCCCTTTGAATATAAGGGGGCTTTGTGAATGCTATGGAACTTTCCACAAATTGCTATACCACAGTGAAATTCTCCAAATGGTGGCCCTCAATTCAGACTGTAAAGCCTGACAAGATTTCAGGGTTAAAGGCTTCTCTTGACCCAGGTTTTTTGTTTTTTTGTGGGGTTTTTTTTTTTTAGACTGAGTGAGAAGTTCCTTTTAGCATGCTTCATGAGTGGTAAACACTACCAACATCCTGGAGGCTCCAATACCGACCGGAAGCCAGAAAGACACACAGACTTCAGAGAAAGGAAGGGGTGATTCTCCTCCCCAGCCAACGCAGGCACCCCATTTTGAGACCCAATATCCTCATGCCCAGGGACGACCATCCTTCTGAGAGGTCTATAAAGCTTCTCCGAGACCTGCTACGCCTCAGATATGACTTGGAAGAAGAATTTCTCTTTTGACTTTTTCTGGCAAACTTTGCTAGAGAGTAATTTATAGAGAAGAAGTCATGGATGAACTTTGTAGTGTTTCCAGTTAATGAGAAAACCCGTATCTAAATTTTCCTCTTGGGCGCAGTAGAAATGGGATTTAAACACTATTATTCAATAATGATTGGACACAGTGTTCCCGAACTTGACAAAGAAATTTACCTTTCAGCTAAGACCGAAACCAGGCGGTTTCAGTTAAGTGGAGATCTCCCCACTTAAAAGTGGGTGGCAGAGAAAGTTCATATATAACCTTTTCTACTGAAAATATTATGTCAAAAAAGAGAGAAAATATTATGTCAATATTTAGCTGTAACTAGCAAACTCCATATGTGTTAATTAACTATGCATGAGGTCTGTCTACTATTTTTTTATCCTTTTTGTGGTTATGGATTGATTTTACATCAAGTAAGCTGATTAGCTAGGCTCCTTCATTTTCCTATAAACTGAGGCAGAGAGAGGCAGAATGGTTTCCCAAAGGAAAGTCAGAGTACTGAGCTGTTATAATTAACTCGCATTCAGTAGCAAGTTATGGGTGACTTCCAGCCAACATCTGCTTCTAAAATGATGCAGCTCCATTCGTTCCCAGGAAAAAGAATTTGCACGAATTCAGTCCCATGGCAATCGAAAGTTAATAATACATATTCCCACTGGGATGTTATAAAAGATAAATGAGATAATATATGTGAAATGCCTCCAGCTCCTCAGAAGAAAGGTACTACACAAATTCAAAATTGTGTTATGAGTAATAACAATAATTAAAAATAATACAGCTTTCTTTGATCGACTCACCTCCATGAAAGTTGCTCCTTTTGAATATAAACTCCGGGGATGGATTTCTCAATCTCCAGTTTCTGCCACTCAGCCTTTAGCAACAATTTTATATGGGTCTACCAAATCCGAACTACGGTTGGCTTCATCACTGTCGACAATGAGTAAGTTGCTTTTTCTGCCACAGTGCCATTTAGGGGAAACAGCCTTTGTCCCCCTTCATTTCCAACTGCCTCAAGTTAACAGCACGGATGCCTAAAGAAACCCTTGGTGGTTAACCCTCAAATCATGAAGGAGCTTTGTTCCTTCTCTTCCTTTCTGCCATGTATGGGAATTATTGGAACACCTGCTTCATTCTACCTGTCAGGATTATAAACTACTAGAAGGTAGAGGCTGAGACTTACCATCTTTATATCTCTCACGGCACCCCATGATGAATTAGAAAGCACAACAGAGACCTCACAGAACAGGCAAAAGCATCGAGCACTTCCTCTGAATTCCAAGCAGCTTTCCCTTTCTTTACCTGGCCGACCAGCCACAGGAAACAGCCTGGCTGGAGCTCCCTGCTGAGGGGGGAGCTGCTTTCCTTGAGGCAGCACTGAGACCCTCAGTCACACCTGGAGCACCAAGATACCCTCCAGCTTTGTGTCACTTTGGCTACAAAGGGTCTGTCTTAATGCTTGACTCCCCTAGAAGCCAACACTGAGGACAAGACTTCAGGTGGGAGCCTTTTATTTGGGAGGTGATCTGAGAAGCACCAGCAGGGGAGGGGGAAGTGAGATGAGAAGGGGAGGCAGGTTCTGGAGCTGTGGACAAACGGAGCTCCATCCTGCTGGGGGAACTCCGGGAGACAGGATGGACCACGCCGCGGAGTTTTCTCTGTTAAGGGACTAGAAAGTTGGGGCATTTGTCTACCAAGGCACATCATCAGCCGCTGTGGAGGGCAGCTGGGGGGTGGGGGGGGGCATGGAAGAATTGACTTTCTAGCATTTCTGGCCTGCTCCTGGTGCCCTCGATCAGAGAAAACCTGTAGGCACCACTCACAGATGCTTACATTTGAAAGGCAGCAGGCCACTGGCTGTGCCCAGGATTGCAAAGAACCCAGTATGGTCACCCAGGGATGCAGAAAGAGAGAACCTGACACACCATCCCTTCTCACTCTCCACGGGGTCTCCTGCCTGCCATTCTTCCTCAGAGCCCCAGCAATCTGAAGAAGGAGGACCCTTGGGCTGGATTTTCCCTCCCTCCACTGACCCTCCCAGCATGACCACCTTCTCCTCCAAGGGGGATGTCATTTGGAACAAACTTCCCACTCTAGGCAGTTGAGAGCCACCGGTCAATACAAAATCCAAAGTGCTGGGACAAATCCCAGAGGCTGAGGCCCAGGAATGCTTTTACCCCCAGGGATCTCACTGGTGCTTCCAGAGAGCTCTCTTCCCCCCCCCCTTCGTCACCCTCGCCTCATTCATCCCTCCAGGCACGAAGAAATAAAAGTAGACCTCCCACAAAAAGTTTATAGACCATTATAGATTAAGTGATGAATTATTATGCTTGTAAACTAGAAGGAATACTGCTTTATTTTTCTTTCATGATTCACTCTGAAGAAGGCATCTGAGCTGATTTTTGCTCCAGAAATTTTCTGATAGCCTTTGGCTACAAGCACTAAAATTCTAACCTATCTGGGTTAAGTGTCAGCCGCTGAAATTAAAATCCCGTATAAACTCAGACTGTTTCCACTGAACTAACTCAGCAAATTCTTGTGGTGACAGGTCACTGAACATGTTTGAAGAAATATTCCAACAGAGCTCGGGGCAGGACAAAAAGGGGGGAAGAAGAGAAAAGCACTGCGGGTCGGGTCCTCTTCTTTCCTCATTCCTGACCATCCCCACCCCCCATGCCCCACCAGCCCCGGCAAATGTTTTGGGGAGGGCCATAGTGGAGAGAACTTAACAAGGGCTGAAGAAGGGGCTTCCATGTTCGGAAACTGAATCAAAGAGACAATGGGTGGAATTGCTCTTCCTTCCTCCGTGTCAAGCCCGATATCCCTGGACCAGCAGAGAACAGCCCTTAAGAGTTTACCAATCTATCAGTCAACCAATGCAGATGCTTCATGATGGAAGCAACCTGGTATTCAGGAAAGATTAATGAAGGGGAAGCGAGGATGGCTGAGTTCTCCCTTAGCCCTGTGTGCCTTGGGCAAATAAAATGAATTTGGGACTCAGACATGAGCCTGGACCTTCAGGGTGCTGGCATTGTCACTTACTTGCTCTGTGACCTTGGGCAACGTACTTAGTTTCACTGATCCTCAGCCCCCAATCAGGAAAATACCTCCATCACATAATGGTTACATAAAGTACCTACACGTGTTGAGCACATGGCAGGTGCTCAATAGTTGCCTTCTTCCCTTTTATGGGAACCAGTATATCAAGTGGAAAGAGTCCAGCTTCACAGACAGAGAGTTGGGTTCAAATCCCACCGGTACCACTCATCTTGGGGCCACTGATCAACTTCCGCGTGCATCATGCCCTAAAATGATTTGACAACTTATGTTTTCCCTTCCCGGTATCTCAAAACTTACAAAAACTAATTCAGTTGCCACGTATGTTCATTAAAATAACAAGGGGTTAACCATTCTGATAAAATGAGGGGAAATACATCTGTCAATCTACTCCCGGTGGTTCTCCCTAGGCAAGTGGCTTCCTTAGGGAAGCAGGTGCTTGTAGCCAATTAGGGGGCCCATCCATAAACCAAGCCTGGCCATCCTTTCCCTCATTCATCCTGGACGAGCCTGGAGCTCTGGAAGCCAGAGCCTGACAATATAGCAGCTGCCTGGAACAGGAGAAATTTGATGACAGAGAAACTTAAAAAGGATTTTTGGGAAATTTTACTTGGTAATATGCTTTGACACCCTCTCCTTAGTAGTCTCAAGAAATTTTCAGTAAAAACAAAGTTGATTTTTCACAGATTTTTTAGAGTCAGATTAGGAATTTTTTTTTTTTTTTTGGATGCGCTATCATACCATGATGGGTCCGGGGCTGCTTCATGAAGATGCAAGCTGTGTAGTCCCACAGTGTCCCACGTCCAGAAGGGCCCCGGGGTTTGGTTTAATATCTACTGTTGCCATCTTGAAATTCTAAATAATTTTATCTTTAAACTTATGTTTTGTAGATGAAGTCCAATGTGGAGCATGTACATGAGCTGAGGAGATGCATGGAATATGTGCATCCACTGTATCTTGCCACCCCATTTATGTACAGTTTATTTTTTTAAAAAAAAGATTTTATTTATTTATTTATTTGAGAGAGAGAGAGAGAGCATGTGTGCACATGGGCGGGGGGGGGAACAGAGGGGCAGAGGGAGAAGCAGGCTCCCCGCTGAGCAGGGTGCCGGACAAGGAGCTGGATCCCAGGACCCTGAGATCATGACCTGAGCCAAAGGCAGATGCTTAACCAACTGAGCCACCCAGGAGTCCCCATTTATGTATAGTTTTTGTGATGGCCCATGAGCACAGAATGCTAATGGACCCATAATGCATGGGAGTACAGTGAGACAAGGCAAGTGTAAGTGTGTGATGTCTACAACTGAGTAAGTGGGGTTACTTGCCCTGAACACAGAAAGAAGTTAATGACATTCTAAGAAACACAAATGACCAAGAAGCCCTATCATATCCTTTCTTACTCATGTGAGTTCTCTGTATTAGCGAACCACTTACAGAGAAAATGATAATGTGAAAGGAAAGGGGAAAATAGGGCAACGTTTTCCCTTTTTTTTTTTTTTTTTTTTTGAGGTCTTCCTTCCTCATCAGTAAGCCAAAGGGAAGGAGGGCAATAAAAATGGTTGAGTTTCTTTTGTGCAGCATTTCTGCCATTCTGATACAAATGAAATACATATATACATAGACACTACCAAATGCAAATTGTGTAATATGATGATTCCACATGAGCTAAATGCTCTCAGATTTGCATTTAAAACTGTCATTGCACAATATAAAGATGAATGGTAAAATTCATGCTAATAATTTAAAATTTTAATTTCTCTTTACTTAGAAACACATTACATAGCAGATAAAAAGCACCATCCCTCAAAAGAGAGATCATGGAAGAAAGGAAAAAGCTTTTGTACCATTGACAGCACTTTCCCCCTGCTCTTTGAACAAAAGACCTTGCCTTTTATTTTGCACTGGGCTAGCAAATTATGTCACGGACCCTGGATGGCTTTTATAGTAAGATCTAGAAAACCCAGATTTATCAGGTTTATATTTACATAAAATTAACTATGTATTCCTTACGGTTTTGCTGCCAAAGAAAATTGATATTCAGATATCCTGACTGATTCTGCCATTACCCTTCTGTCATCACGCCCCTGATCTACTGGTGCAAAAATGGGGTTCAGAGTAAAAGGGAATACAGAACTGAGACATTCCTGAACCAGGTTCTGGAAATTTACCCATATTCCCTTATATCGGTAGATTTGAAATCCAGGAACTTTGAATAGGAAGAAAAGAGCTTCCTCTTCTACTCTTCCAGAAGGGGAAGGAAAAGAAGGTTGGACACACTGAGCACTTCCTTACCGTCTTCCAGGCACAGGACCTGGTGCATCTCCTGCATGTCATTTAATCTAGAAAGAGGAGTTTCTGGCCGCCCTTTCCCAGGATCCCTCCTGTGTAACCTACATGAAGATGGCAAGGAGGGAATTGCCTAAGCTTCTGTTTCTTTTTTTTCCCCTATTGTAGTAAAACATACATATCAAGGTTCATCATTTTAACGATTCTTCGGTGTGCAGTGTGGTGGCATTAAGTACATTCACACTGTCATATGGCTGTCACCACCATCCATGTTTCAACTTCTTTATTGTCACTCAAACCTGCCGGCGGGTGTTCCTCTGGAACGTCCAGCTTAGAGTGCAGTTTCAAGTTAAAGAGGGTAAAAGAAAAAAAATAAAACATGACCAAAAAAAATTGTAGAAGTGGCTGAATCCAGGGAGGAAAGAGAGCCAAGAAAAAGAAAATGTCACCAGCATGAATCCGAGGAAGTGAGAGATAAACGGGGTTTCCAAGAGTACAGTGTCTAACTATCGCCTTTTACATATTGTCAAGTCCTCAAAAGCTTCCCAGAAAAACGTGTTGTCAAGCAAAGCAGGTTCTCAGACTCACTGCTGTAAGGGAGAACACCATCTTGACAGTTTCAGTAGTGTCTTCGAAGGAGTAAACTGTAGAAGGTCTTTCGAGAGTTCTAGGGCCTCAAGCTGGGGGATCGTAAGGCGGCCTTTTGCAAGGTGGGAAAATGGTTGAGCTTGGGCCAAGTTTATGACATAATAGCTCTGGATTGTAGACACGGTGATGGAAAGGGGGTTTCGAACGGGTCTTTATGAGTAAGCTGTTTGTCTTCGTTGGTAAGCTCTTTTGGTTTTATTAGTTTTATTTTATGAGTTTATTAGTGATTTATTTTAGTTTTATTGGTTAACAGTCATAGCTTCTAGGAACTATTATTTCCTGGAGCAAGGAGCTTAAGTTATTTTTGGTTGTTCTTGGCATTTTATAACATGGGGACAGGAAAGTATGCCCACTCCCAGGATTGTTTAAACACAGAAACAGGAATTTACATTGGTTTCGGTTCTCAACATGAAGGAGCCACAGCAGGGGGGCAGTTAAATAGCTAGCCCCAAATTCCATGGCTAGTTGGTAACAGAGCTGAGGTTGAGCTCAGAGCCTCTGATTACAAGTTCACACACACACACACACACACACACACACACACAATGGAATTACCTTACCTTCTCTTAAAATGAAAAACTTACAACGTAAGCACATCACAGAAAATCTGGAAAAACAGAACTGATACCCCAAATTCTATCACCATAATATCCATCAGCTCTGTTATTTCTTTCCAGTTGTTCTTCGAATGCAGTGGTTTTGTTTTTTTGCTTGTTTCAATTCTAGTATTCACTTGCTTGGTCTCCACAGATTTTGTTTCTCTAAATTCCTTCTTGAGCAAGATGTGTGCTCCTTCCTGGCACCCCTCTGTGTTCCTCACTACTCCCCATCAGAGAAAAGAGTATTTGCTTTTGTTGAAAAAGCTCCAGGCATCTCCAAGCAGGCTGGGGCCACAGGGATTCTGCCAGAACAATCTCATCTGGAAAAAGCACACAATGCAAGAGCAGTTTTAACAGGCAGAGGCCACAGGGAATGGCTTTTCCCTCTAGCCCAGCTTGTGGGGCCCCCAAATCTCCAGGCAACTGACCAATGACACCAAGGTGATGTCATTCGGCTCTCAGTCACACCCCCCCCCCCTTTCCTTAATTTCTTCACTCTCTGCTTTCACCCTTTCTTTTCTTCCTCTCTGCTCTTTGCAAGAGGTCGGCTCAGCCCTTCCACATATAACCTCTCACTTCTTTGGGGGCCCTCATTCCGGTAATCAGCAAACCCTTTGCTGGAATTCTGGTCACCTTCTACAATGGGAACATGTAAATGATGATTCATTCTTAATAACCTCATTCTCAGTAAAGGGGTTCTTGAAAAGTTGTAAGACAAATTGCTATTAACTTAATCATATTTAATATGCACTTGAGGACTTGCCAGTTAGAGAAATCTCACTGTGAGACTGTTCATATATCAAATAACTGCTTAAATTTCTTCATCCTCTAAATTGAGGTTTTTCCCATATCAGGTGACCTGGCACTGCATTTGAGTGGATATTACAGAAGACATCCTTCTGAAATCTAAAATGCATCCCTAAAATAAAAATGCATCCTGATGTCCAAAATAATACAATAATAAAAGTGAGCGATACTCTGTCCCGTATAATGGCATTCCTATGAAAGGAGCCCCTAACACTCCAGTAGCCAGGCCAAGACCTGAAATGCCCAGCAGATGTTGACAGACATAAAAGTCACTTAGAGACTGATCGTCCAAGAAAGGCACCATGAGAATGGTATATTTCACCCCGGATCTATTTTAAACCACGCAAACTGGCATTATCTGACCTTCTAATTGGCCCCATTTCATTGGTAATCAAACGGCCTATGTTTCTCATCATTCTAATCATTTCTCATCATTCTACTCAGAGTACTACACGGCATGAGGCCTCATTACAAAGATAAGGTGTCTCCTTTGGCCAGAACTTCTGTGCACCACCTGCTATTTATTTGTATGTGCATTACACACATTGCCCACTCATCCTTGGCTTCACTTTAAGAAGCAGATCACTGAATAAGGGTGTGGGGTCCACCTGCGTGGAGACTGGGGGGTTAGCTGTGAAAGGTACTAGAGGGACAGCTGCCCAAGAAAAAGTGCTCGAACCAACAGTTCGCCTCCTTATTGATTTCACTACTTCATCTTGGGTCCTTTGTTTGCCCATGAGGCTATCAGAAGTTAGACCTGAATTACAACTGAACAATTTGAAAACTTTCCTGTCAAAGTTACTCTACCTGCTCTGAGCCTGTCCCTGAGAGACCCCCTGAGAACCCCTGGTTAGATGAATGGGGTCCAGCCAAAGTGGTCGATACTGATTGAGTCAGCCGACATTTCACTTAACTAGTCTCCAAGAAAACAGAACTTCTTGTGGACAGAGGCTACTTACTAACCCTTGAATCCAAAGCATTTAGGGCAGCAACTGTTAGGTACCCAATACTTGTTTGCCCATCTTCCACAGCTCAAAAGTCACTTCCTCAGAAAGCTTGTCTCAAAGCCTCCAGGAGAGAGCAAGTAGCCCTGTTATATAATCTCATACTCCTTACGTATTGCCATCAAGGATTGTTTATAAATACACATGTATATTTACTTAATTAATACCTACATTTCCTTGCTGGACTCTGGGCTCTGTTCATGCACAGATCAGGCTTAGCAGCACTCAGTACATATTTGTTGAATGTTGTTGCCTGAAAGTGAAAAGCTCAGCAGATAGATGTACCTTGACTCAGAGCTAAACTGTTCTTTTGTAGATTACCTTCTGAATAAGATCCATACTTTCCCCCATACATCTGATAGCTTATAATGGCCACATCATCTGGTTAGTTTGATTTCTTCTTTGTAATTTGTTTAAAGCACCTGGTGTTTTCCAGGTAGATGCCTACTGAAAATGAACTGCTATTTCTTGCGTGTAAATATAACTGCAATTTCAAGCCAGATTCAGATGCAGACGAGAAGTCAATAGAAATTGTCACCCCGATGGTCTGGCAACTCCTTTTTTAACTTTATTCACAATAGGCAAGCAGTCTTTCAGAAATGATAAATGAGTCCTGAAATGCAAACTTTAAAAAAGTGGGGGGAAAAAACCCAAATTGTACACGAATGTTCATAGCAACTTTATTCACATTAGCCAAAAGGTGAAACAACCCAAGTATCCATCAATGGATGAATGAATAAACAAAATATGGTATATCCATGCAATGAAATATTATTTACCTATGAAATTTAAAAAAAAAAAAACAGAATAAAGCACTGATACATGCTACAGTGTGGATGAACCTCAAAAACATTATGCTAAGTGAAAGAAGCCAAACACAAAAGGTCATGTATTGTATGATTCCATTTATAGGAAATGTCCAGAAGAGGTAAATCCATAGAGACAGAAAGCAGATGAGTAGTTGCCTGGGACTGAGGGTAGGCAGAAATGGGAAGTGACTATTTAATGGATACAGCGTTTCCATTTGGGGTGATGAAAAATTTCCAAAACCAGATAGAGGGGATGGTTGCACAGCATTGTGAATGCACTTAATACCAATGAATTGTACACGTTAAAATGGTTACCGTTACAGTGATCGATTTTATCACTGTGTATATGTATTTTACCAAAATGAAAAAAGCTAAAAATAAATTCACAGGCTGAGAAAACAAATATACGAACAAACAAAAAGACATCAGTAGCCTTTATAAGAAGAAACTATTAGTCCAGGATTATTAATTCACATTTTCACACACTGGGTTTGGTGACTATTACCACTACTGTACTATAGTACTTCTACACGACCAATGCTGAGTTTCCCAAACAATTCAAGGGGAAAAAATAATGAGATGAACTTGAGACTCGGAAGCTCAGTTACTGTGTTTAAATTAGTTCTTCTATAGCAGGAGGGGAAGAATGAAGGAGGGGAAATCGGAGGGGGAGATGAACCATGAGAGACGATGGACTCTGAAAAACAAACTGAGGGTTCTAGAGGGGAGGGGGTGGAGGGATGGGTTAGTCTGGTGATGGGTATTAAAGAGGGCACATTCTGCATGGAGCACTGGGTGTTATACGCAAACAATGAATCATGGAACACTACATCAAAAACTAATGGTGTAATGTATGGTGATTAACATAACGTAATAATAAAAAAACAAAAAATAAATTAGTTCTTCTAGATTTAAGGAGATAAAAATTTAAATGACAAATTTACGGGGCACCTGGGTGGCTCAGTCTGTCAAGTGTTTGCCTTCAGCTCAGGTCATGATCCCAGTGTCCTGGGATCGAGCCCTGTGTTGGGCTCCCAGCTCAGCAGAGAGCCTGCTTCTCCCTTTCCATCTGCCCCTCCCCTCCGGTTGTGTGCGTTCTCAATCTCTCTTCTCTCTCTCTCTCTCTCTGTCAAATAAATAAGTAAAATCTTTTTTAAAAATAAAAATAAATGGCAAATTTACAAAGGAATACATTGCTCTGAATATTTTTGTTACTATTTCTAAGCACTCCAGCCCAGAGACAAAGAACTAGTTTTGTGAGCCTAGGCAAGTCATTATTTAGTCTGGCCCTCAGTTCTGTCATCTGTTAAGTGAAAGGGTTAGATGAAAGAATTCTGCATTTTTTAGATCACTTCCCAAGAGTTAGGAAATGAAATTGATGGTATGGTTCTTCATGGCAACGATTCAGGCATTTTAGCAGACTACCCACTTAGTTGGGTCCATCCATTTCTAATAAAGGAAGCTGAGACCAAGAATAGCAAGCTCAGTGAAGTATGTGCCTCTACGGGCCAGGCAGATAATTAAGTAAGTGAAGGATGCTCGGTGGTAACAGTGATGAACGGAAGAGCTAATGCCCCATCGAAATGGGGCAGCCCCTGCTCAACTCTGGTTGATTACTGCTACAAGGAAATGTGGGCCCAGTGACGTCAGAGCTTCCTGAAAAAGGAAAAGCCAGAAATTCAGATGTTTGCAGGAAATCGCCATATTTCAAAATGTCTGTATAGAATTCAGGTTTTTCTCAAAAACATGTGTAAGCCAAACTAAACATTTCTACCAGGCTGCTTATAGCCTGGGATCACCAATGTTCAACCTCTGGTTGGAATATTTATTAACCTACCTAACTGGCATTGCTAATAGGAGCACTCTTGGGTGCCCCTAGGCTTCTCCAGTACCCCTCCACGAGACAGAGTAGAATATAGCTTGGCTCAACCCAGGTGCTCATGTATGTACTCGACACGTATTTGTTGAACACCTCTTGTGCCCCCTGACACTACCAAGCACTCTGGCAAGACAAGGGTGAGCAAAATCCAATGCTGTTCCTGCCCTCATACGGCTTACTGTCTAGTGGGGCAAATGCACCTTAATCAAAGGATCAGAGCAAGAGATGGGTCATTATAAGCTGTGCAAAGTGCTCTCGAGGAAAGGTACGGAGTGTCAGAGGACGTGTAACAAGGGGGCTCGGCATGATCTAAATTAGGGCATCAAGGAAGGCTTCCATGAACCTAATCTGAGATCCAAATCGTAAGTAGAAGACAACTGGGTAGAGGAGGGAGGGAGAGGGGATTGTTCTGGGCAATCTGCAGCTGCAGAGGTCCTGTTGGAGGACTGAGTGTAGAAAGTAGGAAGGACAGAGGAAAGATCTGAGTGCCTGGAGCATAAAGAGAAGCGAGGAAAGCAGGGGAGGGGTAAAGCTGACGAGGATGGTAGTGGCCAGCCCTTGTAGGGCCTTCAGAGCCAGATGAACCTTTGGTATTTGTTCTATGAGCCAGGGAAAGCCACTGAAGTCTTTTAAGGAAATAACATAATCCTATTTGAGTGTAGAAAGTCATACACCAGCCCCTGGCCCTCAGGATGTATTGAAGTGGAAGACAGAACGGGTTCAGATTAAGGTTGAGTCCATGAGAGTGGCCAATTATGAGAGTGTTGGTAGCTTGTGGAATAGGGTGAAGAAATGACTGGGCTTGAGAAATATTTTAGGAAGTAAAATCAACAAGAAATTAATGGATTTGATATGGAGAATTAAGAGAGAGGATGGTTAAGACTGTTTCTCTGGCTTCTGGGATGCATATATGGACGGCTGGTGGCACCACTTATGACAAAGAAGAACACTTTTGGGGGGAAGATCTCATGAATCTCAGTTTCTGAGACATTCAAGTGGACATGAGGTCAAGTAGCCAGTTGGATTTACAGGCCTGCTGCTCAGCAGAGATGTCCAGGCTGAAAATAGAAATTTAGGCCTCATTAGTGTGTAGACCAAAATCAGAGTTATGAGTATCTAATGGGGTCACTTAGGGAAAGCACATAGAGTAGAAACAAAAGAAGGCCTAAAATCTCCAACATACACTGGCTTAGTAGAGGGGAATGAGCTAGAAAAGAAGACTGAATGGGAGAAGCCAGAGAGATGAGAGGAAAACCAGGAGAAGTGGAGTCACAGAATCCAAGAGAGGAGGGCATTTTAAGTAGGGGGAGTGGCCAAGAGTGTTGGATGCACCTGAGGCTTCAGGTAAGTTGGGACCAGGAGAATATCCACTAACTCTAATAACATGGAAGGCACTGGTGACTTCATGAGCAGTGAAGATGGTCAACAGATGAGTGGGAGTTGAGTGCATGGGAAGTGAAGAAGTGATGGCAGTGAGAATGTACAATTTGTTCTAGAAGTTTGACCATGAAAGGCAAGAGGGAGATGGAGCAACAGCAGGACAGTGTGGGGTCCAGGAATGAAGGGTTTGGCTTTGGTGGGATTTTGTTTCTTAAGTAATTCCATGTTGAGCAAAGCAGAATATTCCACTCTGAGTCTTCCTGGCCTCTTATCCACAGCTTGGCTACCTCCTCCTAAGAGGAATGCAATCCTGATGGATACCCACGCCTACGTCACACCAAGTGTGGCTCACTTTCAAAATATAGCATTAGGACAGAAAAGAGAAAAATGATTGCTTCTGTTCTGCCTTCCATTTCCCATCTTCTCTCGGAAACTTCTTTTTTTCTAATCATTTCTCATATTACCTAGCCCCTCCTTTCTTTCCCAGCCAACCTAATACATGCTTTCATTAATTCTTCCCTGGACCCTTATAACAGCCTCTTAAAACATTATCGTGCTTTCAGTCTTGTGGTTGATCACTGTCAGGGTAATCTGCAAAAGGCAGCTCTGATTACGAGGCTGTCACTAAAATGCTTTTGATGGTTCCCTGTTGCCTACCAAATAAAAAAATTGGCCACATGGCTCCTGCTCTGGCTCTGTCCTCCCTTCCACTTGACGTACTGCTACAACGCTCCACACACAGTATGTTCTGGCCAAATTCTACTATTTGAAATTCCTCACTAGACCCTCCATTTCGCCTCTCCACACCTCCAGTCAGGCTGTTCCTTATTGGTATTATGCCTTTCCTTCATCTAGGCTATTGAACTGTTACCCATCCTTGCCTTAACTGGGGTGCCACCGCCCACTAGAAACTTCCTCTGATCCCCACTCCACCTTCCACTTCAGATCTAAACATGCTTTCTTTTCACTGAAGACTCATAAGTGGTAGTGGGGGGCTGGCACAGATGCACCAACATGGGACAGCGGGGACGTACATGACATTGCCTGATACTGTCATTCTTTGTATGTTTCAGATCCTTTACTGATTGCGCTGAGCTCTTGGAAGACCAGAACTTGCAAAATTCATTTTTGTATCCACCATGGCACTCAGCCAGGGCCTGGCACAGAACAGGCCCTCAGCAAATATTTACTCACTGATGGA
Source organism: Phoca vitulina (assembly GCF_004348235.1). NCBI lineage: Eukaryota > Metazoa > Chordata > Mammalia > Carnivora > Phocidae > Phoca > Phoca vitulina. The sequence goes on along the minus strand of NW_022589738.1, from coordinate 14,861,500 downwards.
TTAATGGAAGTAAAGAAGAAAGGCGAGGAAAAGGAAGAAGGGAGGGAAAGAAGAAGGAATCCTAACACTAGGTCCTCAAGGCAAGGAGCAAGCAGAAAAGTACATTAAAAATCCTCATGCGGCAATTCATTTAACCCACGGTAAACCCTCTCATTCCCGAAACCCTCTCCAGGCTCTCCTAGTAAATTTCTTCAAATATTTGCAGTGTCCACAATACAATAAGATCTCTCTCCGGCAGATTAATTAAAGGTGACCCCACTCCTCTGGCTACAGTTAATAGCAAGCGACTTAAATGCTGAAAGATTCTTCTAGATGGAAGAGGCATACTGAGAACAGAGCTCTGAGCCTCTGCCAAGCTCTGTTAAGTCACTCAGTTTAAACCCTTCCTCCCCACAGCTGCCATATTCCCACAAGCCAAGCTCTTGAGTTGTTTCATTGACACTGGGACAGCAGCTCTGTAACTGGATTACCTGAGTCTGGTCTCTGATCTCTCGTCTGGTCTGGTCTCCCCTCCAATCCATCCATTCTTTATTTTAGTCGATAATTAATCTTTCTTTAAAATTTTTTTTCTCACTGCAGACCCACTAGAATGGCAAAACATGGAAAAGACTACCAATACCAAGTATTGACAAGGTTGTGGAGAAATGGATCTCTCATCCATCATCCACTGCTGGTCTGAGTATAAAGTGATAACAACTACTAAAGGTAATCATATGTCTACCCTCTGACCCAGTGACCCACTCCTAGAGAAATGAGTGCACGTGTCCCCCAAAAGACATGCGCAAGAATCTTCACAGACATTCTACTCATAATAGCCCAACAACTGGAAACAACCCACATTTCCATTCACAGGAGAATGGATAAACAAACTACTTCTCTCAAAATATTAAGCTGAGTAAAAGAAGCCAATCATAAAGGAAAATATGCTGTGTGATACAATTTATATGAAGTTTAAAAACAGTTCAACAACTCTTAAGAGTGGTTAAGAGGTGAAAGCGAGGCAGTTATTCACTGGGAAGGTGCGTAAAGGGCCCTTCTTCGGTGATGGAAATGTTCTCTGTCTTTATCTGGGTCGTGGTTACATGGGTAGAAATTACCTGTGTGGTGGTGATTGCATTTGTAGAGATTTATCAAACTGTGCACTTAAGAACCGACCGTCATTTTTACATAAATTGCACCTCAGCTAAAAATAAAGAATGTCAAGCTAACCAGGAAAATAAAAAATCTTTTGAAACTGCCTCACCCTACTTTCCAAATTGAATCCAGTTCCAAGACCTCTTCCTGATTGTCAAGGTCCTCCATCACCTGGACCTACCTGATCAGTTGTCACCAGTCTCCCTTTGCAACACACATCTAATGGAAAACCACCATGATCTTGCTCATACCCTTCCACCTCTTTGCACTTCCCTCCTTCTTTCTTTTCTGTAAGCCAGATCCCTCGGGTCAAGCACTAGACTTACTCTCTCCTGAGCTTACCCTACAGTGGTATGTCTCTGAGTTATCATTCCTTTAGCGTAACCACGTGACACTGCTCTACACTGGCTTGTATATAACCTTAAAATTAACTTCTAATAAATTATGGAATTAATCTCTGTAACTTCTAGCATATAGCTTTTCTCCCTGCTCTGTTATAAATTCTAGGAGGCTGGCGAAGAAAGCTCTTTCCCTTCCAAGTCTCCCTCCTCTCCCCCAGTGCCTAGTATAATGCCACATGCTCAATGGGTGCTTAAAAGTGCCCCTTGAGCCTCAAAGTCAAATTTAAAATGATAATAAATATTAGGTAGGTTGAGTAGAAAAAGGCCCTCTCCTCAAACGTTAAAACTGCTATATTACCTATTTGACATAAGCAAATATATATCCTTCTTAACAGTAATCTCTATGGAGTATTTATCTTTTTTTGTTAGTTACACAGGCACATAGTTTGGTACCTCAAATAGTTCCATGAGGCTTCTAAACAAAATCAGTTGTCCTCAAACACTTTTCTTTTCCTTTAACTTTATTTACAATAAATAACCTCTTTCTGTCACCCCTCAGGTGGGACAACTCAGAGTCATGTTCTACACTGTCTCTCACGGGTCCCCAGCGAGGTTGCCCATACCAATAACCTCCTCATTTTTTCTTTCCTTGTCTCCCTTCCCCTACTAGTTCTGACTTGATCACTTCTCAAATATATTCCTTGCATTCATATCCTTATTTCGGGGCCTGCTTCCAGGGAAACCCAACCATGTGACTTTCTACTAGACAAGATCCGTTAGGGCCCGAAATTCTTTGTGTTAATACCAAGCACAGCAGCATCTTGTACAACTAGGCTCTTGATGATGCCTTTTTTGCTACTCTTAAAATTGTATCTAATAGTTCACGAACTCAAAACTCTCCCCATACTCGCTTGACCTTTGTGGGAAGTTTTCCGACTCCAGTACTCATTGCAAAAGACTCTGGAGATAAAAGTGTTGTACAAAGGTTAAGTATTATTGCTTTAAATATCTTGGGGGAAATGTCTTATTTAAGACATTTATCACAAAAGAAAAGCTGAAAAAAGAAAACCAGGCAAGTGATACAGGAAGAAAAACATATCTTTAGTAAAAAAAAACAACGTGACCTTTCTTTTGTCCAAAATGACTCCAGGAAATCAGTGTAATCTGGCAGGTGAACTTTCTAACAGTAATAAAGGAATCAATTTGTGCTTTAAGATATATCAGAAGTCGCTGGTGAAATCAGAAAGCCTTCTACGAGTGGAACAATTTTCCTAACCCTTTGTAATAGTCAAGAAAGGAAAGCCTGAAATGAGAATTGAAGAAATTCCTCCTCAAGATATCATTTCCATGACCATCATTTTTCCCTTATTAAAAACCTACCTTTGGAAATTTTTTAAGGAATACCATAGAGTTCATAGTTAGTGATGTTTTCTCTGTCCTACCATTGGTATTGTCTTTTTCTTTTGTTTTTCTGACACTGTTGGGGACCAATCTCACATAATCTAATGCCAGAAGTAACTTTGTAGCCATTAAGATTAGCTTTTCCAGAGACGGACAGAAAAACCTATTTAAAGAAACACTTCATTTTAAAAAGGTAGAACTTTATTTTACTTTCCTATAACAGGTCTAGAAATATGCAGGCCAAGGCTAAAATGGCAGCTCTGCTCATGAAGTACCCAGTGATGCAAATTCCTTCCTACTCACTGCTCTACCATCCTGAGGATCTGGCTCTTTGTCTTCATGAGCCAAGATGGCAGCAATTGGATTATAGGAAACAGGTAGACAAAGGGATGGCAAAAAAAAAAAAGTTATATAAGGGTGCCTGGGTGGCTCAGTCATTAAGTGTCTGCCTTCAGCTCAGGTCATGATCCCAGGGTCCTGGGATCGAGCCCCGCATCAGGCTCCCTGCTCGGCGGGAAGCCTGCTTCTCCCTCTCCCACTCCCCATGCTTGTGTTCTTGCTCTCATTATCTTTCTCTCTGTCAAATAAATAAATAAAATCTTTAAAAAAAGTTATATAATGCTTCTGCTTACAGCCCATTGGCCAAAAAAAAGGCATGTGGCCACACTGAGCTGCAAGGGAGGCTGGAAAATGTATTCATTACTCAAAACAACACACACCCAACTAAAATTCCTACTACTATGGAAAGAGAGAAAAGCAATTCGAGGGTGACAATCTATCATTACTCCAGCTTCTTCCTTGTCCTTCCTTCAAATCCATTTTCAATAATTCTCTGAGACAAGGGTCCAGATAAGAGGTCAATTCCAGGCTGACATTGACCTATGAAAATGACCTTTTCTTCCTCCAGAGTCACACAGTCTGCTGCCACCAGCATGAGACCACCTCTAAAAAATTGATTTGAGTGTATAGAGTAATAGAGACAACAGAAATACTATGATAAAGCAGAAACAGCTCTGGGAGCTGACCCCAAGGGCACAATTTGAGATAGGGCAGCCTGTTTATGTGGTACTCTCCTGCACGCATGTGCGCATGCATGCACACGCACACACACACACACACACACCCATTCATTCATAGTGATGAATAAAACATATGCTCTATATCCTCAAGACACTTACATATTACAGGAGAGGCAAATGACAAAGAAATAAACATGAAAATAAATATCTAATTACAAATTGCAATGCATACCAAGAAGGAAAAGAATACGGGCTAGAAGGTCAAAAGGAGGAGACTAATTTGGACAAAGGACTAAGCAAAGGCCTTCCTGGATGAATGTTATTTGAGCTGCCATCCCTAGGCTAAGTGGATGTTAGCCCAGCAGAGTGGAAGACAAGCTGTTCCAGGCGGGGAAAAGGGTATGTGCAAAGTTCCTGCAGTGGGAAAGAGCCTGGCACATTTGAAGAATTTTAAAGTAAGACTGCTATTGCACCCAAATAGGATTCACCCAGCACACTGCTTGGATTCATTTTCTTTTTATCACACAGCCTGAAAACCCACCAAATAGAGATCCACTAATATATATGTTTAAGAGGCTCATTAAGATTAATTTTAAAAAATATGCCACACTCCCCCAGTAGCTCAGAAGTTTATTCAGTGCAGGACTCTTCAGGGAAGCATCAAGAACATCCAAAGGAGAAGGACCCAGAGGATCCCTGAGCAGGCCCTGGACACTGATACTAAGGGAAACAGTCTTCATCAATGGGCTCCAAGTGTGGACAAGCCAGACCAGGAAAGTTAGTCAGGGACAGAACAACACTGGCTCCTGGAGTAAATGGTATATCAAGGCTTAGTGCTAGGACTGAAGAAATAAAAAGAATTCTAAATCTAAAAGTGTGGGAGGTTAAAGATGGCTACAAATTTTTTGAGATGTCTCCCATCAAGAGGCAGGGTCTGTTTCTCTACTTCTTGAATCTGGGCTACATCGTGACTCCTTTGACCAATAGAAGGTGGCAAAAGTGATGCTATGCTAGTTCTAGGCCCAGTCTTCAAGAAAATCAGCAGCTTCTAACTTGGTCTTTTGGGGTCTTGAGCCACCATGTAAGAAGTTTGACTATGCTGTTGGAAAGACTTGGTGAAGAAGCTCAGAGATGAATTGGATGGCCTTCCAGCCATCACCACCAGAGTGCCATCCATGTGATTGAGGCCATCCTGGACTTTCTAGACCAGACAAGCCATCAACTGAACACCACCAAGTAACCGCAATCAATAAGACATGGGACAGGAGAATTTCCCAGGAGAACCCTGCCCCAAATTTGGAACCCACAAAATCATGAGATGCAATAAATTTATTGTTGTTTTGGAGCACTAAGGTTTGAGGGTGTCTGTTCCATAGCAGTAGATAGCGAAACACTGGCCAAAGATCTTTTTTGGCCTATGAATTTTTCAGGCTTTTAAGCGTATGGAATGCTTGGGATTCCTGGGCCTTTGTGGGTCTTATTCTTTCTATTTCTCTAGTTTGCATTACTAAAGCAGTACCTTTGGCTTAAAAAGCTAGACAGTTGGAGAAGAGAAGAAGTAGGAAGTGGGAATGTGGTAGGTACACATTCAGGGCTGGCTGATATTTGTTTGTTGAATGAAGAAGAAAATGCCCCTCTGCATAACTGCCCAGCCCTGTAAAGCAGGAAGGAAAGACTGCCCCCCAAAGTTATTCATCCCGCTGGATTTTTCTCTTGAGCTGAGTGTCTTTTGAGATACAAGAATGTATGAGATAGGGTTCCAGAAATGAGCAACCCCAAGACTCACCACCATTTATAAGCTCATTTGAGAACCAAATCCACTTGTATAATGGTGACTGCCAGGTTTGGAAGCAAAAGTTGAAAACCACCATAATAATGCACTTCTTCCTAATCAAGCCAGTCTTTCATGTCCTCTGTATCTGCTTACACATTCCCTATATAAACATTTGGAATTGGCCCAAATTATTAATTATTCTTGGTAATTGGGTCATGAGTGGTAAGAATAATCACAAAGAAGTCTCACACTTCAAATGAGTGTGTAGTTTCAAACCAAATATCAGAACTGCCAAAAGTGAGTTGCCCCGCCTGGCTCTGCCTCCCTGGATAGAGTAGTTAAAAATAGTGAAATGGCAGTAGAACAAAAGGAATCCAAAGGCAAACCAATATAAAATAGAAGGCCCAAAGATCTACTATAAAGGGGTCAGACAAGGAATTAGGAGACTCCAGTCCTCTCATTTTGCCAACAATTGGGAAACGTAGACAGACCTAACCTCCCCGTCTCAGTATCTTCTTCTGGACATTAGAGAGAAAATCTTACAAGTTTACAAGACTGTTGTGAAAATCTATGTGATCATTAATATGAAAGCATCTTTCCAACTCACACACACACAGGGACTTAAAAGTGTTCGGCAAATGGAAAGTGTTACTGTAGAAAATTCAAAATGTATTTGTCACTGAAGAATAAATGAAGAGCTGCATTCAGCTCATCTATGGAGGTCAGCTAACACAACCCATTTGTTTTGTAGACAATAAAACTCAGGTCTAGAAGGGTCAGTGATGACTGCCTAGGAAAGTGTTCTCCTCACTCAGAGGCTAGTGGTTTCTCAGTCCTCCTGACTGCCCTTGAACATCCCTAAAGTTGGAGGCAATGTCTAGAATGGTCATCAGTGTGTGTGCGGTTCTCAGGGCTTTACTGATTAAAGGCAGAGATCCCCCACCAGTTTCTGACCCTCCTAGCCAATCCATCACCTAGTGCTAAGTTTACTTCTCCAATCTTTCTGGAGATTCATTCCCTCCTCTCTACTCACACAGCAGTCCCCAAACCAAGCTTCCGTCCTCCCTCACCTGGTCTATGCTAACTGTTCTCCTACCTTCCATTCTTCAGCCCTGCAATCTGTTTTCCACACCACAGCCAAAGGACTTTCTCAAAAAAAGCAAATCTGACTGCATCCACCCACTTAAATTCCTTCAAAGGTTTCCCATAAAAAACAATGGCTTCCAAGGCCCACCAGGCTCTATAGACTCTGGCCCCTGCTAATCCCTTTAACCTGATTTCCTATTCTTCTTCTGGTTCCAGGGCCAGGCCATGCCCTGCTAGTATGCCCACGACCACTCCAATCCCCTTTGCCTCATTAGCACATTTCACCCACAAATCTAATTCAACTGAAATGTCCCCCTCCTCCAGAAAATGTTGTGAGTCACCCCCTAGACCAGACAGGGCTCAGAGCTTCCTATAATTTCCTTTCCATCTCTTTTCAGGGTTTGGCATTATATATTTATCCATGTAAATATTTGATCCATGCCAATCTCTGTTGTCACAATCTATAAGGTCCATGGGGCAAAGCCCATGTCCGTTTTGACCACTCAGTAGTCAGTGCCTGGCATTCAGTAGGTGCTCAATTAACTGTTGATTGTGGAAAAGAATGAAGAAAAAAGTTCTTAACCCCAGGGCATAATAACCAGCATTTTTTTTCACTGAATCCTCTAAAAATAAATGAAAATGATTTTTTAAAAAAGAACCAGTTCTCATTTCATGAAGACCCTTGAAGCTGTAATGATTTATAAGTTCTGATGGAAAGGGGATCTAACTTCTAAAAGCAATTCCTATTTTCAGAACATTACTCTATTTAGTCTTCCTTAAAATCCCCCAAAAGACTGTCATCTCCTCTCTCTCCCCACCATTGAGCCCAGCAGTACCCTAAATCTAAGGTTGAAATGGGTATGAAACTTTAAAAATAATGAAAAATACATTGAAGTTAAATTTTCCAGTTGGGTAGAGAAAGGTATAGAGAAAATCAAAACCCTCTCTACCCAGATTATTCCAGTATAGACAGAAAATCCAAAATCTTTTTTTTAAAGCAGGTGGTAGGGAGAAATCAATTAGTTACCAAGCTTCTACTACATTTCAAATGTGCACTAGGCATTATGCATATCATTTAATCCCACACCATGCTATTAGTTGGGTGTTAACTATTTCATACATAAGGAAATAAGCAAGCTCAAGGTCATACATCTTTATACATTGGCACAGCTAGAATTCAGACTCAGAGCAATCTGGTTTTAAAGCTTACCTGCCCTTTCTTAAACCATTCCATTGTCCCTATGAAAGATGCACAGAAGCACTCCCACCATAATCCAATTCTGTTCATTTTCTCCCCCAAATCTATCTTCCCAAATGAATTCCTGAGCATTTGCAGGAAATAGGCTGGAGATAAGTCTCCTCCCATACCTTCATTCATTCTATGCACTTATGATCTTTGACTACTTGCTAAGGTTTGAAGTACTGAGATAGACACACATGCGTTTATTTACACCAGTCACACCTCCACACCTAGCCTGTGAGGTCCCTTGAGAGCAAGGGCCATGTCTCATTCATCTTTGGAGCTCCGGTGCTGAGTGAAGTCTCTGGCTCTCAATAAATCTTTGTTAAATTAACTGGATGAATGTGGACTGATGCAGAGATGAATAAAACATGGTCCTTGCCCCCAAGACATTTAAGATCTAATAGGAGAGGAACACATACCAGAAACAATAATAGAAGACAGTAGGAAAAGTGTCACAGAGAGTTAAAAGGCCAAGAAAAGGCTTCAAGGACTCTGGGCATGGCCTTAAAGACTTGGTGAGATTCCAACAGACCAAATAAGGTAAGAACCAGGTTCATGGAGGGTATCCCAGGTGGATGGAACAACATAGAGTTCCAGAAGAAAGAAAGCTTAAATATGACTTGGGATCATCTCATTTAGATGGAGCATAGAGTTCAGATAAGGGGGTTGCCTGGCAAGTAGGCTGGAATCAAATTAGAGAAAGGAATCTTAGAAGACAGGGCCAGAAGATGGGCAGGGGGGATGAGCAACACTCAAGGAAAGGTTTATTTGGGAACCATGTGCAAGATGAACTGAGAAGTTGGGAGAAGTTAGAGCAATTCTTACAGGAAGGCTATGTACAGCTCAGGGCAGATGCGACTGTGCTCTCAGGTTCTCCTACTGGCCCAGAGAACTTGGATATTGTAACTTAGTACCCACCACTTTCTTCCCCAAAAGATGGACTGAGGTGTAAGCAGCCAACACTCAACATGGGCACTGGTTCTTCTAAATATGCCAGGGTTCCCATTTTTCATCCAAACCAGCAGGTCTCTCTCTTGCTTGGTATTTATCATGAAGCTGGGCAAAGTAAATGCTCCAGAGAGCTGATTTCCCAGGGATCAGCCCTCAGTAGATGATGGGTAAGGAGTTGGACAAATACCCTCCCTTCCTTGCTGGGGCAACCCTCGTGTGTGTTCCATTCTGTCTTCCAGAGAAACCCAGTGGGTCTGAGCCCCAGGTGGCCACAGTAGTAACCTGCTTGATATATATGAACTTTTATAAACTGCTTTCTCTTTCTTGTCTTACTTCCCTACTCCCCCACTGCTCTTTCATAAGATAACTTTCCAAATAGATTATTTGCCCTCAGATCCCTGTCTCAGGGCCAGTTTCTGGCAGAACCAAAACTAAGACACAGGGATTTGTGGCTTCTTCAGGATGGTGAAGCTTCTTGCACCAAAAGGAGGGAGACCCAGATGGTACCAGATTCAGGGCATTGTGGGGTGAAGTCTGGCATGGAGAAACCCCTCCCTGAGGCTTGGGACACCAGACCTGCCTGGGCCGACATAGGACGATGTACTGCCAGAGGAGAGAACAACGTCCGAGAGGTCTACCAGTTAGCGAGCCGTGATGACTCCACTGACCAAATCTTTCCTCTATGGTCATGGCCACCACGTTCAACAAACACAGCCAAAAAATACTGAAACTAGCATTTAGGTCCCTGTGTTCTTTTCCAGTCTAAATTGCTGCTCCTACCTATCTGGAGTTTGCTCCAAGGCCTTTTATAGAAGCTTCCCAAAGGCCAAGGCTGCCGTGGGCTAAAAAAGAGAGAGAAAAGCAAGAAGATCCTGTATGTGGAACACCAAATGACTCTGCTCATAAGACAGAAATTTGTTGCCAAAAGGAGAAACCCCTCAGAGAGGGAAATCAGCAACTAAGCAGACGAGGACTTTCAAGTCAAGCCTTTGCTCCAGCCCGGAATCACGGTCAAGTTCTCTTTGGGCACAAACTCAACAAGTAAAAGAAACACCTCATTACAACTCAAAGGTAACTTTTCCAAATTGCATTAAGCTACATAGTGCCAAAATACCTACCCAATCCCTCTCTTGGCCACAGATCAGAAGCAGGGAACCTGGATGTCCTTCTCAATGACAAAAAACGTACACGTGAATATAGGTGCTCCCTCCCCTTCTGCTTTAAAAGCTATAGGCCTAGCATGTGTCCCTGAGCCTCGTTGTCTGTCATGGTGTTAAATTAGGTTTTACTGCCCAAACACAATATCTAGGACATTTCAACTGTCCGACAATAGAATGCAATATATTTTCCTATTGAGAAGGCAGCATTCAAATACGCTAAATCTCCAAGCCATTGTTGCTCACAGCCTGTAAGACTTGGCAAACCAGAGCAACATCTTTGTTGAATAATATATCAAGGGACAAATTCCACATCTGGAATTTTGAACATACCAGTCATGAGACAAAAGGATCCAATAGTAAGTGTTGAATCAAAATATTTAGATGATTAGCACAAGACTCTGGCAGAGATCACCATGAAAGAAGCATGCAATCTGAAATCATTTTCTGGCTTCTTTTGGCATGCAAATGGTTCCTTGTTTAATTTTCCCTAAAGATAACCATAACTCCAGTGACTGAAATACGCTGTAACTTCAGAATCCAGTGCAGTGAAGAAAAGACGATGACCAAAAGTCATTTAAGGCATAGCGTGCAAGTCAGGGCACACAGCACACTGCGTAATTGTAAAGGCACAAAACAGCTGTAAAAACCCTGAAACTAGAGTATTATGTCACCTTATTTTAGAGCGAGCACACACTGAAATACATGGGCTTACAGTTTGGGGCAGAGTTCTAGACCAATGCTTCCAATCTTTCAAATGTTAGTCCTCCAATGAAAGCAATAGAACATTGTCTTTCCATAGAGCCAGAATGGGCTCTGCCCCTGACTGGTGGATCACACAAACCAATGAGGCCCAGTTATGGGTTTGACCCCCAGAGAGGCCAGTTAGCACTGCATCTTTCTGCTTTCCTAGCTACTTGCCTGTTTCTCTTACCTCCCTGCCCTGCCCTTCAACCTCTTCTCCTTGCTCCCTATCAGCATGCCTCCACCACCTCCTCTCTGCCAAGACTTGGACCTTGGCCTTCCTCTCTTTCACCTTTCTATTCTTCCTCCAGGGTATGATCTTCTCATATATCTTCATTCTCCACCTAATAACAGATACCTCCCAGACTTTCTCTGGGCCCACAGTGCTAGTTATTTTAGTATATCGGTCCCACGGCATCTTACAAATAAAGTATCTAAAAGTGAATTCATTGCTCTCTCAATTCAACTTCTATCTTTTTCGGCTTCCCATTATCGGGACTAAGATTTTTCAGTTATACATGTTCGTCCCCTACTCTTTCCAAATTCTCGCCCCGGACCAAGCCCACTTCAACTCAAACGGAAATCACTGTGGGGGGGGGGGGGAACAAAAACAAAAACCTTCTAATCCATTTCTCTGCCTCTTCTCCTTTATCTGTCTGATACTAAATTCTACATATTGCATCCAAAATAATCAACCTATTCTGGCACACTGAATCAAATCCAAACACATTTTGGTTTGCAGAGCTAGCCTTCCTTGTGTACCTAACACATAGGACTAACCCTCACCACGTGTAAGAAAAGCTGGTTGTCATCCTTCACACAAGCACTCTCTCCTGACAATTGCGGGCTTCAAGGGAGCCCCTTCCCCAAATATGCATCTGGCTTCTTCCCTTCACTAGTTGTATAATTTTAGACAAGTTATTGAATTTCTGAGTCTTATTTTCTTGATTTGTGTATTTTAAAAGGGAGAGATTAGTTATACCTACTCACAATATTGGGGTTTTTTCCAGCTTTATTGAGGTATAATTGACAAATAAAAATTATATATATTTAAGATGTACAATGTGATATTTTGATATATGTATACACTGTGCAGTGCTTGTCACAATGAAACTGATTAACATATCCATAACCTCTCATAGTTGCCTCTTGTATGTGTGGTGAAAACACTTAAGATCTGCTTTCTTAGCAAGGTTCAAGTATACGATACAGTACTATTAACCGGAGTCACCATGATGTACATTAGATCCCTAGAATTTATCTTATAACTGAAAATTTTTACCTTTTGATCAACATCTTCCCATTTTCCCCACCCACCAGTCCCTGGTAACCACCAATCTACTCCATTTCTATGAATGTCACTTTTTGAAATTCCACATGTAAGTGAGATCATGCAGGATTTGTCTTTCTGTGTCTGGCTTATTTCACTTAGCATCATGTCCCTCAGGTTCATTCTTGTTGTCACAAATGGAAAGATTTCCTTCTTTGTTAAGGCTAAATAATATTCCATGTATAGTGTGTGTGGTTGTGTATCTCATATTTTCTTTGTCCATTCATTCATCAACAGAGACTTGGATTATTTCTATATCTTGGCTATTCTCATGGTATTGTTCTGAGGTTGGAATGAGTTAACTATACATTAAAGTGCCTAGAAGAGCATCCAGAAAATAGTAGAAGTTTAATTAATTAGTTCCCTTCTTTATTTCTTTTATCATCTTCCCCCTCCATCCCAACTTCCTTTATTATTTTGCTGTTGTTTTCTGTTTGGGGGGGGTTTGATATGTCTCTTTTTTTAAAATTGAGGTATAAAGGTCATATATTATATGAGTTTCAGGTGTACAACATAATGGTTTCATATTTGTTTGTGAAATGATCATCACAATGAGTCTAGTTACCTCCTATCACCACACATGCTTACAAATTTTTTTCTTATCATCAGAACTTTTAAGATCTACTCTCCTAACAACTTTCAAATGTGCAATTCAGTATTGTTAACTATAATCCTCCTTAAAAGCTGAGCTCAAAGCTCACTACTCTTGGAAAACTTCACTGGGTAATTCCAGGCCCTTCTGATCAGCTTTTCCATCCTCTTTCAGGTAGGATTGTACATGTATCATGATGAACACTGAGTAATGTATAGAATTGTTGAATCACTATATGGTACACCTGAAACTAGTATAACACTGTATGTTAACTACACTGGAATTAAAATTTTAAAAACCCATTGAAGCTCTAACCTGGAGAATATTTGAAAGAGTTACATTACACATTCAATTGCCTAGATACTAGCATTACAAAGATGAATAAAGCAAACTCTCTGAGCTCTGAGAACTTCTAGTGAGGAAGGCCTCCAGGTAACATTTACAATGTAATCAGGTAAATGTTCAGATGTAGGACAAGGAGAAGGTACTATGGGAAATCATATAAGAAAGGCTCTGCTTGGGGCAGGGTGTAGGGCAATTTCACAGAGAAAATAACACTGGGGCTCAGCTTGAGAGAAGGGGGTGGATTTGCTCATCAGTATAGTGAACCCAGAGGTGACGATGAACTGGTCACACAAGTCAAATTCAGGAAATAATATCCATGGAGGAGAGGTGTCCTTTGTGAGGGGTGAGGGGCTTAGTGGAAGCTTGGGAGAGAAAAGGTTTTGGTAAAACACACACACACACACACACACACACAATCATCCAATTTTATAAATGAGACTTCAGTGGAATGTGAAAATTCTGCTGTGATATGTGATTTAGAGACAAAACCTGAGAAGGTGCCAATGACCCTAGAAGGCATTTAGAGTAAATAATATTCAGGAACATGAAAAACTACCTGAGGGGCACCTGAGTGGCTCAGTCAGTTAAGCGTCCAACTCTTGATTTTGGCTCAGGTCATGATCTCAGGGTTGTGAGATCGAGACCCGCAATGGGCTCCATGCTCAGTGCGGAGTCTGCTTGAGATTCTCTCCCTCTGCCCCTCCCCCTGCTCTCTCTCTCTCTCTTTCGCTCTCAAATAAATAAATAAATAAAACCTTAAAAAAAAACCTACCTGAAGTGCCCAGTCCTTACTGTACTTCACAAGACAAGGTCATTGCACAAAGGTGCAGAAAGCAGTACTTCTCAAACTACTTGTAAATAACACCTAAAGTGGTCTATACCCACACAGTTCAATAAAAATATAAAAAGGGCTGAATATGTCATTTTAAGTTTTCTAGTAGCCACATTAAAAAAGTAAAAGAGGAAAGCTCACTATTGTCAAGATGTCAGCCTTCCCAATTTGATCTATAGATTCAATGCAATCCCAATGAAAATCCCAGCAAGTTACTTTGTGGGTGTCAACAAACTGACTCTTAAGTTTATACAGAGAGGCAAAAGATCCAGAATAGCCAACACAATATTAAAGGGGAATAACAAACTTGGAAGACCGACACTACTTGACATCAAGACTTACTACAGAGCTACAGTAATCAAAACAGTGTGGCATTGGCGATCAACTCGGCAAGATGGCGGAGGAGTAGGAGACCTGGATTTCGTCTCCTCTCAGGAATTCAGCTGCATAGGGATCAAACCATTCTGAACACCTACAAACTCAACAGGAGATCGAAGAAAAGAAGAGCAACAACTCTCTGAACAGAAAAGCGACCACTTTCTGGAAGGTAGGACGTGCGGAGAAGTGAATCCGAGGCGATATTCGGGAGGATAGACGGCGGGGGAGGGGCCTCCGTCGGCCGCTTCTGGCAAGTGATAGAGCCACGGAGCACAAAATCGGAACTTTTAGAAGTCTGCTCCGCTGAGGGACGTCACTCTGGTGGCGAAGTGGGGGGTGGAACCCTCGCGGGACAGTGTGGTCTCAGGACCCTCGGGGTCACAGAAAGACCGGGGGTGCCTGAGTGCGGCAGAGCTCCCAGGTATCGGAGCAGGGAAGCCGGCTGCAGAGACGGAGCCCAGGCGCGGGCTCTCAGCTCGGGGTTGTCATAGACCGTGATCCGCGGCACAGTCAGGCCACTGCTCCTCCAGCAGGGACCCAACAAGCGGCAGATCCGGGGAGACTCACCTTCTTCCCCCGGGAGGAGAGGTGCGGGAGCGCACCACAGGGATCTGCTGGGTTTGGAGACTCCACCCGGGGTCGGGTGCCAGATAGAAAGGCGCGGTCACAGGCCGGGTGAGCGCGGAGTGTGGCCGGAGACCGGGGAGACGGGAGTGACTGACTACTTTTCTCTGGGGGCTCGCTGAGAAGCGGGGCCCCGAGTTCTCGGCTCCTCCGGGGCGGAGACTGGGAGGCCGCCATTTTCACTCTCCGCCTCCAAAGCTGTACGGAAAGCTTGCAGGGAACAAAAGCTCCGGAGAGCAAACCCGAGCAGATTAGGTAGCCCGGACCGGCAAGGGCGGGGCAATTCTGCCTCCGGCAAAGACATTTGGGAACCATGGCAACAGGCCCCTCCCCCAGAAGATCAGCGAGAACAGCCAGCCAAGACCAAGTTTACCGATCAATGAGAACGGCAGAACTCCAGCGCTAGGGGAATACTGCACATAGAATTCATGGCTTTTTTTACCACGATTCTTTAGTCTTTCAAAGTTAATTATTTTTTTTAACTGTCTTTTTTTCTTTTTTCTTTTTTTCTTTTTTTTTTGAATTTTTCTTTTTGCCTTTTTCAACCAACATCTTATCAATCCCTTTTTAAAAAAAAAACATTTTTATTTTTCATTTTTAAAGTCATATTCTATCCCTTCATAGTAGTTACCCGTATTTTTGGCATATATATATAAGTTGTTCTCTCTTTAAAATCTTGAGATAGTTTCTTCTAACAGATCAAAATATACTCTAAATCTCTAGTGTATGGGTTTTTTCTACTCCCCTGCCTGATCACATTCTCTCCCTTTTTTCTTTCTTTTTTTTTTAATCCTTTCTTTTTTCAAACAACTTATCAAATCCTTTTTTAAAATTTTTTATAATTTCCATCTTTACAGTCATATTCCATCCCTTCATCATATCAACCCTTATTTTTGTACAAATATAAGTTTTTCTTTCTTTAAAATTTTGGGAGGGACTTTCTTTTAACAGACCAAAATACACCCAAAATCTAGTGTGTGGCACTGATCTATAAACCAGCCTGATCATATTTGATCACATTCTGTTTTTGTTTTGTTTTGTTTTGTTCTGCTTTTGTTTGTTTTTATCTTTATCTTTTTCTTTTTTCTTTTTTTCTTTCTTTTTCTTTTTTCTCTCTTTCCCTTTCTTTTCCCACTGCTTCAGGTCTTTTCTGATTTGTTTAGAGTATATTTTCTGGGGACGTTGTTACCCTGCTAGCATTTTGTTCTCTCATTAATCTATTCTCCTCTGCACAAAATGACAAGACGGAAAAAATCACCTCAACAAAAAGAACAAGAGGTAGTACCGACTGCCAGGGACCTACTCAATACGGACATTAGTACGATGTCAGATCTAGAGTTCAGAATCGTCACTTTAAAGATACTAGCTGGGCTTGAAAAAAGCATGGAAGTTATTAGAGAAACCCTTTCTGGAGAAGTAAAAGAACTAAAATCTAACCAAGTAGAAATCAAAAAGGCTATTAATGAGGTGCAATCAAATATGGGGGCGCTAACTGCTAGGATAAATGAGGCAGAAGAAAGAATCAGTGAGATAGAAGACCAAATGATGGAAAATAAAGAAGCTGAGAAAAAGAGAGATAAACAACTACTGGATCACGAGGGCAGAATTCGAGAGATAAACGATACCATAAGACGAAACAACATTAGAATAATTGAGATCCCAGAAGAAGAAGAAAGAGAGAGAGGGGCAGAAGGTATAATGGAGCAAATTATAGCAGAGAACTTCCCTAATTTGGGGAAGGAAACAGGCATCAAAATCCAGGAAGCACAGAGAACCCCTCTCAAAATCAATAAAAATAGGTCAACACCCCGACATCTAATAGTAAAACTTACGAGTCTCAGAGACAAAGAGAAAATCCTGAAAGCAGCTCGGGAGAAGAGATATGTAACCTACAATGGTAGAAACATTAGATTGGCAACAGACTTATCCACAGAGACCTGGCAGGCCAGAAAGGACTGGCAGGACATATTCAGAGCACTAAATGAGAAAAATATGCAGCCAAGAATACTATATCCAGCTAGGCTGTCATTGAAAATTGAAGGAGAGATAAAAAGCTTCCAGGACAAACAAAAACTAAAGGAATTTGCAAACACGAAACCAGCCCTACAAGAAATATTGAAAGGGGTCCTCTAAGCAAAGAGAGAGCCTAAAAGCAACATAGACCAGAAAGGAACACAAACAATATACAGTAACAGTCACCTTACAGGCAATATAATGGCACTAAATTCCTATCTTTCAATAGTTACCCTGAATGTAAATGGGCTAAATACCCCAATCAAAAGACATAGGCTATCAGATTGGATTAAAAAACAAGACCCATCAATATGCTGTCTGCAAGAGACTCATTTTAGACCCAAAGACACCCCCAGCTTTAAAGTGAGGGGGTGGAAAACCATTTACCATGCTAATGGACACCAAAAGAAAGCTGGGGTGGCAATCCTTATATCAGACAAATTAGATTTTAAACCAAAGACTGTAATAAGAGATGAGGAAGGACACTATATCCTACTTAAAGGGTCTATCCAACAAGAAGATCTAACAATTGTAAATATCTATGCCCCTAACATGGGAGCAGCCAATTATATAAGGCAATTAATAACAAAAGCAAAGAAACACATCGACAACAATACAATAATAGTGGGGGACTTTAACACCCCCCTCACTGAAATGGACAGATCGTCTAAGCAAAAGATCAACAAGGAAATAAAGACTTTAAATGACACACTGGACCAAATGGACTTCACAGACATATTCAGAACATTCCATCCCAAAGCAACGGAATACACATTCTTCTCTAGTGCCCATGGAACATTCTCCAGAATAGATCACATCCTAGGTCATAAATCAGGTCTCAACCGGTACCAGAAGATTGGGATCATCCCCTGCATATTTTCAGACCACAATGCTTTGAAACTAGAACTCAATCACAAGAGGAAAGTCAGAAAGAACTCAAATACATGGAGGCTAAAGAGCATCCTACTAAAGAATGAATAGGTCAACCAGGAAATTAAAGAAGAATTTAAAAAATTCATGGAAACCAATGAAAATGAAAACACAACTATTCAAAATCTTTGGGATACAGCAAAGGCAGTCCTAAGAGGAAAGTATATAGCAATACAAGCCTTTCTCAAGAAACAAGAAAGGTCTCAAGTACACAACCTAACCCTACACCTAAAGGAGCTGGAGAAAGAACAGCAAATAAAGCCTAAACCCAGCAGGAGAAGAGAAATAATAAAGATCAGAGCAGAAATCAATGAAGTAGAAACCAAAAGAACAGTAGAACAGATCAATGAAACTAGGAGCTGGTTCTTTGAAAGAATTAACAAGATTGATAAGCCCCTGGCCAGACTTATCAAAAAGAAAAGAGAAATGACCCAAATCAACAAAATCATGAATGAAAGAGGAGAGATCACAACCAACCCCAAAGAAATACAAACAATTATAAGAACATATTATGAGCAACTCTATGCCAGCAAATTAGATAACCTGGAAGTAATGGATGCATTCCTAGAGATGTATCAACTACCAAAACTGAACCAGGAAGAAATAGAAAACCTGAACAGACCTATAACCACTAAGGAAAGAGAAGCAGTCATCAAAAATCTCCCAAAACACAAAAGCCCAGGGCCAGATGGCTTCCCAGGGGAATTCTACCAAACATTTCAAGAAGAATTAATACCTATCCTTCTGAAACTGTTCCAAAAAATAGAAATGGAAGGAAAACTTCCAAACTCATTTCATGAGGCCAGCATTACCTTGATCCCAAAACCAGACAAAGACCCCATCAAAAAGGAGAATTACAGACCAATATCCCTGATGAACATGGATGCAAAAATTCTCACCAAAATACTAGCCAATAGGATCCAACAGTACCTTAAAAGGATTATTCACCACGACCAAGTCGGATTTATCCCTGGGCTGCAAGGTTGGTTCAACATCCGCAAATCAATCAACGTGATACAATACATTAACAAAAGAAAGAACAAGAATCATATGATCCTCTCAATAGATGCAGAAAAAGCATTTGACAAAGTACAGCATCCTTTCTTGATCAAAACTCTTCAGAGTATAGGGATAGAGGGTACATACCTCAATATCATAAAAGCCATCTATGAAAAACCTACAGTGAATATCATTCTCAATGGGGAAAAACTGAGAGCTTCCCCCTAAGGTCAGGAATGCGGCAGGGATGTCCACTATCACCACTGCTATTCACCATAGTATTGGAAGTCCTAGCCACAGCAATCAGACAACAAAAAGAAATCAAAGGCATCCAAATTGGCAAAGAAGAAGTCAAACTCTCACTCTTTGCAGATGATATGATACTTTATGTGGAAAATCCCAAAGACTCCACCCCAAAACTGCTAGAACTCATACAGGAATTCAGTAAAGTGGCAGGATATAAAATCAATGCACAGAAGTCAGTGGCATTCCTATACACCAACAACAAGTCAGAAGAAAGAGAAATTAAGGAGTCGATCCCATTTACAATTGCACCCAAAACCATAAGATACCTAGGAAGAAATCTAACCAAAGAGGCAAAGGATCTGTACTCAGAAAACTATAAAATACTCATGAAAGAAATTGAGGAAGACACAAAGAAATGGAAAAACGTTCCATGCTCATGGATTGGAAGAACAAATATTGTGAAGATGTCAATGCTGCAGAGTAGAGCAGTCTACACATTCAATGCAATCCCCATCAAAATACCATCCACTTTCTTCAAAGAAATGGAACAAATAATCCTAAAATTTGTATGGAACCAGAAAAGACCCCAAATAGCCAGAGGAATGTTGAAAAAGAAAAGCAAAGCTGGCGGCATCACAATTCCAGACTTCCAGCTCTACTACAAAGCTGTCATCATCAAGACAGTATGGTACTGGCACAAAAACAGACACATAGATCAATGGAACAGAATAGAGAGCCCAGAAATGGACCCTCAACTATATGGTCAACTAATCTTTGACAAAGCAGGAAAGAATGTCCAATGGAAAAAAGACAGTCTCTTCAACAAATGGTGTTGGGAAAATTGGACAGCCACATGCAGAAGAATGAAACTGGACCATTTCCTTACACCACACACAAAAATAGACTCCAAATGGTTGAAAGACCTCAATGTGAGACAGGAGTCCATCAAAATCCTAAAGGAGAACACAGGCAGCAACCTCTTCGACCTCAGCCGCAGCAACTTCTTCCTAGAAACATCGCCAAAGGCAAGGGAAGCAAGGGCAAAAATGAACTATTGGGACCTCATCAAGATAAAAAGCTTTTGCACAGCAAAAGAAACAGTCAACAAAACCAAAAGACAACTGACAGAATGGGAGAAGATATTTGCAAATGACATATCAGATAAAGGGCTAGTATCCAAAATCTATAAAGAACTCATCAAACTCAACACCAAAAGAACAAAGAATCCAATCAAGAAATGGGCAGAAGACATGAACAGACATTTTTCCAAAGAAGACATCCAAACGGCCAACAGACACATGAAAAAGTGTTCAATATCGCTCGGCATCAGGGAAATCCAAATCAAAACCTCAATGAGATACCACCTCACACCAGTCAGAATGGCTAAAATTAACAAGTCAGGAAATGACAGATGTTGGCAGGGATGCGGAGAAAGGGGAACCCTCCTACACTGTTGGTGGGAATGCAAGCTGGTGCAGCCACTCTGGAAAACAGTATGGAGGTTCCTCAAAAAGTTGAAAATAGAGCTACCATATGATCCAGCAATTGCACTCCTGGGTATTTACCCCAAAGATACAAAAGTAGGGACCCGAAAGGGTACGTGCACCCCGATGTTTATAGCAGCAATGTCCACAATAGCCAAACTGTGGAAAGAGCCAAGATGTCCATCAACAGATGAATGGATAAAGAAGAAGTGGTATATATATACAATGGAATATTATGCAGCCATCAAAAGGAATGAGATCTTGCCATTTGCAACGACGTGGATGGAACTGGAGGGTATTATGCTGAGCGAAATAA